>NW_027256882.1:41483692-42138067 GCF_029215685.1 Pituophis catenifer annectens
CCCCACTTAAAGTACTTAAACTACATTTGATTTCTCTTTGATTCACTATGGTCATTATGCAATCAAATAATTTAGCTTATTAGCTTACTAATAAGCAATCAAATCATACTAGGAAACAAACAGAACAATATAAACAGTGCTGGGTTTCACTTACCTTTGCTACTGGTTCGTGCACGCATGCGCACTCGCTTCGCTCATGTGCACACCACTTCTGCGCATGCGCAAAGCATATTTGATGATGTCTGGGCGGGTGGGCAGAGCCTCCCGCTGCTGCTGCTACTGGTTCGCCCAAACCGGGGCGAACTGGTAGCAATCCACCACTGAATATAAATATGTGCTGGAATAGACTGTATTCCAGGACATATTTATGTATGAATGGAGCTCAAATTTCCATTGCAAAGCAAGGCAGTTGTTAAGTGAATGGTGCCCCATTTTGCAACCATTTTGCTATGCTTGTTAAGTGAATCATGCAGTTGTTAAGTGAATCTCGCTTCCCCCATTGGCTTGGCTTGTCGGAAGCTGACTGGGAAGGTTATATAAACAGTGATGAAGTTATATTATATTATACAGTTATATAATCATGTGATCATGGGGATGTTGATAAGTGTGAAAAATGGTCCTAAGTCACTTTTTCCAGTGCTGTTGTAACTTTGAACTGTAACTTACAACCACACCACTTAGCGATTGAAATTCCGGTCACAATTGTTGTAACTATCTCCTACAGAGGACTATCTGTAGGAAAATATTTGTAATTATGTAAGCAGCCGGACTCCTTTTTCTGCAATTGAGTGTCTAAATATTTGGGATGCTCATGCTTTGAACGTTATCTTCTGTTATTTGGAAGAAGTACTTTGATCAGGCCTATTTCTATATCAAATGCTATTGGGTCTGAGTTTGTGCATTGATAAGTAAACTCTTCCAGATTTTTTTTTTTTTTTATCTGAACTTTGTACCCCTTCCTTGTTCTGACTTTTCTTGACACTGGAATGTGACACTGGTTGATTAACTTTGCTTCTGTAATTTTTACAGGAATCTACGCAAGGACTTAAATGCAACGTCTACTGCAACATCTCCCGAGACGGAAGTCTATTATCTTATCTTATCTTCTTTCTTATGTTTTAGCAAGGGAAGCCCTGTAACTATATAAATTCCCTAAGTACAATTATTTTTAGAGAGCTAACATTTTATAGCTTTAATTCTATGCTATAAAAGCAACAAAAATGTGACTTTTAAAAGACTAACACAGTTACTGGATCAATTTGTGGGCCACAGTTTACTTTTTCAGATGTGTGAATACAAGATCCTGAGAGAGGAATATAGCAAATACCCACAGCTCGGATGTTGCTTCAATAGGATACTAATCTGTCCTTGGGATAAAGTAATCTTTAATGTAATGCTCTAATAAGAAGATATTTATCAGTTTGAGGTGATGTCTGTGCTTTATGGTCACTTGTTTAAATAAAATACAGGTAGTCTTCAACCTACAACTTCATTTAGTGATTGTTCAAAGTTGCAACGGCATTGAAAAAAGTGAGTTATGATGACTGTTTTTCACACTTAACAACTATTGCAGCATCCCCATCAGTGGTGGGTTGCCCCGGGTTCACACCGGTTCTATAGAACCGGTAGTAAAACCGGTGGGAGGCTCCGCCCACCGACCCCGATATCACCAAAATGCTTCTGCGCATGTGCAGAAGAGTGCGTGCGCATGAGAGCAAAGCAACCACGCGCGCATGGCCCCGTTGCGAACCGGTAGTAAAGGTAAGTAGAACCCACCCCTGATCCCCATGGTCACGTGATCAAAATTCAGATGCTTGGCAACTGGTTCATATTTATGACGGTTGAAATGTCCTGGGGCCATGCCATGTGATCAGCTTTTGTGACCTTCTGGCAAGCAAAGTCAATGGGGAATCCAGATTCACTTAACAACCGTCTTACTAACTTAACAAATGCAATGATTCACTTAACAACTATGGCAAGAAAAGTCGTAAAAAGGGGCAAACCTCACTTGACAAATTTTTCACTTAGGAACATACATTCAGGACTCTATTATAGTCATAATTTGAAGACTACCTGTAGTTGTATAGTGTATATTTAAACAATGGAAAGGGAACACAAATTACACCTACAGATAGTCTTTGACTTCAATGGTGGGTTTTAATCAGTTTTACTGCTGGTTCACATTGTGCACATGCTTTGCGCGCGATCGCCGCGATTGCATCCTACAAGTGCTTTGGGAAAAAATACAGCTGAGGCATGGCAATTGCCTCTGCCGCGTCTTACAGCTGACCAAAAAAAAAAAAAAACCCGAAATAAAGGTAAGTATAGCGCGGGGGCGGGAGGGAGGGCCCAAATGAAATTCAGAGCGAACCGGTTCGCTCTCTTATGAAGATTTCCACTACCGGCTCTCCCGAACTGGGGAGAACCGGTAGCAACCTACCACTGCTTGACTTACAATCACAACCGAGCCACAATTTTTATTGCTAAGCAAGACAATTGTGTTCTGAGTTTTAACACATTTTACAACCTTTTTAGCACAATTGTTAAGCGAATCACTGCAGCTGTTAAGTGAATCATGTAGTCGTTAAGTGAATCTGGTTTCCCCCATTCATTTTGCTTGTCGGAAGCTGACTGGGAACCTTACTTATGGTGATCACATGAACCCAGGACAGTGCCAACTGTCAGAAGCAGGGGTGGGTTCTAATTTTTTTTACTACTGGTTCTGTGGGCGTGGCTTATTTTGTGGGCGTGGCTTGATGGTCATGTGACAATTCTTTAGGATTTAGCAGAGGTACTGGTCTACCAGGCTTTTAACTGCTTGCAGAGCTGTACCGGTCTACTCATTTATTTTTGCAGGCACTGGTCTACTCATTTGTTTTTGCAGGCATCAGTCTACTCATTTGTTTTTGGAGACACTGGTCTACCACCACACTGCCTTTTAACACTGATCAGCTGTAGGGCAGCCCTTTGAAGCCCCATGGCAAGAGTTTAAACATTTTTTTTCCTTCTAGCTGATCAGCTGGGACTCAGGTGTCAGCAATAGATTGGGGGTGGGGCCAATAAAAGGTAAGAATAACGCGGGGGGGGAAGGGGGACGGGGGGGAGAACCGGTTCAGTGACGTCATATCATCACCGCTACTGGCTTGGCGGAACCAGGCCGAACTGGGAGGAACCCACCACTGGTCACAAGTACATGCCAGTTGCCAAGTATCCAAATTTTGATCACATGATCATGAGCATGCTGTAACAATCGTGAAAAACAACCCAAAGTCCCTTTTTTTCCACTGTTGTTGTAACTTTGAACTATCACTAAATGAATGGTTGTAAGTTGAAGACGACCTGTATACAAGAATTTCCTTCCCCAAGACATTGTTAGAAAGGCAGGGCTAATTCTAACATTCTGGTAGATATTAGATGTTATATTAGAAATGTAATATAAGACAATATAGCCCATGTTATATGCACCATGTAACAATAAGGTATTCTATAATGAATGAATAATGTCAATTATTAATATGTTTAATTACATTCATTAAATTAATTCATTAAAATATTTCTCAACCTTTCTAGAACCTAGTCTAATCTAATCTACCTTAATCAATCAACAAATAGCAGAGCAATGTGGCCAGGCAACCCCTGGTAGAGCAAGTTACGCAGTAACTTCCAAGCTTTCTTCTTCATGAAAAGACTTATCTTCACTCTTCTCCCCGTTTTTTATTAGGCCCTTATACTAGGTCTCGCTTTCAGAAAGGGCACTGAGCAAAAGGGGAGACATTCTTCGTCATTTAGATTGTTGCTAAAACTTTGGGTATTTTTGTTTCCTTTAAAGGCTTTTTTAAAAATTTTGCAATACGTGAGACCTCAATGGTTAATTGGTAAATTGTGTGTGACTGTGGCATGGAATTCCCCATAGTACTTGTTCCAAGTAGGTGTGCAACTAAGGATTCTATCTTAGGAATGTTTGGTCACTGAAAAAGTTTCAGTTGAGAAAGTCAGTTTTCTGAATCACAATTGGCTCATAGGTCACCACATTCTGGCTATACAGGTTGTCTTTGACCTCCGAAGCAGTAGCTGGATTTAAGATTAATAAACAGAAGACAAAATTTTTTTAACCAAAAACACGGTACAAAATGACCAGTTAGAATTAATGTATAAAACAGGCTTTAAGATTGAAAAACAGGTAAAATATTTAAGGGGTTACTGTTATGGATAAAACAATGTGAAAAATCGTGAGATGTTTTATTCCTACGGTAATAAACTTTTATATGCTCCGAGTTGGAAAGATCCTAGGATATCTACAGTAGACAAATGGTTAATAAAGATGACAGAATGGGCAACGATGGCCATTTTAACAGGGGTGGGCTGCTGGGGGTTCGGGAGAACCTCTAGCTAAGATTTTTTTAATTTTCCTTTTTCTTTTGGGAGGAAAATGTACATATTTTATTTTAGTCTTAAACTAAGATTTGAATGTCAACATTCTTTATATCCTTGAAAAAAGTCGGAAGTTATTCTTTCTGTATGTTTATGTTTTCCACTCTTTTTCTTTCTTTCTTTTTTTTACACTTCTATTCATATTCTTTTTTTAAAAAACTTATTGTTTCTCTGGATTGTTAGTTTATGCTGTGTGTGCTTTGCAAAATGTAATAACATTATTGGAAAATGAAAAAATAGCCACAATCTATCTTCAAAAGTGCAATTGAAATATATTCCCCCAATACATTTACCATCATTCAACAGTCAAATAAATTTAGAAATTCCAAAAGGGATTTCTAAAGGGACATAGAGACCAATCAAGTAAACATTCTGAAGTTTAAACTTAAGGAGAATTAGATGCTTATAATATTGCTAAGATGTTTATTGTATGCCACCTAGATTTGCTTCTTGTGAGATGGGTGGCTATATAAATGTGATAGATGAGTGGATGGGTGGATGGGAGGAAGGACGGAAGGAAGTACATTCTAAGACAAAAAGATAGGTTTGAAAATCACTGATGTAACCCATTGGTTTTAAAGCACTTTAATGACATCTATGCTCCCTATTTTTTGCTAACATACACTTTTACTTTATTTTACCTCTTCATTTGCCAGGATATCAGTCCTATAAAAAGCATTTGAATCATGCTTCAGGCCAGTGGTGGGTTTCAAAAATGTTTACTACCAGTTATGTGGGTGTGGCTTGGTGGGCATGGCATGGCTTGGTGGGTGTGGCAGGGGAGGGATACTGTAAAATCTCCATTCCCTCCCCACTCCAGGGGAAGGATACTGTAAAATCTCCATTCCCTCCCCAATCCAGGGAAAGGTTACTGCAAAATCCCATTTCCTCCTGATCAGCTGGGACTAGGGAGGCAGAGAAAAGATGGGGGTTGGGCCAGTCAGAATTTTTACTACCGGTTCTCCGAACTACTCAAAATTTCTGCTACCTGTTCGCCAGAACTGGTCAGAACCTGCTGAAACCCACCTCTCCTTCAGGCCCATTAAAAATTGCCTCATGCGTGGTGTTGCTCCATCCATCCACTGCCTCAGGCACGCATATCTTTCTTAATCTTATTTGAAGAAAATAGTGGTTGAATTGGAAATCCTTTTCATATAGAATGATGTGCAATTAAGGAATGATGTCCAAAGGAATGTGAGCTTAGAATCCACAACTGTGGGATTTCTAAGCCACCCGACTCAATGAACCATTCCACATTGCATGGAATTTGTACCTTGCATTTGAATACCCAGAAATTTCTGGGGATCCAGTAGTTATTCGAGATTTAAAAAGAAGACAGTCACAAAATATTAATTATTGTAACAAACCTCTGAGTTCTGATGGCATCCATCTGAAAGATATTAAAGAAAACTCAAATGGGAAATTATTGATATATTTTCTAAGTGAGAAAATATAAATTGTCACTCAGATATGGCTCAGTGCTAAAGCCTGGAAATTAGTCTTTGTGAAGAAAAATCAGCATGAATTCTACAAAGGTGTCAAATCAGTCTTTTAGACTTTCTTCAGAATGCCAGATTGCAAATAAATTTGCAACATTATAATGTTCTTATATACAAAGCAATGGTATGTCCACATTTTTAGCTATTGCATAATGTTCAAATAGATCTTTATAGAGGTTTTCTACATTATCTATCATTCCTAAAATAGTCTTAAAATGAAATATGCAATTCTGATATTGATAGATGGGAGTCATTAAACTTTACCCTTGGGGGAAAGGTAAACACTTTCAAAATGAATCTTATTCCCAGATTAATTTTTATTCTGAGAGAATCCCAGGTCATGTGCTTAGAAAATATCCCATATTCTTGGATCCCTTGATTCCAAGAATATTGCACAAAATGCAACTACCAATTAACACAGAAGAATTTGGTTTTCCAAATCTGGAGCTATATAATCATACTTACCTATTATCAAATATTAAATATTGGAAACCAAGAGTTGGTGTTAATTTTCCAATTTGGACAACTTTGGAATTTAAATATATATCACCTTTGATTGAATGGATGGTATGATTATCAAAATACAGTAGAACTCTAGTATGTCTGGAAACAATTATGTCAGTTAGAAAATTATGAAATGTAATGTCTATTAAAAGAAGATTTGACTCCTTTTTCCATGCTAGATTGACTTTATGGGAAAACTCAATTATAAAAATTGGGAAATAGATGGTAATATGGAAAATGTTGATGGAAGCGGGCATTTGACTTTGGACCAACTAATACACAATGAATATTTAGTATGTTAATAGAATAACTTTATTGTCACTTTGAATGTACACTAATCGGCATATATTAAAATGAAATTTTGTTGCATACAGCTCTCAAAAGGTCATTACTTCCAAAATATACACTACATAAATAAATAAACACAATACAAAATTATGCATATACCCACATATATTATATGACACAGAGAAACAACACAGTCTTGTCCGGATGTATACATGTACATGGTGAGAAAAACGAATCTTGCGAGTTTACCAGATGGATGGCATAGGGAACAAAGCTGTTACAGAATCTGGTAGTCCTGCTAGAAATACTTTAAAATCACACAATGACATGTGGAGAGATCAGTTCAGATGGTTATTTATCTGCACCCCCAGGTACTTAATACTGTTGACCACCTCTATAGCTATATCCTTGATACGGAGTGGAGTATGACCATGCCGGCTCTTTCTAAAGTCTGCAATGATCTCCTTTGTTTTATTAACATTTAGAACCAGGTTACTTTTATTGCACCAGTCCACCAGAGACTTCACCCCTTCCCCATAAGCATCTTCATTGTCATCCCGGATACGTCCCACCCAATAGTGAAATTCAATTTTTTTTACTACCAGTTCTGTGGGCGTGGCTTGGTGGGTATGGTGTGGCTTGGTGGGCATGGCAGGAGAAGGATATTGCAAAATCTCCATTCCCATCCCACTCTAGGGGAAGGATACTGCAAAATTCCCATTCCGTCCCCACTCCTGGGGGAAGGATATTGCAAAATCTCCATTCCCACACCTCTCTGGGGCCAGCCAGAGGTGGTATTTGCTGGTTTTCTGAACTACTCAAAATTTCCGTTACCGATTCTCCAGAACCTGTCAGAACCTGCTGGATTTCACCCCTGGTTCTACCATTGCTGTGTCAACCGCATACTTCACAATAAGATTCATAGCAGATTTGGCACAGCAGTCATGGGTCATCAAGGTGAACAGTAGCAGACTCAAGACACAATCCTGTGGGGAACCCATACTCAAGGAGATGGAGCCAGAAACTTTTTTTTTCAACTCGCAGAAACTCATGTGGGCATTATCAATAAAGATATCCAGTATACAATTACTGGATAAAGAAGTATTTAAACCTAATAGGCCCAGTTTGTTTACCAAATGCTAAGGAATGAATGTGTTGAATGCCAAAGTAAAATCAACAAACAGCATTTGCACATGAGTATTCTCCTCCAGGTGCACCCAAGCTAAGATGAAGCACACAGGAAAGTGCATCTTTTATAGAGCAGTTCTTGCAATAGGCAAACTAATGAGTCAAATATAGGGGGAAAGCATGAAACCATATAGTCCTTTACCAATCTCTCAAACACTTCATCATAATGGAAGTGAATGCAACTGAATGGTAATCATTAGCAATAGCACTTAGACTTATATTCCACTTCACAGTGCTTTTACAGCCCCCTCAAAGCAGTTTACAGAGTCAACATATTGCTCCCAACACTCTGGGTCCTCATTTTACTGACCTCAGAAGGAGGGAAGGCTGAGTCAACCTTGAGCCTGGTGAAATTTGAACAGTGGTGGGCTTCAAATTTTTTAACAACTGGTTCTCTGCCCTAATGACTGGCTGGGTGGGCGTGGCTGGTGGTCATGTGACTGGGTGGGTGATGTCACTCATCACACCTAGCCCCGCCTCTCGGCCACTTGCCTCAAAGGCAGAGGTAGGATTCAGCTGGTTGGGGCTAATCCCACCACTGGCTAGCCCTGCCCCCGCCTTGTCTAGGACAATATTTTGTTGGAGATGTAATCAGGATAATGCTTCTTTAAGGCACATATTTTTTACAATGTCCTATACTTATTACGTTTTGGGGGAAAGTAGTGGATTAATTACTAATATGACTGTGTGACAAAAATTAAAATGTTCAGAAAATAATATTCTCTCAAATTACACATTTATTTCATGAAATTTGACAGTTGGACAATGTAAATGGATTCTCCATGCCCTTACTATGGCCGAAAGATTGATAATGCAGCATTGGAAAGATAAATATACGGTCCAATTTACCCAATGGATTAAAGTCATTATTGCCACCTATGGTAGACTGCCTAAAGATGTAGACTTTGTATGGCTAATTCAAAGGATATATGGGATGCATTTATACAAAGTACAATAAGTTAAAGATGAATGATAGTTATATAGATGTGTGTATGTATATGTATATGTGTGTGTGTGTGTGTGTGTGTGTGTGTGTGTGTGTGTGTGAACCTGAATAATATTTGTAATAGGTAAGTATATATTGCAGAATTGTAGAATTGTTTTAACAATATATTATAATTTGGGTTTTTTTAAATTTATTTTTTGTTTTTCTTCACTTTTTTAAAAAAGCACTTTTTATGCATGGTTTCTTTCTTTTTTTTGAGAATGTATATATCTACACTACAATTGTTCTTCTGTTCTATTAATTTTCTTTTTCTGTTATTGCTTTTAAAGCAATGAAAATAACTTATGCATTTCCTATGCAATATTCTAGGAATTCGCGACATGGCATTGTTGCTATAGAATGTGTACAATCCTAAATTTGCTTAAGCATATCAGGTGTCATGAACCATCATTTGCTGGAATAGCCCTGGGCGTAGTGATTGCATTATAAAACAAGAGAAAGGTTTTATGTCAGAAAGCCAGTTTTCTTGGATTCTCAACCACATTACTAGGCTATTCAGCACTATTTGCTCTCCATAAAATACAGTCAGTGCAATCAACTGATGGAAAGATGACGGAGTCCTTCTGTAAGTGAATTATCTTGTTCTGAGTTTCCAATGCAGGTTAAAATGCATAATTATTTGTAACTCAGTATTATAATAAGCCTATGAAGCCAGAGATTAAGACCCTGATCTTTCTATTGAAAAAGATCTGAGGAGAATAGGAGTTGTGTTTCTGTGTAGTAGAATAAGCTAAACTTATTTTTATCATTTCGTTTTTCTGTGATACACTGCGCCATGCTGAGTGATGATAGGAGAAGTCAATGTATGGAAGACACCATATTAGGAACCGTTAGGATTAAGCAGATCAATAATCTGATTTTGTATAAATGAATGAACCAACCAACCTTTTATTAAACTAGTAGGTTAACTGTGAATGCAGTAGGATGAATTCCCACAGTTAAAATTTTTTAAATAGAATGTTTGGATCCCATTGCCAGAAGTATTTGACTTGGAATGCCCACTTCTAAAGTGGCATCAGCTGAAATTTGTGTGTATCTCTGTGTAGTGGAGTAAATGAAAGATTGTTGATTTAAGATATTTTGCCACATATCGAATAAAAAAAAACTTAGCATATTAGTACTTGCATTCCTCCATTTATTTTATCTTCTGCTGTAGTGTTGCTATAAAGCAAATTTTCTAATGGAAATTCATGACACAGATCTTCTTTGATTACTCATTTTTAGATCTTTTGTGGGGTTTTCCAGATCTCATAAACGCAAGTGAGATAGAAGCTATGAAATGACAGAATAAAGCATGCAGAATTATTATAATTATATCATTCAAGTAGAAAGCTTTTGTTTTGCCCCTCAATTAATTTCAAAAATAAGTTTATTAGATCATGGATCATAAGAGGAAATCTTAGAATAGCATGGGAGTTGAAGAACAGGGAAAAGTGACATATCAGGGCTGCCACATTTTTGTTTATTCTTGTTGGGTTCCATTACTTTTTAATTTTTACTTTGTATTATTATATTATTAGCTTTAACTATATAAACTACTCAGTGCTGCTTACATAAGATGAGCAGCCATATAACTTAAATGTTACAGAAACATAATTAATTGGATTTAGATTATTTTTAACTTTGTGCAAATTATTGAAAACAATTTGGAATTCCTCAGGATAATTACAATATTATAAATTCAACTGCATAAAATATATTTTAAAAAATCCTCTGTGTTACAGTATATTGCAAAACACATGGAATATATATTTACAATGACTATGATAATGACTATGATAATGATCTATCACTATTGTCGTATGTACACTGAGAGTTTATGGACTGGAGACAAATTCCTTCTGTGTCTAATCACACTTGGCCAATAAAGAATTCTAATTCTAATTCTAATTCTAATTCTAATATAAGGGTGTGATTCCACATCCAGTTGGCTTGCCTTTATATTGAATTTTTTTGGGAAATCCATCATCAACAATATTTTAACCCATCATTAACACGATTTTTCATTTCCAACCATACCCAAGACTTTTCATAAAAATCATACTGGATTATTAATAGAATTAGCTAGATTTTTTTTGATATGGCTGGTGGGAATGTTCTTACATTAATATTAACCCCAGTCCCAGTGATGAAAGCCAATTTTTTTTGCTACCGGTGGCTTGGTGGGCATGGTAGGGGAAGGATACTGCAAAATCCCCATTCCCTCCCCACTCTTGAAGGAAGACTATTGCAAAATCTTCATTCCCACCCCATTCTGGGGCCAGCCAGAGGTGGCATGTGCCAGTTCTCCGAACTACTCAAAATTTCCGCTACCGATTCTCTAGAACCTATCAGAACCTGCTGGATTTCACCTCTGCCCAGTCCTTGTCAAAACATAGACACGCTCATGCAGTTTTCTTGGCAACAGCTTCAGAAGTGGTTTACCATTCCCTGTTTCCTACAGCTGAGGGAGAGTGACTGGCTGAAAGTTCCCCAGCAAGCTTTGTGCCTAGAGCAGGACTAGAGCTTACCACCTCCTAATTTGTAGTCCTATGCCTTAACCACTACACCCAAAAATATCTGTTTCTCCCCTCTCCCAAAGAGGATGCCCAGTAGACATGCTGATTAGCTGCTGGGGATAAGAACAGAAAATTGGGGGAGGAGCCAAAGGGATTCAAATGTTCCAAACTGTGACAAAATGGACTCCATGTTGCAATTTTTTTCAATCTATTGTCCATACTCTAAAATATTCAAAAGCGGTTAGATGCAAGTGAAGTAGATATAAGTAAAGAATAAAAGAGATATTTAGGGTAAAGATAAATTATTACCTGTTTTTGCTTATTTCTAGTACTACTTCTCTTGGTACTATTCCTGGGTGTGCCCAGATCAGAAAATCATGTTACCAATGTGGAAGACTGTTTCAGGGAGCCTGAATATGAAAACTGGCTGGCTACTGCCAGGGATGGTCTAAGAAAGACCTTGAAACCTAAGACCATTGTGATTGTTGGAGCAGGAATTAGTGGATTGACTGCCGCCAAATTACTCAGAGAAGCTGGACATCAGGTAATTACCCAATTGCCTTTTTACTCAGCTGATGAAAAGGCAAATTAAATGTGTTTGGGATGGTTTCTGAACACAAGGAGTCATTGGGATGGGCAAGTAGAAGTAGTCTTTGACTTTCAACTGTTTGTTTAGTGACCTTTTGAAGTCACAACGCTACTGAAAGAAGTGAGTTATGACCACTCTTCATACTTACAACAGCATCCACATGGTCGCATGATCAAAATTTGGATGTGTGGCAACTGGCATGTATTTATGATGGTCATGTGAATTACCATTTGCAACTTTCCCAGCTGGCTTCTGATAAGCAAAGTCAATGGGGGAAGCTGGGTTTGCTTAACAACCGTGTGATTTGCTTAACAACTATGGCAAAAAATGGTAAAATTGGGCACACCTCACTTAACAACTGCCTTGCTCAGCAATGGAAATTCTGGTCCCAATCATGGTTGTAAGTTGAGAACTACTTCTATAATATTTGATGTATAGCACTTAGCGCTTAGCTATAGCACTTATATACCACTTCAGAGTGCTTTACAGCCCTCTCTAAGCTGTTTAGAGAGTCAGCATATTGCCCCCAACAAACTGGGTCCTCATTTTACCGACCTCTGAAGAATGGAAGGCTGAGTCAACCTTGAGCTGGTGAGACATGAACTGCCAAACTGTTGGCAGCCAATGATCAGCAGAAGTAGCCTGCAGCCTGAATAATATAAAGACTAAAAATTAATTATTATTTGTGAATATTTACTTCAATTATCTGAATTTTTGATTTAATTGATGGTCTCCTAGAGGAGCCAGTATAGTGTAGACATTAAGACAGCAGGCTAGAAACTGGGAGACTGTGAGTTTTAGTTCTGTCTTAGGTTCAAAGCCAATTGGATGTCCCTGGGCCAGTCTCTCTTTCTCAGACCCTGGAAGGAAGCAATGGCAAATCACTTCTGCAAATACTTTGCCAATAAAACTGTAGGGACTTGTTGAAGTAGGCTTTGAGAGAGGGAGGAGGAGGAGGAGGAATTAAAGTACCAAATTTTATAATAATTGCTCTAATATATTAATAGCCAACAGAGAATATAACTCCAGCCAATAAGGGTTTGCAAAGGTAAATCAAGGCTCATGTGAAATCAAAGGGAGATTTGCAAGGGGAGGCGTACATAGGTACAGATCACCAAACACTTAATGAGAAGAGAGGGAAATTAGAACAATCCATTCTTCATTGGTACTCTTTTCTCCTAGGTTGTAATCTTGGAAGCCAGTAACCGTGTGGGAGGACGCATAAAGACTCACCGAGAAGAGGACTGGTATGTGGATGTGGGACCGATGCGATTGCCCAAAACTCACAGGTAAGGTTGATTGAAAGGTCTTTCTCCATCCATCATCTGATGTGAGAGGCAAATTCATTCACATTTAATAAATTGTTGCCTTCCTGAAATGCTAGGTATATTGTTAGAAAAATGAGAACCGTTAAATTGAACAGGATAGCAGTTGTGTTGATAAGGACTTGGCTCTGAAAACTATCCAGAAAGCTTGCACTAGTACATATTGCAACATCATTTCTGGGTGGCCCATATAAAAGTAAAACTCATTTAAAGACATCTAATAACAATAGCCCAGGGGTGGGCTGCTGGGGGTTCGCAGGGGTTCGGGAAAACCTCTAGCTAAGATCTGTGCAGTTTGGAGAACCCCCAAATCCCACCTCTGGCTGGCCACCCCTCCCCTCTCAGGAATCCCCATGTGGCCCATTTTGGATACAGGTAACTGCAGGGCACGCATGGAGGCTCGGGGAGGGTGAAAAATGGGCCTATTGGAAGTTTGGGAAAGCAGGAAACAGGCCCATTTCCAGCCTCCAGAGGCCCTCCAAAGCCTGGGCAGGCTGTTTTCGCCCTCCTGGAGGCTTGAGGAAAGCCTCTGGAGCCCAGGGAGGGCAAAAACGCTCCCCCCGCTGTGGTGCAGGAGGCTGACTAGGCCACACCCACCATGGCCACACCCACCGAGCAACCAGGCAGAGAACCCCTTACTAAAATTTTTGAAGCCCACCCCTGCAATAGCCATAATAAATCTCGAGTGGTAGTGGTAGCCAATTTCATGGGCCGCGTCAATGTCCTAAACCTGGGGAAATGGCCACATTTTTAAAGTTTTCAGAAATGCCAGCTATGTCAAGGCCAGCTAGATTTTGGATGGTGGTGGAGAGTTCCAGAGAGCAAGACTAGAATTGTGTAATTTTGGAAACTGTACTATTATTTCAAACTTTTGTATTAAATTAAGGATAGATACTTCCTTGAAACTGTTTGACTCTCCTATAAAGACTGTTTCTGTCATGGAAAGCTGAGGTGTGAAACTTTTTTAAAAATATAATTTTACAGTGGGGGTTATACCAATTAATGGAGGATCTTGTCTTGCTATCAAAGCAAGTACTGTATTTTTCAGAGTATAAGACACACCTTTCCCCCCAAAAAAAGAGGGTGAAAATCTGGGTGCATCTTATACTCCGAATGTAGCCCCACCTAGCTTCTCAAATGGAGGTTTCAGAGGCTGAAAAAAGGACCAGAAACGAAGCTTCAGAAAAGAAGCCCCCAAACAGAGCTTCAGAAAAGCCCCCAAACAGAGCTTCAGAGGCTTTTTTTTTCTGAAGCTCTGTTTCGGAGGCTTTCAGAGGCAGGAAAAAAAGTTTTTTCTGAAACAGAGTTTCAGAAGTTTCAGAGGCAGAAAAAAAAGCAAAAACAAAAAAAAAAAGCAAGGCACAGAGCTCACAATCAAATGTTGCTAAAATTCACCTCTAGGAACAGCTGATTGGGGGTATTCTGGGAGGCTGCTCCACCTGCCAATCAGTTTTTTTCTTATTTTCCTCCCCAAAAACTAAGGTGCGTCTTATACTCAGGTGCGTCTTATACTCCGAAAAATACGGTAGTCATTAGGATTGCAAGCTATTACCTGGATAATGATCAGTCTGTTTCTAAGGTGCAATTCCAGGAGAACAATGGTAGGGACAGACAATTGTCCTCGGTGGTCATTGAGAACCAGATAAAGCTAGAGCAGAACAATCCTTAATCTGACAAATTTGTGTTTTTCTCTTGCTGTGATAAAGAAATAAGTTCACAAATAAATCTGGGTTTCTTTTTCCCTTCACAGAATTGTACGTGAATACCTTAAAAAGTTCAAACTTCGTCTAAATCCATTCAATCAGACTGATCAGAATGGCTGGTATTTAATTCAAAATGTCAGGCAAAAAATGACACCCCACAATCCTGAAAACTTTGGATACCAACTTAACCCCAATGAGGAGGGAAAGTCTGCAAGCCAGCTGTTTGATGAGACTCTGAACAAGGTAGTTTAAAGGAGTAGACTGGATGTACAAGCAGAAAAATCTAATGTACTCGTATACTTTTCTTTCTTTTCTTTTTTTTTAAATTTGATTTATATGCCGCCCTTCTCCGGAGACTCAGGGCGGCTTACAATGTGCTCAGCAATACTTATACTTATGGTTTGTATTTTGAGAGTGGTAGATCAGGGATGATATCAGGGATGGGAAAGGTTGGGGAAGGCTGCTATAATACTTACTGAAACAATGTGCATAAAGCACTTTATATCACATACAAAATATTATATTAAATGACATGAAATATTTAAAAAGTGCACATTAAATAACAGAGCCACACAATTCAATCTAGTTTTTAATTATTTTAATAGTGTTAAGGATTTTTAAATAGTTTTGATGGTTTTAGAGCCATGGTAGTGCAGTGGTTTAGAGTACAGTACTTCTGCTGACTGCTGTCTGCCTGCAATTTGGCAGTTCAAATCTCACCAGGCTCAAGATTGACTCAGCCTTCCATCTTTCCGAGGTAGGTAAAATGAGGACCCAAATTGTTGGGGATAATATACTGACTCTGTAAACCGCTTAGAGAGGGCTGTAAAGCACTGTAAAGCGGTATATAAGTCTAAGGGCTATTAATATTTATATTATGGTTAAGCCACCTAGAATCACTTTGCATATTAAATGCAAAGCACGATTTGATAAAATTGTATCTACTTATCTCTTATTATTTAAGAGATAAGTAAATACAATTTTATCAAATGGTGCTTATACAAAAATCAATCTGTCTGTCTATCTATCATCTATCTATCTATCTATCTATCTATCTATCTATCTATCTATCTATCTATCAAATTTATATTGCCGCCTATTCGCCCATGGCGACTCAAGGAGGCCCTCCAGAATATAAAACCACATTTAAAACCATAAAACTAATTAGATAGATAGATAGATAGATAGATAGATAGATAGATAGATAGATAGATAGATAGATAGGCAGGCAGGCAGGCAGGCAGGCAGGCAGGCAAGCAGACCCTCATTATGTGAAAATATTATTCACTATATGTTTCTGCAACTGCTTTGATATCTTCAGTTACCTATAATATATAAAGCCTAAAGCTTTATATTATATACATATACATAAACCTATACATAAAACAAAATTATCTTTATTTGTATTTGCCATATAAATCCCCATGAATGTGAATTTTACTCATTTTACTACATAACCTGATGACCAACTAATCCATTTAGTTCTTCAGTTAGAGGCATGGCATTATACATTAAACATGAGATATGGATAAGGATTCCATACATCACATTCAAAGTCTTTTGTAAATCAAACTTAGCTGGAGGAATTTAGTTGTAAACTTCAGATGTGTTTTCTAACTCATTATATATATATATTTCTTATACTAAAGTACTCCAGTTTATGAAAAAAGCAGGACCACTGGAACCTATCATAAACTTACTTGGCATCAGGGGTGGGTTCTAATTTTTTTTACTACTGGTTCTGTGGGCGTGGCTTATTTTGTGGGCGTGGCCTGATGGTCATGTGACAATTCTTTAGGATTTAGCAGAGGTACTGGTCTACCAGGCTTTTAACTGCTTGCAGAGCTGTACCGGTCTACTGATTTGTTTTTGGAGACACCGGTCTACTCATTTATTTTTGGAGGCACTGGTCTACCCATTTATTTTTGCAGGCACCGGTCTACTCATTTGTTTTTGGAGGCACCGGTCTACCACCACACTGCCTTTTAACACTTATCAGCTGTAGGGTGGCCCTTTGAAGCCCCACGGCAACAGTTTAAACAGTTTTTTTCCTTCTAGCCGATCAGCTGGGACTCAGGAGGCAGCAATAGATTGGGGGTGGGACCAAATAAAAGGTAAGAATAATGCGGGGAGGCAGCGGGGGGGGCAGAACCGGTTCAGTGACGTCATATCGTCACCGCTACCGGCTCGGCAGAACTGGGCCAAACCAGGAGGAACCCACCACTGCTTGGCATGTATAACAAAGCACCTGAATATACGATATTTTTAATTTTATTCATTACATGTAATAATAAATGTAATTCCAAAAGGCGCTGAAGACCTGGTTCTGCCAGTGGGCCTAGGGAACCCAGAGTGGGATGGAGCCCATTAAATGGCTCATGTGAACCATTTGACGGGGCAGGGTGGTTTTATTATTATTTTATTATTATATTAATCTATCTATCTATCTATCTATCTATCTATCTATCTATCTATCTATCTCCATCATTAGCCCTATCTATCTATCTATCTATCTATCTATCTATCTATCTATCTATCTATCTATCTCCATCATTAGCTCTATCTATCTATCTATCTATCTATCTATCTATCTATCTATCTATCTATCTCCATCATTAGCCCTATCTATCTATCTATCTATCTATCTATCTATCTATCTATCTATCTATCTCCATCATTAGCCCTATCTATCTATCTATCTATCTATCTATCTATCTATCTATCTATCTATCTATCTATCTATCATCTAACATGTCAATCTGGCAAATGTCCTAGAAAAGTTGCAAGCTGGTATTATATACAGGATATTAATTTTCCTGTTTCATAGGAATCAGGTGAAAACAGAGGCTGCATTTAATGTGAAAGTGGTCATCCCTTCTCAGATGTGTTTTCCCAAAAGAGAGCAGGTCTTCTTAATGAGCAAAGGAGAACATTCAAGTAGTGATACAAATTACACAAAGCAAAACAGGAGAGATATTTTTTTTTGCTTCATTTATATGGGGAGACCAACTTAGTTTAAACTTCAAGGCAAATACAAACTGGAAGGAAGTTGCAACTAACTATATGTATTCTCCTACTCAGGTCACAGACAACTGTACTCTTCTGAAGGAAAAATATGATTCATTTTCCACAAAGGTAAAACTGATATTATTCATTCTTCTTACAAAGTGAAAAATCTTCTTCAGATGATTATGTTGTTCCCAATAATATGATTATAAAAATAACATCAGCAGTTTAGGCAGGGGTGGGGGTTCGGCAGGGTTCGGGCGATCCTGTAGCCAAGGATTGCCGGGGTTTGGTGAACCCCCAAATGCCACCCCTGGCTGGCCACGCCCACCCCACCCCTCCCAGGAGTCTCCACACAGCCTGTTCATCATTCCAGGTAAGTGCAGAGGCAGTGCAGAGGGTCTGGAGGGCAAAAACCAGGCCTACCGGGAGGTCCAGAAGTCTGGAAATGGGCCTGTTTCTGGCCTCCAGAGGGCCTCTGGACCCTGGGGGAAGCAGTTTTTGCCCTCCCAGAGGCTCAAAAAAAGCCCCCGGAACCTGGGGAGGGCAAAAATGCCCTCACTCACCGTGGTGCAGGCAGCCGACTAGGCCATGCCCACCGTGGCCACACCCACCCAGCAATGGAGCAGCGAACCCATTGCTAAAGGATCTGAAGCCCACCCCTGAGTTTAGGGTTATGAGTATGGGATTAAAGAAGAGTGAACCACATTAATAACTTGCTATAGCTTTTCAACACTAATAATAAGGGAAACAGTCACATTCAACTGACAATGCAGTTTTGAACCAGTCTAATGGATGAACTGCAACTCCGCTAAAGTCCATGGTTTTTCAAGTTCGCAATGTAGTTTGCCAATTTAAAAAAAATCTATCAGAGGAAACTTGCAGAAAATTAGATGTATTAAGAAGCAATGTACAAAATATATTGTACAAAATTAATTGCCAAGCCTAGGCATGTTTATCAAAATTCTAAGGAAAAGAAAAATATATTTGGAGAAATGTATATCAAACTGATATACATTTTATTATGAACATGGTTAGAACTGCTCAAAATGGTAGGGAATTGCCTGGTTGAATTTATCAGTGGGGGAAAAAACCCCAAAGGAAATGAAAACACCTGCAGCTGACAGAATTGTACAAAGAGATTACTAAAAAATAAAAATCGACACCTGCATTCATCCTTTACTCACTGTGCATCATCCTATATTAATGTCAAGGTCAAAGTATCAGGACAATCCATTAAAATGCAGCATAGAAGATTTATTCAAGCCTACACCGAAGAATCCGGTCAGCTAAGATTCAGCATTACATTAGAGCTAGATAAGGGTGAATGGAATTCAGAAGGGGATGGACTTGGACTATCTGTGGGAACCTAATGACTCTGAGCTGATGATGCACATAACTCCACCCACTCACCCCACTCCATTCTGCCTGTTCTCCTACAATTAACAACATAACTGGTTTTGTAGAAAGAGAATTTAATTCCTTTTCCCCTGCTGTTGTCAGGGTATAGGGGGGAATTGGCAGTATAACTTCTTATTGTTTTGAGGCAGAAAGGGTCACGAACGTTGGGGATTGCCCCTGTGATCCACACTTTTCAGGATCTGCCACATGCCACTTACCTTCATGTGGTATTTTCTCTCTGTTGGTATACCCTGCAGCTGACGGGAGGCGTCTCTTACAGCTTCATTCGTAAAGTGGCTTCAAAGAATGCTCTTCTGCAGCCTTTGCAGCCTACAAAATCCATGAGAAATCCTGTCCCGTTCTCAACTGATTTTCAGAGGCTCCAAATGACATACAAGAGCATAGTCCTCTTGCATGACCTCCAAGGTCACCTCCCCAGAAAATCACATGAGAATGGGGCATGCTTTCGAGAATAGTTGTTGTTGGATGTGGGTGAACATTGGCATGTCACCCAAAACATCAGGGAGTGTCACCTTTGACCAGTGGTGAAATCCAATTTTTTTTACTACCGGTTCTGTGGGTGTGACTTGGTGGCCATGGCTTGGTGGGCATGGCAGGGGAAGGATACTGCAAAAACTCCATTCCCTCCCCACTCCAGGGGAAGGATATTGCAAAATCTCCATTCCCACCCCACTCTGGGGCCAGCCAGAGGTGGTATTTGCCGATTCTCCGAACTACTCAAAATTTCTGCTACTGGTTCTCCAGAACCTGCCAGAACCTGCTGGATTTCACCCCTGCCTTTGACACATGTGTCATAGGTTTGCTATCATTGTGGTAGCCTATGGATGTATTGCTTCCTTCATTCACCTGCCTACTGCACTTTTCCAGAAACTTTGGTTCTTGACCGCCTAAGGTTGTCTGCCTTTGCATTAGATCCATGCAATCAAAGAATTCTACTGTATATTCATGAGTGACAAAATTCAATATTTCCCCCATCAAATGTTCTTTGTATATTAGGAATATCTCATTAAGGAAGGAAATTTGAGCAAAGGAGCTGTTGAGATGATCGGTGATTTCCTGAATGAAGAATCTGGATTTCATAACTCATTCCTTATTTCTGTTATGGATCATTTCATTTTTTCGAATAGCAGGTAAACAAGATGGTGGGAAGGGGGAGGGGGACCAAAGGCTACTTTTTAAAATAGTTTATTTCATGTATTATTTCTTTCATTTAGTGCATTTCTTGTTATTTATTTTGATAGTTAAATTTTTTCTCTAGCTTTTTTTTGAATATAAATTATATTTACTATCTTCTTGGCGATTATGACAGTTAAAATAGTACTGAACAGAAACAGAAACTAATCTTTGACTTCAAGTAGATGGGCTAAAATAACTAGTATTGGACTGCATTGTCAAGTATTGTCAAGGTTCTGACTGATGAACCCAAGTAAATCAGTACTCCGAAACTCCATCTTCTTCAAAGCACTGATATATTGAGTACATCAATTGGGCACAGACGAGCTTAAAAACAACTCTGGCTATTTCCCGCTCTTTTGCATAGTTAAAAGTTAAGCATCCCCCCTCCCTCCTAGGTCGCAGGTCCTGTTGTCCAATTTGGGTGCTGTGTCATCTCCTTGGCAACGGGGTTCAGTCTCTAGTCAGTGGCGGTTGGGTTGACCTTGGTTCCCAGGAGATAGCAAATTGTTTTGGCAGGTCGGCATTCCAAGCCTCTTCCCCTCCTCCTCCCCCAAGCTGTGTGGTGACTTTGGAAATGGAAAGATGGCTGCGATAGGCCTGACCCGTTTCAGAGTTGACATTAATTGCATTCTCTTCAGAAACAAGGAACATTTTTTGAGATAACTTAGAAATAACTGATAAACTGTACTTGTATTTGTTTTTTTCCTTCTCTCAAATTCAGTTTTGATGAAATTACTGGTGGATTTGATCAACTTCCTCAAAGTTTCTTCCGGGAAATGGTTAGAATTGTCCATTTCAATTGCACTGTGGAGAAGATAGTTCGTGCCAAAAACAAAGTGAGAGTCTTCTACAAATGGTTGTCCAGGTCTACATCTCTGGTTGCTGACTATGTCCTCATCACAGCTACAGCAAGAGCCGCACGACTCATCAAGTTTGTGCCACCTCTTTCCATTCCCAAAACCCGGGCATTACGGTCTTTGACTTATGCAAGTGCTACTAAAATTGCCTTGGTTTGCACTGAGAAGTTTTGGGAGAAGGAGGGGATCCATGGAGGGAGATCAATCACAGATCTCCCATCACGAACAATTTACTATCCAAATCATAACTTCCCCCATGGAATAGGCGTCCTTCTGGCATCGTATACTTGGTATTCTGACTCTGAATTCTATACGACACTCAGTGATGAAAAGTGTGTTGATGTGGTGATGGATGATCTTGTGGAAATCCATCAAGTATCTAAAGTTTATCTCAAATCTGTCTGTGGCAAATATGTGGTACAAAAATGGACCCTTGACCAATACTCTATGGGAGCATTCAGCACATACACCCCATACCAGATTACCCATTATTCTCAGATACTGGCCCAGAATGAAGGGAGGATCCACTTTGCTGGTGAATATACAGCTCATCCACATGGTTGGATTGAATCTTCCATGAAATCTGCCATAAGGGCAGCAATTAATATCCATAATTCATAAAATAATAATTTATTGTGGAAGAATTTACTTGTTTATTGAAGAATAATTTACTTACAGAAGAATCATTTGGCTATGACTCCAGATACAAGTTTGGGAGCAGCTCATGGTGGTGTTAGCTCACAATGACAAACTATCAAAAGCTGCATGCCAACCAGACAATGCAAATAAAAACAACTAGTTATCAGAGAAACTTGGGAAAGTATGTCAGAAGTTGGGAGCATGACTCGGAAGAGTTATGATCATCACCTGCAGAAATTCAATTGCAACTTTCCCACTAAAAAATGTTCCAGCAAAACATGCATTAGTATTGCACAAGGACCTTATTTTTTGTTTAATCTGCAATTCCATATTAAATAGCAATAGCACTTAGACTTATATACCGCTTTACAGTGCTTTACAGCCCTCTCTAAGCAGTTGATAAAGTCAGCATATTGCCCCCCACAATCCGGGTCCTCATTTTACCCACCTCAGAAGGATGGAAGGCTGAGTCAGTCTTGAGCTTGGTGAGATTCGAACTGCCAAATTGCAGTCAGCTGGCAGTCAGCAGAAGTAGCCTATAGTACTTCATTCTAACCACTGCAAAGTCCAGATGGACTTTTTATCAATGATCCACATATTCTTGGGTTATAATTAAAATGTTTTTGTTGTTGTTTCTAACCCATAATGCTTTCTAATTTCTAAATGAAATATTTTAAACCTCAATAGTATTGTTTATACTGTTTCTTTATTTTTCTAAGTATGGTTTTGCTATATAAAGACAGATCTGCTGCCTCAGCAGACTAGCCAAAGCAAGGCATTTTTGCAGAATGTGATCTGAACACAACAGCCAATGCTATCTGGCATTCATAATTACATAATATTCTATATTTTATATAAATTATCTCAACATACTTCTATTCATTCTAATATTATGAACCATAACTAAAAATTAGGGGATTAAATGTTGCCGAGGACACTTTCCTGGGTCATGAGGCCAGCATGACTATACGCCAAGGCGCATGGAATGCTGTTACATTCCCACCAAAGTGATACCTATTTATCTACTCACATTTTCATACTTTCAAACTTCTTGGTGGCAGAAGCTGGGGCAAAGAACGGTAACTCACCCCATTGTGTAGCACTCGGGTCTCGAACCCAGGCTGTGAGCTTTCCTGCTGACAAGCTCAGTGTCTTTAAGCACTGAGCCATAGTGTCCCCTTTATGGGAAGGGATAAACTACCCCAAAACATTACTTTAACACACTACCATCTTGGTGGTGCATTTGTGGAGGCCACAATATTGCTGCAAAGAACTACAATTTTAGACACTTGTTTATTTTTTTTTTCAACACAATTTAAAAGTGAAGTGGGACAATGAGGCTGCTGGGCCACAAGGGAGGTATTTGGGAGTAGACTGGTATTCCCTAGTATCCAACAGTCCTTCCCAAGGTTGAAGAAGATGTATTAGTGTTACTAACAGAAGACCATATGCCCCTCAACAATTCAATCATATTTCCTCTGTCAACTTGGTTGTTGCAATGGTTGACTTCAATAAAATTTATGGGGCTACTTTTGGAGACCAGAGCCATGACAATATCCTTACACAAACACATTACAAAACAAACTTAAGCAACATATAGGGATTTTAAAATATCAAGCGGTTTGACAGCTTGCATAATTTTAATTTTAGGAAACCACACACTCTCATATTTTCCAGAAAGAAGGATAGGAACATTCTTGCTTTATAAAATTCTATGGACTTTGGGCTCAGATAGGACCATCTAATGATCTTCCATGACTCAGAGTGTTGGTGTAATGTAAAATTATGCATTGTATGGAGACATTTTTCTCCCATTTTTTAATATGAACTGAATAATATAAGACAAACAAAAGGAGTCCCAACCTCACATATTTAGCATATACTATAATTCAGTAGTGGGTTTCAAAAATTTTTACTACCAGTTCTGTGGGTGTGGCTTGGTGGGCGTGGCTTGGTGGGCATGGCAGGGGAAGGATACTGTAAAATCTCCATTCCCACCCCACTCCAAGGGAAGGATACTGTAAAATCTCCATTCCCACCCCACTCCAAGGGAAGGATACTGTAAAATCTCCATTCCGTCCCCAATCCAGGGGAAGGATACTGCAAAATCCCCATTTCCTCCTGATCATCTGGGACTTGGGAGGCAGAGAATAGATGGGGGCTGGGCCAGTCAGAATTTTTACTACTGGTTCTCCGAACTACTCAAAGTTTCTGCTACCAGTTCTCCAGAACTGGTCAGAACCTGCTGAAACTCACCTTTGCTGTAATTTCAGTATGAACTCCACTATTACAAGATGCAATAGCCACTAAGTTGAATAGCTTTGATGATTTCATAGAGGATTAGATTATTAGTAATTGCTACTCATGACTGCTACATAATATTTTTCTCCTTTTGTTCTCTTCCAAATAGCCACATCGATTGGCTCCGATGTGGCCCTTGTTAGGTGGGCTAGATATGCAACTTACATTTCTGAATGTGCTTTCTCAGTTCTACTAGGACATCACGGTTCCTCAAACTGTATATCAAGGGATTCAGCATGGGAGTCACAATGTCACAGAACAAAGAGGCCACCTTATCCTGTTCTGGTGTTCGGTAAGACCTGGGTCTCATATATTTAAAACCTGCTGCCCCGTAGAAGAGCCCCACCACACAAAGGTGGGAAAGACATGTACCAAATGCTTTCTGCCTTCCTTCCACTGATTGCATTCCCAGGACCGTCAAAAGGATACAGATGTAGGAAGCCAGGATGATGGAGAAGGGACCCAAGAGTAATATACTGCCAGTTACGAACAACCAATTTTCATAGGTAGATGTTTCTGAACAAGATAATTTCAGCAGAGCTTGGACTGTGCAGAAGAACTGATTCACTCTATTAGACTTACAGAAAGGCAGCTGGAGCACACAAAAAGTGTGCACGATTGAATGAAGAATCGCCCCAAACCAGACTCCACCCGACATGGTCACACATACCCTCCTGCTCATGAGAACTGGATAGTGCAACGGTTTGCAGATGGCCACGTACCTGTCATAAGACATGACGGTCAGTAGGAGGCACTCTGCTCCTCCCATCATGAGGGTGGAAAAAATCTGAGTCCCACATCCAGCCAATGAAATTGTATTGTCTTTTTTCCAAAAATCCATGGACATTTTGGGGACAATGCTAGAAGTCTGGCAGATGTCTATAAAGGAGAGCTGGCTGAGGAAAAAGTACATAGGGACCCTGGAATATGAACCTGTGACAATTACAAAAAAGAAAATAAAGTTTCCCAGTAAGGCAACAAAAAAAGTCAATAGGATAGCCCCCCAAAAAACTGTATGCATCACCGTGTGATTCAGAAGTCCAAGAAGAATGAATTCAGTCCACAAAGTTCTGTTCATTATTCCATTATGAGTTCCTCTGAAAACATAACAGAAGATATTGGAATTAAAACTAGAAAATCATGGGAGGTTGAGATGAAAAAACTAGAGCATACAAAACATTTGCTAGACCAATTCCTGAATACAGCTCATCTGTCTGGAACCCGCACTGCATATCGGACATTAATACAATTGAGAGAGTCCAGAGATATTTCATGAGAAGAGTCCTCCACTCCTCTGCTTGCAATAGAATACCTTATGCCACCAGATTTAAAATTTTGGGCTTAGACAACTTAGAACTACGCCGACTTCAGTCTGACCTAAGCATAGTACATAAAATTATCTGGTACAATGTCCTACCTGTCAATGACTACTTCAGCTTTAACCACAACAATACACGAGTTCACAATAGATACAAACTTAAGGTAAACTGCTCCAAACTCAATTGCAGGAAATATGACTTCAGCAACAGAGTGGTCAATGCCTGGAATGCACTACCTGACTCTATGGTTACATCCCCAAACCTCCATAACTTTAACCTTAGACTGTCTACTGTTGACCTCACCCCATTCCTAAGAGGTCTGTAAGGGGCGTGCATAAACGCACCAACATGTCTACCGTCCCTCTCCTACTGTTCCCATGTATTTGTATACAATTCCTGTATTCGTAATCATGTTTATACTTTTATCTGTTATATTATACTGTATATGCTTGACAAATAAAATAAATAAATAAAAATTAAATCAAAGCTGGTAATAGTTGTATAAGAATCACATAGACAGACATCTACAGAGATTCTCAGTCATCCAGGTCATGACTGAGAATCTCTACAGACGTTTAGCTGTACAATTTGGGATGAACACCCTTTGAATGGTGTGGGAGTAGGAATGGATTTCCAGAGGAAAAATTACAGACTACAGGAACCATTTGTACTACTCAGGTGACCCTGAGGACACAGATAAACCTCCAAGTGCTTCAAGGACCCTCTAAAAGGATGTAAGTGACCAGCTGTCTGCAAGGAATATAAATCTTTCCATTCCTCACCATCCACTCAGCTAAAGAGGCTGAGAAGCGAAACGTCTTCAAAAGAAAAAACAAGAAAGTCCAGTTGCCTCCTGAAAAAGCAGGAGCTTTTTGGAACGTATATACAGACACACACATGAACACACATACAAGCACATACACCTGCTGTCAGGACATCTTTGAATCCTTTGCTGAGCTATCTTCCACTATCAAACAGGTTTAAAAAAAAAAACAGTTCTTCAGTATTAGGAAAAATATCTTGGCTTTAAATTCTACCCATTTCTTTAAAGAATGTTGCGGACCTGAACAGATGTCCTTTCATTATTACATCTGCAGTTTCAGTCTCTGGCTGAAAAAAATGTAGGTTTCTCTTCTGCATTTGATTTTTTTCCCCCCACAGGACTCCAATTATTATTATTATATTCTAATTATATTATTATTCTAAGCATCAAGATTGTGTCTCACGCCCATACTTGCTTTCTTACCTAGGCATTCAATCATCCAGCTTTGTATTACAATCTTTGCCCTGAAGAAATTGGGGCTAAAGTGAAGTCTGATGATCCAAATATTCTTTACAGCAACCCATTATTTCCTGCTAGGTAGTACATATTACGTTCATACATGATTTTCGGGCTTTCTCATGATGCTTCATTGCATTTCTACAATAAAATACTTTCCACTGTCCAGTAACTTCTGCTATGTTGAACAAGCTATGGTTAAGTGATTGTTTTGTTTTGAAAGAATGGATGATTAATTATTGCCTCAGTCAGGCAACTGAAAATCTCACACCTCTGGGATGAAAAAAAAATCTTCTAAGGTATCAGGCTTTGGAGACTTCACTCACTATTCCCAAGGCTTTAATTTGGGACTCACCAAAGTGAGTAATCACCCTGGAGATGTTGAGAAGCAGAGTGACAATGAAATGAAGGTAGTCCTTGACGTATGACCACAACTGAGTCCAAAATTTCCATTGCTAAGCAAGGCAGTTGTAAAGTGAGTTTTGCCCCACTTTATGACCTTTTTGCCACAGATGTTAAGCAAATAACTGCAGTTGTTAAGTGAATCTGGCTTCCCCCATTGACTTTGCTTGTCAGAAGCCGGCTAGGGTGGGGAGCAGAGGTGGGTTTCAGCAGGTTCTGACCAGTTCTGGAGAACCGGTAGCGGAAATGTTGAGGAGTTTGGAGAACTGGTAGGAAAAATTCTGACTGGCCCCATCTCCATCTATTCTTTGCCTCCAAAGTCCAAGCTGATCGGAAGGAAATGGGGATTTTGCAGTAACCTTCCCCTGCCACGCCCACCAAGCCATGCCCACCAAGCCACACCCAAAGAACTGATAGTAAAAAATTTTTAAACTCCCCACTGGTGGGGAGGTTACAAATGGTGATCATGTGATCCTGGGGCAATGCACCCATAATAACTGCATCAAGCTCCCAAATTTTGATCATGTGACCATGGAAATGCTGCAACAATCATATGTGTGAAAACTGGCCATAAGTCCCTTTTTTTCAGTGACATAACTTCGAAGAGTCACTAACTGAATGGCTATGAGTAGAGGTCTAAGTGTATATGGTAGCAAACCATCATCTTTGATGAATAGACTGGATAGGCTCGTATCTAATATTCCAGCCATTCTGACTCCAATCTGCTGCACTAACAAGTTTATTTAAAAGAGGACAGAAAAGAATAACAAGAGTTGGAAGGGACCTTGGAGGTCTTCTAGTCCAACCCCCTGCTTAGGCAGGAAACCCTACACCACTTCAGACAAATGGTTATCCAACATCTTCTTAAAAACTTCCAGTGTTGGAGCACTCACAACTTCTGGAGGCAAGTTGTTCCACGGATTAATTGTTCTAACTGTCAGGAAATTTCTCCTTAGTTCTGAGTTGCTTCTCTCCTTGATTAGTTTCCACCCATTGCTTCTTGTCCTGTCCTCAGGTGTTTTGGAGAATAGCTTGGCTCCCTCTTCTTTGTGGCAGCCCCTGAGATATTGGAAAACTGCTATCATGTCTCCCCTAGTCCTTCTTTTCATTAAACTAGACATACCCAATTCCAGCAACTGTTCTTCATAGGTTTTAACCCATAGCCCCCTAGTCATCTTTGTTGCTCTTCTCTGCACTCTTTCTAGAGTCTCCACATCTTTTTTACATTGTGGCGACCAAAACTGGATGCAGTTTTCCAGAGGTTGATTGATTAATTTATTGATTTGGATGAAGGGAACATAAACAATAATCAGCAAAATAATGTGGACATCACAGAACTGTAGACGGAACTGTATTTAGTTTACCATTCCAACAATTTATTTATTAATTAAAATTATATGCCACCCATCTCGCAGTTGGAAGTGACTGAATGGCTTACAAGATAATGAAACATGGAGGTATAAAGACAATTATAAGTATAAAAACACATTAAAATCACCAAATATTAAATACAAACTAAGAGACCATTGGTTTGGAGCACAGCAGTGGTAATGGCACCTTCTCTGTCATTTCACCAACCTACCTCCGGCCTAGAGCGTCTCCATCAGGGCCTCATACCAACTGGCAGAGCCACATTTTAAGGCTGTTCTTGAAGTCCAGAATGGTGAGGGCAGATCTCCCTCTGGTTGCAAGATGTTCCAAAAGGCAGGGGCCATGGCAGAAAAGGATCTTCTCATGGACTCCACCAACTGAAATTCTTGGCCAATGGAGTTGGTGGTAGGCCTCTCCTGCCAGAATGAGTGGGACGGGCCAATCCCATTGGGATAAGATCAGGGGTGAAATGCTCCCAGTTTGGACAGGATCGCCCAATCTGGTAGCGATGGCGACGGGTGGTTCGGAGAACCGATAGCAAAAATCCCTGCCCCCCCGCTATGCCCAGCTGAGCCGCGTGATCATCAGAGGCTTCTTTTATTATTTTTAAAAGCATTTTTTCTACAACTTCTTCGGCCGAAAAAATGCTTTTAAAAGTAAAAAAAAAAAAAAAGGATCTGATGATCATGCGGCTCAGCTGGGATCGTAAGAGCCTTTTAAGAGCATTTTTTCTACAACCTCTGATGATCCCAGCTGAGTTGCTTGATTGTCAGAGGCTTTTAAAAGCATTTTTTCTACAACCTCTTCTACAACCTCTTCCCCCCCACCACCAAGCCACGCCCACAGAACCAGTAGTAACAAATTTTACTGGATGAGATGGTTCTTCAGGTAACCTGGACCCATGCCATCATCCATTCTAACAAAGCTATTTTTACCCAGTAATTATAATTTTGGGATGTATCGTTTTTTAAAAATTCAAACACAGTTCCTAACTTCTATTTTTTTTTCTTTCTTTCTTAACTTTCCAGCTAGTCTCTTTAAGGAAATCAGCTCATCTAACTACCTTCTTAAGAATGAATCAATCTGCTCTGTAGCAATTATAAAGCTATAATATTTACTTTCACACAATGGAACGTTTTACTTCTTGGCTGTTCACCGCCCTGAGTCCTTCGGAAGAAGGCCGGTATACAAATTTAATAAATCTTAACCTTAACCTTAACCTTACTTTTAAAATTTTGTGCAGTAGTGGTATTCAGCTGGTTCTATCCGGTCCGGGTGAACCGGTAGCGGCGGCTGTGGGAGGCTCCGCCCACCCACCCGCCCGGACATCATCACATCCTGTTTTTGACACTCTGTGCATGTGCGGAAGGTCCTGTGCATGCGTAGAGGTGGTGCGTGCACTCCCATTTGCGAATCGGTAGCAAAGGTAAGTGAATACCACCCCTGGTTTTGTGGTACTTTTGACTATTGATTCTTGGGTGACTGCCTGGAAAAGTCACAGAAGTTTCCTTGGCAATATTTTCAGCGTTAGTGGTTTGCCCTTGATTCCTCCTTCCTAGGGCTGAGAGAGAAGGATTGGACCAATGTCACCCAGCTGGCTTTATGCCCAAAATGGAACTAGAACTCACAACCTTCTTGTGAACATGAATATACGAGTGAATATTATAGAAATATGCTAGAATGTCTATCTGGAAAATTATTTTCTTATCTGTAGCCCAGTGTATAGATCGGTGATGGGGAACCTATGGCACACATGCCGGAAGTGGCACACAAAGCCATCTCTCCGGGCATGCCAGCCACCGCCCGTTGCTCTTCCGGGTTTCAGCATGCATATGTGCACCGGCCAGCTGGTTTTCACGCATGCATGTGCACCAGAAACTGGAAGACCAGGTGACCAGTGTGCATGTGCACGCCAGAAACCGGAAGCTCAGAACTGCGCTCCCCCCTTCCTACCTGCCCGCGCACTCCCATTTTTGCACTTGGTGCCGAAAAGGTTCGCCAACACTGATATAGATAGACAAAAGCAGTGTCCTTGTGAGTTGGGGGCTCATTCTTGTATCCTGCATAAATTATAGCATGGTTATAAAATAGTCCTCTTGTTTACCTTTCCCCTTTTAATAAATAATATACATGTTCATTTATTGTATGCAAATCCATTTGCAGAGGGCTCCTTTGATCTCTTTGTTTCTTAGAGAGTAAATACATGGGTTCAAAAGAGCAGATACCACATTGTAAAAGAGAGAAAACTTTTTGTCTCTTTCTGGCTTATAGCTGGAAGCTGGGCGCATGTACATAAACATGGCAGCTCCGTAGAAGAGAGTCACCACTGTAATGTGTGAGGTGCAGGTGGAGAAAGCTTTGAACTTCCCTTCTGCAGAGCGGATCTTCAGGATAGTGCTCAAGATGAACATGTAAGAGGTCACAATCAAAGAAAGTGGGGTCATGAGCAGGATCACCCCCAACACAAAGTCCACCACCTCATTAACGTGTGATTAACGTGTGCAAAAGAAGTGGTTGATCTCATTTGGGCCACAATAAGGCAAGCGCATAGTGAAGCCGGTGTGCATCATGGCAAAGAGGAAGCCACAGGCCCAGGACCCGACTGCCATCTTAACACAAACTGACTTGCTCATCATGCTAGTGTAGTGTAATGGGTGGCAGATGGCTACATATCGATCGTAGGCCATCACGGCATAGAGAACGCATTCAGTTATCCCCAAAGACAGGAAGATGTACATTTGAGCAGTACAGCCAGCAAAGGAGATGACTTTTCTCTTTAAAAGGAGATGAATTAACATCTGGGGCATTGTGGTAGAACTGTAACTGATGTCCAAGAAGGAAAGGTTGGCCAAGAAGAAGTACATGGGTGTGTGGAGACGAGAGTCTAACCTGATTAGGTTGATAATGAGACCGTTGCCCAGCACAATCATCAGATACAGGAGGAGGAAGAGAACAAAAAGGAACCGTTGAGTTTGCAGCTTGGTTGAGAAACCCAGAAGGATGAATTCAGAGACAGAACTTTTATTTTCCCACAGGACATTGTTTGCCATGTTCACCTAAGGTTAAAAAAAGAAGGGAGTTTATTATTATTATTATTATACACAAACTTGACAGTATACACAGCAAACAAAACAACCATGCTGGATTTCGCATCTCAAATCACTAGTCGAACACTTCCCAAGCATTTAGTACTGCGTGATGTATTGGCGGATTATGCGAGCAGATCCCAGTAAGGTGGCTTTCTGCAGCTGACCAATGGTGATCTTGTCAGCACCAATTGTTTTTAAGTGCTTGCCTAGGTCTTTAGGCACAGCACCCAGTGTGCCGAGTACCACTGGAACCACCTGCACTGGTTTATGCCAGAGTCTCTGCATTTATGCAGAGATGATGATGATGATGATGATGATGATTGGTTAATCTTTAGTGAGATTCACAGCCTTTGAGGCTGGTTAATAGCTCAGCAGCTCGAGTCCTAACCAAGGACCTAGGAACTGTTAAGGTATCATCGGAGGATGTAAGCTGTTCCGAGTAAGGTGGTTTTTTGTAGAGTCAAAATGTTCAAATCCGGCAAATTTAGAATTTCTAAATAGCGGGGTAGCCCTTTGGGTATTGCTCCAAGAGCTCCAATTACAATCGGGACAACACACAATTTCTTTTTCCACAGTCGCTCAACTTCAATTTGCAAGTCCGGTACTTTGTGATTTTTTCTTGCTGCTTATCTTCAATCCGTGCATCACCAGGTATTGCAATGTCAATGAACCATACTTTTTTCTTTTCAACTATTGTTATGTCAGGTGTGTTGTGGACCAAGTGCCTGTCAGTCTGAATCCTAAAGTCCCACAAGATCTTGAGTTTCTCAATCTCTAAAACTTTCTCAACCTGATGTTCCCAGTGGTTTTTGCTGTACTCAAATCCAAACTTCTGGCACAATTTCCAGTGAATGATCTTAGCAAAATGGTCATGGCGTTATTATTATTATTATTATTATTATTATTATTATTATTATTATTATTATTATTATTATTATTATTATTTTAAATCATGCAAAATTAAGGAGGGCTATTTTTGCAAATGATTGTGAGCTAAATAAACCTGAGAAAACTGGTGCCATTGAATAATGAGGTTTGTGTGGAAACGCATGTAGGTGTCGTGCGAAGCAACTATCCTGCTGTTTTTCTGCCCATTCCTGTTTAGTTTGGTGAAAGAGAAACCAAATGGAAAAAGAAATGGGGAGAAATACTCAGAGGTAACAGCCGTGTTCCAATTTAGCCATGAGAAGGTGCAGCATATATATCATCATTTGATCAAGTGGTTTCCTACATTTACATTAAATGGTAAAGGAAGATATTTCTCCAAGTGAAGCAACCCCTTTTTTATTTTAAAAAAATGCCCTTAAGCCAGTGGTGAAATCCGGCTCGATCTATTCGGCTCACGTGTACCGGTAGCGCCGATGGCGGGAGGCTCCGCCCACCCACTGGGATGTCATTATGTCCCGTTTTTGACCTTCTGTGCATGTGCAGAAGGCTCTGCACATGTGTAGAAGAGGCGCATGCGTGTAGTGCATGTGAGCTCCCGCACGCTCCCATTCCTGAACCGGTAGCAAAGGTAAGTGGATTTCAGAAAATGAAAATAGCAGTTCACTTTTCAGCAGACAGCAAATCAGCTCTCAGAAAAACTCCACAGAGATAGAATCATAGAATAACAGAGTTGGAAGGGACCTTGGAGGTCTTCTAGTCCAACCCCCTGCTTAGGCAGGAAACCCTACACCACTTCAGACAAATGGTTATCCAACATCTTCTAAAAAGCTTCCAGTGTTGGAGCATTCACAACTTCTGGAGGCAAGCAGTTCCACTGATTAATTGTTCTGTCAGGAAATTTCTCCTTAGTTCTAAGTTGCCTCTCTCCTTGATTATTTTCCACCAATTCCACTGATCCATGGCCGGGTCTCGCGATCTTGCGAGACCTGGCCATGGAATGGAGTGTATGGGTTTTTAATGTTCTTTTAAAAAATTTTTACGGGATATTGTTCGCACTGTTTTTTTGCTGTAAGCCGCCCAGAGTCCCTAGGGAGTTGGGCGGCATAGAAATGCGACTAATAAATAATAATAAATAAACAATTGCTTCTTGTTCAGCCCTCAGGTGCTTTGGAGAATAGTTTGACTCACTCTTCTTTGTGGCAGCCCCTGAGATATTGGAAGACTGCTATCATGTCTCCCCTAGTCCTTCTTTTCATTAAACTAGCCATACCCAGTTCCTTCAACCGTTCTTCATATGTTTTAGCCTCCAGTTCCCTAATCATCTTTGTTGCTCTTTTCTGCATTCTTTCTAGAGTCTCCACATCTTTTTTACATCGTGGCGACCAAAACTGAATGCGGAATTCCAAGTGTGGCCTTACCAAGGCATTATAAAGTGGTTTTAACACTTCGCGTGTAATTTTATTTTACAGATGTAATTTTATTTTACAGACCTGATTGATATACATAAAGAGAGAGATGAAAGCAAAGAAGAGCCATCTCCTTTGTTATCTGTGGTATAAAAGGCAAGCAGCTTTGACTTCTGCAAGACAGTTGACTTCTGCAATTACACAGCCAGAGTGAGGTGCAGAAGTAGAATTCAAGATTTCTGAATCCAGGATTTTGATCTCAGTATAAATTCTGAATGGGACTGCTCAGTCTTTCCTTGCTACAACTCTCCTAACTACGCCACATTTCCCTTGTTCCAGCAACATAGTTTAGGGGAAGTCATTCTGTTGTTGTTATTGTTAAACAATTCTGAGCCTAAACCTTTTACTAAACTATTGGACACTTGGAGATCTACCAGTATGTTCCAAAATGTAACTTCTGGGCAACCTACATGAATGTATGTAAACATTACATTGACAAGACAGAAGATAATAGCAAATTAGCAAGTTTTAAATTTAGGTTAAGCTATATAAGATGTTTGCTTATATAGATTCAGTCCTGACAATCTGGATTGTTTGTCATATAATATCTTACCTTCATTCATCTCTGTTCTTTTTCATCTGTCTCTCACAATGCTTTTTTCTTTCTTTATTAGTCATTTGAGCAGAATATTGCCTCATTAAATTCATGTGAGATCTCATTTAGCTGCTTTCTTCCTTTCAGCTATTGGTTCTTAGAGTTTACATATCTGTTGACTACATTTGCAATAATAAACTTATAAAAAAAGAAATAGATAATGGCTATTTTTTTTTGTTTTGACGAGCAAAGTTGGTTTCTTTCTTTCCAATAATATCATAAGAGAGACTGTCGATGCAATATTGAAGAACCTAGAAGGAAAAATCAGCACTAATTTATATCCTTCTCATATTTTTTATCAATCCCAGAAGATTGCAATTTTTTTCAAGTAATTAACTTGACTGCTTGTTATTTCAAGATGATTAAAGCAGAGCACAGAAGATAGGAAATGAAAAGAGGAGTTTGGACAATGAAAAAACAATGTAACCTACTGATTTATTTATTTGTCCAAGTCATGAAAGTTTTAGAAAAATAGTCAAATATTAATATTCACTAAGTAGTAATTAATATATTCACTACAAAAATGAACATATACATGTCTCCACCTCTATTATCTTTAGTTTAAAAAAGGATATTTTAATAAACAAAACAGGAAAATAATCCATTAAATGCGCTCTTTTGTTTCATGTATTTACTTCTCCAAATAATCACTGCTATTCACTACATACCTCTGCCCATAATGGACAAGCTTTATACAGCTGTGAAGAAGGAACTCCACATTCTGTCTCTTCAACCAGATCCCAAAAGCCTTTTCCCTCTTTTCCATTTAAGTCAGACAGATGTCCGCAAAGGTACACCTTCCATTTTGGGAAAAGGTAAAAGTTGCATGGCATGGCACCAAGTCTGAATTATATGGTGTGTTTGACAAGATGGTGAGATCCAACATCACAATTGCCTCTTGGGTGTTGCATAAGGTGTGAGGCCCAGTGTTGCTTATTGCAATAAAATTTTCTTTGAACTCTACCTAATCTTTGTTACTAGTTCAGAGCAATACACTGGTAGTTACATTCAAAACTTTGGGTCAAGGAACTCCATGTGAATGATGCTATCCCTGTTCCAAATTAATTGTTACTGTTATATTGTCTACTGAAACCTGAAGTCTGACCATTTCCTTTCACCGATGAATCTTCCTACAGTAATGATAATCAATGGACTAATAACTTTTTTTTATGGGTCACAATGGTGAGCTTATATTTTGTCAACTCTCAACTTCTCAACTTCTCAAAATACAGTGAAGAAATTCCTCACCTTCATTCTTCTAATATGGGAACAGTTGCTGGTAAATTTCAGCTCCTGCAGCTTCCATTTCTGCCATCAACATGAGAGGATTCCCTTCTTGTATAAACCTTCCAGTATTGAATAACATCAACAATGTGTCTCACACATTCCTGTTAAAAACTAAGCTTGGCAGTGATTTCCCTTTGAGTGATTTCCAATGATCCTTAATCAGTTTATCACCCTTTCTCATCTGAAACTCATTGGTTACTGTCACAGGTCTATGACTATTCATGGCATTCTCAGACATCTTCTCCAACACCAAAATACAAAAGCATCTATGCTTTTTATTCTTCTTCAACACACTTTACATACACACACAACACACAGACATGCACACACCAGCACATATAGATAACAATGGAGCTGTTACATGGGCAATCCTAGGGACTATCATTACTGTTCATCCTGCTGTGTTCTGTACCAGTTGAAGTTTCTAAGTGGTTTTCAAGGGCATCCTGATGTGGAGTGCACTGCAGAATAATTTATAATAAAGGACAGGAGGGAGTGGCTCAGGTAAAAATGTGATCTTCATTCATCAAAGATAAAAGAAATACAAGGACTTAACGGAGAGAGGAAGGGATGAGAGTCTTCTAGGCAAGGAAAGGAGTTAAAAACACAAGTACTTTTGTTAGGGATTTTCTCTATTGTCAGCTTGCCACATCATTTTTGGAAAATAATTATACAAAACATATTTTTACTTCTTGGAGTTCTATTTTCACTCTAGTTTCTTTCACTACTTGCTTTCATGCTCAATTCTCCCAAGATCCACTCTTGATGCTACCAGGAAATGGCCTATTCCATATTCAAAACTTCTCATCACCCATCTATCTTCAACAATTGTCTCAATTTCATTATCTAAATGTTATATTCACTATTTTGCTTTATGTACAATTCAATAGATATCTGTTTAAACCACATATTGAAAAAGGAGAGATGCTCTGACCAAGCAGATACTGACTAATTACCATTTTCTTTTATTTTGGGTGTCCAAGTGTCCTCTTCCCACCCACCCCTTCATGAAAAAAACAGAATACCCCCCCCCCAACCAACTGGGGCAAATGTTGCCCTCTAAACTCATGAATTAGCATGGAGCTATTACCAAGCTATGGTTTCCTCCATCAAAATATTTTTGTTGTGGATTATAGGAGTTGGTTGTACATCATCAGAGTACATTAAAAGTGATTATCCATGTTATTCAGCCATTTTCCAAGACTTGTTTTTCACTTTTAGCAGTTTTTTTTCTAATTCTCCAATTTGGATGTGTACATGCATTGGGAAAGTTGGGGAAAGAAAGTGGAGGTAATCAAAAACTCTGGAGACTTTGGAGTGGATAGATTATGTGCAGAATAAATATCAAACTAGGAAATATCAGATAGCTTTTAACTGAAAGTATTATATAGCAATAGAATAATAGAATTTTGTGAAGATGTGAAAAATATACAGGGGATGGATGGGTTCAAGTTTTATAAAAAGGGGATTTTGATTTGGATTATATTCTGAGGAAGTCAGGGGGGAGGGGAGGGTTAGGGAGGGTTAGGAAGGTCAGGGAGGGAGGGGGGGAGGAAATTGGGGAGAAAATGTAATTGTAAAATTTTTTCATTTTTTTTATTGAAAAATGTAATTTTTCAATAAAAAAAAAACTTTGGAGACTCCACTTATATTGATAATTGGAAGTTGAAAAAAATATATGGATAATTTGTAAAATAGGGTAATACTAAATAACCAATTAGATTTTGTTTTGAGGAATGTGTCTTATTAGTTGAAAAGCAATAGCATGGATACTTAGCCTATAGTTAATATTTTCTAGCAATGCAGCCCAATCGAACATAAATATTTAAATCTTTTGAGAGTCTGCACCCGAGACGTCAAAATATCTCAAGAGCTTCTTAGACTTTCTTCAGAAAGTAGCCATTTCCCAGAAGCAAAGCATCTCATTATCTGAAGCCTTTTCTCTTGAGATTATGGTTTTTAAAATAGTTCTTAAACAACAGCTATGAATCGAAGCCTGTTAATAAGTACCACTGGGTTTAGTTGAAGTTGATTATTTTAACTCTATCATTAAAGAGTTTTTAATGAGAAAAAGTTTTGCAAGTCAACTTTTCAAAGCAAAGAAATGCAAACAGTGTAAACAGAGAATTTGATTGCAACATTAAGATAGAAGCTATTCATAATATTTTTTTATTGAAATTGAAAGAATGGTAGTTATTCTTTTTATAATTAAATATCTTCCATTGAATCAAGTTGGGGTAGAGATGATTTTCATGCTTCCATGTTTCCCATTCCAAACATGGATTAACTGTGAATGGATTTTAGGAAAAATCTATATCAGAGGCAGTAAGGAAAGGTAATATTTAAGGTGCATATGTTCAAAAGACACATAAACACATACATCAATGTATTTCAATAGGCCTGAATGTTTGTGTGTGCATAATTTCTGGAAGAATATGTTTTTATGTCTGACTCTAAATTAAGTACATTGGTCAATGTCAAATGCAACAAAAGTGAAAATAATTGCTTAGAGGTAAGCAGATCAGGGGTGTTGGGTCACAGCCCCAAATTTGCAATATGGCAAGCACAGTGTCGTAATCCAAGACTCACCCCTCACTATAAGGCAATGAACCCCAGTATAACCCAAGGAAGTGGGTTTTGAATTGTGATGTACCTGATGTATTGCAAATGTTGCTCTCCTCCCCAATAGAAACCACATTTAAGTTAACCCTCCCTTGTTTTATGATACATTAATTATTTTATCTGGGCCAAGGTTTGTACTCCTTTGCACCTTCATTGCAAGCAATCTTGGTCATTAGTGAATTGAATGTAGTGCAACTGAACTTTGGAAAAGTGAAAAAAATCTTAAGCAACATCCAACTTGTCTACCCATATCTACCCATGGAGAAAGAGGTGGTTTTTAATATAGTTTTATATGCTTTTTTGTTTTAATAATGTCTTTCTGCTTTATTTTTGTATTGGTTTTAATTGTTTTAATTGCCACCCAGAGTCATGTATTTGTGATGTGCAACTATATAATCCAAATAAACAAACAAAGGTGCATAGTTAATATGGCTTGCCTTGCAATTCTTCCTTGCAATGTGACATTTGTTTACTATCTGCTCAATCAATCAGAATAGAACTGGAAGGGAGCTTGGAGGCCTTCTAGTCCAACCACCTGCTCAAGCAGGTGACCATATACAATTTGAGACAAGTGGCTGTCCAGTCTCTTCTTAAAAACCTCAGTGATAGAACACCCATGACCTCTGAAGGCAAGCTGTTCCACTGGATAATTATTCTCACTGTTAGGAAGTTTCTCCTTAATTCCAGGTTCCCTATCTCCTTGATTAGTTTCCATCCATTGTTTCTTGTCTTGCCTTCTGGTGCTTTGGAAAATAAGTTGACCCACTCTTCTTTGTGGCACCTCCTCAAATACTGGAATACGACTACCATGTCACCCCTAGTCCTTCTTTTCTCTAGACTGGCCATACCCAATTCCTGCTACTGTCTTTCATATGTTTTAGTCTCCAGGCCTTTAAACATCTTAGTTGCTAGAAAACAACATACCACCAGAGGAATCTATTATTCAAAAAATATTCGATAGTGCCAAAATGAATAAATTAACATTAAAACTAAATGAAAAAGAGGATTCAGAATACTATACGGTGTGGGATAATTGGTACAGGTGGATAGATAACGGATTTAAAAATGGATGAAGACTAGTATAAAGTTTAAGATATATATATATTTAGGAGTTATAGAATCTATAGGAATAATTAATTTAACGTGTTTTGTGTGGGAAAAGTAACACTGTCTGTTCGATTATGTACTTTATGTACTCGATTGTATGCACAATAAAAATTTTGATATATTAAAAAAAAAGATGCTGGAAGTCCAGAACAAAAAAACAACAACAACATCTTAGTTGCTCTTCTCTATACTTTTCCTAAAGTCTCAACATCTTTTTTGTAACCTGGTGACCAAAACTGGATGCTCAAATGCTTCTAGTTCTGAATTTGCTTTTAAGGATAAAACAACATTAGTCTTTATTCAATAACAGTTCAGTCTATGAATCTCTGCTTCCAAATTTTGAACATTTGCCTTGGAATGTTTTTGAAGATGGAATAGATTGACAAAAACATGATTTTTTTCTCTTCTTTTGCCTTCCAGTCATATTGTAGTCCCATGACCTGCTCACCTAGCAAAGAAGGGTTGGCTTTGTAATCCACTCCACTGGATGCCCAGAGCCACAGAACTCAAAGCAGTCCTTATTGATCTGAGCATTAACCAATCCAGAATGGAATTCCAATTTTGTTTTCACTGTTGTTAATGATGGCTTCCCTGTTGAGGCTTGTCCGGCTTGCTTGAAGCTTCTGGCTGGCAACGCATTGTCATTAACCCCTATATTAAAAAGATTTGGGTAACCTTGATAATGTACCAGGAAATCAAAGGAAATGGTATGAAGGAGGAACAAAATAAGATATAGGATTGGTCCCTAACATTACAGTCCCTGAAAGTTTCAGGAATGTAATTCCCATGGAGATCTCTTCCCATATTTTTGTAGTCAGAGCTGACAAAAAAAAAAAAAAAAAGACCTAAGAAGTTCCATTTGTAATGTTATTGTTAACTGCTTGGATCTTCAGGGATTTTTTCTGAATAGCAACATTTAATGAGTCAAATTCTCCAAAGGATGCAGCCCATCCGTAGCTTCTTCATACATGCTGCAATGCCCGAGTAGGCTAAATGATGCAAACACCGTCCTGTGTTCAGACAAAAAAAAATAAGAAATAGCATTATTTTGGGAGTTCCCCATGGAATCAACTAATCTTAGAAGCTATATGTATTATGTAGCCATTTCCTCTTCCCTATGGACAGAGGGCTCAGATTAGAACTCATGGAACTGAGTTCAAATGCAATACTGAGAGTTCATTGTTTCTAAGAGTTGGATCATTTTGATAAACCAGAATGATTTATGCTATATAGATCTAGATTCTGGCAGATACTTTTGTTACTCTTATACCAGTCTTTTTCCATGAATCAACCTACTCCAGGGTGGAAAAGTTATGACTGTTGAGTAACAACATCAATCATTTTATTATCATAAAGCTTAAAATAACTGAGATCTTAAGTCTCTTAAAATCCAAACAATTCTTTTCCTCTTAATGCATGGACGTATGAAGGTATGAGATGTGTGTATATGTATGCTTTGTTTTTTAAGTCAAGCATTTTGTTTTTATGGTAGATGTAAAAGTGGAGTGGGCAATATAGTTCTGCCTGTATTTCCCATTAGGAAGCTTTCTAACTTTCCTATAAAAAATTAGTTTGTTTTTAAAAATTAGTGTTTGTAAAAAAATAATCATATTCTAGTTCAGCCACTGAAAACTATTTTGCTAGCAGAAGTCACAATCTAGCCAACTTTTGACAGTTATAATGCCTTCAATTAGACAGCATTAAGCAATACTTTATTGTTAATTTTACTGAAATCAAGTATATGGGATATAGATTCAAATTTGGCTTTATTGTACTGGTTCTTATGTCTGCCTTTAAATGAACAAAGCAAACTTTGATCCAGATATCTTTCATAAGAGAGTTTTATTGGTTGTAATTTCTATTGATGATTTCATGCACAAACTACTTTCCCATTAACACATTACACATTATGTTTGAAGAAAAATCTTGCTTGATAGTTGGGACTGAATGATTGAGTCTGGCCCAATATTACTCAGTGAGTCCAAAGCTGAAAAAGGGTTTGAACAGAGCACTTCTAAACTTCTAAAACAAGGAATCCTTGGTGCTCTCTGAGCCTGGTTGTTTTCTTGTAGACATTTAATTACCCAAACTAGGTAACATCATCAGCGCAAGTAAAGGGCCCCTCATTTTGACCCTGGGCTACAAATATTCTCTTTTACTGGTACTTCTAAAATCCATTCAAATGTTTTAGCCACATAACATACCAGTTCTGTGTTTAAAATGTTTTATTGTGAGCATAGTTGTCAAGCTAGGCAAGTATGGTAGAAAGTAGATCATCCTAGATGTTTCAAAACCATCCAATTCAGAGATTTTTTTGCAATGGCTCATTTAAATGAAAGTAACTCTGAACATCAGGATCCCTTCCACTGAAATGAACTTTAAAAAAAAAAATACTATCGGAATCATTCATAGGGGGTAACATACAGTAAGAGATATCCTGGAAACCACATCTCTATTAGCACAAAAAACCCTGAAACTTGTATGATTAGAATAGAATAGAATAGAATAGAATAGAATAGAATAGAATAGAATAGAATAGAATAGAATAGAATAGAATAGAATAGAATAACAGAGTTGGAAGGGACCTTGGAGGTCTTCTAGTCCAACCCCTTGCTTAGGCAGGAAACCCTACACCACTTCATACAAATAGTTATCCAACATCTTTTTTAAAACTTCCAGTGTTGGAGCATTCACAACTTCTGGGGGCAAATTGTTCCACTTTATTAATTATTCTAACTGTCAGGAAATTTCTCCTTAGTTCTAGGTTGCTTCTCTCCTTGATTAGTTTCCACCCATATTTCTGATTGTATTTTAACTCAATTATTTTTACTGGTATTTCAATGACTTAAACCCTTGTAAACCTTGTCTTTCAGTCTTGAGCAGAAATCCAGCCAAACAAAGGCACCATGGAAAATGAGAATGTAACTTCGTGGACAGAATTTCATCTTATTGGACTTAGTCACCTGAAATCTCCCACTGTTTTCTTTGTCGTTGTTCTGTTTATGAGTCTTATTGCTCTGACGGGAAACTCCCTCCTCCTCTTTCTAATCCAGATGGACTCCTCACTTCATACCCCCATGTACTTCTTCCTGAGCCAGCTGTCCTGCGTGGATATGGGCCAAATCCTCATTGTGGTCCCTAAAATGTCAGTCATTTTTTTAACTCAAAGAACCACTATTTCACTGGGAGGCTGCGTAGCACAGATTTTTTTAACTCTGACCATGGGGACCTCAGAATGTTTCCTGTTGACTGTCATGTCATACGACAGATACGTGGCCATCTGCAGACCCTTGCAGTACCCAATTCTTATGAGGAGAACCATCTGCCTCTTCATGAGTGTAGGAATCTGGTCTTCTTCATCGCTTATCATTATGGTAATAGCAATTTATGTACAATCTCTACCTTACTGTAGGTCAAATGTAATTGATCATTTTGTCTGTGAATTCCCAGCTTTGATGAAATTAACATGTGCTGATACATCTGGATTTGAAAAAGTAATATACATTGACAATGTGTTGATAATTCTCTTGCCCATCTTAGTGATCATCTTCTCATATATAGCCATTCTTGTGCAGATTTTGAACATGCACTCAACTGAGGGAAGGCGCAAAGCACTGGGCACCTGCGTGTCCCATTTATGTGTAGTGAGTATCTTCTATGGGGCAAGCATCCTGACATACAGTACTCCTGTGTCTTCTTACTCAGCCCGTAAGTCCATGATTTATTCGATCTGCATCACAGTTGTTCCTCCAATGCTTAACCCTTTTATCTATAGCTTACGGAACAGAGATGTTATAGCAGCTCTACGAAAACTCCTTGTAAGACATCCATCCTATTAATAAAGGAGCTGAAATATATATATTTTTTGTTAATATTCTTTTTTAAAATTACAGAAATAGATAAAAAAGATGTCTGTCGATTTTATTCACAATAGTGGAAATAAAAACTCTTTGCCAACAAAGGTGATGTTCGAGGAAAGAAAGGAGGTGCCTGGTATTAAAATCACAGAATTATTTGATCACAGACCCACATATAGCATAGGATACCATGGACCCTTCTCCACTTGCCATTACCACACCAAAATAATTCCATGACCTTGATATTTTTCTCCACGGAACTTTAAATTTGCTTGCTTGCATATTTTCCTTCCTTCCTTCCTTCCTTCCTTCCTTCCTTCCTTCCTTCCTTCCTTCCTTCCTTCCTTCCTTCCTTCCTTCCTTCTTCCATCCATCCATCCATCCATCCATCCATCCATCCATCCATCCATCCTTTGTGTGTATGAGATAAAGTTAACAACGTGCAGCTGGAAAGATTTCCTGTGTGAGCTGTTGGACTGAAGACGTTTCAGTTAGAGTTAGGAGAAAGTATTTTAGAAGAGGCAGGGAGTAGATTGGTGTGTGATAAAGAGGTGTGAAGAATGAAATTGTTTGTGTAATATGAATCAGATCATCTAAGAGAGACACTCTGGAGGCTGTTCATCTTCATTTGAACTAGTTTTGTAGAGTGAAGCCATAAGACACTGGTCTTTGGTTGGTACATAAGCTATGTTTGGAGTTGGAGTGATAGTGGTAGAGACAGGGCAGCATAACATTATGACTGCCATTTCTGAGAGATTGGCAGTCAGAGGGGAAGGCTAAGATCAGTGCTGGTGCGCAGACTGAGGTAGCCTTCTATGGAAAAATCAGTTTTATAACAGCCTCATTTCCCCCATTGTTCTGAATTGTCCAAATACAGTATTCAAAATTTGTGAAGATTTGTCCCTTGGAAATCAGAGATGAAAAAGAGACACTAGAGGCAGCATATGGGAAAAGATGTCATTGTATAGTTTTTAGTGGACTTGATGCTTGGGTAGCACTTCAATTCAGCAGTGAAATAAAGTCCTAATGGAAGCAAAACAGCATCTTTGCTTCCAACTCCACCCACATTTCTTCTTCAGTCTGTGACACTGCAAAGAATTCCTATACTCAGTCCTTTATTTTTTGCATGTCTTTGCTCTAATTTAATATTATCCTTGATGAAGAGTTCTGTAATGAGAAAATGGCTCAGTATTTGGATTCATTACTGAAAGCATTGCTGTAATATGAATGAATGGATGGATGAAATTTTGCTTTTGATCTGAAGCACGATAAAAATATTGATATATATTCTTTATATGTTTTCGTAGATTTTCACGGGTAGAGGTATCATCTGGCGCAGGAAATGCAGATGCTGGTTTGCATGCTTCACTAAGAATGAGGTGTGGAGAGACCAGTTCAGATTGTTAGTTATCTGTACCCCCAGATACTTAATACTCTTGACCACCTCTATGGCTGCAATCTTGATATTGAGTGGAGTATGACCATGCCGGCTCTTTTTAAAATCTGCAATGACCTCCCTTGTTTTATTAACATTTAGAACCAGGTTACTTTTATTGCACCAGTCCACCAGCGCCTTCACCTCTTCCTTATAAGTATCTTCATTGTCATGCCAGATAAGACCCACCACTGCCATGTCATCCACATACTTCATGATATGATTCATAGCAGATTTGGCACAGCGGTCGTGGGTCGTCAAGGTGAACAGTGGTGGACTCAAGACACAGACCTGTGGGGAACCCGTACTCAAGGAGATGGCTGGCATTGGAAACTTTTCTTCCAGCTCACACAAACTGGGGCCTAGCATAAGACATAGCAGAAGAGCAGGAGACAGAGTCATTCCATACGCAGGCATCTTCAGAAGGAGCTTCCTTGTGAAGAAGCTTTGTTATAGGAGAAGCAGATAATGAGGCCCTAAGTCATTTATGGCTTTAAAAGTTAACCCCGACATTTGAAATTAAGTTTAGAAAGCCCCTGGCAGACCCCCCAGATCTTTCACAATGGTTGTCATGAGATATTGACCTTTAGTTCATGTGAGCAGCTAAGCAAAGGCATTTGTACCAATTGTAACTTCTGTGCAGTAACAGCTCTAAGAAGAGCTGTGGTGCAGTGGTTAGAATGCGGTACTGCAGGCTTACTCTGCTCATTGCCAGGAGTTCGATCCTGACCAGTTGATTTGAATGCTAGGCAACAGCTGTTCATTTTTAATTTTTCTTTTGCCTTTCAGAATGCAGACTTAGGTCACCACTACTTAGCATGTAGGGTGCCTAATGATTTCCAGAGGGTTCAAAGGGGCTGCCACAAAACTAGGTGCAGATTTGAGGTCTCACATTCAGAGAGCCACCTACAGAAATACACCACACTTCCAAACTGTACATACATACATACTACTGCTCATTGTGACCCTTTGCTAAAGCAGATAGAAATTGAACCTTACTAGCTGTGGTGCTTCAGATCTGAAGAAGCTTCTTGGATGAGAAGCGAAACGTCTTCAAAGAAAAAGCAGAAAGTCCAGTTGCCTCTTGAAAAAGCATCTTTGGGACTCCATAGACATTGAGTCTTATAAGTTTCATAAGAGGCTAATCTACAAACATTTTACAGAAACATTCTCATGCTTCTGGTTTAATAGAGCCTTGCTGGCACAGTGGTCTAAAGCACCCTGTTATTAACACAGCTGCCTGCAATTACTGCAGGTTCGAATCTTACCAGGCTCAAGGTTGACTCAGCCTTCCATCCTTTCTAAGGTAGGTGAAATGAGGACCCAGTTTGTGGGGGCAATAAGCTGACTTTGTATGAATATACAAAAGTATGAAGGCTATTGCTTAACGCATTGTAAGCCGCCCTGAGTCTCCAGAGAAGGGAGGCATATAAATCAAATTAAAAAAATAATAATAAAAAAAATAGAATGTTCCTAATTGTTTCTGAATTCCATAATTATCCAGGAATATTTAATTACCGGTAAATGAAATTAAAAGGTTTTTTTTTAAAGCAAAAATGCTTAGAATGGTAAGGCACACAAATAAGTAATTCTCCAATCCTATGGCCATATCTGAACTACAGGTAGTCTTTGATTTATGACCACAATTGAGCCATCTCTGTTGCTAAGTGAGAAATTTGTTAAGTGAGTTTTGCCCCATTTTATGACCTTTCTTGCCACAGTTGTTAAGTGAATCACTGCAGTTGTTAAGTGAATATTCCTTCCCCATTGACTTTGCTTGTCAGAAGGTCACAAAAGGGGATCTATAGAACTGGTTGTAAAACCGGTGGGAGGCTCTGCCCACCGACCCTGACGTCATCAGAACGCTTCTGCACGTGGGCCCATTGCGAACCTGTAGTAAAGGTAAGTAGAACCCACCCCTGCACACGACCCTTGGGGAACTGCAACCGTCATAAATATGAACCCATGCCAAGCATCTGAATTTTGATCACGTGATCGTGGGGATACCGCAACTGTCATAAGTGTGAGAAACATTCATAAGTCACTTTTTTCAGTGCTGTTGTGACTTCGAATGGTCACTAAAGGAACTGTTGTAAGTCAAGGACTATCTGTATTGCAATGCACTTTATATGTTGGCTACCCTTGAAAAGTATACAGAAGTTTCAGGTAGTATAGAATGTGGTCAGGCAAGCAATTTTGGGTACCCGAAGGATGGCACATGCAACACCTCTGCTGTTCAAGCTGCATTGGGTGCTAATTCAGTGGTGAAATCCAATTTTTTTTAATTACTGGTTCTGTGGGCATGGCTTGGTGGCCATGGCAGGGGAAGGATACTGCAAAATCCCCATTCCCACCCCACTCTGGGGGGAAGGATACTGCAAAATCCCCATTCCCACCCCACTCTGGGACCAGCCAGAGGTGGTATTTGCCAATTCTCTGAACTACTCAAAATTTCCACTACTGGTTCTCCAGAACCTGTCAGAACCTGCTGGATTTCATCCCTATGCTAATTTGCTTCTAGGTCCTCAGAGATGAGGAGGACACCAACTCCAGAAGTGACTGAAGACCTAGTTCTGCCAACTCCCTTGAGACTCACAGAGGAATGTGAAGCTATGTGGCTGGTTTGCAGCCTGAAGACTGTCCCACTGCCTTTTTAATTTTTAAACATTACTAATCACTTGTTCTAACTGCAACCTACTGAAATGTAATATGGTTTTTATGTTTTATTTGTGCACCATCCAGAGTGTGAGTGGGAGACTTCCAAATTTGATGTATAAATAAAAAATGAAAATGAACTGGATAAAATCCAGAAAGATAAACCCCCCCCCAGTACTGATAAAATATTATAATATTAAAAGGTAACTTAACAAAACAAGCAGGTAGCATTTTGCCTCCTGCCTTCAGCCTTAACTTTTAGAATAACATTTGTAGAATTAGTACAAATTTTTGTTTGATATCTAATATCTAAGTGCACTATGACCCCTTCTTTTTCAAAATAAGAGAGAAAAATATCTTTTGGGTTTTGAAAGTGTGAGTGTGTAGAAAAGGGGGAAATGGCAGGAATTGTCTGAAAGAAATTGTAGGAAACACGACAGTCTGTTCAAACAGAATCATTTTCAGTTTTCTGACATCAGGAAGCCTCAAAGGTAAAGTTGTGATATAATTTATCCTTGGAGATTTTAAAAACTGGGAAATCAGATTAAGTGTTGTTTCTGGTTTAGATTTAGCCAAGTTGCATGGCACTTTTTAAAAACTTGGCAGTTAATATGTTTGGAGACTTAAAAGAAGATTTTGCCATGAAAATAGTGGACCTGTAGATGATGAAATATTTTCAAGGCAAGATACATTCTTATAGCTTTCGAATTATATTTGCAGTTGACATCTGATCAAATGATGGTCTGTTAATACTTGCTATTGTGGACCTGTGAATATTGAGCATTATATATTAAAACAGATTTCGAAATATGCATTAAATAATTTCAAAATACTAAGTACTTTTTAAATGTTAAGCGGCTATGAGTTAGGTGAATTTATAACCATTTTTAAGTACATCACAGTGATGAGGGTAAGATAAAATCCATGATGAAAATTTAATTCAAGCAGCAGAAACATTTCAGCATCTTCAGAATTGGTTCCCCTTAAAATTATGTTTCTTTCCTATTTGCTTTTGCAATTATGAATGCAGTAGATACAGGTATGTGACTCTTGAATCCTCATTATATTATGAATGTGCATTCATAACAATATTAATATATTATAGCTATACAGATCTGCAAACAGTTTATAACCTGTCTGTCTGACTGCCAATCATACTATGATGGGGTGGGAATAAAAATATTCCTTCTATGGAAGGGGAAAGGGGTCCTTCCACCTGTTTTTTATTTTTTATTTTTTTTTATTTTGTCAAGCATATATAAGATTACATATAAAAATATAAACATGATTGTGAATACATGAAATGTATAAACATGATTACATGAGATGGTTATGACTAAAAGGGGACATTAGGACAGAGACAGTAGGCATGTTGGTGCTCTTATGCACGCCTCTTACAGACCTCTTAGAAATGGGATGAGGTCAACATTAGACAGTCTAAGGTTAAAGTTATGGGGGTTTGGGGATGAAACCACAGAATCTGGTAGTGCATTCCAGGCATTGACCACTCTGTTGCTGAAGTCGTATTTCCTGCAATCGAGTTTGGAGCGGTTTACCTTAAGTTTTTATCTATTGTGTGCTCGTGTGTTGTTGTGATTGAAGCTGAAGTAGTCATTGGCAGGTAGGACATTGTAGCAGATAATTTTATATACTATGCTTAGGTCAGACTGAAGGTGGCATAGTTCTAAGTTGTCTAAGCCCAAAGACAAGTCTGGTGGCATAAGGTATTTTATTGCAGGTAGAGGAATGGAGAACTCTTCTTGTAAAATATCTCTGGACTCTCTCAATTCTATTAATGTCCGATATGCAGTGCGGGTTCCAGACAGATGAGCTGTATTCAAGAATTGGTCTAGCAAATGTTTTGTATGCTCTAGTCAGTAGTACAATATTACCAGAGAAGACGCTACGCAAGATTATGTTTACAACTCTTAATGCCTTTTTGGCAATGTAAGGAATATCTGATCCAGGAGAGGAACTGTATTAGAAGAATGGAGAAGATATCTGCTCTTCCAGAATGGAGAAGTGGATATCTCCATTTCCAGAATGGTTGAGAAAGTGATGCTGGAAACTACAAAATGATATCCCCTTTATCTGTTTATATGAATCACAGTGAAAGAGAGACACGTTCACATAGTCTACACAACCCCATGTATCTCATCAGTGTTTACATTTTGTTTTTCTCTGATGATCAAATAAGCAAATCTGTAGGCTTGTTTGTTACTTTAGATCCTTTATGCTACACAGCACTGTGTTTTACACAGATATGTAATATTTATTTAATTTTATTTATTAAATTTCTACACCGCCAATCTCACTGACTCTGAGTGGTTTACAACATAAATATGATACAAGCATTATTTCTAACCCAAATATTTTGTTTAGAGACATTGAAGACACTGAGCTAAAATTATTGAGTTGTAAATTGGCTTGAAAGGGGTGCTTTCCATTGAATGTGGGGGTTCTCCTGACATAGATCATTTTCCCATCGGTGACTGAAAGCATCTTTCAGATTCATGTGTCCATCATTATGCCGAAATAGCACTAAATAGGGCAGTCTTCATGTTACTTGAACAATTGTTGGTGATATTATTAAAAATCAAATGCTTTTGTGAGAGAGTTTGCAGCTCGTTTTACCAGGTGCATACTGTATGCAGCATACATACATACTGTATGTATATAGGACTGTACATCTATAGCAGTGGTCACCAACTGGTGGTCTATGGACCACTGATGGTCCGCGAGAAAATTTTGGTGGTCTGCAGAAAAATTATTTGCATTTTTTATATTGCACTAAATACTATTTATCTTTTTAAAAAATTCATATTAGTGATCCGCGGGATTTAAAATTATGAATTTAGTGGTCCCTGAGGTCCAAAAGGTTGGTGACCCCTGATCTATAGTATATATACATTAGTATTGTCACTTCATGCATTTATTGAAGTGAACTGAAGCTCATGGAGACATGCTTTTTAATTGAAATTAGTCAGAAAAGATGCTACCAGACTCCTACAGATATTTTATACCGTAAACTAACATGGCTTTCCTCCTACAGTGGGTGATGATACATCATTGTTGAATGTGGAAAAAATGATCGAAGTGTCCCTATCAAAGCCTTTGAATATTGCTTCTCCCGCCCCCTTCATGTAAGTTTCTTCCAATGAGCTCAGGGAAATATTGTGGCTTGCCCCTTTAGAATGGGTGCTTAAAATAAAAAATGCCATAAGTAGCCTTTTCTTGTTTTTCATTAAAGGCCTAATTCTTTTTCTTTCGTTCTTTCTTCTTTGCAGTTTTAACAGTTTTATTAGTTGACGTTTATAATATCAAATACAAAAATACAAAAGCAAATAATAGGAAACAAAAGAGTAGGGAAGGTCACCAGTCACTTTTTTCAGTGCTGTTGTAACTTTGAACAGTCGCTAAACAAACTGTTGTAAGTCGAGAACTACCTGTAGTTAACTTTTACAGTTTGAGCATCGGTTGCATTCATATTGATTGATTGATTGATTGATTGATTAATTCAATTTATATGCCGCCCTTCTCCGGAGACTCAGGGCGACTTACAATGCTTTAAGCAATAGCCTTCATACTTTTGTGTCTACCTGCTTAGTAGGGCTTTCGGCCCCCCCTAAGCGGTGTTCTTTTTTATACAAAGTCAGCTTATTGCCCCCACAATCCGGGTCCTCATTTTACCTACCTTGAAAGGATGGAAGGCTGAGTCAACCTTGAGCCTGGTGAGATTCGAACTTGCAGTAATTGCAGGCAGTTGGTGCTACTTAACAGCACTTTAGTCTGCTGCACTACCAAGGCTCATATAAACTAAACTCCCCCCAAAAGGGTGCCTTCCATAATTCCAGGTTGATGGGACTTTTGTAAGTAGAAGTCCAGGGACATCTGGAGATTGTGACTATAATAAGACGTTGATGTCAAACAATACATTCTGTGTTCTAATATTGTACTCAACCATACAAGGGATCCCACCACAATAGAAAACGTATTACAGCGTTAAGAAAAGAAACCATTCTAAATGTTATTTTGTCCCATTCATTGGTGAGTTAACTATATTTTCTTCTTGTACCTTTACATAAAACCCAGACAAATTAACAAGGAATGAGGAACAACACAACATCTTGGGTGGAATTTGTTCTTGTTGGACTTCAGCATCAAAGGTCACCCACCATTTTTCTTGGTTTCATCCTCTTCATGTTTGCAATTGCTCTTGCTGGAAACAGTCTTCTTCTGTTTTTGGTTAAAATGAGCTCCAGTCTTCAGACACCGATGTATTATTTCCTCAGTCAGTTGGCTTTTATGGACCTTTGTCAAATTCTCTCAATTGTTCCTCAAACGACAGCCCATTTTGTAAGCCAAAGTTATACTATTTCACTATACCGGTGTGTTTTTCAGATTTTTGTCACACTTTTTATGGGAGGATCAGAGTGCCTGATCCTTGCAGCCATGTCCTATGATAGATATGTGGCTGTTTGCAGACCTTTACAGTATCCAACACTTATGAGGAGCAAAATCTGCCACATCATATCAATAGCTGCCTGGTTTTGGTCTTCCGTGCAGGCTTTGAACTGCTCCCTTTATGTCCTGCCTCTTCCCTATTGCAAGTCCAATGTGATTAGCCATATCGCTTGTGAGTATACAGCCCTCATACAGTTGTCTTGTTCTGACAATTCTGCATTCGAAAGATCAGTATATCTCGGGACTTTCCTGGTTTTTCTCATCCCTGTCTCGATCATCCTTGCTTCCTACCTGGCCATTCTCCTGCAAGTCCTGAGGTCACGTTCCTCTGAAAGGAGCCACAAAGCCTTGGGCACTTGTTTATCCCACTTGTGTGTGGTGGGCCTCTTCTATGGAGCAGCCATTTTGACCTACATGACACCCGTTTCATCCTATTCAGCACAAAAGGCCATGATCAATTCTCTTTTTACTACCATCATTCCTGCCATGCTGAATCCTTTTATCTACAGCCTGAGGAACCGGGATGTCTTGGCAGCCCTGAGGAAACTTTTTACAAAATGTACGTCAATTCAATGAATGAGGGGATGAGTAAAAAGAAGGCTGCTGGTATGCTTTTATTGGGAATCTAATGGCCAATTCAGTATCTATAATAAAAAAATGTCATCAAAACATTTGTCTAAATACGGTATATTTTAATTTAAATTTCAGCCTGAAATTGATAGAAGTGCTGCAAAAGATAGCTGTGCACTATAGGACTTGGCCCCTTTTTCATTTCCTTTACCTTGTATGATAGTTATTTAAATGCTTAGCTATTTCTTTCTTCTAGTGCTGTAGCATAATTTTGGGGACAATAAATATATTTTCTTACTATACAGAGTGATCGTTAAACTACGATAGATTTTTATATACACACACACATAAACTGTATATATATCAGGTAGCGGAAATTTTGAGTAGTTTGGAGAACCAGCAAATACCACCTCTGACTGGCCCCAGGAGTGGGGAGGGAATGGAGATTTTGCAGTATTCTTCCCCTGGAGTGGGGTGGAAATGGAGATTTTGCAGTATCCTTCCCCTGCCACGCCCACCAAGCCACACCATGTCCACCAAGCCATGCCCAGAGAACTGGATGTAAAAAAATTTGAATTTCACCACCACACACACACATAGAGGAAGGAGGGAGGGAGAGAGAGAGATACTGCATATGTCTGTTATGTATGTTATTCAGTTTCAGAGACAATCCACACATAGTGGCAGGGTGTAAGTTACAGGCAGGAACACACAATCAAACATCTGGCATTGTGTACAGGAACATTCTGCACAATGTATGGGCTAGCCGCTAGACCCTCCCAAGTCCAGATGGGAGATTCCACAAAGATTGTCTAGAATAACGGGATTAAGATTCTGTGGGGACTTCCAGATCCAATGGACAGGCAGGTACTGGCCAGTCAACCTGACATTGTGGTAGTAGACAAGAAACAAAAGTCAGCAGTGTTAACGGATATAGTGGTGCCAAGTGACAGCAACAACAGGAAAAAGGAATATAAGAAGCTGGGCAGATACCAGGTACTTGAGAATGAATAGAAAATGTGGAAAGCAAACGCCAAAGTGGTCCCTGTGATGGTGGGACCACTCGGGGCTATGACACCTAAGCTGGGAGAAGGGCTCCAATCAGATCCCAGGAACGACATCAGAGCTCTCTGTCCAGAAGGGTGCAGTGCTAGGAACAGCTGTGCAGAACCTCAAATTTCCAGGCCTCTGCTAGAGATCTCAAAATTGAGGAAGATACAGTACATACCACCCATAGGGCTGAGAAGGAAATTTTTAAATATGTTTCATACCCATTGCCTAATAACATAATGTATTTTTAAATCTTTTAAAGATATTTATTATATATTTTGATTGCTTTTATTTTATTGCTGTTGAATGTTGCATTACATTTGGCTTTCCTATGGCAAATAATGCCAGGACCAAGTTTCCTGCGTGAATTCTAGTACTTTTTCCATAAATATTAAAATGAAATTAAAAAATGTTAATTATTTTTCAGTGTTAAAAATCTCAATGTTGAGTCCTGATCCGGGGCTCGCCATAGTTGGGGGTGGGGGTGGGAGCATGGAGCTGTTGCCTTCGGAGCTGGTGGGAGAATCCGCGGAGGCCGCAGTGGTGGTGGCAGCGGTGGATCATGTCAGAACAGCACCAGCCAGCCATTTGTCAGCGGGGCGTTCTCCTGGGCGCACTGGCAGGCAATGGGGTGTTGGCAAGCACAAAGAACATGGCGGCACTGGCGGCGCCGGGACACCACAGCTGCTCATCAGCTTTTTGCCCCTGTGGCTGCTCACGCACCCATGCGGCTCCAGATCTGCGTTCCAGGCCTTGGTTCCATGCCATCGGCCCAGCCATGCCACTGCAACTGGATGTCAGCCACAGACGACTGGATGCTGGGTGGACAGAAGGCATGGCAGGCTGGTAGTGGGCATGGCCTCAGGTTATAAAGCGCGCTGGGAGGCAAGAGCTCCCAGTGCTGACTTTGCACAGAACGGTGTGTTATACTCAATGTGTACCAAGGCTCCGGTCTATGGATGGGGAGTAAAACCTGGATTATTGAGTTGCTTAGATTCCTGTGTTTGTTTGCTTGACTCCTCCCTTGTCCAGGCCTGGAACATTTGAGACTCAAGATATCATAAAATTTGTTCTACATTGCGGACTGTTAAGCTCACTAAAGCCTTGGTTGATTTTGTATAATTGAAGTTTTCACATCCATATCATTGAGCATGCTTATATTATGGTGCATAAAAGGTTGCTCTGTCAAAGGTTTGCATTGCGTTGAACTATTTTTCTTCAAAACATGACAAGGTTCCACTTCATCTTTCATCCAGTTGCTAATCATACAGTGCCTGCTTAACATCTTTATAAGCCCTGAAGTTCTGCCTTGCCTCTCATTCTCAGGCTCCATCTGTACTATCAGAATGATGAGTACTGTAGAAGAGTTTTCTTGTTGTTAGTTGCGAAGTCGTGTCCAACCCATTGCGACCCCATGGACAATGTTCCTCCAGGCCTTCCTGTCCTCTACCATCCTCTGGAGTCCATTTAATCTCATGCCTACTGCTTCAGTGACTCCATCTAGCCACCTCATTCTCTGTCGTCCCCTTCTTCTTTTGCCCTCAATCTTTCCCAGCATTAGGCTCTTCTCCAGTGAGTCTCTTCCCAGTGGACTGGACCCCCTTTAAATACCTTTTATGGTCATGGACCATTAAGACTTAACTCAAGATTTAAATCATAATATTTCTTTAAGCCTTTGTGGACCCCGTGTGATGACCCCCACAGACCATTGTTCTAGAAAACTATTGTTCTAGACCAGGGGTGTCAAACCCGATTGTGTTGCTGGCCAGATCGTGACGTATCATGATGTTTTTTGCCTTTGTGGGCCTTTGTGATCGGGCTGGGCGTGGCCTGCATGGGCCATATCTGGCCCACAGGCCACCAGTTTGACAGGCCTGTTCTAGATAATCTTCTGATAAGATGACCTTACTAAAGATGATTTTCTCTTTGACCTATGTCACTCTGGAAATGTATGGGCAATGGACTTCAGCCATAGTTGGCAATACAAGGCTGCTTTTGTCACTATGTTGAGGGCTAGTGAGGCTGGTTTTGAATCTTGTGACCTGATGGTCATCAACACTGCAGTAATCTAGTCACATTCTCTGTAGTCATGGCAGCAAATATTTTGAGACAGGCTAAATAGCCTTTCTACTCTTTCTCCTCCATGTCAAATTTGATCCCTCCTTCTCTACTCTCCATGACTTCCATCCTACCTCTTGGAATCCTCCTGACTGAGGATATATTATTTCATGATAGCTTTTCATATTACAAAATCATGAATTATGGCTGAATGGGCAACTTGATTGGAAAAATATTAGTAGCAAGGACTGTGTTACAGTCCTAGAGAGATACTGGTTACTTTCTAGAATTAGATGCAGGTAGAACAGCATCTGGGAATTTGAATTAATGACTTTTTGAAGTTTATTCTATAATTCTGGTTCTTCATTAATGAATTCAGGACTTCAAAGTGATTCCTGATGTTCTCTGTGAGAATAGTGAGTATATGCTCAAGGTCAAAATGTGGGACCAACTGGCTTTCTTCTTTTTTAGGGTATCTTGGAACTTGCCCATGAGCAATTTGTGATCTGTTCCATAATCAGCACCTGGCCATATCTTTGATGCTATAACTGAGCTCCTCCACTTCCTGTGAGCAATAACGCAATTTGATTTCCATATGCTTGTTTCATTGATATCCTTGTATAAAGGTGTTATTTTGTTTTTTGGGATAATGTGTTAGTTATGAAGCAATAATTGGATGGGTAGAAATTGGTAAGTTGGTTTCCGCCTTCATTTCAGGGTCCTAAACCATACAATACCAATTCATTTTCCTCTTTAATGTTTCCAACTTTGGCATTCCAGTCTTCAGTCACAAATAACACATCTTACCTACAAATCCTGTCAGTTTCAAATTGAACTTGATCATAAAACTTATCAACCCACTTTCAGATCCTTCAGTGAACAGGGGATCAAACCACATTCAAGATGACCTCTGATGTCCCTTCCAATTCTGAGCTAAGGGACCTCTTCACATCTTGTGGACCCTTTTGACTAAATTTGACTTTTAAAAAAATATGTAAAGGGAGTCTATGTCCACTTTCTCTTCCTTATAGAAAGGCATAATGCGCCAAAATATGAAAAAGATGAAACCAAATGTGATGTGGTGGTAGAATCCAAAACAAGAAAAAATAAGTTTGAAAATACAATGAATAAAGTCAAGGACTGCAAGAAAAAAATAAAAATAAAAATCCCCAGAGCAAGTGGGAGAGGCATGTGGGCTTCATAGTAGCAAAATGTAGGGAATTTGGGAATGGAGGCAAGCTAAAAGACCATATTCCAAATGGAGCTTCCCAGAGAGAACTGAAAGACTAGGTTAAATATATGTAGTCAAATTAGGCAATTATCCCCTCCACAAAATACTATCCCAGAGAAACTAAAGTTGTCAGCTCAGTCATAAAAATATTTAGAAGGCCAAAGAATGCTGGGGATCGAACCAAATGCAAGATGACCTCTGATATCCCTTCCAATTCTATGATATAGATAGATGATAGATAGATAGATAGATAGATAGATAGATAGATAGATAGATAGATAGATAGATGCATTATAAGTGTGTTAACCCCTCATTGAGGGAGATGGGTGATCTAGAAACATAAAATATAAATAAATGAACAAGCAAGTAAGTAAGTAAGTAAATAGTTCAACACATAGAGCAAAAAAAATTGTTTTTTTTTAAAAAAGATGCTTTCAGTTAATGAAGGGTAAAGACAGAAGTTCAAGAAAATGGAATTCATTCTACTAGCCACTTCCAATTAATAATAGTAAGCAAGTGAGAGGAAAAATAGGGTTGAAGGATCAGCAGATAGGAGAGAGAGATTTCTGGAGAAAAGTGGAGATGGCTTGGAGATGTAGATGGATATGGATCAGTTCCCAAATAATTAGTGTTCGTTACCATGGTGATGGCAATACCATCTTTTTAAAAGTCTAATTTGAGCCAATGAGAGCTTGGCTGACTCAAAATGTCAGAAATGTTTTACATTTTTATTACAACTTTAATTAACAATAGAATTAAAATATGCTCAGGAAAAATAAATATCTACATTCATAAATACTTCCATCTGAATGAATCTTGGAAGACCAACTTTAAGTTAGTGCCTCTAAAATCATTTACACTATTTGCATTTTCCAAATAATTTCTTGAGTGTGGATAAGACGTCTTGATTTCTCAGGCTGTATATGAAAGGATTCATGGTGGCAGGGACAATGGTAGTAAACACTGTATTAATCATAGATCTTTCAGTAGAATAAGAGGAAGAGGAAGTCATATAGGTCAAAATGGCTGCTCCATAGAAGAAGCCCACCACGCAGAGATGGGACAGACAGGTTGTCAAGGCCTTGTGGCTCCTTTCAGAAGATTGTACCCTCAAAACCTGGAGAAGGATAGCAATGTACGAGGAGAGGATGACTGAGATGGGAATGAGAAGTACCAGGAAATTTCCAACATACGTTGCTTTTTTAAAAGCCGAATTATCTGAGCAAGAGAGTTGTAGGAGGGCTGGATAAACACATATGTAATGTTTAATCATATTAGCCTTGCAGTAGGGAAGGGGCAGGACATAAAGAGAGCAAGCGAGGGCCTGGAGAGTAGACCAAACCCAGGCCGCCACTGACATCATATGAAGGATGCTTTTCCTCATGAGGATGGGATATTGCAAAGGTTTGCAGATGGCCACATACCTGTCATAAGACATAGTAGCCAGGATGAGGCATTCTGCTCCTCCTAAAAGCAAAGTTACAGTAATCTGAGCAACACACCCATAGAGCGAAATGGTATACCTCTTGGTTACAAAACTGACAAATACTCGAGGAACAATAGTGAGAATTTGGCAGAGGTCCAATAAAGCTAATTGTTTGAGAAAAAAGTACATGGGAGTGTCAAGGCTAGAGTCAGAATTAATTACAAAGAGAAGGAGACAGTTTCCAGTAATTGCAATAAAGAACATGAAGCTGATAGCAACCAGAAAAATTGTGGGTGATTTTTGATATTGAAGTCCAAGTAGAAGAAATTCTTTCCATGATGTGCCATTCTTCTCCTCCATCCCTTTTTCATGCATCATATTTCTTTATGGACACAGCACTGTATAAGCAATAATATAGGCAGGTTTATATTTGAAGAACGTGGAAAATTAAATTATAGTAAACTAGAAGTTTGGAATAGATCAAAGTAGTCATTCATGTCCCACTGCAATTTATTTCATGTCCTCTGTCCTCTTTCCATTCTCATTTCCTATATTCAATGATTATTTGCAATCCTTCATGTCCCCTTTGAGTGCCTCCTTCCACTTATTTTAACATCCAGATTTCAAAGACCAGTTCACTGGAAGGTGTAGTATTTGTTGCATTAATTGAGAACGTATTTCTCAATCTGTAATCCTGATTCTCTCTCCCCTTTAACATTCAATTTTTATTTTTTTGTACAAACCATTTTTATGAACAGGTTGTGCCTATTCCAATCCTTTGGGTTTTCTTCTTGCCTTAAAAAACTGCAGAAGCTGTTTTGCAATACGTGGAGACATTGATAGAAGAAAAAAATGTACATAATCTGTAAGGTATATTAAGGAAGATCTTATATTTCAGTGCTGTACAGTTGCAAATTGTGAATAACTACATCACAGGTTGTGAAATAATCATGCCTTGGAGCATTTTAAAAGAAGAAGCTTTCTGTAGGAATATTCTGTTTGTAGAATTAAAAACTTTGCCTGTTTTTATGTCTCTATGCGTGCTATAGGGTGTGCTCAAAGAACACCAACTGCATTTGAGATAAACAAACAAATATGAATGCACAAATATATGTATACATGCATACATAGGGTACAATGCATACACAGGTCATTTAATTTCGTTGTACGAGGTGCAATGACAATAAAGTGAATTATTATAAATGTAACCCTAGTAGCTCTATACATTCTGTGGCTTCTGAACACCAATTGCACTGGAGATAAACAAACTGTATGTATACAGCGCAATGCAACTTCATTAACGTAACCTTAGAAACAAAATATTTCCAAAGATGTTCTCTACACAAATTCTTCCCACTCTTGCCTTCCAAGGACAAAATCTTAATGGGCTTTATACTATTTATAAAACCATCTCAAAAAGTAGTAGAAAAAAACGATCAGAGAAAACTTTCTAGTGCATCAATAAAGGAGAATATTTGTAGCTTGGGGTATTGTTTTTTAGCAGATGTTTCATTACTCAAACAAGATAACATCATCAGTACTAGTGAATAGAAAACAACCAAGCTCAGAGAGCACCAAGGACTCCTCTAGTAGATTTTGCTTCCAATTTTGCTTGCGTGGTAGTACTCCAATTCAATAGGAGAGATATGAGACTGTCTAGATTTTATTGTGGGGGGAAAAAAATCTCCATTTAAATAAGGAACTAAAACATTTGGAAATAGATGCAAGAAAGTGTCTTTCATTGGCAGGAGCAGCTACAGTGATCACTGAACCCTTGCCATAGCAACACACAAAATTTTCCATGTCTAAGAACTTCTGGTGGAGAAATGATGAGCTTCTGAACATGATTACAACATGGTGTCCTTGATTTGCCAAAGTTGTGAGCTTGTCAGTTGTGATTCCTTTGTCTCCCAGTACTGGTAGTCCTCGACTTACAACAGTTCATTTTAGTGACCGCTCGAAGTTACAACAGCACTGAAAAAAGTGAGCTATGACCATTTTTCACACTTATGACCATTGCAAGCATCCCCAGGGTCATGGGATTTACATTTGGCTGCTTGACAACTGTCTCACATTTATGATGGTTGCAGCGTCCCGGGATCACATGATCCCCCTTTTGTGATCTTCTGACAAGCAAAGTCAATGGGAAAGCCTGATTCACTTAACAACCGTTTTACTAATTTAAGGACTGCAGGGATTCATTTAACAAATGTGGCAAAAAAAGTCGTAAAATGAGACAAAACTCACTTAATAAATTTTTGACTTAGCAACATAAATCTTGGGCTCAATTGTGGACATAAGTTGAGGACTACCTGTACTCAGATCCATGGAAAACTATTCACAAGGAGCAGCTGTCTGGACCACATGGGAGGGATTGTCTTTCCCCTCTTTGTCTGGAGAAGTTTAGAAAAACCACGGTCAGCATCTCTGCTCTCTCAGAGACATGTTTAGTTTGCCATTCCTCCACTAGAAGTCCCTGGACTTGAGACTTTGATATGCTGCTGTGGCAAGGGGCCAGACGCTTTCTTGAAAGAAAGAGGGAAGGAGGGAAGGAGGGAAGGAAGGAAGGAAGGAAGGAGGGAAGGAGGGAAGGAAGGAAGGAAGGAAAGAAGGAAGAGAATATTCTTTCTCAAATGCATATAAGGACATATAAGGAAGAGCTACATGGTTCAGCCCAACAACCCATCCAGCCCAGCATTCAGTGTCCCACGCAGGCCAGTCAGAAGGACATGAGAGTAATAGCCCACTTCATATACCTTCCCTAGCAGCTACTCTTCAAGGTAGACGTTCCAGCCAGTCATCTCTGACTCCTGAACCAACAAGCACTCACCGGTATCAGAACCCCGGAACAGCTCAGCCTCTCATGGATCATTCTAGGTGGAGATTACATCATCTCTGGGAGCTGGTGTTCCTGCTCCTGACACTAACACCTAAATAATTTCTAGCATTCAGATGACTCAGGCATGTTAGGATTTAAAGTCTCTAAGGAGACAGAGTTAGTTTTTCCTTTAGGGAAATAGACCTTGAGAATTAACTTATGATGTAATTCAAAAATCTCTCTTTTTATGTTTTAAATATCTTCCCAGCTTGGGGACCCTTTTGATTAACTTTGACTATGGAAATAAATTATATAAAGGGTGGGGTCTATGTCCACTCTCTCTTTCCTATAGAAAGGGATAATGTGCCAAAATATGAAAAGGATGGAACCAACTTTGATGTGGTGGTAGAATCCAGAAAAAGAAAGATTTAAGTTTGAAAATACAATGAATAAAGTCATGGACTGCAAGCAAACAAAATCTAAAAAAAACCCCAAAATTCCCCAGAGCCCAGACCATCCAAGTAAGACAGGCAGGTGGGCTTCAGAGAAGCAAAATGCAGGGGATTTGGTGATGGTGGTAAACTAAAAGACCATAACCCAAATGAATCTTCCCAAAGAGAACTGAAAGGCCAGATTAGATGTATGTGGTCAAATTAGGCAACTATTCAAGAGCCATGGTGGCACAGTGGTTAGAATGCAGTACTGAAGGTTACTTCTGCTGCCTGCTGGCTGCCTGCAATTCGAATCTCACCAGGCTCAAGGTTGACTCAGCCTTCCATCCTTCTGAGGTTAGTAAAATGAGAACTCAGATTGTTGGGGCAACAATGCTGACTCTGTAAACCACTTAGAGTGGGCTGTAAATCTAAGTGCTATTGTTTTTTGCTATTCCCTCTACAAAACACTATCCCAGGGAAACTAAATTTGTCAGCTCAGCCATAAAAAGATTTAGAAGGCCAAGGAATGCTGGGAAAAATTCCTGGGAAGCAAGCAGGACTCAGGGAGTGTGATGGTTCACATAATTGGGATGCTGGGCTGACAATCAAGGCTCATGTTGAGATCTGGTTGATGCCGTGGGATGAGGTAAGCTTCCATCACATGCTCCAGCTCCTGCTGACTCACTGGTACAAAAGCGGATGATTGCAAGTAGATAGATGGGTATCATTTCCAGTGGACAACTTAACAGGGATATGAAATGAGCTTGCAACTGGGCATCCTCCAGACAATGGTGATGTCACCATTCAATCCTTTCAACCCAGAAGCACTTCATTGGTCCCGACATGAATGTAGTATTAGTAGTAGGACTCTAGAAAAGCAAAAGAAATCAATTCCCTAGAAAGAAACCATGTTCATGGAATCCTATCTCCTTACCTTTCAAATGTCCAGTGTTTTGGTAGTCCTCCCCATAACCTCATAGTTACACCTTAATGGCCTCACTGACCTCACTAAGCACTGGAGTGGGTGGCTACATTAAATCTAATAAATAACAACAGTGTGCTACATTCAATGAAATATCTAGCTGCTATGTCCAATCACATCTATATATTTAGGCTGTCAAGACTGCATTGTGTCTAGCATGTAGATTTTCATGATCTTGTATGCCGTACACTAAATAAATAAATGTACATTGTACCGTGTTTCCCTGAAAATAAGACCCTGTCTTATATTTTTTTGAACCTTGAAATAAGCGCTTGGCCTTATTTTCAAGGAGGTCTTATTATTTTGGAGCGTGTGGAACAAGACCGGGCTCCTCTTGCCATCTCACCTGATTTCCAGCTCTGTCTCCCTAACCCTAACCAGAGGAAATGGCAGGGACCAGCTGTGCATGCATTTAAATATTTTTTGGGAGGGCTTATTTTCGGGGGAGGGCTTATTTTCGTGCATGCGCTCAAAAGCCCGATTGGGCTTATTATTCAGGGAGGTCTTATTTTTGGGGAAACACAGTAATTAGTGCAATGAAGGACTGTAATCACCTCCCTCTTTAGGCTTGTCTTTGCCTCCAACACTATCAATAAATCAACTGGTGCTTCAGTGCAATAAGTCTGTAAGGTGGAAGAGATCAGGGCCACATGTTAAGTTCCAATTAAACTGATTTATTGCTCATGCCTATGCATCAGAATCTAGTCAACTAAGGCCAGCCCTAATTTGGCACCAAATAAGGGTTAATGGAATTCTAGAGGGGTTGGATTTAGACTGCTTGTGGGAATATAATGACTCCAGGCTGATTCCCTTTTTGACTCCACCTCCAGGCTCTGCTTTTCCTTATCCTACAGTGTCCTGGTCATTGAACCAAATTTATCCCTTAAAAATTCTACAACAGCAGACACTGAAACCCACAGTGTACCAGAATCTCTGACCAACCATGCTTCAGAGAGTAGTCATAGCTATTAGACATGATAATTATTGTGTGCCACAATCTATTCCAATTGTTCCCAAACAGATGCCCTCCAGTTACTGGGACAACTCCCAAAACTTCTAGAAGAATAGAATATAATCTGTCCAACCTTTAGTATCCTAATCAATAGGGCCTTAAGTGGCATCAATGAATGATCATCAAGATGCTATCTGGGAAGTCAGTTGCTCCTCTCCATAATAAGATGCTTCTTACAGTATCACAAGTGGGGTGTGCTGCCTTCGTTCACAACCCAGCTTGTATAGGTGGAAAGTGGAGACCCAATTTTCTGGAAATATAAGACCTATATAATAATTTATATACCACCCTACTCCCGAAGGACTCAGGGTGGTGAACAGCCAGAAAATAAAATACATATAATACAAACGTTTAAACCATTTAAAATACATTAAATCCTTTGGCCCAGAAAACACCCCAATTTATAAGACAAATTTAAAATTTAAAAAGCAATTTAAAAGAGAGGTTAGGTCAGGCCAGCCTGCTGGAATAGGAATGTTTTGAGGGCACGGCGGAAAGCACGCAGATCCGGAATCCTCCGTATCTCCGGGGGGAGCTCGTTCCAGATGGCAGGTGCCCCCACAGAGAAAGCTCTCCCCCTGAGGGCCGCCAGTCGACACTGTTTGGTCGACGGCACCCTGAGAAGCCCCTCTCTATGGGAGCGTACTGGTCGGTGAGAGGTTACTGGTGGCAGAAGGCGGTCTCGTAGATACTCTGGTCCTAAGCCATGGAGCGCTCTAAAGGTGGTGACCAAAACCTTGAAGCGCACCCGGAAGACCACCGGGAGCCAGTGCAGCTCGTGCAGGAGGGGAGTCACATGGGAGTGCCACGTTGCTCCCATAACCAGCCGCGCAGCTGCATTCTGGACCAACTGGAGCCTCCGGGTGCTCCTCAAGGGGAGCCCCATGTAGAGAGCATTGCAGTAATTGGATGGAATAGCTATACCTTGGCCTCATTTACACCTAGATTTGCAATCTATAACATTTACCGATTTTTCCTTTAATAGATTCAATAGGAAACCACAATACACAGTGTGTTAGAAGACTGTAAACTACACAGGACACAATCTGTTAATATTGAGTGGGCTATTGATAGCCGGAAATGCATATAATCATTAGGATTATTCCTCATCCCTGTACATTATTGTAAAAAAATTTATTAAGCGAAGGGAAATATTTAGATTTCATAAGGCATTTCAAAACTTTCTAAGCATTTTGCATACATAATCCTTATAGGAGCTCTGCAGGATCATATTATCATATACGGTTTATATTTCAGTTCAGAGGCTGAAGGTGAAAGTAATATTTCTAGGCATACAAAAGACATCATAAGTAAATCAGAGGACATAATATACTAGATTCTAGCTGAGGAATGCAATTGTTTAATTCATGTTTTCAACATTTATATTGATCAAATAAAACAAACAAGCTGTTGTCATTAAGTATTGAAGGTTGCCATAGTGGGAAAAATAGGAAGAAGGTTTATTAGGTATGTTCACCACCTTAATTCCACATGTAGGATGGGATAAAATAATAACAGCAAGAACATCTTCACTCCTATTGGAGCAAATCCCTAGATTTCAAAAAGAAATTATCTTGTACCACTATTATGTTGTACCTATCAAGTCAGTAATGCAAGTAGAGTTTTCCAAAGATTTTCTTCAATGCTTCCAAGACATCTCGATTCCTCAAGCTATATATGAAGGGGTTTGTCATGGCAGGTACAATGGTAAAGAACAGTGTATTAATCATGGCTTCCTGTGGTGAATAAGAGGATGCAGGTTTCATGTATGTTGCAAGACAAGTTATATAGAAGATCCCAACTACACACAAGTGAGACATGCATGTTCCTAAGGCTTTGTGGCTCCTTTGAGAAGATCGTACCCTCACAACTTGGAGGAGGATAGCAACATAGGACGTGAGGATAACTGAGATGGGGATGAGAAGTACCAGAAAATTTCCAGCATAGGTTGTTCTTTCAAAAGCAGAATTATCTGAGCAAGATAGCTGGATAAGAGCTGGATAACCACACATGTAATGGTTAATTATATTGAATTTGCAGTAGGGAAGGGGCAGTACATAAAGAGAGCAAGTGAGAGCCTGGACAGTAGACCAAAACCAGGCCACCACTGACATCATATAACAGACATTTCTCCTCATGAGGATGGGATATTGCAAAGGTTTGCAGATGGCCACGTACCTGTCATAAGACATGGTTGCCAGGATGAGGCATTCTGCTCCCCCTAAAATCAAAGTTATAGAAATCTGGACAACACATCCATAGAGTGAAATGGTATACCTGTTGGTTATAAAACTGACCAATACTTGTGGAACAATGGAGAGAACTTGGCAGAGGTCCATGAAAGCCAATTGGCTAAGAAAGAAGTACATGGGGGTGTGAAGCCCAGAGTCTGTTTTAATCAGAAAAATAAGGAGACTGTTTCCTATCAGAACAATCAGAAACATGAACAGAAGCCCCCAAAGGAACAGGGTGGGTGACCATTGATGCAGAAGGCCAACCAGAAGAAATTCTCTCCATGAAGTTATGTTCTCCTCTCTCATTCCTCCTTCACTGTCAAGCTTTTATCTAAAGATACAAAAATAATTTGGGAGAACTTCTATCATAAAGCAGTTGAAATCCATAATTATTGATAGATATTTTCCTCCCACCCTCTGCAGTGGATAGACAATGGCTAAAATGATGATAATGACATTGCAAAAGAATGTTTCCTTTGAAAATGTTTTGCTTCTCATCCACGTTAGAACTGAAGAAGCTTCTTGGATGAGACGTGAAACTTTTTCAAAGGAAAAAAACAAGAATGTCCAGTTGCCTTTTGGAAAAAGCATCTTTCAAACAATCATGACTTGGATGATTGAGAATCTTCATAGTCCTCTTGCCTATCTATTTCATCCTGATCCAGCTCTCTGCACATTTCTGTCTTTAAAACCCTCCAAAATATTTTCCTTAATAATAAGCACAAAGGAAAACTATCATAATATGCTGCAAGAGAGAGAGCCTCTATGAGCAGTCACAAGCCCCAAGTCAAAAATCTGAAATGCTCTGAATGTCCACACAAGAGGTGGCCCTTGTTTAATATTCAAAGCAGGAGGCAGAATGTTCTCTTCATCCGATTTATGTTGAGACAATTAAACATTAATGACAAGCTTCAGTTTTGCATCTCGGATAAAGAGCAGCAAAGGAAGTTGAAAGTGTTGAGCATCTGGAAAATAAGTACTTGTTTATCGAGTTCAGGCAAACAGATGTGTTTATTCAAGTAAAGAGTGATCTGCATTGTCAGGGGTATGCTTAAAATGAAATTTTGAGTTTAACCACACACAAATGTGCATGCTCACACATACATCTGCACACACATTCACGCACGTAGAGGAGCACACCAGGAGTGTCATTTACTGCCTCATGAATTCCTGGATATAGCAGGGATACAATTATTGCTATTATATTATTGCTGTTATGGTGTTTGTATACACACACACACAAACACAAACTCAATATACTTCATGATAATTATCTCTTTAGAAATGAAGCATTACATACCTGCAGATGTTGGCCACAGCAAATGAGGAAAACGGGGTTTTAAAACCGAAAAGCTCCATTTGAGGTTCTGAATTTTTGCTCAACTGAATTCTTTTTTAAGAACGGTTGCAGGAACTAGGTATGTCTAGTTTAATGAAAAGAAGGACTAGGGGAGACATGATAGCAGTGTTCCACTATCTCAGGGGCTGCCACAAAGAAAAGGAGGTCGAGTTATTCTCCAAAGCACCTGAAGGTAGGACAAGAAGCAATGGGTGGAAACTAATCAAGGAGAGAAGCAATCTAGAACTAAGAAGAAATTTGTTAGAACAATTAATCAGTGGAACAACTTGCCTCCAGAAGTTGTAAATGCTCCAACACTGGAAGTTTTTAAGAAGAGATTGGATAACCATTTGTCTGAAGTGGTGTAAGGTTTCCTGCCTAAGTAGGGGGTTGGACTAGAAGACCTCCAAGGTCCCTTCCAACTCTGTTATTCTATTCTATTCTATTCTATTCTATTCTATTCTATTCTATTCTATTCTATTCTATTCTATTCTATTCTATTCTATTCTATTCTATTCTTCTTTCATGGCTTCCTCAAGCCATGCAACGTGATTCTGTTCAAATACCTTGTGTTTATTCTTTCAGTGCAAGATTCATTGTCCTACATCCTTCAGGAGACAAGCAGTTTCCATTCTGAAAATTAGTGAGACAAACTGCAACTTTAAAAAAATCAAATCGAGGAGAAAAAAAATATGTGCTAGAGATTTACAGATCAGTAGCAAGCATTGACCTGATTTTGATATGGTCAGATATAGATCTAATTCTTAAACATATAGACTGTAATTCTAGGATTACTTATGCACAGCAATGGCGAGAAAGTAAAGAGAGAAAATAAGAAATAGACTCAGTCCGTTTTTTCCTGCCTTAATTATCTTAACCAACATAATTCAATGTTAATTTAGTAATAATTGAAGGAAGAAAAAAAAATGTGCGTTCATTTTGAAAAGCTCAAGTTAGGGTCGCTTTTCTTGTCATTCTCCCTACAGTCAACGAAGTCTTTCTATATCCCAGGAGAGATTCTGAGAGAATTCTTCTTTAGGGAATCTGGTTCTCTTTTCACGGTTTTAATTAAGGTGGAGTTTCAAAAGGAACTGCACCTTAATTAAAACCGTGCCTCTGAAACTTCTGAAACTCTGAAACTTCTGAAACTCCATTTCAGAAAAACTTTTTTTCCTGCCTCTGAAAGCCTCCGAAACAGCTTCAGAAAATAAGCCTCTGAAGCTCTGTTTGGAGGCTTCTTTTCTGAAGCTTCGTTTCTGATGCTTTTTTCAGCCTCTGAAACCTCCGTTTGAGAAGCTGGGCAGGGCTGCATTCGGAATATAAAACGCACCCAGATTTTCACCCTCTTTTTTGGGGGAAAAAGGTGCATCTTATACTCTGAAAAATACTGTAGTTCTGGTACTGTGCTTTGTTTGAGCCTCAAACTGAACTAAACCTCAAACCCGTCTCTTCAGATCTCAGAACTGCCTGTGTTCTGCTCCCAGGTCTTGCACAGAAGGATCTCCTTCTTTCTGAGCAAACTCACTCTGCCAGCATAACATACTGTACATTTCATTTCCTATTGCTAACACCTCCTCCAGATCAAGTTTAAGTCATGGTCTCTGCATGAGCATCTCTCTTAGATTTCTTAGCAATAAGGGAGGTGTTTCCACCCTGCTTTCTTCTCAAAAGCTTCAGCAGATGAGAGCACCCAGACAACTGGAGTGGTTCTAGAAGCTAAGCAAACCAGGATACATCCACCTGCAAGGATCAAGTTAAGCCTAGAGTTGGACTATTGGTTTGAGCTCCGAGCTTGGCAATTTGGTTGAAAACATTTCATCACCATTTGAGGAGACATTGTCAGTGCATTTTGAATTGTGCTCGTCTGTCAGAACACTGGTCTTTAAATACCTTTTTTTATGTGATGCAAATTAGTGTGGATGTTGTTTGTTACTTCTGAGTCTGATTGTTGATTAGCTGTTGTTACTGAGACATGGTCTTTGGTTTTAAGTCCTGTCTGTGTGATGTAAATTAGTGTTCAAATGCTTCTGAGTCATGGTCTGGTTTTGGATTGTTTGAATGGCTGGTTGTTGTTACTAAGATAGCAATAGCACTTAGACTTATACACCACTTCATAGTGCTTTACAGCCCTCTCTAAACACTTTACAGTGTTAGCATATTGCCCTCAACAATCTGGGCCCTCATTTTACCCACCTCGGAAGGATGGAAGGCTGAGTCAACCTTGAGCCGGTGAGATTCGATCTGCTGAACTGCAGCTAGCAGTCAGCTGAAGTAGCCTGCAGTACTGCCCTCTAACCACTGCGCCACCTTGGCTCTTGTGGTCCGATGTCTTGTGAGCTGATGGCTTGTGATTTTTACTGTTGCATAGTGGGATGCCTGTTTGTTCATTTTATTTTTATTTTTTTAAATAGTTTTTATTGAATATAAATATTAAAAAAGACATACGTAACATATACACAACGAACATTTATACTACATATACACAAAAAGAATATAATTTCTTCTTAAGCATTTTTTCAGAGTGACGTTCTACAATTCTACTTATAATATATTCCTTCACCTTTCTGTAATCTAATAATATTTTTATTACATATATATGTATCAATCGGTAATATATCCCCTATATTTTTTGTATATTTCTAATTTTTAACCAATTATACCAACTATTCCATATTTTATAATAGTCTGATTCTTCTTTTTCTTGTTTGTTCATTTTAAATGCTATCTTCGGGATTGCAGTTGATGCAGTTCTTTTGTTCTCAACGATTGGTAAACTGGATCAATGTCAATATGTCTGTTTATTGACTTCTTGGTGGAAAAGCAGGCTTCAAGGAATTTTCTTTCTCTCCTTGATTTCACCTGATATTTAAAGACCAGTGTTCCAATGGACAAGCACAATTCAAAGCACACAGATGATGTCTCCTCAAATAGTGATGAAATGTTTGCAACCAAATTGCCAAGCTTGGAGTTCAAACCAACAGCCCAACTACCAACCCGAGCTACTAATATTCAAACACATCTCAATCAACCTCTTTTTCCAGGATGTCTCTTTGAGTTGACAGTCTTGCCTCCAGCCCTGAAGCTTCCATCCAAGAAGTTACCATATCTTACTCCATTTCAGGCAGAGTTGTCTGGCATCCATTAGCTAAGAGGGTGATTTTATGTGCAACTGTTCAGAAGACCTTCTTTCATTATTCTCCTAATGAACACATGATGATTGGGAATAGCTATGATGGTTTATCTCACACCTTCCTTAGGCATCCTATCCTAACTGGTCCTAATCATCAATACACTTACAGCCGCATCTGTTGAGAAATGAGCATAACTTTACAGGAATTTATTTATAAGATGTAGAGGCTACATAACTCAAAGCGACTCTGAGGGGCTTTCATTAAAAAGTAACAGTAAAAACATTAGTCCAGCAGCTTAGAATGAAACCTATGTTTGGGTCTGAGGAACTCCCTAAATATCTAGCATTGCAGAAGGATCAACAATCCCTTTAAATTTTCCAATTTGGACGATGTCTTCAAATATTGCATGGAATTCTTTATGACAAATCATGAATTGTTTTTTATGTGATTTGAGTTTTTCCATTCAACGTGCTGAAAGAGAATGTCTGCATGAGTTTAGAGGTCATGCATTTTATCTTGGAAAGTAAGCTATGTTTGCTGCTGGGTATTTATTGTGTATAACCTCTTTATTAGTTTGCCTCCAGTGCAGTCAATCCAGGGTTGAAATCCAGCAGGTTCTGGCAGGTTCTGGAGAACCGGAGCGGAAATTTCAAGTAGTTCGGAGAACTGGCAAATACCACCTCTGGCTGGCCCCAGAGTGGGGTGGGAATGGAGATTTTGCAGTATCCTTCCCTTGCCACACCCACCAAACCACGCCCACCAAGCCACACCACGCCCACAGAACCGGTAGTAAAAAAATTCTGATTTCACCACTGAGTCAATCCCAAAGGTGCTTTTTCAAAAGGCGACTGGACTTCCTTGTTTTTCTTTGAAGATATTTCGCTTCTCATCTAAGAAGCTTCTTCAGCTCTGACTGGATGGTGGGGAGCTGAAGTCAGAGCTGGAGAAGCTTCTTGAACGAGAAGCGAAACATTTTCAAAGAAAAACAAGGAAGTCCAGTTGCTTCTTGAAAAAAGCACCTTTGGGACAACCATGATAGCAATGTTCCAATATTTGAGGGGCTGCCACAGAGAGGAGGGGGTCAACCTATTTTCCAAAGCATCTGAAGGCCAGACAAGGAATAATGGATGGAAACTGATCAAGGAGAAATTCAACCTAGAAATAAGGAGAAATTTTCTGACAGTGAGAACAATCAAACAATCAACCAACCAGCTTGCCTTCAGAAGTTGTGGGAGCCTCACCATTGGGAGCTTTCAAGAAGAGGCTGGACTGCCATCTATCAGAAATGGTGTAGGGTCTCTTGCTTGTGTGGGGTGTGGGGTTGGACTAATGACTTACACGGTCCCTTCCAACTCTGTTTGTCAGGGTCTTCCAAACCTGTCTTCCAAAACTGACACTGTTATTCTGTTGTTCTGCCCCAGCTGTGGACCCCAAAGAACACAGCACACGCAAAGTCCATTCAAACCTTAGTTTACTGAATAAACCAGTCTTTTACAACAACAGCTGTTAATTAATTGCATTAACAGCTGCCAAGAATTCAAAGAATAATAACTGAAAGCTTACTATAGTTGGCAGAATGCCCAGAAGCAATTTGCAGAAAGTTGATAAGATAAGCAAGACAAGACACGAAGGTATGTGAATGAAGTTATTCCCTGCAAATTGCTTCAGTTGGCATTCCTCCTAAAATAGACTAAGGGAGTTGAAGTGGTTCGGGAATAACGAGAGGCACAACCAAGCAAGTGACAACAGCTCTTTAATTTACAGTGAGACTTCAGCAAAAACTCAGAGGCTGCAGCCCTCCTTATATACAATCCAGGAGGGACTGTCAGCCAATCAGAAACGATAGCAGGTTTGAAACTCCCGCTCAAAAGTATCAATACATAACAGGAGTGGCCAATCAGCCCCAAGCCTTACTCTCGAGGAGACCTCCTCTTGAGGAGCCACTCCTGCCTTTTGGCAGCTCTGCGCGCCCATGCATCGAGAAGAGGCTCCTCCTCTTCGTTCTCTTCACTTAAGGGAGCTTCTGGAGGTTCTGAAGGCCCTGGCTGAATCCCCGCCTCTGGCACCACATCTTTTCCAGCCTCCTTATTGTCCGACTCGAGTGCCAGCTGCACAGGATGCTAGCACAGCACCACACCAGCCTCCTCACTGTCTGAATCAGCTTCTAGCTGCACAGGCCGCATACGGGCCACAACATCTGTTAACCATAACCTGGATGACCAAGAATCTCCATAGACACTCCCAGTCATTCCCTATATCCAGGCCAAAACAAACACTCATGTTACTCTCACCAGCTCCACTACAAAAAAAAAAAAAAATGCTTGGTGAGATTTACTTTATTAAATATCAGGAAACCTCAAAGTTAAGTGATCAAAAAGAGATAAAAAGCAGCAAGGCAGCGGAAGAGAGAGGAACAGAGAGACATGGACACTGGGCAAGAATGTACAGTGTTTACACCAGTGATGGGTTGCCCCCGGTTCGCACCGGTTCTATAGAACCAGTAGTAAAACCAGCGGGAGGCTCCGCCCACTGACCCTGATGTCATCAAAATGCTTTTGCGCATGCGCAGAAGAGCGTGCATGCGCGGCCCCCGTTGCAAACCGGTAGTAAAGGTAAGTAAAACCCACCCCTGGTTTACACATCTATATATCAAAAGGCACAAAATTGTCTAATGCTTCTAGAAACAATATGGAAGGTGATTATAATGAGCAGGTTTCTATAGGTTGGGAAATCTAAAGGACTGTAACCAGTGGTGGGATTCAGCCAATTCGCACCACTTCAGGAGAACCGGTTGTTAACTTTCTGAGCAGTTTGGTGAATTGGTTGTTGGAAGAAATCATTAGGGCAGAGAACCGGTTGTTAAATTATTTGAATCCCACCACTGACTGTAACTCCTGCAAAACTGTGTATTTAGGAAGCACACCAGACAACACACAGCTTTCATTCTGCTGGACTAATAGTTCTGCTCTTACTTTTTAATGAAACCTGCCCAAAGTTGGCTCAAATCAGGCATCCTCTACATCCAATAAACAAATTCCTATAAATTTACCCCCATTCTTATTCCTCGACAGATGCGGATGTAAACATCTTAATGATTGGGACCAATCCTCACCCTTTAGAATAGGATGCCTAAGGAAGGTGTGAGATAAGCCATCCTAGGTAAAACGTATCATATATTATATGATAAAATAAACTAAAAATCCTGCAAAATGAACGATGTAATCTTATGCTTTGAACTTCTCACTTTTGAAATGGTATCTTAATTAAAATCTTGGACTGAGAACCAAATTCCCTGAAGTAGAAGTTGCTCAGAACCTTTCCCTGCATATAAGCTTGGCTGCAGGGAGAATGACAAGAACATCATCTGTAACTTGATTTTTTTTCATAATGAATAGACAGGGTTTTTTTTCTCCATTCCTCAGTTATTAACTAAACATTTAATTATGTTGGTTATAGATAGTTAATCTGTTAGCTATTGTGTCTATTTCTTATTTTCAGTGTGTATGTGTGTGTGTGTCTCACGGTGTGTAAATGACTCTACTATCAGAGTCTATATTTTTAAAAATTAGATCTTTATGTAGATCTGTAGCACAATGTTTTCTCCCTGATTTGGTTTCTGAAAATTGCAGTTTGTCTCACTAATTTTCAGAATGGAAGTTGCTTGTTTCCTGAAGGATGCAAGACAATGAATTTTGCATTGTAAAAAATAATTACAATATATTTGAATAGAATCAGATGGCATGATTTAAGCAAGCCATGAAAGAAACAATGAAAAAAAAATTCAGCTGAGCAAAGAATCCGAAACTCAAATGGAGCTTTCTGACTTTAAAAGACCCTGTTCTTTCTGTTTGCTGTTGTGAACACCTGCAGGTATGTAATTCTTGATTTCTGAAGAGACAATTGTTCCTGGAAAGTGGATATTTTATAAAAGTTCATACCGCAGCCATTCATAAAACTGTATTTGAAAATAACTTTCAGGCAGACAATTATAATTACAACATGAAAACAACTATAATTTGATCTATATATACAGCTAGCTAGCTAGCTAGATATATATATATATATAGATAGATAGATAGATAGATAGATAGATAGATAGATAGATAGAAAGAAAGAAAGAAACATATTTAGATATAGATATATAGATTTATCAGTAAAAATAAAATAATAATATTATTGTTATATATTGTATGTAAAGTAATATAAGTAAGAGCCTGATAGTACAGTGGACTAAAGCACTGTTATTAACAACTGCTGCTTGCAATTACCGCAAATTCAAATCTCACCAGGTTCAAGGTTGACTCAGCCTTCCATCCTTTCAAAGGTAGCTAAAATGAGGACCCAGATTGTGGGGGCAATAAGGTGACTTTGTATAAATATACAAAAGTATGAAGGCTATTGCTTAATGCATTGTAAGCCACCCTGAGTCTCCAGAGAAGGGTGGCATATAAATTAAAACTATATATATATATATATATATATGTGTGTGTGTGTGTGTGTGTGTGTATAATATTATATTATATTATAATAATATAATACTAACAATAGTATTCTTTCTACTGTATATCCAGGAATTCATAACACAGTAAATGACACTCAGGTTTGCTCTTGTATTTTCTCTTTCTGCCTCTGTTTGTGTGTGTTTGTGTTTGTGTGTGCACACATGTGTAAAATCTCATTTTAACCACATGCCTGGCAATGCAGATGACCCTTTGCTTGAGTAGGAAAAAAACAAACTGTCTCCTCATCTTGATAAACGAATCCTTATTTTTTTCATTGTTCAACAATATCGTTCTCCTTTATCAGAGATACAAAATTAAAGCTTCTCATTAATGTTTAATTATTTTGACAGGAGTTGGATAAAGAGAATATTCTGTCTCCTGCTTAGAGAAAGGACACCTTTTGTTTATATATTCTGAACATTGCAGATTTTTTCTTTGGGATCTGTGACTGCTCATACAGACTCTCTCTTGTATAGCATATTATGGTAGCATTCAAGAATCTTTTCTTTTGTGCTTACTATTAAGGAAAATATTTTTCTGGCTTTTAAAAACTCAAAACTGTGCAGGGAGCTAGATCAGGATGAAAGAGATAGGCAACAGATGCTTTCAAGGTGAGGCCAGGGAGACAGAAGAGCAAAGGAGAAAGAATACCCAGATTAGGTTCCTGTTTCCTCCAGGACTTTGAGTGGGTCAATTGCCCTCAGTCCACCCACTCACAATATTCTTTGTTGTGGGGAAAATTAACCCTCCTGAGGTAGGATAAAAATCTAAGAAATCAACCAATCAATCCCAAGCTTTGGTCTAAAATTCAGATAATCCTTGACCACGGCATCAACTGGGCTTTGTGGATTTTATAATTCATATATTTGGCAAGACTGACATGCATTTTCACCCCAATTCTATCCTAATGGCAAAAAAATTCTATTTTAATGTATTTTGTTACTTTTTAGTAAATTGATCTATGGATGGATGGATGGATGAAGTTAGATGATAGATAGATAGATGATAGATAGATAGATAGATAGATAGATAGATAGATAGAGACACAGAGAGAGAGAGAGACAGACTTAGTCCTACATTGTATTAATTAATTAATTTATTAATTAAATTTATGTGCCACAGAATAATATATATCAAAATTATATTTTTCAATGCTGACTTACAAAATTTATAAAAATTTTAATTTGTTAACAAACTAAAATTGTGCAACATCTGGCACCAAAACACCCCTTGAAACATAGTCCCAAACATAATACCAGAATTCAACTTTTCAAAGCAACTGTGTTTGGTGGTGGTGGTGGTGGGAATGAAAGATGCTTGGAAGAATTGCAGATAAGTGCTGCTTTCACACTTTTCCACATGCTAAAGTACCTTTTTAGAAGCAAATCTGAAGCAAACAATACATTTATTTTTATTTTTATTTTATTTTGAATTTGTATACCGCCCTTCTCCCTGAGGACTCAGGGCGGTGAACAGCCAAGTAAAAACATCAAGTACAAATATTAAAATACAGTTAAAATATACATATATAAATTTGGCCCCATTAATTAAAAACAATAAACAAAACACTTAAAAACACTTAAAAAAATTAGGCCAGCCCGGCTTGCTGGAAAAGGAAGGTTTTAAGGGCACGGCGGAAGGCACCGAGGTCTTGGATTCTCCTTATCTCTGGAGGCAATTGATTCCAGAGGGTAGGTGCCCCCACAGAGAAGGCCCTCCCCCTGGGGGTCACCAGCCTGCACTGTTTGGCTGATGGCACCCCGAGGAGGCCCTCTCTGTGGGAGCGCACGGGTCGATGGGAGATTGTCGGTGGCAGCAGGCGGTCTCGAAGATAGCTAGGCCCTATGCCATGGAGCGCTTTAAAGGTGATAACCAACACCTTGAAGCGCACCCGGAAGACCACTGGGAGCCAGTGCAGCTCGCGCAGGAGCGGTGTTACATGGGAGCGCCAGGCTGCTCCCGTCACTACCCGCGCTGCTGCATTCTGGACCAGTTGGAGCCTCCGGGTGCTCCTCAAGGGGAGCCCCATGTAGAGAGCGTTGCAGTAGTCAAGGCGAGAGGTGACGAGGGCATGAGTGACTGTGCACAGGGAATCCCGATCAAGAAAGGGCCGCAACTGGCGGATCAGGCGAACCTGACAAAAGGTCCCCCTGGTTACAGCTGTCAGATGTTCCTCCCAGGACAGCTGCCTATCCAGGAGGACTCCCAGATTGCGAGCCCTCTCTGTGGGGGCCAACGACTCGCCCCCAATAGTCAGTGATGGAGTCAACTGACTATATCGGGATGCCGGGAGCCACAGCCACTCAGTCTTGGAAGGGTTGAGCCTGAGCCTGTTCCTCCCCATCCAGATCCGCACAGCCTCCAGGCACTGGGACATCACTTCAAGGGCATCGTTGGGGTGGCCTGGGGTGGAGATGTACAGCTGGGTGTCATCAGCGTACTGGTGGTATCTCACCCCAAAGCCACGGATGATCTCGCCCAGCGGCTTCACATAAATGTTGAACAGGAGGGGCGAGAGGACCGACCCCTGAGGCACTCCACATATAAGAGGCCTTGAGGTCGACCTCTGCCTACCTGCCAACTACCTATCCCCAACTCTTCCAGCCGGTGCAGCATGATACCATGGTCGATGGTATCAAAAGCCGCTGAGAGGTCTAACAGGACCAGAACAGAGGAACAACCCCTGTCCCGAGCCCTCCAGAGATCATCAACCAACGCGACCAATGCCGTTTCCGTGCTGTGTCCAGGCCTGAAACCCGACTGGAACGGATCTAGATAGGATGTTTCCTCCAAGAATTGTGGAAACTGTCGCGCGACCACACTCTCAACAACCTTCGCCAAGAAGCGAAGGTTGGAGACAGGACGATAGTTGGCCAATATTGCCGGATCCAGGGACGGCTTCTTGAGGAGAGGCCTCACCACCGCTTCTTTCAAAGCGGCGGGGAAGTGACCCTCACTCAACGAAGCGTTGATAACACCCTGGAGCCAGCCTCGTGTAACCTCCCGGGAGGCCAGTACCAACCAGGAGGGACACGGGTCCAGTAAACATGTGGCCGCACTAAGTCTCCCCAGAATCCTGTCCACATCATCCGGAGTCACAGCATCAAACTCCTCCCAGGTAACATTCTCAAGACTATTCCTCGTCACCTTGCCCTGATCTACCCAGTCAGAGTCCAAATCCCCCCGGATCTGAGCGATTTTGTCATACAGGTATTGTCCGAAATCCTCCGCCCTGCCTTCCAAGGGATCCTCCCGTGCTCCCGGATGGAGCAGGGAGCGGGTTACCGCATAATTTGTTAACAGAATGAAAACAATGCAATCAAGTGTGACTCAGCCTTCCACATTCTGTCAGGTTTCATACTGGGATGCTTCAAAATTCTGGAAATGTGATCTCAACATAAGTGACATGTAGTGAATTGCACAAGGCTGGCATAACCTAATGAAGAATTGTGCACATTCTTGTGCATTTTCTCATATAGCCCCGTTCCTCCTGGACATTAGTAATAATCTTATTAGATGCATCCCATGATATGCTGTTTGTTCAATTTAAACAAAATGGGGAGGGGGGAAGGAAAATATCTATTAATAATGGTGGATTTCAACATATTTATGACAAATGTTTTCTCAAATTATTTTTGTATCTTTAGATAAAAGCTTGGCAACAAAGGAGGAATGAGAGAGGAGAACATAACTTCATGGAGAGAATTTCTTCTGGTTGGCCTTCTGCATCAATGGTCACCCACCCTGTTTCTTTCAGGACTTCTCTTCATGTTTCTGGTTGCTCTGATGGGAAACAGCCTCCTTATTTTTCTGATTAAGACAGACTCTGGACTTCAGACTCCCATGTACTTCTTTCTTACCCAATTGGCTTTCATGGACCTCTGCCAAGTTCTCTCCATTGTTCCACAAGTATTGGTCAGCTTTCTAACTAAGAGGTATACCATTTCACTCTATGGATGTGTTGTTCAGATTTCTGTAATTTTGATTTTGGCAGGAGCAGAATGCCTCATCCTGGCAACCATGTCTTATGACAGGTACGTGGCCATCTGCAAACCTTTGCAATATCCCTTCCTCATGAGGAGAAATGTCTGTTATATGATGTCAATGGCAGCCTGGTTTTGGTCTACTGTCCAGGCTCTCACTTGCTCTTTTTATGTATTGCCCCTTCCCTACTGCAAGTCCAATGTGATTAACCATTACATGTGCGACTATCCAGCTCTTATCCAGCTGTCTTGCTCAGATAATTCTGCTTTTGAAAGAACAACTTATGCTGGAAATTTCATGGTACTTCTCTTCCCCCTCTCACTTATCCTCACTTCCTACGTTGCCATCCTCCTCCAAGTTGTGAGGGTACAATCTTCTCAAAGGAGCCACAAAGCCTTAGGAACATGCATGTCTCACTTGTGTGTAGTTGGGATTTTCTATGTAACTGCTATTGTAACATACATGAAACCTGCATCTTATTCACCACAGGAAGCCATGATTAATACACTGTTCTTTACTGCTTTGCCTGCCATGGCAAATCCCTTTATATACAGCCTGAGGAATCAGGATGTCTTGGAAGCTCTGAGAAAAACCTTCCGAAAACACAGCTTGCATGACTGACTAGATAATAAAAACATACCCATAACAGTGAATATTTTCTGTTTGAAATCTGGGCATGTGCTCCAGTAGAAGTTCAGTTATTGATATTTGACAGCGTTGGGTGTCTCTTTTTAATGGCTGATATTTTATTGATGGAAAAGTGAAGTAAAATCCAAAGACTACATAAAGGAGTTTGAGTCTAAAATATTAAATCCTCTAATCTACTTAAATTATTAGTATACCTAGGGAAAGTGACATTTCCTTTAAGCATCTCAGTTGCAGTAGGTGCATGGTGATGGACAGATATTGTACAGAATTATTATTTGAGGTTTTTTTAATGAAAAAAGTTTCTTTGATGGTGCAGAATAGAGGATGAATTTCTTAGAGTTTAAATGTTCATATCTATTCTAATGCCATTATGCATATACATTAAAAGTGTCCCACATAGAATAACCAAGGCCATTCTATTCTGTTAAGGATTGCCATTTCATATCGTTTCCAGAACCTCTGGAAAGTTCCAAGCCAGAACAGAGTCCTAAAATTAACTGGGCTTTGTGGAAAGAGTTCATCATATTGGTTCCCTTTGTTGCAAAACTTTCCCCATTTGAAACCAGGAACAGCTCAACATTTAAACCAAGGGTGTCAAAATCAAGGCCTGGGGGCCGGATATGGCCCACAGGGTACTTAGATCTGGCTCGTGGGACCGCCTTGGAAACAGTGAAGGACTGGCCCACGGTGGTGACTCTGCAAGTGAAAATGGAGCTCCGGAGGCCTGTGTGTGGCCCACCCAAGCTCCATTTTTACTGGAGGAGGGTTGCAGGAGGCCATTGTAACCAAAAAGGGAGATTGGGAGCCCATTTTCACTGGCAGAGCACTCAGGCCCCCACAGGCGCCCCCACAAAAGTGGTATTGAGCTGGCCACGCCCACCCCGGCCCCCCAAAGTCAAACACAACCCTGATGTGGCCCTCAATGAAATTGAGTTTGACATCCTAATTTAAACCTTCTGGCTCATTTCTGAAACAAATAAGTCTTCATCTTTGCTTTAATGCCTTTTTGCACTACAAGAAAGGAGCAACTGTAAGCTATGAGTTGCCCAGGCCAAAAAGTCCTGTTTTGGAAAATTGGAAGGATTTGTTTTGTGAAAAGGAGGGGGACTATCCCAAAAGGGCTTGTTCATGAACTGTGCCTTTTGATACATTAGACGTGTACTGTAAATACTGTACTTTCTTGCCCAGTGTCCATGTCCCTCTCTCTCCCCTGATATTTTGCCTACTTTTTATCTTTTTTTGGCCACTTAATAATTTTGAGGTTTCCTCATGTTTAATAAATGAACGTCATCAAGCCATGTTTTTTTGCTAATGGAACTGTGGAGAGTGGCATGTGTGCTATGATAAAATATGAACTTTTGCACATGAAGGAAAAAATAATAATGGTTAAGGATGATGTAGCACAGGTAGTACTCAACTTATTATCACAGTTGGGAATGGAACTTCAGTCACTAAGTGACGAGGTCATTGTGAGCTGCGTTCAATTTTATGACCTTTTTTGGCTGCAGAATGGTGGGGCGGAAGCTTCTCCCATTGACTTTGCTTGATGGAAGTTCCCTGGAAAGGTCAGAAATGGCTGTCATGTTACCTTGGGATGCTGCAAACTTTGTAAATACATGCCAGTTGCCAAGCACTCAAATTCTGATGATGTGATCATGGAGACACCATAGCATTTCTAAGTGTGAGGAACTGTTAACACCTTTCCTTACCCAAAGGTCATAAGAGAGAGAGAGAATAGTATTTTGGACCACACATTAGACAAACAACCTATTGGGATCCTTGTATTAAAACAACAAATTTCATGTACTGCCAAAATTTAAAAATCTGAATTTATTTGAATGAAATAATTCAATTGAGATCTGTATGTATATGTGTGTGTGTGTCTCTCTCTCTGTGTGTATATATATATATACATACACACACACACACACACACACACACACACACATATACACACACACACACATATATATACATGTGTACACATATATACACATACACATACAGAGAGAGAGAGAGAAAGGTCTGATAGGGATAAATTATAGGGATGATACAAAAATCTGATTTGCATTCTTCATTTTATTCTTTTTATTTACTTTATTTCTTCTATTCCATTTTACACATGGTCTTACTAACATTCTGTTTTTTATATTCTGTATATTGATATTGGCTGATCAACAATAAAGTTACTAAGAAGACATACTTGCATAGTTATTGTTCTATCTGTACCCTAGACTAGGGTTTTTCGGGATTCTGTAAAAAAAATTCCACTGAGAAGAAAAAAGTTCTCTCAAATATATCAACAATTTTTCTATCATTAGAACTTTTGCCTAATTTACTTCTGGGATTCTGGGAATTTTATTGCTTTTGAAACTTACAAATTCTGAGGTCTGAATAAATTAAAAACCCTCATCTCTATATTCACTGAGTATTATGCTCGTAATAAATACTTAATTCTTTGTGATTCATGTTCATATCATAATGATAGGTCATAGTCATTTATGCAGCCTGAAGAAGTCACTGTTTGCTGAATCACCATAGTAACAAGCAACCTAAAAGGAATAAAGCACATCACAATTTAATATGTCATATGGGGGACAATTGCACAAAGGACTATCTAGTTGTTCAGGGTCATTCTAGAAGGCAAGATAAGAAAGAAGGAAGAGAATGGCATAACAAGGAAGCAGATTTCAGTTGAACATCAGCAAAAAAAAAAAAAAAAAAATCCTAATACTGAAAGCTGTCCAAGAATGGGAGAGTTTTTGTGTTGGAGAAATGTGAACAAAATCAGGATAGATCTCCGTTGGGGATGCACCAGTTGGACCAGACAAACTTCACAACTTCTTCCAATTCTTCCATCTCTTCCGTTCTATGACTTCATGGATCAGGGGTGAAATCCAAAATTTCTTCCTACCAGTTCTGTGGGCATGGCTTGCTGGGTGTGGCAGGGGAAGGATATTTCAAAATCTTCATTCCCACCCTACTCCAGGGGAACAATACTGCAAAATCTCCATTCCCTCCCCTCCTGGGGGAAGGATATTGCAAAATCTCCATTCCCACCCCACTCTGGGGCCAGCCAGAGGTGATATTTGCTGGTTCTCCGAACTACTCAAAATTTCTGCTACCGGTTCTCCAGAACCTGTTAGAACCTGCTGGATTTCACCCCTGTCATGGATTAAATACACTTCTGGCTTATAGACATTCTATCAGTATTATGAATGCAACAGCATATATATCTAAATTCTAGGGATCTGACTGAAAGAGGCAGAGTCACTCTGCTTTTCCATTCCCTCACTGCCCATACAAGATGAATTAATCCTACTTTATTATAAGGGCACATTAACACAATCTTGCCAAATCTGAAAGTATGGACTTCCCACTGCCACTTTTAACTGCTTGGTCCATTAGGGCAGATCTTCTTCAGCCTTTTCCCTGACCATTAAGCTACTGAGGCCTCCTGCTTCTCTTGTCTTATTGTTTCCTAGGTAGCATCTCTTCCCCTCATTTCCCAAGGTCATTCACATATTCTATTACACAACAAGATGTCCTTCAGTTATTTGGATAGCAATTCTCAAAATCTCCAGAGGAGAATGCCATCTAGTCAGCCTTTAGCAATGGGGGATTCAATTTTTTTAAAACCACCGGTTCTGTGGCTTGGTGGGTGTGGCATGGCTTGGTAGGCATGGCATGGTGGGTGTGGCAGGGGAAGGATACTGTAAAATCTCCATTCCTTCCCCACTCCAGGGAAAGGTAACTGCAAAATCCCCATTTCTTCCCGATCAGCTGGGACTCAGGAGGCAGAGAATAGATGGGATCGGGGCCAGTCAGAGGTGGTATTTACCGGTTCTCCAAACTACTCAAAATTTCCACTACTGGTTCTCCAGAACTGGTCAGAATCTGCTGAATACCACCTCTGACCTTTAGTATCAATAGGGTCAGTGGTGGGTTTCAATTTTTTTTACTACCCATTCTGTGGGCGTGACTCGGTGGGTGTGGTGTGGCTTGGTGGGCATGGCAGGGGAAGGATACTGTAAAATCTCCATTCCCTCCCCGCTCCAGGGGAAGGTTACTGCAAAATCCCCATTTCTTCCCGATTAGCTGGGACCTGGGAGGCAGAGAATAGATGGAGGCGGGGCCAGTCAGAATTTTTACTACCAGTTCTCCGAACTACTCAAAATTTCCACTACCAGTTCTCCAGAACTGGTCAGAACCTGTCAAACCCACCTCTGAATAGGGTTCCAAAGGAAATTGACTCTGATTGTTCTTTGGAAGGACAGATACTGAAGCTGAAGCTCAAACATTTTGGACACCAAATGAGAAGAGAGGACTCATTAGAAAAGACGCTGATGTTGGGAAAGATTGCAGGCAAAAGGAAAAGTGGATGGCAGAGGACGAAATGGCTAGACTGGAAGTTTTTAAGAAGATGTTTTTTTTTTTTTAATTTGATTTATATGCTGCCCTTCTCCGAAGACTCAGGGCGGCTTACAATGTGCTCAGCAATATGCTCAAAGATATTGGATAACCATTTGTCTAAAGTGGTGTAGGGTTTCCTGCCTAGGCAGGGGGGTGGACTAGAAGACCTCCAAGGTCCCTCCCTGTTATTCTGTTATTCTGTTATGTGGATGATGGATAAATCTATTCTAATTAAGTCTTAGACTACAAAGTCTATTGATTTCCACTTTAATAGAATAGAACACAATAGAAATTGATTGTGTTCAGTGTCTTTAGGAATAATTTAGACAACATGATAACTTTGACTGCCCTATTGGTAGAAGTGACCACATCACACCTTAATTAGTCCTCAACACATTATTATTTTACAAGTATTTACTGAGTTAAATAAGGAAACAACCATTTTTAGGTTTAATCATCTTAGATTTGAGAGCTCTAAAGATTTCTCATAGAAAAACTCAAAATAGTTCTGTACAATATTTCCACATTGCCAAGCACTTATTGCAATTCAGATGCTTAAAGTAAAAATCAATTTCTCGGGGTATATTATTGATTTCATAAGTAGATGAAAGGTTATAGCATTCTAGACTCCTGCTCCATAATGTAGTCTTTGAATTCATATGTCCCCTTTCCATCAATTAAATAACAGCAATAAAAAAGAGACATCTAATGCCATTAAATTTCCAACAACTCAGTAGAATGCACTTCTACTGAAGCAGATGCCCAGATTACCACAGAAAATATTCACTGTCATGTTTTTCCTATCAAGTCACTGATGCAAGCTGTGTTTTTCAAAGGTTTTTCTCAGAGCTTCCAAGACATCTCGATTCCTCAGGCTGTATATGAAGGGGTTTGTCATGGCAGGTACAGTGGTAAAAAACAGTGTATTAACCATGGCTTCCTGTGGTGAATAAGAGGATGCAGGTTTCATGTATGTTGCAAGAGCAGTTACATAGAAAATCCCAACTACACACAAGTGAGACATGCATGTTCCTAAGGCTTTGTGGCTCCTTTGAGAAGATCGTAGCCTCACAACTTGGAGGAGGATAGCAACATAGGAAGTAAGAATAACTGAGATGGGGATGAGAAGTACCAGGAAATTTCCAACATAGATTATTTGTTCAAAAGCAGAATTATCTGAACATGACAGCTGTATAAGTGCTGGGTAATCACATATGTAATGGTTAATCACATTGGACTTGCAGTAGGGAAGGGGTAATACATAAAGAGAGCAAGTGAGAGCCTGGACAGTAGACCAAAACCAGGCCACCATTGACATCATATAACAGACGTTTCTCCTCATGAGGATGGGATATTGCAAAGGTTTGCAGATGGCCACGTACCTGTCATAAGACATGGTTGCCAGGATGAGGCATTCTGCTCCTGCCAAAACCAAAATTACAGAAATCTGGACAACACATCCATAGAGTGAAACGGTATACCTCTTAGTTAGAAAGCTGACTAATACTTGTGGAACAATGGAAAGAACTTGGCAGAGGTCCATGAAAGCCAATTGGGTAAGAAAGAAGTACATGGGAGTCTGAAGTCCAGAGTCTGTTTTAATCAGAAAAATAAGGAGGCTGTTTCCCATCAGAGCAACCAGAAACATGAAGAGAAGTCCCCAAAGGAACAGGGTGGGTGACCATTGATGCAGAAGGCCAACCAGAAGAAATTCTCTCCATGAAGTTATGTTCTCCTCTCTCATTCCTCCTTTGTTGCCAAGCTTTTATCTAAAAATACAAAAATAATTTGGGAGAACGTTTGTCATAAATATGTTGAAATCCACCATTATTAATAGATATTTTCCTTCCCCCTCCCCATTTTGTTTAAATTGAACAAACAGTATATCATGGGACGCGTCTAATAAGATTATAACTAATGTTCAGAAGGAATGTAGCTGTATGTGATAATGCACAAGTAACATAATTTGGAATCTGTCTTAGATATGAATATGATAGCATTCTCCAACTCACTACCTTCCAGTTATGTTGAAATTAGATTTCCAGAATGTTTAGGTATCCCAGCAGATCTCAAAAGTGCCAGACTGGGGAAAGTGCCAGACTGCACAAAGTCTCTCTGTGAGTCAGGTGGGCAGCCTCTAAATTTGATATATAAATTAAATGAAGAAAGAAATTGACCAGCCCAGGGTTCTCAAAGGTAGCTTTGTGCCTAAGATGGGACTAGAACTCAAGGTGCCCCATTTTCTAGCCTTGTGCCTTAATCAATATACCCAACTGGCTCTCTAGCATACATAAATATATACATACATATACACGCATACCCATCTCTAGGATTATTGTTTTTAAAACCAATCTGTTGCCTTACCTGCAAATCTAAGTTGCATATTTGCATTGAACCCGGGCCCTTTCAGATCTGACATCTTAAATAACATTGGCTCAAATGGAGGCAGAGAGGCAGGCAAGCAGACAGACGATAAGAGTGTATAATTGTTTACTGAAATGTAATAAGATTTATTGATATACAATGAGGTGGTGATAGACAGACAGACAGACAGATAGACAGATGATAGACAGATAATAGAGAGAGAGAGAGAGGGAGGGAGAAAGGGAGAGAGAGAGAGACAGGCAGGCAGGCAGGCAGACAGACAGACAGATGGACAATGCATGCAAAAGTCTTCCATCTAAAAATGAGTGTCATGTTCAAGTAACTGTGCTTAGGATCCTTTGGTGTGGAGGATCAAAACTTTGGGCACCCTCCAAAAATGTCTGAACGATAACATCCATGAACCCCCAAACAGTGTTCATTATCAGGGATTATCTGAATTTTAGCTTAGGGAATTGATTGGATTGATTTGTTACATTTCTATCCCCATCTCAAGAGAGTTAATTTTCCCCACAACAAAAGTATTGTGAGTAGCTGGAGCGAGGACAAATTTCTGCAGGGAACCTGAATCTGGGTTCTTTCCCTCACTGGCTTCGTCTTGGGAAACATTTTGGAAAGCATCTGTTGCCTGTTGTCACCCTGATCCAGCTCACTGCACATTTCTGAGTATTTAAAAGCCCCCAAAATAACTTCTTTAGTAATAAGCACAGAAGAAAGAGCTCTGAAATACTACCACAATATGCCGTACAAGAGTAGTCACAAACCCCAAGTCAAAAATCTGCATTGCTGTGAATATACACACAAAAATTGACTTTTGTCTAATACTTAAAGCAAAAGAATATTCTCTTTATCCAACTTCTTTGAGGCAATTAACAACAAGCTTTAGTTTTGTATCTCTGATAAAGAGCAGCAAAGGAAGATGAAAATTTTATTTTATGTATTTATATTTATTTTATGTATCCAATCCATGCTTATACTTATTACCAAATACGTTCTTGACAAAAATAAAATAAAATTTAAAAAAAGAAAGAGATGTTGGGCATCTGGGAAATAAGTACTTGTTTTTCAAGATCAGGCAAACAGATGTGTTTGTTCCTATCCCTGCAAAGGGTTATTTGCATTGTCAGGTGTATTTTTAAAATGAAATTTCAATTTTTAAACAAAGGGACACATACCAGCACACAGCCAGAGTGTCATTTATCATCATATGGATGATAAAGCAGGGATACAATTAGTAACATATATGTAAATAAAATAATGATGTAAAAATAATAAATAAATAATAAAAATATAAATACAGGTATATGTATAAATACACCATTATATACTTTATGCAATATACTTTATCATAACATGGTTTTAGATATACACATACTATTGCAATTATCATGTGGTAAGTACATTTACCTGTCTGAAAGTTGTTTACAAATATAGTTTTATGAGTTAAATAATTGTATTACGGACCGTTATAGAATATCAGCTTAACAGGAATAATTATCTTTTCAGAAATTAAATACTACATACCTGCAGGTATTTGCAACAGCAAATGGGGAAAAATAGGATCCTTTAAAATCAGAAAGCTCTGTTTGAGTTCTGAATTTTTGCCCAACTGAATTCTTTTGCATTGCTTGTTTCATGGCTTCTTCAAATCATGCAGTCTGATTTTATTCAAATATATGGTAATTATTTTTTTAGTGCAAGATTCATTGTCCTACATCTTGCATGAAACAAGTATAACTTCCATTATGAAAATCAGTGAGACAAGCTGAAAGTTTTAAAAATCAAATCAGGGAGAAAAATCTATGCTACAAATTTACAGATCAGTAGCAAGTTATTGATCTGAATTTGATCTGATCAGATACAAATCTGATTTTTAAAATCTAAAGTCTGAAGGAGGGAAAAAATAAGAAATCTATTTTTCCATTCCTAATTATCTGTAACTTACAAACTTAAAGGTTTATTTAATAATAGAGGAAGGGAGAAAAACTATATTCATTTTGAAAAACTCAAGTTACGGCCAATCTACTTTTCATTCTCTCTGCAGCCAAGTAAATCTTTCCTATATCCAGGGAGAGGTTCTAAGAGACTTCTACTTTAGGGAATTTGATTTTCAGTCCAAGATTTTAATTAAGATGCAATTTACAAAGTGAAAAGTTTTTAGTATCAGATCATACCATTTGATTACTGCAGGGTTTGGTTTTCAGTTTCTGGTTTCCTTAATAGAACTTCCTAGGCATTTAGTGAATTACAAAGTAACATCATGCTAAGCTTGTTAGTTCCAAAAACAAATTGTACTGAAATAATCATAGAAAGGATAGATTTGCATCTTAGAGTTTAACTGGGTATACACAGTGGTGGGATCCTGCCAGTTTAATAACTGGTTCAGTGATTGCGTGTTTTGTGCGCTCCTGAGCCTGACGCGCACTGTTCACGTGTGCCAGTAGGTTTCAAAATTTTTTTAGTACCGATTCTGTGGGTGTGGCTTGGTGGCTGTGGCATGACTAGGGGGGCGTGGCTTGGTGGGCATGGCAGGGGAAGGATACTGTAAAATCTCCATTCCCTCCCGATCAGCTGGGACTTGGGAGGCAGAGAATAGATGGGGGCGTGGCCAGTCAGAATTTTTACTACCGGTTCTCCAAACTACTCAAAATTTCCACTACCGGTTCTCCAGAACTGGTCAGAACCTACTGAAACTCACCTCAGGCATGTGCACAGTTTTGACAAAACTAAACTTCCATGTTACTTCTGGGGACTAACACAGCTGAGGCATGGCAATCTGCTCTGTTGCGCAAATCAGCTGAGAAGATAAAGGTAAGTAAAATGTGCAGGGGTGGGCAGGCCCACCTGATCGTCGGAGCAAACCGGTTCGCTCCCAGCTGATCATCAGAGCTATCGGTACACCAAACTGGTCTGAACCAGCTGAATCCCATCCCTGGGTTTACATAACCACTCCCTAGTCAGAATTACAGAACAACAGAGTTCGAAGGGATCTTGGAGGCCTTCTAGTCCAACCTCCTGCTCTGGAAGGAAACCCTATACCACTTCAGACAAATGGTTGTCCAATCTCTTCTTTAAAACTTCCAGTGTAGGAGCATTCACAATTTATTTATCTGAGTTTAGTCCTTAGGCATCTGAGATTCTGACTTGCTTATCACTGCTTATTTGTCCAGCCAATGTCCCACTAAGTTCTGATACTATGCTTTGTTGTTTGAGCCTAAGATTGGATTAAACTTCAAGCCTATCTCTTTAGATATGTCAGAACTGCTGGTGTTTTGTTCTCAGGCCTTGCTCGCAAGGATCTCTTTGTTGCTAGGAAAACCCACGTTTGCCAGCAAAAATACATTTCATTTCTAATGGCAACACCACTTTCAATTCAAGTTTAACTCATGGCCTCTGCGTGAGTGTCTTCCTTAGTTCTCTTAGCAATAAGATGTTTCTGCTCTGCTTTCTTCTCAAAAGCCTCAAGCAGCCAGGAGCATTCAACTAACTGGAGCAACTCCAGAAGCTAAGCAGATCAAGATACATCCATCTGAATGCCATCCTCAAACAGCTCATCAAACAAACCAGCCCAAGTTCTCACTTGAGGGCCAAATGACCAGATTTAAATTATCCTAGTTTAGACACTTTATGGGAATGCGTGGTTCTAATGCCCCCGTGCATGTGCAGCAGAGACGCAGCAGAGCTGACAGGAGGCACGTACGCAAGCATGCACAGCGGAGCTAACTGGGGTGATGGCTCATGTGCCATCAGAAAAGGTGCTGCGTGCCACCTCTGGCACATATGCCATAGGTTCGCCATCATGGACATAGCCAATGAAATTCTTATTTGTCTCATATGCCAGGATTATGTGGGAAAACATCATATGACTGACAGGCAATGGCAGCAGAAATCACTAAGCAACTACATTAAGACAGAAAGGTGGAGGCACCAGGGTACAAAAAGCAGAGGATCTCAGGGAGAAGAGAGCTGAGACATCCACCTTTCATCAAACTGGCACAACCTGGTCAACTACAGAAAGGTAGGAGAGTCATCCATGCTTCTTTTATGTGCTCTTTCCATTGGAAATTTTGAGATTGTTTCAAATTAACAGTGTAAAAATTGCCCCTGCTCTACAATACTGGTGATTTTTGTAATGATCTTTCACTTTTTATCTAGAGAAGTGCTGATTTAAAAATCAAATTCAACCATCCCCTTTTTTCTGTTTAATTAATTTTGCCAAACATCTCCCCAACTGGCAATAAAATAGTGCTCACAACTCACAATAAAACAGCACAATAAAATAGCACTGTTCCAATATTTGAGGGACTCCTACAAAAATGAGAGGGTCAATCTATTTTCCAAAGCACCAAAAGGCACAAGAAACAATGGATGGAAACTAACTAAAGAGAGAAGCAATCTAGGAGAAATTTCCTAAGGGTGAGAGCAATCAACCAATGGAATAGCTTGTCTTCAGAAGTTGTGGGTGCTCCATGACTAGAGGCTTTCAAAAATAGATGGTACAACTATTTGTCTGAAATAATATAGGGTCTCCTGCTCGAGCAGGGAGTTGGACTAGAAGACCTCTGAGGTCCCTTCCAACTCTATTATTCTATGTTCTCTATGTTCTAAATTGGGTGCTTCACAGCAGAAGCAATACAGCTGACTGGACCATACATGCATTAAATTCAGGGCCTGTATGATCAAGCTGCATCCTGTATCTTTTTTCTCCCAGGAAGAAACAAGAAGTAGCTAACAGTACAGCAGCTATAAAAGGTCTTGGGGAACTCCAGGGAGTATCAACTGATCACAGAAGTGTTACTTAACACCCTTTATAATGAAAATGTTTGTAATCTTATCCTTTGTCCTGAAGGGAAGAGGCTAATCTCATCCCTAGATGGGCCACTGATGGGTTTCCTGGGTGTTTCCCTGCCCTAATCCTGTCAGTTTCTATTGTTTATTCAAAGTGTGTGCCAGCTGCATTCCTGCAGTTTTGTTATTGCAACTAAGTATTCGCCTGTTAAGTGGTTCTTGGCTGTCTGCCCAGAGCTATTAACTGAGGGGAGAGAGAAGAAAAAACCCTCTTGCACTTTATTGTCAGCCGGTTTGCTGAACTGCACAAAAAGTTAGCTACCAGTTCAGCTGAACTGGTGTGAACCGGTTGAATCCCACCACTGAATCTACCCTTTGCCTTTCAAATTTTTCTACTTCCCTGCTTCCTATTTGCCAGCGTGTCTCCAGGTGATTTTTGTTCTTGCAGGATGCCGAGTTGGTTCCATGTCTAGTTGCCCAGGGTGACTTTTTCTGCACCCATCTGGCCACTCACTTGGTGCCCCCTCCCCACCCAGCCACACCCACATGCTTCCGTCTACCTGGTCATGCCCAGCCAGCTGCCCCAAGTTAGTTGCTCCAAGTCATCCACGCTGAGCTGGTGGCACCTAATCCTTTGCATTGACCTGGCTGGGCCCACCCACACATGCCAACCTGGCGGCATTCAGATGGCTACGCCCACTGAGTCACGCCAGCCTGGCTGCAGTGAGTCTTCATAGACCCCTGTCTGAGGCCAGCAGTAAATCACAATTAGAGAAAATTGGCTTTCTCATTTGAAACCTTTTTAATGGCCAATCTTCTATTGAATTAGATCCTCATACACCTATCTGGAGAGTTCAGCAAAGCACAGCTTGCATTTAAGCATAAAATTCAACCAAGATGTCTGGTGCAACTGAACTGCTGCCTTGTAATTTCTAACAAAGGATTTTAACAGCAGCAATAGAATAATTCAAGCATGGAGCATCTTATTCTCAAAGGCTGTTTTGAAACTGGAATATTTTAAAATAGAAATAGACCATTTAAAAAAAACTTGGCAGAAACTATTGATTTTTCTTTGAAAAGAGTTGGAGCTTTTCTCCCTGTAGATCACAAGGTAGCAAATATCAGATGGTCTTAAATGTGTGAAAATCTGTGTGGAGTTTCCCAAAGATTTTGTTCTACAAAAGTCCCTTCTATTTCAGTACATACCTCTCATGATGCTGTGTAGATAATAGGTACTATTCTGAAATCAGAATTCAAAATGATTTTGATAGGTTAGAGATGTGAACTGAAAAATACTGAATCCACTTAACAGCAGCTTATACAAACCAAATGCAGCATGGGGGAAATTATACTGAATTTTAATAATATGATGTGATTATTAAGAAGGTGAATGTAGGTTTAGGCTGAAACCATAGAAATTTGCAAAAACATGTAAAAACTAAGTAGATTATTATGGACTTCTGATGAAAGCTGGGTCTTCATATAAAGATTAAGGTTTCCCATGTCCAGTCGTGTTTGACTTTAGGGGTTAGTGCTCATCTCCATTTCTTCGCTGAGGGAGCTGGCATTGTCCGAAGACATTTCTGTGGTCATGTGGCCAGCATGACTATACACCCAAGTGTATGGAACACTGTTAACCTTCCCACCATAAGTGGTACCTATTTATCTATTCACATTTCCATGCTTTCGAACTGCTAGGTGGGCAGGAGCTGGGGTAATTAACAGGAGCTCACTTAGTTGAGTGGTTCTTAGGGCTGAAACATGGGCTGTCAGCTTTCCAGCTGACAAGCTCAGTGTCTTTAACCATTGAGCCACCGCACCTCAAGGATCTTCACATAAGGTGCCCCAAATGAAGATAATTTTAGCCTGATCATTTGCACCTCAACGGAGAACTCTTGAGTTAATTTTTTTTTTTTTTTTTGCTTTAATTTATATGCCGCCCTTCTCCGGAGACTCAGGGCGGCTTACAATGCGTTAAGCAATAGCTTTCATACTTTTGTATATTTATACAGCTTATTGCCCCCACAATCTGGGTCCTCATTTTACCTACCTTTGAAAGGATGGAAGGCTGAGTCAACCTTTGTTGTTTCGATGAAGAAAGACGCGTAGGCAGGATGATGGTTCACGGGAAGGCCCCTCAGGTGGAAGGCACCTTGATCAAGGCACCTCGGTGTGAGGTACCTTGGGGAAGGCACCCTCACCCCATCCAGAAGGCTTCCTTTTATTGTCATTTTACAACTATCATGGCAAAACATCAATCAACGTTTACTTGTCCTGATTGGCTAAGAAAAGCTTGTGAAGTCCATATGGACCCCTCGTGTCTCCCTCATGTTATTTCCTGTGACAAACAATTGCCTACGTGTTGGGTCTCCATTCCTTGCATATCTTGATATAGGGTCTCTGCCAGACATCCTGTCTTACATTCCTGAGAAGATTAGGATTTTCCCCGCTTGGAGCAGAACCTAGAAGGAGATTTCTTCCAACAGCACCTTTGCTCACTAAAGTACAGGGTGCTGTAATTGCAGAGGTGCTTTCAGGATTTCGTGTTTTCATCAGAGTGACCAAAGCAGCACTGCATCATAAGCTCTGCTCGGTTTTTTTAGAAACATGTGACTCCCAACAAAGGGATAGAAGGAAACAGGGTGAACCTTGGGTGGGATCACTGCTAATCATCAGCCTTCGCTTGACATGCACACACCACTGATGCCTCTATGATGGCAAACCTCCTCAGGTTTGCATGCAATGCATGGTATTTTTCCTGTAGCAGGTGATCTTACAATAGTATACAAATAACAGCAATTCCCCTTGCTCAGTAGTTCTAGTTTTTCTGGTCCATCTCTCTCTCTCTCTCCCTTGCTCACTCTCTCCATCTCTCTCTCTCTCTCCCTTGCTCACTCTCTCCATCTCTCTCTCACTCTCTCCGTCTCTCTCTCTCTCTCTCCATCTCTCTCTCCCTCTCTCTTTCACTCTCTCCCCCCCTCTCACTCTCTCTCTCTCCATCTCACTCTCTCTCTTTCTCCATCTCTCTCTCTCTCCATCTCTCTCCATCTCTCTCTCTCTCTCTCTCTCTCTCTCTCTCTCTCTCTCTCTCCATCTCTCTTTCTTCATCTCTCTCTCTCTTACACTCTCTCTCTCTCTCTCTCTCTCTCTCTCTCTCTCTCTCTCTCTCTCTCTCTGGCTAATCCCAAGCAGGCTAAGAAAGGTGGGAATTGATAAGTGTTTGGATGGGAGACTACTGAAAAATCCGAGAAAAAAAGCGGTAAACCTCTTGGTAAACTTGCCAAAACAATTACATGGGCTATCCATATAGTCATCAGGAGTTGAGACTGACTTGAGGGAGAACTGACTTTTTGTTAATGTGAAGAACCGAAAACTGCTAATGCAGGTAATCCTCGATTTACAACAGTTCGCTGAGTAACTGTTCAAAGTTACAACAGCAGTGAAAAATGTGACTTACAACTGTTTTTCACAGTTGCAGCATTCCCATGATCATGTGATCAAAAGTCAGATGCTTAGCAACTGGTTCATCTTTATGATGATTGCTGTGTCCCAAAGTCATGTGATGACTTTTTGTGACCTTCTCACAAGCAGGGGAAGCCAGATTCACTTAACAACCAGGTTACTAACAACTGCAGTAATTCGCTTAACAACTGCGGCAAGTAAGATCATAAAATGGGGCAAAACTCACTTAACAACAGACATTTTGAACTCAATTGTGGTCTAAATTGAGGACTACTTGTATAGGGTCACATTCACATGCACCCTGCATTAGAATTTTTGTATGGCCAGGGTGGCTACCTTTGTGCTTTTAATAGATATACTAAACTTTAGAATACTTTATACTGTGCCAATAAAGACAATTGTTCCAGTCACTATCATGATTCTCTGGTCCTTATAATGGAAGATAAGGACCATGGAATCATGATGATAACTGCAACAATTGTCTTTATTGGCATATAAAGTTTAGTATATGAACAACTGAGAAATAATTTTGTAGAATTAACCTGCAGAAACATAAAGAGCTCCTCCAAAGCAAAGGAACTGCCTTGTGAATAGTTCTTTGCCATTCTTCATATCAAAGATCATATAAAATATCTATTAAAAGCACAAAAGTAGCCACCCTGACCATACATAAATTCTAATGCAGGCAGTAACTTTATTAGAAAAACTCACAATTACAATAGCACATCAGGTGGTTCAAAAGTTGTTCATCAGAAAAGGTAACGTGGTTGAAAGTTAACAAGAAGATACATAATTGTTTGGAGAAACTTAAGGGAGACAGTAACTTCTCCTATTTTAGCTGTTCACTTCTGTCTACTCCTGGGAATTCTGACAGTTGGTCTGCACAATTGGATTGTGAACGTTGACAACATGCAGTACTAGCCAGATAACTTTATCTCTTTAAGAGTGCAGTCTTCGTTCATTTAAGATTTCTTCCCACCCATAGACTATCCATTACTGTTGGAACTCATTGTTGGAATGTATTTTTATGCAACAACTACAGCAGTATTTAGCCAGTAGATGACAGTCAATGGTTACAGATTTGGATCAATGGTATATACTCTATGCTCTTTTGGTGTAAGGAGTTTCCTGTTTCCTGTTACAGTTACATAGTTGAGCAGTAAGGCACATGGTGACTGTACTCTTTGTTTGCTCTATGTCAGTGATGGCGAACCTATGGCACGGGTGCCACAGGTGGCACGCGGAGTCATATTGACGGGCACGCGAGTTTTGCCCTAGCTTAGCTCCAGCGCACATGCGTGCACTGGCCAACTGATTTTCAGGCCTTCCGGTCCCACCGGAAGTTGGGAAACTGGCTGTTTCCGGCGTCCGGAAGGCCTCCAGGGGGATGGGGAAGGCTGTTTTTGCTCTCCCCAGGCTCCTAGAAAGCCTCTGGAGCCTGGGGAGGGGCAAAAACTGGCCTACCGTGCCCACCGTGCCATCACGTGCCAAAAGCAGGGGGAAGTGTGGGGGGTCACGTGCGCATGCGCGGGAGGGCGGGGCGCATTGAATTATGGCTGTGGGCACACTCACCCGCGACCCCCCATGCTCCCCCTGCTTTTGGCACGTGACGGCAAAAAGGTTAGCCATCACTGCTCTATGTGGTGCTTTTATACAGAATTTCTAACAATTAGCAGTTCTAAATGCAAAGCATGTTGCATTTTTCTTAAAGTGGTTTTAATTTTAAAAAATAATTTTATTTTAATTTAAAACCAGATTATTTTAAACTGGTTTAGGGAGTTTAGAGTCCCAGGGATTTCTCCATCTCTAGGCCCAATTTAAAGCAGAAACAAACAAACCAAAAAATTGAAGAGGCAGGGAAAATTATAATGTATGCTTTTATTATCATTTTCTGTATTCCTGGTTTTCCAGAACTCTAATCAGAGGAGTGTTGCAAACTGGAGAAATTACAAATTAAGGCTGTCTACAGGCCTGCTTGATGCCATAATGTGTTTTCTTCCCCATCAGTGAACCTGTAGCACTGGCAATTTTTGATGGTTGCAGGAAATATAGAATCAAAGCTTAGGAACAGTAGATGCTTGACGTACCAAAGAAATATGGTCATACATATGAGATCTTTTAAAATGAAGTAATAGCATAAACTCACAAAGCCACTTTTAATAACAGCTGTCTGTTTCTTTTCCATTCCTTTTTGAAAAGGGCAACAGAAGGGCCCTATCTTTAGACAACCATGACTTATTGATCATCCCTTTAGAGACAGTTCTTTACTAGATTCCTCAATCACTTGAACAATGGCAGAGCTAATGTACTATCTTCACTGAAAAGTTGGGACACATTCACAGATACAACTGCCTTGAAAATAGTGCATGGTGAACTTTATAGCACAGTAAAACATCAGCACAGGAAATGTTTTATGGTATCTTGTATTATAACATAAGCTGTTTTTATGATAATTTTTCTGTCAGAATAACAGAGTTGGAAGGGACTTTGGAGGTCTTCTAATGTAACCTCCTGCTCAAGCAGGAAATGCTATACCATTTCAAACAAATGACATAAAATGTTTCATAAGATTTGCCAAATTTTAGTACTAGGAGAATCATGGGTTCTGGATTTTGGGTGCCTTTTGTAAGTTAGCCCATTAGAGGTATTTTGGTTCGAAAATTCTTGCCCTATGATGCATTGTTTCGCCATTGTTAAAGATTACAGAAATGAGAGTTTTAGTAGTACATATAGATTTTCCTGAGAGGATTTCCTTTCCAAATTGGGGTGGGACGCTAATAATCCTTTTCATTCTGTGGTTTATTTTTGTTTCCTCTAAAATGCTCTTAGATAGTTTGACATGTTTTGGCTGATATAACTTGATAATTTAGTTAGGCCAAATCAGCTTACTTCGCCCAATTCCTTCTGGCTCCAAACTCCTGGGACTACAGCTCCTAGAATTCCCAGTTAGTATTCTGGAAATTTTAGTCTGAAACATCTGGAAGTTGCCAGAATGGGGAAAGTGGCTGTAGTTCTCTGTTTATAATTCTCCTTTTGTTGTCTTCCTTCTTAAAGTTGATTGTCACTGATCAGGCGGATTTTTGATGGCTTCTCAGAAGCACGATTCACATCTCTTGCTGCTGTCATCCCTGACTTAATTGTGCCGTCCAACCAATGATGAACTTTGGTAATGTGCTCCCCTGCAAAGTAGATTCTACCTACAGGTTGAGCGAGTGGTTCACTAAACTCTTGAAACTGGTAGGGAGTGAAGGCGGTTATAGAACCCATAGCATACTTATCCAGGCTCCATTTTTTAACCACTGAAGGGTAACAGAGGGCCTGGATCTCTTTCTTGGGCAGCTGATGGATGAATGAAAGGTCATTAATGACAATATCAGCAGCGCTTTTGATATCAAGAGCTTGAAAGAAATCAGCATCATCAGCAAGGACATAGGCCACAAGAACCCCAACACCACTAGTAAAGTTATGGTTAGGGTAGTAGATGAATCGGGATGGAAGATCAGTTGTGGACTTCCCACCATGAATGCCATCAGCCTCCCAAAACTTCTTAGTGCAAGTGAGGAAGATCTTGGTGCCACTTTTGTAGTGGGTAGACCGCAAAGCGTGTGCTTTTTTTGGTGGAAGGGGTGGTTCAAAATTGATGCGACGGGTGGCCCTTGCTGTGGAGCACACAATGACATAATCAGCTGTCACATTTGACAAGGTCTTTGCTGGGGTTTGATATTCCACTCTGACTTTCTCAGCATTCTGTTGTATCTTGATTACTCGGGCATTGAGATGCACCATTTCCGCAATGGCTTGATACATGGATATAGGCAACTGATCAAATCCACCAACAATTTCATCATATCTGCAAGGCCAAAATGGGACAGAGGAAGTAAAAACCTGCTCTCCTAAAATTGGATAATGATATTAGTGAATAAAAGGTCACAGGACAATGAAATGAAAACAGTTCTGGAAAGAAGTTGGCAGCACATTTGATAGAAAGCAAAGAACATGCTTTATTCTTACTTTGCTATCTATTATTTCTTATTTTTGCTTATCAAATTTGTTTGCCACCCATTTCACCATGAGGTGTCTCTGGGCAGCTTACAATGTTACAATATCTAGTGATACCGTATCAGGGATCTCACCAGGAAGGGCCATTAAACAAAAGATACCGTTAACATAATGCTTTTGTTTAATTCTTAGATAAGCAGACACCTGAAATATGAAATAAGTTTGATTTAAAAATGCCTTTCAAAATTATTGGCAATATCATTTTATCTATACAAATTTATAAATAAATAAATAAATAAATAAATAAATAAATAAATAATTTTATTTCTATACCGCCCTTCTCCCGAAGGACTCAGGGTGGTGTACTGCCTATTAAAAACACAAAGACAAACATCAGTTAAAAATAATTAAAATTATTACATAATTTCGGCTCAAATTTAAAACCCCAAAAATTTAAAACCCAATTTAAAAATCATTACATTGATAGCCCAGCTTGGCGGAACAGCAGGGTCTTAAGGGCACAGCGAAACACACGGAGGTCGGAGATCTTATGCATTTCTGAGGGCAGTTCATTCCACAGGGCAGGGGCTCCTACAGAGAAGGCCCTCCCCCTGGTGTCGCCAGCCGACATAACTTGGCTGATGGCACCCTGAGGAGACCCTCTCTGTGGGAGCGAACTGGCTGGTGGGAGGCTGTTGGTGGCAGAAGTCAGTCTCGAAGGTACCCGGGTCCTATGCCATGGAGCGCTTTAAAGGTGGTGACCAACACCTTGAATCGCATCTGGAAGACAACTGGAGCCAGTGCAGCTCGCGCAGGAGGGGTGTCACGTGGGCACAACGAGTTGCGCCCATAACCACCCATGCGTCCGCATTCTGGACCAGCTGGAGCCTCCGAGTGCTCTTCAAGGGGAGCCCCATGTAGAGAGCATTACAATAGTCCAGCCGGGAGGTGACAAGGGCGTGAGTGACCGTGCCCTTTCTGGACATCCCGGTCCAGAAAGGGCTGCAACTGGCGAATCAGGCAAACCTGATAAAAAGCCCCCCTAGCCACGGCCGTCATATGCTCTTCTAAAGACAGCCGTGCATCCAGGAGGATGCCCAGATTGCGAGCCCTCTCTGTGGGGGGTAGAGATTCACCCCCAATAGTCAGCGATGGCACCAGCTGACTATATCGGGATGCCGGAAGCCACAGCCACTCGGTCTTGGAAGGGTTGAATCTGAGCTTATTTCTCCCCATCCAGACCCGCACGGCCTCCAGGCAGCGAGACATCACATCAAGGGCATCGTTGGGGTGGTCTGGGGTGGAGATGTACAGCTGAGTGTCATCAGAGTACTGATGGACTCTCACCCCAAAACCATGGATGATCTCACCTAGTGGCTTCAGATAAATGTTGAACAGAAGGGGCGAGAGGACCGAACCTTGCGGCACTCCCCATGCGAGGCGCCTCGAGGTCGACTTCTGCCCCCCTGCCAACACAAACTGTGAACGGTCGGAGAGGAAGGAGGAGAACCACCGCAGTACGGTGCCCCCTGTTCCTAACCCCCTCAACCGCTGCAGCATGATACCATGGTTGATGGTTTCAAAAGCTGCTGAGAGATCTAATAGGACCAGGACAGAGGAGCAACCCCTGTCCCGAGCCCTCCAGAGATCATCCACCAACGCGACCAATGCCGTTTCTGTGCTGCATCCCTGCCTGAAGCCCGACTGGTATGGGTCCAGATAGATAGCTTCATCCAGGTGCTGGGGAAGCTGTCGTGCCACCACACTCTCAACAACCTTCGCCACAAAACGAAGGTTGGAGACCGGACGGAAGTTAGCTAATTCAGCCGGGTCCAGGGAAGGCTTCTTGAGGAGGGGCCTCACCACTGCCTCTTTCAAAGTGGCGGGAAAGGCACCCTCACTCAAGGAAGCACTTATAATCCCCTGGAGCCAGCCTTGTGTAAACTCCCGGGAGGCCAGTACCAACCAGGAGGGACACGGGTCCAATAAACACGTGGCGGCACTAATCTTACCCAGAACCCTGTCCACATGCTCGGGAGCCACAGGATCAAACTCCTCCCAGATAATATTCTCAAGACCTACCCTCGTCTCCTCCCCCGGACTCATCCAGTCAGAGTCCAAGCCTTCCCGAATCTGAGCGACTTTATCATGCAGGAATTGCACAAAATCCTCAGCTCGACCTTGCAAGGGGTCTTCCCGCACTCCCCCCCGAAGAAGGGAGTGGGTCACCCTAAACAGAGCGGCTGGGTGGTTCTCTGCAGATGCGATAAGAATGGAAAAATGGTTAGATTTCACCGCTTTTATTGCCACTAGATAGGTCTTGATATAAGACCTCACCTGTGTCTGGTCAGAATCGGATTGACTAGTCCTCCAGATGCTCTCTAGGCGTCTTTTCCGATGCTTCATCTCTCTCAGCTCCTTGGAGAACCAAGGAGCCAATTGAGATCGGCATCAGGTCAGAGGCCGCAGCGGCACGACACAGTCCAAAGCTCCGGCGGCTGCACTCTCCCAGGCGGCCACCAGGTGTTCGGTCGAGTCGTGTGCCAGAGTCTCAGGAAACGGCCCAAGCTCCATCAGGAACCTTTTGGGGTCCATCAGGCGCCTTGGACAGAACCATCTGGACGGTTCCGTCTCCCTGCGGTGGGGGGAAGCGGGTGGAAAGTCCAAGTGAAGGAGTGAATGATCTGTCTGTGACAAGGGTTTAATGTCTAAGTCCCCTCTCCCAAGATCATTCAACCACTGACCAGAGATGAAAATCAAGTCCAGAGTGTGTCCCCCTTTGTGAGTGGGGCCTTGAACTAACTGGGTCAGGTCCATGGCCGCCATGGAAGCCATGAACTCCCAAGCCACCTCTGACGCCTCACCTGCGGATGGTAGGTTGAAATCCCAGGAAAATATACACTGATAAAATATTTTTACATTTTTAACGTATTTTATGTAAACACATTTTATGTTTGGAAGAGAAGGTGGCATATCTCAAGTTGTCTACTCAGCAATAGCTGTCAAATATGATTCCATAAATTTGAGAGGAGGGAGAATATAAAAAGGGAAATTTATACCTGAGCTGAAATGAACAATTTAGTTCTTATTGAGTTGTGTATAGTTTGGATAAGCAAATACTATACAAGCCTTTATATAGAAACTGACTGTGTGAATATTTGCAATACTAAGCAAAGTTTGCAAAATTCCGATACCATTTTTGTCTATTTTAGAATTAATTGTGTTTTAATAAAATACAAAGAGTAATGGGTTAAGCCTTGCAGAATGATTTAACATGAAATGCTGTCTTTACAATCCAGAATGTTAGTCCCAAGGTTTGTTTTACAGAATGCTTCAAAAAGGATATCTGGCAACTGTTAACCTAATGGTTTAAACCAGGGGTCAGCAACCTGTGGCTCCGGAGCCGCATGAGGCTCTTTGGGCCCTCTGCTGTGGCTCCCTGTCAGGTGATCCCACCACTGGCTGGTCCCGCCCCTCGCCCTCCCCATTCAGTCACTCCTTGCCTGGCCTGAGAAGGTAAGGGCGACAATGGGGGATGGAGAAGTGGCCAGGCCAGAGAGTGGGGGAGAGAGAGACACATAGAAAGATACCGAGAGAGAGGGAGGGAGGGAGGGAGGGGAGAGAGAGCTATGTCAAAATGATTTTGTGGTTCCTGGTGTTTTTTAACAACTGGTCTCTGCCCTAATGACTGGCTGGGTAGGCATGGCTGTGTGTGTGTGTGTCATGTGACTGGTGGAAGTGAGTGATATCGAATTGGCCACGCCAACCTAGGTTTTGTGGCTCCCGGTGTTTTCTTTTCTGTGGAAAATGGGTTCAAATGGCTCTTTGAGTATTTAAGGTTGCAGACCCCTGGTTTAAACAAATGCAGAGGAGACGTTACATATAGAACAAGTCCACACAAATGACAATCTACTTCATATGCCATTTCTAACTGATATAAAAATTAATATCTACCGATAATGTTACCATTACTGATAATTGCCATTTCTTGCAACTGCAATAGTACGTTAGCTTTGGTTTCAGTTGCCAGCTTATGGTTTCGGTTAACCTATGCCCAACATAGCTATGCCATGACTTTATTTGGCAGCAAAGAGTTAAGAGTTTGTATACATTCCCACACCAATATAGGGAGGATTTGACTGTGACTGTGTATGTGCCTGCCCTCCCAAAGATTTCTTATCTCCAGTTCCTTGCAGATTCCCATGGATCCTTCAATGGATAAACAAGGGTTTCATCTTTAAATTGGGACAATGATGAGGAAGTCATGTAATCCAAGTGATACAGGTTTGCTTACCTTTTTTCGTTAGAGAAGATATCACTTTTCAGGCTCTCAGTAAAAGATATGTAATAGCCAGAATCTTCATTCAGTAAGTCTCCAATCATATCTACAGCTCCGCGGCTCAGATTTCCTTCTTTAATTAGATACCCCTGTTTGGGGAGAGAAATCCTTAAATTCGTCTGCAATACATTGTTCAAAATCATCATTTCAGAGCAAGGAGCTTGATTTCAGATTGAAACTGGTGGGCTGCAAATCAGACAAATTCTTCTAATTCTGAGGAGATGTTGAGTTAGAGCAGAATCATTCTGTTATTGTTCCACTTAATGACCTCTGGGGGAATAATCTGTCTCTTACATAACTTCCATTTTGTTGAAAGCAATTTACGGATAATCCTCGACTGATGACCACAATTGAGCCCAAAATTTCTGTTGTTAAGCAAGTCAATTGTTAAATGGGTTTCCCCCCATATTACGACCTTTCTTGTCATAGTTGTTAAGTGAATCACTGCAGTTGTTAAGTGAATCTGGTTTTCCCATTGACTTTGATTGTGAGAAGGTCGCAAAAGGTGATTTACATCACCCTGGGACACTGCAACCATCATAAATAGGAGTCAGTTGCCATGTATCTGAATTTTGATCACATGACCACAGAGATGCTACGGTCATAAGTGTGAAAAAGAATCATAAGTCACTTTTTCCACTGCTGTTGTAACTTCAAACAGTCACTAAACAGTTTTAAGTTGAGGACCAGAGGTGGTATTCAGCAGGTTCTGATCAGTTCTGGAGAACCGGTAGTGGAAATTTTGAGTAGTTTGGAGAACCGGTAAATACCACCTCTGATTGGCCCCACCCCCATCTATTCTCTGCCTCCCGAGTCCCAGCTGATTAGGAGGGAATGGTGATTTTGCACTAACCTTCCCCTGGAGTGGGGAGGGAATGGAGATTTTACAGTATCCTTCCCCTGCCACAACCACTAAGCCACGCCCACCAAGCCAAGCCATACCACGCCCACCAAGCCACGCCCACAGATTCGGTAGTAAAATTTTTGAATCCCACCACTGTTGAGGACTACCTTTACATTATGTTCAGTAAAGGGGATAAAGCTTGAGATGATATGACCAATGCCTGGGGAAATCTCAAGCAGGGTTATAATAGGAAGGTAGTCTATATTTTAAATTTTGTTGTTGTGCCTGCATTTCACTACTTTAACTTTGCATATATACATTTAATTTAATGATACACTTATAAAAGTGTATATGCCTATTAAGATCTACCCACAAAAAAGAAAGTATTGACAATTCTGACCCATAATTTGGGAGGACAAAACAGAAGGGGATTGTTCAGTCTGTGAGTCAACATGGTAGCCTGCTATTTAAACTAATTATATTCCATCTCATTCATTAAATATAATATGGCCACCCTCTCCATTAGACCAAATCCTTTACCAACTGTGGTCCAAGTGTCTCAGTCCAGACAGAATGCTTGTTAGCCAGTTTAGAGATAAGCCAGCATGAGCAAAGAAAAGTTAAGCATGTAATGTAATTACTATATGTCCTAAGACGAAAATCTGGTACTTCTGTGATGCCCTTAATGACTTTTTTGTTGTGCTTTACTACATTTGTCATCAACTGTGATGTTTTATGGCAAGCCTGTTGTAATTAGAATTCAAATTGATTTGGGGAGTCTCAAGTTCTCACTCACCACTTCAAGAACTTAGTTCAAATAGGCCAAACAGGCATTATCTCTGGCTGTGTCTGAGTCAGGCTTGGATACTTTTTAAGAAGGCCATTGTGTGGCTTTAGGGGAGACACAATCACTTGCCATCAATCCTGCATGACAAAGAGGTCCCTCCAACCTGTGTTTTTATTTATTTATTTATTTATTGGTTCGATTTATATGCCGCCCTTCTCCGGAGACTCAGGGCGGCTTACAATGCGTTAAGCAATAGCCTTCATACTTTTGTATATACCTGCTTAGTAGGGCTTTCAGCCTCCCCTAAGCGGTGTTCTTTTTTATACAAAGTCAGCTTATTGCCCCCACAATCCGGGTCCTCATTTTACCTACCTCGGAAGGATGGAAGGCTGAGTCAACCTTGGTGAGATTCGAACTTGCAGTAATTGCAGGCAGCTGGCAGCTAAGTGCTACTTAACAGCACTTTAGTCCACTGCTCCACCAGGCTCCTTCTTTTACTACAGGTGTGTTGCATGTGCAAAATAAAAACCTCATCAAAATACAGGTGGATCTTCAAATGACACCATTGTCATTGACTGCCATCTTGCCCTTTGGATTGCAATCTGTTTTAGTATTTGAAACTCTCAGGCTCAGTAAGTAATTTGTCTCATATTCTAATAATACTGTAAGAAGAACATGATAATACATCTTAAAGATGACTCGCCAGGAGTGGGCTGCTGCAGGTTCGCAGGGGTTCGGAAGAACCTCTAGCTAAGATTCTGTGCAGTTCAGAGAACCCCCAAATCCCACTCCTGGCTGGCCCCGCCCCACCCTGCCCCACCCACCCCTCCCAGGAGTCCCAACGCGGCCCATTTTGGATGCAAGTTAAGTGCAGGGTGCGCACAGAGGCTCGGGGAGGGCGAAAAATGGGCCTACCAGAAGTTTGGGAAGGCTGGAAACAGGCCAGTTTCCGGCCTCCAAAGGGCCTCCAAAGCCTGGGGAGGCCATTTTCGCCCTCCCAGAGGCTCAAAGAGAGCTTCCAGAGTCCAGGGAGGGCAAAAACGCCCCCCCCCCCCACCATGGTGCAGGAGGTTGACTAGGCAACGCCCACCATGGCCGCGCCCACCCAGCAATCAGGCAGAGAACCCCTTGCTAAAATTTTTGAAGCCCCCCCCTCTTACTCCTCCCCCAAATCCCCCCCCCCAAAAAACTGTACTGTTTGGAGACTTGGTTTCAGGGCACAATCCAAATACCTTTGTTGAATAGGTGTCATATTTATTCATTATGTAGCTGCAGTTAGTCCTTTTCAATTCTTCTATAACCTGAGAATGATTTGGAAAGGAGAAAGGAGACATAGGAGAAGGAAAAGGAAATATTTTGTTAAAAATGTATTACATCAAACCAAAGAAAAAAGCCACACCTAAAAAGGACAAATGTAGACTCAATATTGATAGATTATTATACTGTACAGATTAGAACTATGTTTATGATAAATGGGAAAAATTATTAAAGTCAGTATGGTATAATAAAACTATAGCGCTATAATGAAACTATGGCACTCCCACACATACAGCCAAAAGTATGGATCCAATATGAATATAAGAGCTTTGTTATAATAAAAAAGGAACAAGTAGAGAATGCACATGAAACAATCAACAACATATTCCAAGTGATAAAATTCACATGAGGAGAAAAAACAATATGTTGCTACCCAGGGGTGAAATTCAAAATTTTTCCCTACCTGTTCTATGGGCGTGGCTTGGTGGGCGTGGCAGGGGAAGGATACTGCAAAATCCCCATTCCCTCCCCACTCGTGGGAGAAGGATATTGCAAAATCTTCATCCCCACTCCACTCTGGAGCCAGCCAGAGGTTGTATTTGCCGGTTCTCCGAACTACTCAAAATTTCCACTACCGGTTCTCCAGAACCTGTCAGAACCTGCTGGATTTCGCCCCTGTTGCTACCCTTCCTGGATATCCTCAACAGCACAGGAAACGATGACAAATTAGAAACCCAAGCCTATTGAAAAACAACCAATACTAAACAAGTGATCCATTATTACAGTAACAATCTAACCTCCCATAAGAAAAGCTGTACAAACACACTGCAGCAACCTTGAACATTGGGAAAATGAACCACCTTCCAACAAAATGGATAATTGTGCAATTTTATCAAAAAGTGCCTGACCACTCAACCCACCACAGCACAACTGACATAAGCTGTGAAAAGGATAACGCTACCATACACCAATAATATCTCAGAAACAGCCAACAGACTATTACAACCACATGACATTGCAATAGCACAGAAGCCAACTTGTGCTTGTGTGGCCCTCCAAAACCATCCTAAATAAAGCAAAAGATCCAGTAATCCAAGAACAAAAAACAGGTGTCATCTACAACTTACATTGTAAGGACTGTTACAGCCAATGTGTAGAACATACAGTCAGGAGACTAGCAGAGCGCATCCATGAATACCAACTAGCAATCTCCTTAATCTTAAGAGACTGACTCAGTCATATTTTCAACTAGGAAACTGTGAGCATCCTAGACCAAACTAAATCCAAAAATGCTAGGGAATTCCTGGAAGATTGGCATTCTACAAATCAGCCATCAATAGACACATAGACTTAAATCACATTTACACAGTGATGGGATTCAGCCAATTCGCACCACTTCGGGAGAACCGGTTGTTAACTTTCTGAGCAATTTGGCAACCTGGTTGTTGGAAGAAATCATTAGGGCAGAGAACCGGTTGTTAAATTACTTGAATCCCACCACTGCATTTACATACCATTCAAATAAAAAACCTGAAAAAGAAATAAAAAAGCATATCCTGTCCAGCAACCAACACCCAGATAAGCAAGTAATAATACCAGACAAACAATCAAGCAGGAAAAAAAAATAAACTAATCAAGGAGAAAACCACAGTTTTGCCAGTACTGGCAGGACACAGTACTGTATGCAAACAGGGAGCAAACCACACACTCATTAGCACTGATGATATTACCTAGTCAGGTAATGATGCAAGCAAACAACCAAGATTAGAAAAGATCAAGGTTCCCACATAGCTTTTACAGGTAGTCCTTAGTTAACAATTCCACTATTTAGTGAACATTCAAACTTACAGTGAAAGTTTGAATGGCCACTAAAATGCTGAAAAAGAAGGTTTGCAATAGGTCCTTACATTGGCCACAGCATCCTTGGAGTCACATTACCATGATTTGGGCATTTGGCAACCAGTGATCATTTATGACAGTTGCAGCACATAAGCAAATGAATACAGGTGGGAAATCCAAACTTATTCCATTCCATTCCATATTTATGTAAACATAGTTCATTAAGATAATTTGCTTTTCAATGTATCAAACTGAAACCCATTTAGAAAATGGATTAATTTAGCAAGTGGGTTGAGAGCTGTGCAAATACCACTGATGTCTGATTGAATAACTTTATCCACATCTGGTCATCTTTTAATTTGCTGAGGCTACAAATACCAGATTGTATTGGTGTTTTTTGGTTTTTTTTTTTGTTTTATTAAAAAGTTTTTTTATTTTATAAACAAACAAGCATACAATACATAATCAATCATTCAGTGTATCATCTGAGTACATTTTTTGTATCTTCTTGTTAGTCCTCCAATATTTATCATATCTTGATATTATCATTTCATTTATTGTAACATTTCCCCCACATTTCTTACTTTTCTATTAATACATTTATCTATCTTTTTATTTTATTCAAGGTTTTACAACAATTTTATCCCCATCCAATCTTCAACCCCCCCTCCCCAAACCCCCCCGACTTCCCAGAGCAAAAACAGGGTGTAACATTTAACAAACATAAGCTAAAATATGCTAACTTGCTACAAGATTCAAAACTCCCTCACACTCTTTAACTCCCCTTTTACAACTTATTCATCAATCTCCTTTTATAAATTCTTTTATCACATTTCACTTTTATTACTAAAAACTATCCATTGGATTAAGTTATTTCTAACTTAAACATATCAAAACATATAACTTTTAAAGTAATTATTTCTTTTATCCTCTTTGATCATTCATAAACCACTTGAAAATTTCTGATTATTCAACATTACTCCCTTATAAAATTCTAAATTAAACAATTTAAAACTTTCTTTAAAATGTCTTTTTTTGAAAAAAATACTGTTAATCCATTAAGTTAAGTTATGTCTAACTTAAACATTTCATCGCATATACCTTTTAAAAATACTGTAATCTTAAATTAAACATTTTAAAATCTTTTAATACATCAATAAGACATTCTTCAAAATGTAAGTTTCAAAACTTTTAAAAGTTTTCATTATCCATTAAATTTTAAGTTAACCATTTTAATATTTCAATAAGTTTTAAAAAGCTATCCAATTTTAGTTAAGCCTTTTTACTTTAATAAAACATTCTTCAGAATATAACCTTAAAGATACTGTTAATCCATTGGGTTAAGTTATTTCTAGTTCATTCTTCAATATATAAGTCTCAAAACTTTCAGGAAGCTATCCATTAAATTTTAAATTAACCATTTTAATACCTCAATAACTTTTAAAAAGCTATCCATTTTTAGTTAAACATTTTTACTTCAATGAAACATTCTTCAGAATAATGAAACACTTCCTTTATATCATTGTCTTAAGATAAACTTAAAGGATACTAATTTCAGTAAACTTTCCAGATTTATTACTAAAATCCTTCCCAAAAGAAGTTAATCTTCCATTCTTCCTTTCTTTCTATATTTTTTCCAATCCTTCTTCTTCAGTAATACTTTCTTCTTCAGCATTGCTCCTCCCCCTGCTTTTATTTTTGTAAATTTTTGAATTTTCATTTGAGGTTGATGTATCTTTGGAATTCGTTTTCTTAGAATTATTTCCTTTAATTTGGAACCCCCATTTCGACTCTTCCTGCTTATATAATTGGTCACTTCATTTCTTAAATATTGATTCTGTCTATAAAACCAAGGATTGTCGCTGTAAAATTTATCAGTTTGCAGTAAAGAGTCTACTTGCTGCTTTTCAATTGATTGCATGGAAGCCTCTGCCAAAACCTCTGTTTCCAGTGTACTAACCTCCATCTTAATCCAGACAGCCTCTTTTTTATCCTCCAAAGTCACATTAGTCTGGTTAATTTCTTCCTCTTTTCCAGCCAGCAAATCATTGTTATTCTCCAGATTTTGATTTTGAACAGTCCTTTTAATTGATTCTAGTATAACAGAGGTATAAAAGTTTAAAAGTTCTTGTAAAGCCTTTACAGTCACAACTTGTGAATTTGCTGGCTCATATAATAACGATCCTCCAGCCCTGATGTCAGCCATATTTCAATTTTCTCTTTGTATTTATTCAGCTGTCAGGTCCATAAGTCCAATTATTTTCCACACAATTTAAAAGTGTAAATTAGTTGAAGCCAATACCATAGTCTTTTCCATTCCACTTCCACTTTAAATCTTTTTCTTAATGTGTAATCCAGTAGCTTTAACAATGTTGCAAGTGTTAACAAGCACTTTCACTAATAAGTTTCATTTTCACGCCCTCAGGCACCATTTTTTCCCATTTTAAACGGAGTTAAAGTTCAGTACTTACATTTTTTTGCCCTCCTGATTTTGCTCTGCCAGCATCCAAATTCAAAATTTAATCCTTAAAAATGCCTTGCTGGTGTGGTCGCGACGCCTCGTTCTGCATAAAGCAGACTCGTCCCGGATCCGGAGCACTGAAGGGCTTTCAGGGAGCTCTCACCCTGCAAACCCCAGGCTTAAAAGAAAAAACCTGGGGGTCTAGGGGAGCTCTACCCAGACCCTTCTGCTCTTCTCTCCCCCTTTTCCCCAGGGGGAGAGTTTCGAGTCGCTAGACAGCTGATTTTCGCTGTTCTAGCGGCTAACGGAATCACGGGGCAGGAGCTCCCGAAGGAGCGTCCATCGGCGTTCGCGGAGCCATCGGAAGTCCCAGATTGTATTGGCGTTGAGTGGCTGACCCCCTAACCTTTCTCTGTGAGTCTTGGAGATTGGTATGGCCAGCAGTTGCAGAAACATTCTGATCAGGTGAGTCTAGGAATTGCCTTTTTAATTGCTCCGAATGGCAATTAAATATTGCTCAGGGAGTATTTAGGATGCCATAAGCCTTCATATGGTAAGTGGGGTTGTATTTTCAAGAGACACCCAGGGCTAATGTTAAAAATCAGATAGATGGAGTCTGATACTATCATTTCAGACTAACACATTTTATTAAAAGACATAAATCCATCAGATGCACGGAGTGGTTAGACCAGAGTTTCCCAACCTTTACAACCTTAAGAGGTGTAGAAATCCCAGGTGCTAAGGCCTTAGCTTCTGAATGCCATTTTTCTTAGTCCCACATTTGAAAGCTGGTTTTTAGGAATTACTCTGAAATAAAATGGTTTATTCCTAAGCAAGGATCTCTCAGAGCTTTCTTGAGCAAGATTTATTAAAAGAACGTAGTATTGATACATGCATTCTAGCAAGTATAACATTTGTTAAAATAAGAACCAATTTATCATTTTATTAGTAGTAATTTTACTTATTGTTCTGTTTATATACCACCTTTATTTTTGTACAGCTCAAGACAGTGTATTTAATGCTCACTCCTATTTTCCCACAACAACCTTGTGAAACGGGTTGGGTTGAGAGAGAGGGGTTGGCTGGGCCAAAATCAAGCAGACGGGCTATTCCTTCCTTGACTTTAGTTTATGCATTTTAAGTGAAATAATCAGCCCAGGATAATTCTTTCCTAGCAATAAACCTAGAGAAGCCAAAACAAGAACAGGTAAACTTCATCAAAGAAGAAACAATAGCCCAATCAAGGAACTATCAAGGAAGAAACCACATCCCAACCATGATTGCTGGGGCTAACTACATCTATTATCGGCCAACAAACTCCACTCTCCCCTTGCGGTGATCAGTTTAGTCTGGTAACAAAGCACCTGCAGGAAAACAATCAAGAATTCAACAGCTATCATTTTGTCAAGATGGGAACCCTCCCTGCACATTAAAAAACAGAACCTCAATCACCCCATTATGGCCTTCATTTTGGCTTTTTTGACCGTACCCTGAGGACAGCTCTGGATGATAGGGAAACAAGTTTTGGAGAATGCTTTTGGTACCTTTCGTCTATGTATGCTTGAAACAAGCCATAGCATAAATTTCCTGATTAAAGATAAATTTTACGACTTATCTGAACCTTTTTGAGGGACTCTCGATATAGCTGTAAAGCAGATTTGCCTTCTTCTGAGGGCTTCACAGGATATTTGAAGACGCTGGGGTCTTTTTTCACTTCCCATACTCTCTTCCTGATGTTTTTAATAAAATACCAGGCATTCTCATTTTCCTGAAAAAATTCGTTCAACCGGAGACCAAACTTTCTGATATATTCCCGGATAATTCTGGGGAGAGGAAAGGAGAAAACAGTGAAAATAAAAATAAAAATAGAATGATGTATAGTTCTGTGCACTGAAAAGTATCCGATTATCAGGAAAATTAACATGCAAATGTGAAGGTGAAATAATTGTTCTGGCATTATTTCTGGAGTATACACTATTGAAAGAGCGACGTCTATGCTGGCTGGGGCATGTCATGAGAATGGCTGATGGTCAAATTCCGAAAGATCTCCTGTATGGAGAATTAATGCAGGGAAAGTACCTCAGAGGGAGACCACAGCTGCGATATAAGGATATCTGCAAGAGGGAATGGACATTAACAACTGGGAAACCTTGACCTCCGATCGTTCAGCTTAGAGGCTAAAGACGCAGCATGGCCTTCTCCAATTCGAAGAGACACTTGTTTGGCAGGCTGAGGCAAAGAGGCAGTCCCAGAACCAGCGAAATCTGGGGGCTGGGCAGGGGACAGAATGTATCTGCCCTCAGTGTGGAAGGGATTGCCACTCTCGAATTGGCCTTTTTAGTCACACTAGGAGCTGTTTTAGGACCTCTTTCCAGAGCACGATACCATAGTCTCTTGAGACTGAAGGATGCCAATGATAATGATTTCTGGAGTATCACTGTCTCTCTTTCTCTTTGCTTTACATATAGAAAGAAAAACTGCACACATTTAGCCAGAATTTCCAGTTTCAACACAACTTTTTCCCTCCGTAAAAAAGAGCTACCAATTGAGAAGAGGGGAAGAAAACAGCACAGAAAAACAACAACAACTCTCAAATTGCTTGATAAACTCTTACAAGTCATTTGTCTTACCAAAATCATTCGGGCTTATTTTTCTCCCATGAATATGATGTGGCCCTCCTCACTATCGAGGGCCCACCTTAAGGAAGGGTTTTGGGACCCAGAGAGGTGGCATGTGAAAACGAGGGGATTGAGGGGTTTTCTAACAAAATTTTTAGTCAAATTTTTAAGGGGTCCTAGGGAGGGGGAGGGTCAGATTGGAATTCGGGCTGTGGGTATGGGGGATAACCCACAAGGGGGAGGGTCGGGTCTGGCAGTGAAGCGTGGCATGGGGGATGGGGGACCCAGGATCGAGGGGGGGGTTAGAGCTTGTCCGGATAGTTTTTTGAACATCAGTACTGTAGGTGGGAGGGGTAGATATGGCGGGAGCAGGGGGCCATATCGTGTTAGGGGAGTGCGCACTCGCTGTCTACGAGCGGTGGCGTGCTCCGGCCCCCAAGGCTCTACTCGCTCCTCAGGTTGCATAGACCCTCAGGACCCAGGCCTTCGGCTGATGCTGTGCAATGCCAGGTCCGTAGTAAATAAAGCCCCCCTCATCTGTGATCTTGTTCAGGAGGGGGGTGCGGACCTGGCAGGTATTACGGAGACCTGGTTGGGCCAGGAGGGGGGGGTTCCCCTCGTTGAAATGTGCCCACCAGGTTTCCAAGCATTCCATCAGCCGAGGTCACAGGGGAGGGGCGGGGGGGTAGCGGTTATCATTAAAGAAGGTCTGAGACCGAGGGAGGCCACTGTTCCTCAGACGGCCGGCTGTGAATCCCTTTTTGTGAAATGGGGTCATGGGGTTCAGATGGGTTTGCTGATCACGTACCTGGATCCCTGCCACGTGGCAACAGCCCTGCCCGAGCTACTCAACATCATCGCCGCGGTGGCGGTTGATACCCCTAAGCTTATGGTCATGGGGGATTTCAACCTGCCGTCCGTGGGTGAGACGTCAGAGATGGCCCGGGAGTTCATGGCTTCCATGACAGCTATGGACCTGACCCAGTTAATTCATGGCCCTACCCACACAGGGGGAAACACGCTGGATCTGGCTTTTGTCTCTGGACAGTGGTTGAGGGATCTTGATATAGGGGATATAGTTACTGAACCCTTGTCATGGTCAGATCACTCTCTCCTTCGTCTCGACTTTCGAACCGCTGCACCCCGCCGCAGGGAGGCGGAGCCGGTCAGATGGTTCCGCCCCAGGCGCCTGATGGAACCTGACAGATTCCAGACGGAGCTTGGGCCATTTCCTGAGGTTCTGGCACACGCCTCGACTGGAGACCTGGTGGCCGCCTGGGATAGGGCGGCTGCTGGTGCTCTGGATCGGGTCGTGCCTTTGCGGCCTCTGACCCGGCGCCGATCTCAATTGGATCCTTGGTTTACCGAGGAGCTGAGGGAGTTGAAGCGCCGGAAAAGACGCCTAGAGAGTAGTTGGAGGGCCAGTTTTCTTGAATCTGACCGGACACTAGTAAGATCCCACATTAGGAATTACTTAGTGGCGATAAAAGCAGCGAAATGTAGTTATTTTGCTGCTCTTATTGCATCATCAGATAATCGCCCGGCCGCCCTCTTTAGGGTGACCCACTCCCTGCTCCACCAGGAAGCGCGGGAGGACCCCTTGGAGGGTAGAGCCAAGGATTTTGTTCAGTATCTGTATGACAAAATCACTCAGATTCGGGAAGATTTGGACTCCGACTGGGTAGTCTCAGGGGGAGAGACAGGGGCAGGTCTTGAGAATGTTATCTGGGATGAGTTTGATCCTGTGACCCCTGAGGACGTGGACAGGATTCTGGGTAGACTGAACGCGACCACTTGTTTATTGGACCCGTGTCCTTCCTGGTTAGTACTGGCTTCCCGGGAAGTGACACGAGGCTGGCTCCAGGGGATTATAAACGCTTCGCTGAGTGAGGGTGACTTTCCCGCCGCCTTGAAAGAGGCGGTGGTGAGGCCTCTCCTCAAGAAGCCTTCCCTGGACCCGGCAATGTTGGTAAATTATTGTCCGGTCTCCAATCTTCGCTTTGTTGCGAAGGTTGTTGAGAGTGTGGTCGCGCAACAGCTCCCCCAGCACCTGGATGAAACGACGTATCTGGATCCGTTCCAGTCGGGCTTCAGGCCCGGGTACAGCACGGAAACGGCATTGGTCGCGTTGGTTGATGATCTCTGGAGGGCTCGGGACAGGGGGTGCTCCTCTGTCCTGGTCCTGTTAGATCTCTCAGCGGCTTTTGATACCATCGACCATGGTATCATGCTGCACCGGTTGGAAGAGTTGGGGGTGGGAGGCACTGTGTTGCGGTGGTTCTCCTCCTTTCTCTCTGACCGGTCGCAGTCTGTGTTGACAGGGGGACAGAGGTCGACCCCGAGGCCCCTCATATGTGGGGTGCCGCAGGGGTCGGTCCTCTCGCCTCTCCTGTTCAACATTTATGTGAAGCCGCTGGGTGAGATCATCCGTGGTTTCGGGGTGGAGTACCATCAGTACGCTGACGACACCCAGCTGTACATCACCCCGGATCACCCCAACGATGCCCTTGAAGTGATGTCCCGGTGCCTGGAGGCCGTACGGATCTGGATGGGGAGGAACAGGCTCAGGCTCAACCCATCCAAGACTGAGTGGCTGTGGTTTCCGACGTCCCGATATAGTCAGTTGACGCCATCACTGACTATTGGGGGCGAATCATTGGCCCCCACGGAGAGGGCTCGCAACTTGGGCGTCCTCCTGGATTCACGGCTGTCTTTAGAAGAGCACTTGACGGCCGTGACCGGGAGGATATTTCATCAGGTTCGCCTGATTCGCCAGTTGCGTCCCTTTCTGGATCGGGACTCTTTACGCACGGTCACTCATGCCCTTGTCACCTCCCGCCTGGACTATTGCAACGCTCTCTACATGGGGCTCCCCTTGAGGAGCACCCGGAGGCTCCAACTGGCGCAGAGTGCGGCCGCGCGGGTGGTAATGGGAGCGACATGGCGTTCCCATGTAACACCTCTCCTGCGCGAGCTGCACTGGCTCCCGGTGGTCTTCCGGGTGCGCTTCAAGGTTTTGGTTACCACCTTTAAAGCGCTCCATGGCTTAGGACCCGGGTACTTGCGGGACCGCCTACTACCACCAATAGCCTCCCACCGGCCGGTACGCTCCCATAGAGAGGGGCTCCTCCAGGTGCCGTCAGCCAAACAATGCCGACTGGCGGCCCCCAGGGGGAGAGCCTTCTCTGTGGGGGCACCTACTATCTGGAACGAGCTCCCCCCAGAGATACGGAGGATCCCGGATCTGCGCACCTTCCGCTGCGCCTTAAAGACCTTACTATTTCACCAGGCCGGCCTGGCCTAATTTTCCCCCTCTTTTATAAAAGATTTTTAAAATTTTAAATATCTTTTAGTATTTATATATTCAATTTTAAATTGGTTTTAAAAGTTTGGGGTTTTAAATTTGTCGGGGCCAAAATTATTTAATTTGATTTTATTCTATTTTTTAAATTTTGTATTGTATGTGTTTTTATTGTTTGGCTGTGCACCGCCCTGAGTCCTTCGGGAGTAGGGCGGTATAGAAATCTAATAAATAAATAAATAAATAAATAAATAAATAAATAAATAAATAAATAAATAAATAAATAAATAAATAGATACTTGGAAGAAAGATAAGTTCAAACAGAATGATTCCAATCCAAATCAAACTTGTTTTATTCTCAATTATTTGCCCTGGCTTTTAGGATGCTTTATTTTGACTTCCCCATGGAGCCTACAGTCTTAGGATTTCCTAGTAGTCTGCCATCCAAGTACTAAGCAATATCAGGTTGGGCCTGCTTAGCTTTTTGAAAGCCAAGCTAGATATTTCCAGCTAATTTGTCCTCTTAATTCTGAAAGAAATTAGCTTAACCAACCCTGTGAATGCTCCAGCAGCAATACTCCATTCCATGCCTCATCACATTTATCCTGTTCACTCAGTATAAATTGCTGTGGGCTCTGTTGCCAAGTTTTAAGTGGCTAATGAACTACCCCTACAAATATGTGGAATTTAATGCTGGATTCCCAGAATCTAAAATAGCAATGTTGTTTTGGGACATACCTCCACGACCCTCCAGTCTTCTTGGTATGCAAAGAGAAGAGATAAGTAAACATGATCATCTCACATCTCACCTGTGTCTCCCAGGGAGACGCATGGGTCCCAGATTGACATACCAGCCTTCTATGTCATTTCGATAAGTGGTCACTCGTCCTCCCACACGTTCACTAGCTTCAAGAACCGTCACCTGGAGGCAAATAGGAAAGCCATGGCATCAATTTGACAATTGTTTCTTATTAAAACTTCTCTGCTTGGCTGCTTTATGACTTATTTTGGGGAGACTTTTCTTCATAGCGTGATTGATTTGGCTTTGAGATGTCAGTATTGTATGGCTGTTGGCACCTCTTCCCTCCCCTAAGGTTCCTTACCACAAGTTGGCATTTTTCTACGGTACCTGCCAGTGGTGGGTTTCAAATTTTTTTACTACCGGTTCTGTGGGTGTGGCTTGGTGGGTGTGGCATGGCTTAATGGGCGTGGCTTGGTGGGCATGGCAGGGGAAGGATACTGTAAAATCTCCATTTCCTCCCGATCAGCTGGGACTTGGGTGGCAGAGCATAGATTGGGGTGGGGCCAGTCAGAATTTTTACTACCGGTTCTCTGAACTACTCAAAATTTCCACTGCCGGTTCTCCGGAACTGGTCAGAACCTACTGAAACCCACCTCTGATACCTGCTGTTCTCAACATTTGACATCTTTCCCTTCTGACACCCAGAGACCTTTCTCACTATGTTCTTTGAGGCACCTTCCCCCAATAGAGTCCCAGCAGTTCAAATAGCAGAACCACAATGTTGAAATGTGTTACGCTTGACAATTATTGGAAGTTCTATCACATTGGATTTGCTTTCCACCCTTATTTTGTGCAGGGAACATTTTGTGTGAAATAGCATTTCATCTTCAGATATCTCACTTGAATGTGTCTTAGAATCTAAGGAGATCTATTCTTTGCAATCAGGAGGACTTTTTCTTTTCTTTGTCTTCATTGTTTTAATCTATTTAAACTTTAGTCACCTTTTCTTTGTTTATTGAAAAGTATTCTAAACAGCATGATGACAGTTGCAGTAATTGTGCAATAGAAACTGAGTTTCGTCCTCCTGTGAAACTCATAGCCCCATATCAAGATAGATCTCTGCAGCCACAAAAAAAGGTTCTATGCTAAAGCCTCAAATTCAGTCACAAGATTCTACGCTTTGTTGTGGTCAGATCACTTTCTGGTCAAAATGTATTATCCTGCATCTCTGAATGGACCAGCGATGGTCCATTCAGCACTTCATTTCAGCTCAGAATAGACTGGCGGTTGCGCTGCGGAGCCCTCTTATATAGCGCTCCGGCAAGCGGACCGCCCAATGACAGCAGTTTATATTTCCCGCCGGTGGATTAGCCAATCCCCGACAGATGTCCTTATAAGGACATAACACCCCTCCCCTCCTAGTTCGTAGTCTGTCCATCAATGTTAATAAACGTTACGTAGTCGCGCAGGTAGGCGGGACACCTGACAGTTCTATTTGACCTGCGCAGTCCCATTTGAGTTTCGCCGCCTACCAGTGCAGGCGGGGCTCCTGTTTCCTCCGGTTCCCGCCCAGGAGCCCTCCGGAGCTCGGCCGTCGAGTGTGCGGGCCCTGTCCCAGCACCTCCGGCTGCATCTGTCATCTCTCTTCGCTGGTGTCACCGTACTCCTCCCTGTCCTGACTCTTGGGTGCCTTTATGCCGGACATCGCTGCCGATCGGTGGGGGGCAACTGATACCTGGTAAGTCCATGGTTACTTCTCTTTCCTGGGTGGCTTGTGCTGCTGGGGGGTCTGGTTGGGTCCCCGGTTCCTGTCACCGTTGATGTTGTTGGCGATGTTGTTGTCGTTGTTGTTGTTGCAGTTGTTGACTCTGCCCCCTCATGTCTGGTTGGTGTGGCGGGAAGCTGACCCCGCCAGGGGGTCGTCCGCCTACCTTGTCGGGCTGGTGTAGGCCTACCTCACCGGGGTGGTGGAGGCCCTCCTCTCTGGGATGGTGCTGGCCGACCTCATTGGGGCATTGTTGGTGGCCTGCCCTTCCCGTGCGTTTCTGGGCTACCTCGCTGGGGGGGAGGCGGTCCCCCTCACCAGGGTGGCGCAGGTCGGCCTCGCCGGGTTGTTGTGGCCCCCCCCCTCTTCAGGGCGTCCCCAGTCTATTTCATTGTTGCGATCAAGGTCTCTCTCGCTGGGGTGGCCTGGGTCGAGCTCGCTGGGATGCTGCGGGCCTTCCCTTCCTGGATGTCCCCGGTCTACTTCATGGTAGAGGTAGAGGTCTCCCCCGCCAGGGTGGTGCCGGTCTCCCTCGCCGGGGCAGCGCTGGCAGGCCGCTTCGCCGGGGTGGTGCAGGCCTACCTCGTCGGGGTGTTGTAGGCCTACCTCGTCGGGGTGGTGCAGGCCTACCTCGTCAGGGTGGTGCAGGCCTACCTCGTTGGGGTGTTGTAGGCCTACCTCAATGGGGTGTTGTAGGCCTACCTCATCGGGGTGTTGTAGGCCTACCTTGCCCAGCTGGTTTCGCTCCGCTTCCCTCCACCTTTTCCGGAGCTGGTCGATGTGACGTCTTCCGACCTGTCCGTCTTCCAGCTCCACTCTGTAGGACTTCGGGCCGGTGATGCTCTCAATCTTCCCCTTCAGCCATTTCGGAAACCCGTGGAAATTGAGTGCAAATACCGGATCCCCTATGGTGAAGGCGCGCAGCGGCCGGCTGGCGTTTGGTGGCACCTCTGGGCTGTAGTGGGGGTGCAGTCGGTCCAGGGGTGACCTCAGTCTTCTGCCCATCAACAGCTCTGCTGGGCTCTTGTGCGTGGTGGCGTGTGGCGTGATGTGCTGGGTAAGGAGAAATTGGTCGATTCTCTCCTGCCAGTCGCTGGTGCCTCCTTGGTGAGTCTCACCATTCTTTCCACCTGCCCATTCCCAGCCAGTCTGTAGGGTGCTATCAGGGCATGACGGATGCCCAGTCCTGCCAGGAACGCCTCCATGGGCTTGGATGTGAGTTGGGGCCCATTGTCGGAAACCAGCACATACGGTAGCCCGTGGGTTGCAAATAGTTTCTGGAGCGCCCTGGTCGTTGCCTCTGTTGTGGTGGATGCCATGGGAATCACCTCCAGCTACTTCAAGAAGGCGTCCACCACGATGAGGAGGTGTTTCCCATCCATTGGACCTGCAAAGTCAATATGTATTCTCGACCATGGGCTGCTGGGTGTCTACCACTCTGTTGACTGGGTACGAGGTGGCGCTGGCTGGACTGCTTGGCACGGGTCGCATCTGGTGACCCATTCCTCAATGTCTTTATCAAGGGTTGGCCACCAAACGTAGCTTCGTGCCAACCCCTTCATCCTCACTATGCCCGGGTGACCGCTGTGGAGAGTTTCTAGAGTCTTTCATTGCAGGGTGCGGGGAATCACAACTCTGTCACCCCAGAGGAGACAGCCTTTCATGGTGGCGAGCTCTTGCTGCTTCCTGGCAAATGGGCTGAACTCTTCTGCCAACTTCCCCGTGGGCCAACCCCGCAGAACCCACGATAGTACCTGTTTGAGGGTCTTGTCCTTCAGGGTCTGCGTTGCCACATCTGCTGATGTTACCGGGCAAGCCAGGTCATTCTCAATGTGGAAAAGTCCAAGTGTGGGGGCTGGGTCTTCCACCGGCTCGTTGGCTGGGCATCTGCTCAGGGCATCTGCGTTTCCTATGGTTATGCCGGTCTGTGGATCAATGTATATGAATACCCAGCTAGGGGTTGGGGGTGGGGGGCACCGTTTTGTGGAGGTTCTCCTCCTACTTCTCTGACCGGTTGCAATCTGTGTTGGCAGGGGGGCAGCGGTCGACCCCGAGGCGCCTTGTTTGTGGGGTGCCGCAAGGGTCGGTCCTCTCGCCCCTTCTGTTCAACATTTATGTAAAGCCGCTGGGTGAGATCATCCGTGGCTTTGGTGTGGAGTTCCATCAGTACGCTGATGACGCTCAGCTGTACATCTCCACCCCAGGCCACCCCAACGATGCCCTTGAAGTGATGTCCCGGTGCCTGGAGGCCGTGCGGGCCTGGATGGGGAGAAACAGGCTCCGACTCAACCCTTCCAAAACCGAGTGGCTGTGGCTTCCAGCGTCCCGATATAGCCAGCTGGTGCCATCGCTGGTAATTGGGGGCGAATCATTGGCCCCCACGGAAAGGGCTTGCAACTTGGGCGTCCTCCTGGATACACGGCTGTCTTTAGAAGAGCATATGACAGCCGTGGCCAGGGGGACTTTTTATCAGGTCCGCCTGATACGCCAGTTGCGTCCCTTTCTAGATTGGGACTCCCTACGCACGGTCACTCAGGCACTCGTCACTTCCTGCCTGGACTACTGCAATGCTCTCTACATGGGGCTCCCCTTGGGGTGCACCCAGAGGCTCCAGTTGGTCCAGAATGCGGCTGCGCAGGGGATTATGGGAGCGCCGGGACGCTACCATGTGACACCTCTCCTGCGCGAGCTGCACTGGCTTTCTGTGGTCTTCCGGGTGCGCTTCAAGGTGTTGGTGACCACCTTTAAAGCTCTCCATAGCTTAGGGCCGGGGTATCTACGAGACCGCGTTCTGCCGCCAATAGCCTCCCACCGGCCAGTTCGCTCGCACAGAGAGGGCCTCCACAGGATGCTGTCGGCCAGACAATGTCAGCTGGCGACCCCCAGGGGGAGAGCCTTCTCTGTGGCGGCACCTGCCCTCTGGAACAACCTACCCCCAGAGATACGCACAATACCAGACCTCCGGACTTTTCATCGGGCCCTGAAAACACATCTATTTCATCTAGCCGGGCTGGCTTGATCCCAGCCTTGCGGTTTTAATTTGTAATTGGTTTTAACTGGATTGTTTTAAATTGATGGCCAAAATTATTTAATGTCTTTTAAACTGCTTTTAAATTTTATATGTTATGTTTTACCGTGGCTGTTCACCGCCCTGAGTCCTGTTGGAGAAGGGCGGTATACAAATAAAATAAAATAAATAAATAAATAAAGATTGCCCAGCGCGTCATCCTGGGGGACATATAAACCGGGGTTGGTTTATTGCCCGCCAGTAGCCCCAACAGCGGTTTGTGATCCGTGATGACTGTGAAACTCCTGCCGTAGAGGTACTCATGGAAGCGCTTGATGCCTGCGATGATGGCCAAGGCTTCCTTATCCAGCTGGCTGTAATTCCGTTCTGTGCTGGACATTGTCTTTGAAAAGTAAGCGATGGGCGCTTCTGTGCCATTGGGGAGTTGATGGCTGAGGACTGCTCCGACTCCGTAGGGTGATGCATTGCAGGTCAGGGAGAGTGGAAGCGTCTCATGATATTGTATGAGCACGCTGTCCGAAGAGAGCAGTCCTTTGATGGCCTTGAATGCCGCTTCTTCTTCCTTCTCTCATTTCCAGGGTGTCACTTTCCCCAATAGGCGATGGAGTGGCTCAGCAGCTGTGGCTTTCTGTTTCAAAAAGACACTGTAAAAATTCAGCTGTCCTAAGAAAGCCTGAAGCTCCGCTTTATTTTTGGGGGCTGGAGCTTCGTGGATAGCCTTTACTTTGATTTTGGTGGGCTGGATGCCAGTTCCATCAATGAGATAGCCCAGGAACTTGACCTCCTGGACTCCAATGATGCACTTATCTCTCCTGACTCTTAAACCCTTCTCTTTGAAGCATTGCAGAACAAACCTCAGACACTCAAGTAGTTGGGTTTTAGAGTGCCCGGAGATTAAGACATCATTGAAGTACGGCACCATCCCTGGAATGCCTTGGAAAAGGTGTTCCATCATGGATTGAAAAATTCCTGGGGCTGCGCTGACTCCAAATTGGAGGCGGTTGCATTTAAATGCGCCCCTGTGGGTGACAATGGTTTGCGCCTCTGCAGTTTTTTCATCTACTGGCAGTTGCTGGTAAGCCTGGGCCAGGTCCAGTTTTGCAAATATAGTCCTACTCCCGAGTGAATGCAACAGATGTTGCACCACTGGAACTGGGTATGCGCTCTGCTGTAAGGCCTTATTTATTGAACATTTATAGTCAGCGCAGATGTGCACAGATCCATCATGATTCATTGGGGTCACAATGGGGGTCTCCCATGCTGCATGATCGATCAGTTCTAATACGCCCTGTGCAATTAATTTGTCCAGTTGGGTATCTACTTTGGGCCGCAAGGCGAATGGAACCCTGCGAGGCTTGAGCCTAATTGGTGTAATTGCCTTATCTAAATTGAAGGAAATGGGCTTCCCCAAATATTTACCCAGTTTACCATCGAAGACTTCCTTGAACTCTTCGATGAGTTTGTTGAGTTCGTCCTGGCAGATTTGGTGAATCCCTGTAATTGAGAGCCCTAATGGCTTGAACCACTCCATTCCCAAAAGGTTCGGGTGGCTGTGCTCGACGATGGTGATGGGAAGGTCATCCTGGAAGTCATGGTATGTGATCTGGATTGATGTTCTCCCAAGGACTCCAATCGGATTTCCGCCGAAGTTGACCAGCCTCGACCGTAGAGGTTTCAGGTCCTTTTTACTGAAGCCTGGCTTGAGACGCTTCAGCTGCTGCCAGTCCATGATGGAGTAGATTGATCCTGAATCTACCTCCATGGAGCATGGTGTCCCCTCCACATGCACCGTCACGCGGCACTTGGTGGTACTGTTGTCGTCGGTGTGGGCAATGGCCGTCTGATGGACTGCTCTGCTCCTGGTGCCATCACTTTCCCCTCGTCTGGGCTGGAAAGAGGACTGTCTAGATGATCTTTGGTAACTTTTGGGATTTTCGCGGGAATGGTGACTGGACGGTTCTGGGGCTGGCTCCTCAGCTCTGCATGCTTCTGCGATGTGGCCCCTCTTCAGGCAACGTTTGCAGGTTGCATCTCTCCATTGGCAGTTGGCCCTTGCGTGGTCCCCTCTGCAGCTGCCGCAGCATTCCCCCCGGTTGCCATTTTGTGCAGCTTCCCACCTCGGGGGTCTGGAGACCGTGTGGACGGCCATTTCCTCTTCTGACCCGGATCCAGCGGTGGATTCGTCGGTAGAAGTTTGGGGTGCCCTTTGGATTTTGTGGACTGCTTTAGCTTTCATCATCGCGGCTGCTGCTTTCTCCGACGTCTCGGCAGCTGTGACTTCCTCTAGTACGTCCTTAAGCAGTATCTTTTTTCTGCTTAAGAACTTCTTCCAGAGAGTCATGTCCCTCATGCCAAACACAATGCGGTCTCTGATGGCATTGTCTACATTGTCGAAGTCGCAGTTGGCTGCGATTTGGCGTAGGGCGACCACGAAGTCTTTGATTGACACTCCTTCCAGATGGTTCCTCTGTTGGAAGGTGAAACAGTTAGCGATCAGAGTTCCCGTTGGGGCATAGTGGTCTTGTAGCACCTCTTGGAGATCGGCCCATGGCATTTCTTCGATGTCCCTTGGGGCCACGAGGTCGATGGCCATTTCCAGGACTTCGGAACTGCAGTAGGCCAGAAAGAGGGCTCTTCTGCGGTCATCATTTAGGTCCTGGAAGTTGTTGCCCCTCAGGAAACTGGCGAAACCGGATCATGTAGGATCTCCATTTTTCCTTCCCCGGGTTGAAGGGAGCTAGCGAGACTAGCGATGCTTGCGGTGTTGCCATGCTTCGATGGCTTCGGCTTCAGTGACTTCAGCTCAGTGCTTAGCTCTTCGGTCAGCTGGCGGTGTGCCACAAGGTTCGTCGCTGTGGTTCTTTGTGTCCTTCGTCGCCAGTGTTAGATCAGGCACAGGGAAAGAAGATGCGACCAGCGATGGTCCATTCAGCACTTTATTTCAGCTCAGAATAGACTGGCGGCTGTGCTGCTGGAGCCCTCTTATATAGTGCTCCGGCAAGTGGACCGCCCAATGACAGCAGTTTATATTTCCCACCAGTGGATTAGCCAATCCCCGATGGATGTCCTTATAAGGACATAACACTTGGCAACTTTAAGCCTGGCAGACTTCAACTCCCAGAATTCTTTGCTGGCTGGGGAATTCTGGGAGATGAAGTCCGCCAGGCTTAAAGTTGTCAAGGTTGGAGACCCCGATCTACAGGGTTTCCAGAGGATGTTTGGGGATTATCCTGACAATCAGTTGGACAGCTTGTTTTTACACCTTGTGAATTCCTAGAGATGGGAGGGCAATGGAGAAGATTGCCCCTTCACAGTCTCTCTCCAGTTTCTTAGGCCAAGCAACTCTTTCGTTTTCCAGGTTCCTACAGGAATGAAGCAACTGAAGACACTCTTAGAGCATAAATAGCATAAAAGTAAAACTAGAGATTACTAAGTGTTTTTGAACCCACACTTGAGTCACTGCCACTAAGAACAGCAACTCATTAATACTTCTTTGTGCTTATTGCATTTGAAATTTTCTGATTGATAACCCATTCAGAGTGACCTAACTCCTTATTAAAAAATGTGGTTACAACAGGGCACCTGCAATGGCACATATGAGTTTGCAGGGATTTTTGCAGATAGTTGCTTGATTTTTATTCTTGGATGCCATTTGGACAAGATCAAGGGAAGGCAGCTTTTTGCGTTATGATTTGGGATATATTTGAGCTTGTGGAACCCAAGGAAATGAACTGAGTTCTCTGTAGCATAAATTCTTCCATTTCTCAGCTAGATCCAGGACCTTCCTGGCTCTTGTAAGCAGCCAGGTGGGTATATAGGTGGCTGGATTTAGGAGGTAGTCAATAATTTATTGTGGGAAGTTATTATGCCATTGTCTTTAAAAGGGCGGTCAGTTTGAACTTCTCTCCTAAAACAACTCTCTTGACTTGGCTATGTGTGATGACTTTTGCACTGTCTACCACCTTCCCATTGTGAGGAAGGTTGTTGAAAAGGATAAAGATATTAGTTATATAGGATCCTAGAGGTAGTGGATTATCTATATCCCTTTCAGCTGAAGTCTAGACTCAGGATTGTGATAAAAACAGGCTGATTTGCTCTAAAGTATAATTTCTGGGACCTGGGAGGGGAGAATGCAGCTCTCATAATCCTAGTCGACCTTTCATTGGCCTTTGGTGCCATCATGTTATCCTTCTGGATTACCCAAGAGTTGGGACTAAGAGGCATGATTCTAAAGTAATTCTTCAATGGCTTACCTTATGTCCAGCCCCTGCAAGAACGTAGGCTGCACTAAGCCCAGCCATTCCTGCACCTACAACCACAACATGTTTTGGATTTGATGTCTGTTTCAGACCATTTCTGGCGATCTCTAGAAATTCTTCATAATCATCTTCTTTGAAGCATTCTTCTAGGGGGCTTCTGTCATCTGCACAGCTTCCCAAGGCAGCCAAGAATAGCACTGAGAAAATAACTGGATAAAACACATACAAAAATGGAATACGTATGAGGGTGGCATTTTCCTGGCTTTTCTTATTCTGGATTTATTGCCTCTTGCTCTGTTCATTTGTCCCATTCTTTTATGTGTGTCATTGAACCAACTTCTAACCAGAGTTCTTACACTACATCTAAACTGCAATAAAACAAGCAAAAATGGACACGCAGTCATTCCTTCCGCTTCTCTGGTCACACAAAGGATCTGATAACAAATATGTCCTCTTCAACCTTAACTCCTTAACATCTTCTTTTCTTGGCAACAGTGGGAAAGGGGTTACAATTTGAAGGGTTTTTGCTTCCCAATTTAGTCCACTATCCAAGGATTTTCTTGGTGGACTCCTATTCAAATTCTTACTTGCTTAGTTTTTTTAAGATAATCCTTTCAAGTAGCTGTTATAACACTTAAAAAGAAATTAATCTGGCCTGAAAATGCTGCTCAAATAGATGTTAGTGCTTCCCCGGATATGTTTCCATTTGTAGACAACTCCCCTGTCATCTTTTTAGGTTTTTACTGGCAGATAGAAAAGACACGAAGAAAAAAGTGTGCTTCCAAAGTCTTTTCCTTTGTCTTCAGCCACAATATTTCTTAATATATAACCCGGATTGTGGGGGCAATAAACTGACTTTGTATAAAAAGAACACCACTTTGGGGGGAAGAGGGGCAAAAGCCCTACTAAACAGGTATATACAAAAGTATGAAGGCTATTGCTTAACTTATTGTAAGCCGCCCTGAGTCTCCGGAGAAGGGCGGCATATAAATTGAACCAATAAATAAATAAATAAATAAATAAATTAATAAATAAATAAATAAATAAATAAATAAATAAATAAATAAATAAATTGGTTACAGAAAGAAAATCAATCCAGATGCTGTAAAACCAGGGATTTGCCTGTGATAGGCTTCTATCTTCCTTATGGAGGAAGGAACCAGGTTAAGGAAGGTTGGCATGGATGCTACATCAGAGAAAAAGTACAACTCCAAATATATACGGGCAGATCTATGTCAGGTTTCTATCACCTAGTACCCTCAGGATGGGTTGGATGGGGTAGAATCAAGATCATGTGAAGTGTTAATACTACTTTATAATGCCTTGGTAAGACCACGCTTGGAATATTGCATCCAGTTTTAGTTGCCATGAGATAAAAAGGATGTTGAGACTCTGGAAAGAGTGCAGAGAAGATCAACAAAGATGATTAGCGGACTGGAAGCCAAAACATATGAAGAACGAGAGCAGGAATCGGATATGTCTACTTTAATGAAAAGAAGGACTAGGGATGATATGATAGCAGTGTTCCAATATCTAAAGAGCTGCCACAAGGAAGAGGGGGGTCAATATATTCTCCAAAGCACCCAGAGGCAGGACAAGAAACGAAGGGTGGAAACTAATCAAGAAGAGAACTTAGAACTAAAGAGAAATTTCCTGACAGAACAATTAATCTGTGAAACAACTTGCCTCCAAGCTGTGGGTGCTCCAACACTGGAGGTTTTAAAAAAGAGTTTGGACAACCATTTGCCTTGAAATGTCATAGGGTTTCCTGCTTGAGCTGGGGGTTGGACTAGAAGACTTCCAAGGTCCCTTCCAATTCTATTATCCTGTTATATCTGTAGGTTTTCTGATTGGCTAGGTCTCATGCTGCTACGCCACTTGGAGGATTTCTGATTGGCTACGTCTCATGATGTGCCATTTAGTGTATAATACTTGAAAGTTGATTTGTGGGACAGTCCTGATTCCTAGATTTCTGCAAAGATTACAGAATTCAAGACATCATTCTATTCAACCTATTTCTTGCCAAGTGGATATTTGGCTACTCTGACACTCCTCCAGCACTATCAAACTGCCTATGTATTGATGCTAGTTGATTTTGAACACAACTATTTTCTAGCTTTATGCTACCTTTTTTAAGGAGTGATACTCAGAACGGTACATAATATACCAAGTGTGTTTCCTTCGCAGATATGTCCAAAAGTATTATCATACTGTCAGTTATATTTTCAATTCTTCTCCTAACAAATCCCATACATTCAATTCACCTGGCCTGATATTTTCATTGAGCTGTTAATCAATATCCGTTTTCTGGTTAAACAAATTTGGGAATATTTGTCTTAAAAAATTTCCTTACACTGAACACTTACTGACATCTCTCAGAAAAGATTCAAAGGCATCTGGATTTTATGTTACCTGCAGACCACATTTATTTATTTAAAGCACTGATATGGAAGGTTGTCCAACTCAGAAAGAGTTGAGACTCTGGGAGATGTACAAAAAGCATAAAACACAAAAGAAAACAGCACACATCAAAAATTGAAACAATTAAATGTAGATTGGAACTGAAATATACTACAGGTAGTCCTTGTCAAAGTTATGATAGACAGCAAAAAAGGGACTTATGAGCTGGATTCAAAGTTCCAACATCTGCCTATTTCCATGCCCACATTCTGGGCACTCAGCAACAAACCTGCATTTAGGATCATTTGCAGTGACTGCGATTTACGGTGGTTTTTTTCCTGGAAACTGGCATTTACTTCTGGTTCCTGGAAAAACCAATGCATAGCAAACAATGAGTTTGCATAATGACAGTGGCATTTGCTTAACGGCCACTGCAAAAAAAGCTGAAAAACCACACTTTATGAATGTCACAATTTATGACGAAAATGGCCAGCTCAATTTCATTTGTAAGCTGAGGACCATCTATATAGCTCTTGGAAATTGGAATTTTTGCTCATCCTAATCCAAAGGTTTGGGGAAAGAGCCAGGTTTTCTCTGCCTTTTTGAAAGCCTGTAGGATTCTCAACCTATTGCCTGGGTGTAAAAAAGATGGCTCTGTTTTAATAAATTGTATCATTAAAGCAGCACAATTACTGATTCAGAACCTAGAACTAAGAAAAAATTTCCTGACAATTAGAACAATTTGCCTCCAGAAGTTGTGAATGCTCCAACACTGGGAGTTTTTAAGAAGAGATTGGACAATCATTTGTCTGAAATGGTAGGGGGTTTGACTAGAAGACCTCCAAGGTCCTTTCCAACTCTGTTTATTCTATTCTATTCTATTCTATTCTATTCTATTCTATTCTATTCTATTCTATTCTATTCTATTCTATTCTATTCTAATTCCATTCCATTCTATTCTATTCTATTCTATTCTATTCTTATTCCATTCCATTCTAAAATAAGAGGTGCAGCTTTCTAGGACTGCTGATGGCTCCAAATGTTTTTCCAAAGCATCCCAATGTGGAATGCACATTGTTTCCTTGGACGTGTTTCCTTCTATGTTCAAAGCAATTCTATCCAAGCGTTCCAAGTTAAAAAATAACTACATTCCTTCTCCATGTTTGTTTCAGTCCTGGGAATTAACCCGTCTCCTCTCCTCCATGAGATGGATGCCTTCTGCATTTTTAAAAAACTCCCTTTATAAGTCTGAAAGTTGAATCATGACAACTGGATTTCGTTTCTTTTTGGTTTGAAGCGTTTTGCTGCTTATGCAATTAGCTTCTTCAGTCACATACTCACTCCCTTTATAAGCAAAGTCAGATGGCATTTGGCCACAAACGCAAAGAAGGTCTTGAACTTTTCCAGAAAATCGCTTCAGGCTCCAACTGATGACCCGACTGAACTGAAATGATGACTGTTCCTTCTTGCTGCTGATGCCGAAACCCAACTGCTTTCTTAAAAGAATTTCATTAGAGGTGCCCGGAATATGTCAGACCTGGGGAAGTTACCTAAAAGCCCTGAGGAAGATAACTTCTATAAAGGGTGGTTATGACTTCTGTTTTCTTCATCTTAGAAACTTTATAATCTGTAATTCTAAATTGCACTCCCCACCCTGTTTCCTCATGTTCTGCTGTCTAAATTCTTTTCCTGACTTTTGACTCTAATCACCACCCGTGTCTAGATAAAGTGCCCCTCAACAAAGCCCAGAAACATTATCAGAATGTAACTAAAAGATAAAGATCTTTGGGATTTGCAGTTATTCAGTTTCTATTAATTAAGTAGTGCTTAATTATAATTAATAGGGACACAGTGGTTCAGTGACTAAGACGCTGAGCTTGTCGATCGAAAGATCTGCAGTTCAGCAGTTTGAATCCCTAGTGCCGCGTAACAGGGTGAGTTCCCATTACTTGTCCCAGCTTCTGCCAACCTAGCAGTTTGAAAGCACGTAAAAAATGCAAGTAGAAAAATAGGGACCACCTTTGGTGGGAAGGTAACAGCGTTTCGTGCGCCTTTGCCGTTTAGTCATGCCAGCCACATGACCACGGAGACAACTTCGGACAGTGCTGGCTCTTCGGCTTTGAAATGGAGATGAGCACTGCCCCCTAGAGTTGGGAACGACTAGCACATATGTGTGAGGGGAACCTTTATCTTTACCTTTTAATTGTAATTATGTATTTATTTTATTACGTAGCTTATTGCCCTTTTGTTGCATTGACTGCAAGGGTTTGCTTTTGTATAACAATTAGAATTGCCTTACTGAACAAGTTTCTACATTCATAAATAAAATTTAATTAATAGAATTGGAGGGTCCAACTACAAGAAGGCAAATTGTTATATAACACAATAACCTTTAAAAATCCCATTTAAAACAAGATCCTAATTCAATTCAGTGTTTGAAAAGGATCTGCTGCAGGGATCACTTGATTCCAGCTTTTGGGCACAAAGGACACAGGCAAAAGGCTAAGGGTGAAGAAAAAAGAAAAGGAAAGAGAAAAGAAATTTTAAAAAAAGCAAAATTCCCACTTAAGTAGCTGTCCCTTAGAGGTAATAGCCTCCAGGCATGAAGCTTAGTGGATGTTTTAGGTTGACTTTCACTGAATAATCTACTTAACAGAATAAATCAGTTCTTCAACTTTATGAACTTTAAAATGTGTGGACTTCAACTGCCAGAATTCTCCTACTCCCAGAATTCCAAGCTGGCTGGGGAATTCTGGGAGTTGAACACTTCTTAAAGTTGCCAAGTTTGAGAAATCCTGGAATAGATGAATGGCCAAACTGGAGGACGGATATGTCAATGGCTATGAGTGACCTCAAATGACTATGAATAAATAAAAATAAAATAAATAACATCCTTTAAACTCTATTTACCCTATTAACAGAACTGTAACACTTATGGGTGCATTAAAAGACTTCTTGTAAGACTGGTTTGATTCTTCAACATAAAACTGGAAATGTGGGAAACAGTCTGAAAACAGCAGGTACAACACTGTGCAGATGATTAAATGTTTTATTTATTTATTATTCAAATTTCTATACCGCCCTTCTCCTTTCGGACTCAGGGCGGTGAACAGCCAAAATAAAAACATCTATACATAACATCACAGTTAAAAATAAATTTAAAATAAAAATAAAATAAAAATAATTTATAAATTTGGCCCGTAATTTAAAACTTGTCAATTTAAAATCAATATTAAAATTTTAAAACTAACCCTAAAATCAAGACAGACCGGCTAACTGAAAAAAATAAGTTTTTCGACGAAAAGTCCGGAGGTCGGAGATCACTCGTATCTCTGGGGGTAGATTGTTCCATAGGGTAGGTGCCACCACAGAGAAGGCTCTCCTCCTGGGGGTCGCCAGCCAGCATTGTCTGGCCGACGGCACCCTGAGGAGGCCCTCTCTGTGGGAGCGAACCGGCCGGTGGGAGGCTATTGGTGGCAGAAGGCGGTCCCGTAAGTACCCTGGCCCTAAGCCATGGAGCGCTTTAAAGGTGATCACCAACACCTTGAAGCGCACCCGGAAGTCCACCGGAAGCCAATGCAGCTTGCGCAGGAGAGGAGTCACATGGGAGCACCCCGTCGCTCCCATAATCCCCCGCGCAGCTGCATTCTGTACCAGTTGGAGCCTCCGGGTGTACCCCAAGGGGAGCCCCATGTAGAGAGTGTTACAATAGTCCAGACGAGAAGTGATGAGTGCTTGAGTGACTGTGCGTAGGGAGTCCCGGTCCAGAAAGGGGCGCAACTGGCGTATCAGGCGAACCTGACAAAAAGCCCCCCTGGCTACGGCTGTCATATGCCCTTCTAAAGACAGCCGCGCATCCAGGACACCCAAGTTGCAGGTCCTCTCCGTGGGGGCCAATGATTCACCCCCAATAACCAGCGATGGCGTCAGCTGGCTATACCGGGACGCCGGCAGCCACAGCCACTCGGTCTTGGAAGGGTTGAGTCGAAGCCTGTTTCTCCCCATCCAGACCCGCACGGCCTCCAGGCACTGGGACATCACTTCCAAGGCATCATTGGGATGGTCTGGGGTGGAAATGTACAGCTGAGTATCATCAGCGTACTGATGGAACTCCATCCCAAAACCACAGATGATCTCACCCAGCGGCTTCACATAAATGTTGAACAGGAGAGGCGAGAGGACCAACCCTTGCGGCACCCCACAAACAAGGCGCCTTGGGGTCGACCGCTGCCCCCCCTGTCAACACGGATTGCGACCGGTTGGAGAGATAGGAGGAGAACCACCGCAAAACGGTGCCCCCCACTCCCAGTCCCTCCAGCCGGCGCAACAAGATACCATGGTCGATGGTATCAAAAGCCGCTGAGAGGTCTAATAGGACCAGGATAGAGGAATAACCCCTATCCTGGGCCCTCCAGAGATCATCCACCAACGCGACCAATGCCGTTTCCATGCTGTACCCAGGTCTGAAGCCAGACTGGAGCGGATCCAGATAGACAGCTTCATCCAGGTACTGGGGAAGCTGTCGCGCCACCACACTCTCAACAACCTTCGCAATAAAGCGAAGGTTGGAGACTGGACGATAGTTAGCCAAAAAAGCCGGATCCAGGGATGGCTTCTTGAGGAGAGGCCTCACCACCGCCTCTTTCAAGGCGGTCGGCAGGACACCCTCGCTCAAAGAAGCGTTGATAATCCCCTGGAGCCAGCCTCGTGTAATCTCCCAGGAAGCCAGCACCAACCAGGAGGGACACGGGTCCAATAAACATGTGGTTGCGTTCAGCCGTCCCAAGATCCTGTCCACGTCCTCGGGAGCCACAGGATCGAACTCCTCCCAGATAACACTCTCAAGGCCTGCCTCAGTCATCTCGTCTGAACTAACCCAGTCGGCGGCCAAGTCTTCCCGAATCTGAGTTATTTTATCATCCAGATACTGTACAAAATCCTCAGCTCAGCCCTGCAAGGGATCCTCCCGCGCTCCCAGATGGAGGAGGGAGCGGGTCACCCTAAACAGGGCGGCTGGGCAATTATCTGATGACGCGATAAGAGCGGCAAAATAACTAGATTTCGCCGCTTTTATCGCCACTAGGTAGGTCTTAATATGAGACCTTACCAGTGTCAAGTCAGACTCGGAACGACTGGCCCTCCAACCGCTCTCTAGGCGTCTTTTCCGGCGCTTCATCTCCCTCAGCTCCTCGGAGAACCAAGGAGCTAAGTGAGTTCGGTGCCAGGTCAGAGGCCGCAAAGGCACGACCCGGTCCAAAACCCCGGCAGCCGCCGTATCCCAGGCGGCCACCAGGTCATGAGCTAGAGTCTCAGGAAATGGCCCAAGCTCCATCTGGAACCTATCGGGGTCCATCAGACGCCTGGGGCGGAACCACCTGGTCGGCTCCGCCTCCCTGCGATGGGGTACGGCGGTCAGAAAGTCAAGTCGAAGGAGCGAGTGGTCAGACCATGACAAGGATTCAATATCTACATCCCCTATATCAAGGCCACTCAACCACTGACCAGAGATAAAAACTAAGTCCAGAGTGTGTCCCCCCATATGAGTAGGGCCGTGAATTACTTGGGTCAGGTCTATGGCTGTCATGGAAGCCATGAACTCCCGAGCTACCTCAGATGTTTCACTGATGGATGGCAGGTTGAAATCCCCCATGACCACAAGTCTGGGGGTATCAGCCATCACCTCGGCTATAACATTGAGGAGTTCGGACAGGGAGCCAGGTACGTGATCAACAGACCCATCTGCACCCCACGACCCCACTTCACAAAAAGGGACTCACATCCGGCTATCTGAGGTACAATCTGACGATTGTTTTTCTAGCTCAGCTTGAAGCACCACTCTAAAATTTTGATTCAATTATCTGAAATGTAATTTGTGAACAGGTTGCTGAGCCGTTTTACTTTTAAGTTCTTCCTTGTTCAGTTGATGCTCATCAAAGAATGGCTTTTTCATTGTTTACAGGTAGTCCTCAATTTACAACCACAACTGAGATCAGAATTGCAGTTGTGAGTTGTTGCGGTCATTAAGCGAGACGCCCATGCGACTGCTTTGCTCAACAATTGCATTCCTAAAAGTCTATGGAGATTCCCAGTCATCCAGGTCATGGTTGTCCTGAAGGTGCCTTTTCAGGCACAAGCTGAAAGGACAAGTTGTCCTTTCCCACAAGCTTCTTCAGCAATCTTCCATTCCCCACCATCCACTCCGAGTTGAAGAAGCTTCTTGGATGAGAAGCAAAACGTCTTCAAAGAGAAAACAAGAAAGTCCAGTTGCCTCCTGAAAAAGCACCTTTGGGACAATCTCATTCCTAGCATTTGTAAGTGAGCATTCAAGGGATGCCTCAGAGGATGGGGCAGGACCTGGGAGGCTGAGCGCAGACCAAGCATGAGCTGCCTAATTTTACATATCCGCCTATTTTTCTCTTATCGAGGCCATCAAGCAGAACAGTCCATGTCCTTAGGGCCTTCTGCAGTCTCAGGCTGCTGCCACTATCCAGGCCCAACATTAGTCCTAGCACCACCATTGCCACTCAGAAATGCCAGCTCGCATTGTTCTCCAAGGCATCTGACCATTGGGGAATAGTGTGTTTGCCCCCATCACCCAGCGCTCCCAAGAATATGCCACACATAGTTTACCTTCAGGTGTTTTTCTCCTGCTGTTCGAGAGGCTCATGTGGCCTATCCAATGCACCAGGCCTTCTTTCCAAAGCTGCCTTGGAGCCAATTCCAACAGGGCTTTGAAAATCTTCTAAAGCATCAGATAGGCCTGCATGGGCATCTCAATAGCAGGAGCAAAGTGCCCGGAGTGTCCAGCAGGTCAGAGGGCTGGGTGGTGGGGACAATCACATAATTTTCCAAAGCTCATGTGCCTTGGAGAAGGGCATTATTGCCTCTGCTTTATGCTGCCTGCCTTCAAGGGCTCAACATTTTATCACACAACGGCAGGGTTGCTGCAAAATTGTAACTCTGGGCAGAATAACAGTTGGAAGGGACCTTAGAGGTTTTCTAGTCCAACCCCCTGCTTAAGAAGGAAATCCTATAACATTTCAGACAAATGGTTGTCCAATGTCATCTTAAAAACCTCCATTGTCAGAGCACCCACAATTTCTGGAGCAAGTCATTCCACTGATTAATTATTCTAACTGTTAGGAAATTTCTCCTTAGTTTTAAGTAGTTCTAGGCAGCATGAGTCATAACTTCCTTTGACCATCACCTTCATAATTTCAAATGGTTACTGAGTAAGTGGCGGTTAAGGGAGGTCATATATACCACCAAAGACTTTGTGACAAACCTAACTTACTAATTTTTAGTATGCTCTTCTCTTATTACTACAAATATTAGAAATGTACCAAGGCAAATTGACTATAACCCATCTCATTAATTTGAATTTGACCACTTGATTAAATGGCAACTGATTTTAAATGATAAAAGGTTATGAAATCTTGAAATCTAATTATGGAATAAATAATAATCTGTGATTTCACATTGTGGTGAACAAATTAATAATGACTTCCGCTTGGCTCCGCAAGTTTTGAAGACGCTCTTTTACGAGTGCCCGATCCCCGGTTCCGTAAAAGCCCCAGAACAGCCGAAAAACAGCTGTCTGGAGGCTTGGAACCCTCTCCCCGGGCAAAGGGGAGAGAGAAGAGTCGACAGGCGGAGGTAGAGCCCCCCAAGTGCGCTAGGAGAAATCCTGGGGCACAAAGGGTGTGGGCTCCCTATAGAAGCCTGTCAAGTTGCTCCGGACCAGGGACGACTCCGCCAAAGCGGAGCTAGGAGCTGCGACCAAAATCTGCTGAAAATCAACGGGGGGGACTTTTAATATCTTTACTTTGATAGCAGACAGAGCAAATCAGGAGAAAACAAAAAGGAAAACTTGCAAGTAACACTTTAACTCCGTTTTAAAATGCAGAAAATGGCGCCTGAGGGCGGGAGGAGGAAACTACCAGGGAAAGTGCTTATTAAGGCTTGTTAACTGTTATGTATTGATACTTTTGAGCGGGAGTTTCAAACCTGCTATCGTTTCTGATTGGCTGACAGTCCCTCCTGGATTGTATATAAGGAGGGCTGCAGCCTCTGAGTTTTTGCTGAAGTCTCACTGTATATTAAAGAGCTGTTGTCACTTGCTTGGTTGTGCCTCTCGTTATTCCCGAACCATTTCATTGGCGACGAAGGTGGGATAGAGGTCACAAGAAGCGAACCAGTGAGACCACGAGCTTCAGCTAGGCAACGAGGCAAACTACAGGAGGCATACCGAACATGTCTGCCTACGTTCTGCCCAAGCCTTTTGATCCGACCCGCGAAAAATGGGTCTCGTACCTAACGAGGTTCGAATGCTCGCTCGAAGCCAGCGACATGCAAGGGCTCTCCGCTAATCAGAAGAGGGCCCTCTTCCTAAGCCACTGCGGACCGGATGTGTTCGAGATGGCAGAGTCACTGTGTGAGCCAACGCCGGTCCAGACCGTCTCCTGGGACAGCCTGATGGCTATGCTCCGGGCTCACTATGCTCCCGTACCCTCCAAGTTCGTGCAACGATACCAACTCAGACAGCGCGTTCAGCGAGAGGGAGAACCGGTCAGCGCATACATGGCCAGCCTGAGAAAAGCCGCAACCCATTGCGACTATAGAGACTTGGACGATGCGTTGCTTGAGCAACTAATCTGTGGTGTTCGGGACATTAGGCTGCAACGACGCCTGCTCGCCAAGCCTGATTTGACGCTTGCTGGAGCCCTAGACGAGGCCAGGGCTCATGAAGCCTCCACAAAAGCCGCAGAAACGCTGCAGCGTCCGCTGACCAGCAAAGACAACCCCAAGTCTGCCCCGGTGCACAGAGAAGACGCCGGATCCAGCTTGGAGTCCGAGTCGGATGAGGACGTCTTCCAAACGGAACACCAGAGAAAGGACACAGGCAGCCCTCGGCGAAGCTGCTCCAGCTGTGGAGGGCACCATGATAGACTGTCCTGCAAATACAGAGAGGCTATTTGCAGGCGTTGCGAGAAGAAAGGGCACTTGGCACGAGTCTGTAGAACCATTCTGCCCAGAAAACACCAACCATGTGAGCGCCGCAGCCAACCAGATTCAACGCGCCAGAAACAGCCAACGAGAGAAGGTGGCGCGAAAAAACGGCGCGAATTTGAACCGCGAGATGGCCGCAGCATTCACATAGACCAGGCCAGCGCGGAAATCGAGGACAAAGTCAGCACGGTGGTCGAAATCAACGGCAAGCCATGCTCGATGGAGATCGACACCGGATCAGCTCTCTCCATAATGTCATGGGCGACCCTAAAGACCCTCCTGCCGTCGTTCCGGAAGGACCAGCTCTCCAAACAGAGACTGCGCATCCTAGACTACCAGGGGAACCGAGTCCCCCTCGAAGGCGTGGGCACGTTCCGAGTCACCTACGGAGACTACGAAAGAGACCTGCCACTGACCATCGTCACGAAGCAGCTCCCCAGCCTTCTCGGCATGGGGTGGTTCCGAGCCCTAGGCATGGGTTTCACCGGCGTCCAACAGATGCTCAAGTCATCGTTGAAAGACAGTCTCCTGACCGAGTTCCAGGACGTTTTCGGGGACACGTTGGGCAAGTATGTGGGGACCCCTATCTCCCTTAATTTAGACCCCAACGTAGCCCAGATAAGACTCAAGGCCAGACGGGTGCCTTTCGCATTGAAACCAAAGATCGATGCGGAACTGGACAAATTAATTAAACAAGGGGTGTTGGTTCCCGTTGACCATGCAAAGTGGGAAACCCCTATAGTGACCCCAGTAAAGTCTGACGGCTCAATTAGGATCTGCGCCGACTACAAGTGCACGATCAACAAGGCTTTGCAGCCGAGCGCCTATCCGGTGCCGATCGTGCACCATCTACTACACTCCCTGGGGCCCGGAAAATTTTTTGCCAAATTAGACCTGGCTCAGGCCTATCAACAATTACCAGTTGATGATGCCACAGCAGAGGCGCAAACGATCGTAACTCATAGGGGTGCATTCAAATGCACCAGGCTCCAGTTTGGGGTGAGCGTCGCACCCGGCCTGTTTCAAAGCACCATGGAGCGCCTTCTGCAAGGGCTCCCCGGAGTGGTGCCCTATTTTGATGACGTTCTAGTCAGCGCTCAGGACGAACGTCAGCTAGGGGACAGAGTAAGGAACGTCCTTTCTAGATTTAGGGAAGCGGGACTAAAATTAAAGAAAAATAAATGTATGATCGCTGTCCCCTCCGTTGAATTTTTGGGGTACAGGGTGGATGGCACAGGCATCCACCCTACCGAAAGCAAGATGAGAGCTATTAAGAGCGCACCTGCCCCCAAGACCAAAGCAGAGCTCCAAGCCTTCCTTGGACTGCTCAATTTTTACTCAATGTTCCTGAAAGACAAGGCTACCGTCGCAGATCCCCTACACAAACTATTGGGGAAGAATGTACCATGGGCCTGGGGGAAACCACAAGCAGCCACTTTTGAGGCAGTAAAGAGACTTCTATCGGAAGACAGTTTCCTAATCCAATACAACACAGCGCTACCACTTGTATTGGTTTGTGACGCCTCCCCCGTAGGAGTTGGTGCCGTCCTAGGCCATAGACTGCCAAACGGCCTAGAGGCGCCCATTGCGTTTTACTCTCGCACCCTGTCAAGCGCAGAGCGGAACTATAGTCAGTTGGACAGAGAGGCTCTGGCTGCAATTGCGGGGGTTAAAAAGTTCCACGAGTACCTCTATGGCCGGCGATTCGAACTTGTGACTGACCACCAGCCCTTGCTAGGACTTTTGGCAGGTGATAGGCCAACCCCCGCTGCCCTGTCCCCACGTTTGACCAGATGGGCCATATTTTTGTCGGCCTATTCGTATCAGCTTGTCCATCGACCCGGACGGACCTTGGGCCACGCGGATGCCCTCAGCCGCTGCCCCCTTCCTGACCTCCTCGCCAACCCAACGCCGGAAGCCTTCGTTCTTTTGCTGGACACTTTGACTTTGGGGCCTATTTCCTCTTGTGAGGTGGCGAAAGCCTCGGCTAGAGACCCAACTATTCGCACTGTAATGGGTTGGGTGCTGAAGGGGTGGCCGGTCAAAGTGGACGGGGGGGAATACCAAGGTTATGTTAACAAACGTAACGAACTGTTTATGCAAGGGGGTTGTTTGTTGTGGGGTGACAGGGTGGTAGTACCAACGAAACTACGAACAAGGGTCTTAGAATTGCTGCACAAAGGGCATCCGGGCATTGTCAGAATGAAAAGTTTAGCCCGCAGTTATGTTTGGTGGCCCAACATGGACCAAGTTATCTCCGAGTGGGTGGGGAAGTGCAGACCCTGCCAGGAGTCTCGCCCCGATCCCCCAGTAGCGCCCATCCGAGAGTGGGAGAAACCAAAAGGGCCATGGGGGAGGATCCATATTGATTTCACTGGCCCCTTCCATGGGCAAACATTTTTAATCATAGTCGACGCCTATTCGAAATGGCTCGAAATAATTCTAATGCCCTCTACCACAGCCGAGGCAGTCATCAAAGCCCTTCGCAAACTATTTGCCACACATGGCCTACCGGATACTTTAGTATCTGACAACGGCCCTCAATTCACAGCAACCCTGTTCGAGGGCTACTTGGCCGGACTGGGCATTCGCCATGCCCTATCGGCCCCGTTCCACCCAGCTTCTAACGGATTGGCCGAACGTTTTGTAAGAACGGCCAAAGAAGCACTGTCCAGACTAGATAATGGGGACTGGCAGGCCAGGATAGACCAATTCTTAGCTGTCCAGCATGCCACACCATGCACAGCCACAGGGAGAAGCCCAGCAGAGCTCCTCATGGGCACGAAGCTTCGGTGCGTGCTAGACAGGCTTCACCCTAACTACTCGCACGAAAATTTCAAGGGAGAAACCTCCGGACTAAGACAGTTTCAGGTTGGGTCCCCGGTGTTCGCTCGCAATTATGCCAGCGGACCTCTATGGGTTGCAGGAACCATAGTGGGCATAACAGGCCCGAAATCTTATATGGTAGACGTAGGGGTAGACAGACTCTGGAAGCGCCACATAGACCAACTGAGAAAAAGGGTAGTAGGCGAAGCAAACATCAATTTAGACATCTCCGAGCCTAACTATAACAACTTTCCCAAAACAGCTAACTCAAGCCCGGGTTCGCGAGAATACTTAGCTGACAAGCCCTGGTTCCAGTGCTGCCCCAGCGAGTCGCCATTCCCAACCGGGGATAACCACGCCCCGGACAAAATCCAGGAGGTTCCATTGGCGGAGCCAGGAGAGACAGAAAGTCCCTCCGACCAGCTCGACGCCCCACCAGACACTGAACTGCGCAGGTCAACTAGAGCGAGAACTCGTCCTAGGCACCTGCGAGATTTTGTGTGTACATATGTAAATTTTTGAATGTCAGTGCTTTCTGGGAAGGGAGGGGTGTTATGTTTTGATACTTTTGAGCGGGAGTTTCAAACCTGCTATCGTTTCTGATTGGCTGACAGTCCCTCCTGGATTGTATATAAGGAGGGCTGCAGCCTCTGAGTTTTTGCTGAAGTCTCCCTGTATATTAAAGAGCTGTTGTCACTAGCTTGGTTGTGCCTCTCGTTATTCCCGAACCACTTCATTAACGTTTGCAACAGTGATACAGCTACTGGATTACACCCTAAGAGAAAGTTTTAAAGTGGAAGCGTCCATGGAAAGAATTTGGTATTGAGGAAAAGAATTTGGTACTGACTTTAACTAAAATCTGGTTTTTATACTGTGTGGAAAAGAGTTGAATTGTTGTCCTGATAGCTGGATGAATACAAAGTGGCTGAAATATGGCTGACAACAGGGCTGGTGAATCAGCAAATTCCCAAGCTGTGACTGTCCAGGCTTTTCAAGAACTTTTAGACTCTTTTACTTCAGCCCTGTTGAATACAATTGAAAGGGCTTTTTCAAAAAACAGCTTGGGAAAATATAAGCAGTTGTTAGAGGGACAGCAGGAAATTATTCAGAGGAATTTGTTTTTGGAAGATCAAGAGATGGACAGGATTATGAGACTGGCTGGCACAGTTGAAACAAAGATTTTGGTGGACGTTTCCATTCAAATGACAGAAAAGCAACAAATAGTTTCTTTATTGCAAGCTGACAATCTTTATGGCAACAAATTTTGGCTATATGGACAAAAAAATGGGCTGAATGATTATACAAGCAAGAAGAGACGAAATGGGGATTTCAAGTTAGAAAACGCGACCTCAAGAAGAGAGCGAGTATTTCAGAAACATCAACCTCAAATCACCATTTTAAAAGTTTCAAAAATAAAATTGGGGGGATTGTTGAAAGAATTTATAAAAAAAAAAGGATTGGAAAAAATATAGAAAGAAGAGAAGAACAGAAGATTAAGAAAGATATCTTCCTGTGGATTTTGAAATTGGCATCGGGCAAATATGTGTTTTAATGGTATTAAGAGATTTTTAAAATGTTTAACATAAGGTTATATTATTTTAAAAGATATATGAGATAAATTGTATAAGCTTTTAAGATGCCTAACCCTTTGAAGCGAAGAGGATTAATGTTAAATTCAGAATTTTATTGCAAAATGATAATTAGTTTTGGATAGTAAAGGGCTGCTCTCTAAAAAGTTAGAGGTATTAAGACGGTTAATTGAAAATTTGAAAGACATCCTCCTGTAGATTCTGAAATTTATATTTGGTAAATAAGTGTTTCAAAGGTACCAAGAGATTTTTAAAATGCTTAACATAAGACTATATTGTTTTAAAAGATATATGAGATAAAATGTGTAAGATTTTAAGATGAAAAATTTTTCTTTTTTTTTTCTCCTTTCTTTTCTCTCTTTGAAGGAAGAGGATTAATGTTAAACTCAGAATTTCACTAGGGAGTAATGTTCAAAAAGAATGATGTTCGAGGGTACAGAAATGGAATTTATTCATGATTTTTACTGTTTGTAAGACTGCTAAAGTATCGGATTATACATCAAGAAAAAAAAATTTTTTAAGCAGAAAAAATGAATTTAATGTAATTGGTTTTGAGAATTTATAAAAGGGAGGTTGATGAACTGGAGCAAGGGAGTTAAAGAACATGTGAGAGTTTTGAACTTTATAATTTGTTAGTTTATTTTAGCATATGTTTGTTAGATGCTATACCCTGTTTTTGCTCTGGGAAGTCAGGGGTGGGGAGGGTGGGACAAGGGATGGGGGGGGAAGTGGTGAATAGAGAAATGTTTTAGCAGAAGAAAGTATATTCTATGAGTAGAATACAGGAGTTGCTCAGACACTAAAGGAGGAAAATATTTCACAGCAAAGAAGTTAGAAAGGAGAGAGGAGGAGGGGGTAGGAAGAGGAGAGGGAGGGTGACGAATGGAAGAAAGGACAGGAGGAAGGGAAGGGAAGGGGACAGGAGTAGGAGTGAAGGCGAGAAGGGGGGAAAGAAGAGAGAAGTGGGGGAAAGGGAAAGGAAGTAGGATGAGGTGGGAGAGGAGGCAGGAGAAAGTAGGAGAGAAGAGGAGGGAGGGAAGGGAAAGAAAGGAGGAGAAGAAGAAGGTTTGTTGTGGAATGAGGGGAGAAAGAGAAGAAGAGCAACTCCGAATGTAATTAAAATGTCTTATTTTAATGCTTTCTTTAAGGGAAACATGTATATGTAGGATTTCTTATGTATAAGAAAATGTACAATTTCTATTATGTGGGGAAGGGGAAAGGGTGGGGGGGAGAAAATTGTTTGTATTTCTTATAAAACTTTTCAATAAAATAATAATAATAATAATAATAATAATAATAATAATAATAATAATAATAATAATAATAAATAATTCACCATCAGTCAATTGCAAAAGGCAGCTTTGCTCGGAACAGCTGACATCCTGTGACAATACCTCTAACACAGGGGTGTCAAACTCGCAGCCCGCAGTCTGGATGCGTCACGTGCTGGCCCTGCTCCCAGCTGGTTTAGCGAAGGGGGAAAAGGTCCCGATATATCACATGACAATGCCGTGACGACACGAGTTTGACACCCCTGCTCTAACATCATAAAACATTGGTATCTGCCTATCCCAGGTCCTTAGGAAGGATTTGATAAGTGGACAAAAATGCCAAATCCAGTCTGAACATCTGGCTGATTGTGTGATGAGCCAGTAATTAAAAATGTCTAATCCAGCCTAAATATTCGTATGACTATGCTTCGAGCATAATATATTAAATAATACATTCCATTCAAGCCATAATTCAGTTAGTAAATCTTAGGCAAAAAGGTACTTACAGAGGACGTTCATCTTGTTGGCTTGGAGACTGTCAATGGCAATGCTTGGAAGAAGATTTACTGATGCTATGTAAAGTGCTCAAAACATTTTGATTCACATGTCGAGAGGATGCATTGGAGAATGCTTTTATACCCTAACCTTCTCGCCTACACTTTTATCCTTCAGCTCTTTTGGATTTACACCCATGAGGAACACCCATGAAAGGAACATATAATAAATTTCAAGTCTTACTTGAAAAAACTCTGCATAAAGATCACAAAAATATAAAAACATTGCAATATAGTTAACTTCTAACCTAGATAATACATGTTTTACAAGAGCTAGCAGCTAAATTACAGCACTTAAAAATGTCCATCAGTGTGAGTAATAGCATGGTGCAATGTGAAAAGTTAAAAAAAAATCAGATTTACAGTATTCTTTTCTGTCATAATCTCTTGTAGAATCTCTGGGTCTGAGGAACCCCAGTTGAGAAAGGCTGCAGTATTAATGTCCTATGAATTCCCTCCAAATTCCCCCTTCAATGTTCAGATTGGGATTATTCGAAAGTAAATTTAGTATATTGATAAGGGTCAAAATTATACATCTGTTCCAATACCCTCCAAATATACATTGCAAACTTTAATATAGGAAATACAGATGCAAGAGAGGTCATACAATATATTTCTAACTGTGTCCATAATGGGTTTCGAACTGAATTGTTTGGATTCTTTAGAAAAATAGAAGTCATACCGGTATATATGGCCAATCAGAAAAAAATGAATGATGGAAAGATTAAAAAAAATCTTGTTATTGTATTCTAGCTATAATGAAGATAAAGAAAATTTAGTGGTTTGTCATTCCATTAAATTGATGGAACATAATGGTGGCGCAGCAGACTAAAGTGCTGTTAAGTAGCCACTTAGCTTCCAGCTGCCTGCAATTACTGCATGTTCAAATCTCACCAGGCTCAAGGTTGACTAGCCTTCCATCCTTCCGAGGTAGGTAAAATGAGGACCCGGATTGTGGGGGCAATTAGTTGACTTTGTATAAAAAAGAACACTGCTTAGGAGGGCCCGAAAGCCCTACTAAGCAGGTATATACAAAAGTATGAAGGCTATTGCCTAATGCATTGTAAGCCGCCCTGAGTCTCCGGAGAAGGGCGGCATATAAATCGAACCAATAAATATAAATAAATAAATAAATAATCAATAAATCAATATGGGGATTCCTCCAAATCTATACATCTATATATATATTAATACATATAATATATTTATTTTACAACTTTTAGCTTTTACCAAAATCTCACTACTGTAGATTTTAACCATTTATTTATATTTAAATTTATCTGAGACAATAAAGGAAATTTAAAACATCAAATAAAGTCCCAGCTTTTAGATTTGCATAAATATGTTAGAGGCTACAGGAAATTTATGTGACTAATTATCTGAGTAACCTAATAATATGCAAAAGCTGTATCAATTTATTTTGGTATGGATCATTTATACTGTAACAGTGAATAAGATTTAATGTATTATTGGCACAGAGAACAATCTATGACCAGCTCAGCTTTGTTTATGCTCAGGGTGGCTTTGATACTCTGATCAGACAAAGCCAGTCAATATTCCATTAAACATAACTTAATGTTGATAAATATTGCTACATTGAACATTTGTTTATTTGTTTATACATCTCCTGCCTTTAATATTTTTATAAATAACTCAAGTCAAAGAACATATCTCATGCTCTTTTTTTGTTGTACTTTCCCCGCAACAAAAACCCTGTGAGGTGGGTTAGTGACAGGCCCAAAGTCACCCAGATGGCTTTCATGCCTAAGGAAGGACTAGTACTCCAGTCTTAACCATTAGACTAAACTAGCTTTCTAACATAAACATATTAAACATGAGAGATTAAGGATGTCCTTGATAAATTTCATGAGACATCTTAATTGGTGAGTAAATTATCTTGGTTGAAGGATTAGAGGAATATGTTTGAATCCAATTAACAAAAATAGAAAGCTCTCTGTATTTTGTTCAGGAATATGCTTTGTATCTAACAAGGCCACTAATACATTCATTTTTTTTCTGAAGGAAGATCAGAATTATCAGTTTGCATTCTATCATTATTCAAAGCTGGTTTCATTTTTTAAAACTAGACTGCATAGGATGGATAAACAAGGCCTTGCCAAAATGTTGGCATTTATATTTAGAAGAAAATTAGGCAGCTAAAACTTGACAGTATGATATTTCCAAATCAGTTATTTAATGTATGTAAAGATCACACAGTCTGGCTTAGTTCTTAAATTCTGAAAACGTCAGGCTAGAAAGTGGGAAACTGGGAATCCCAATTCCACCTTAGGCACAAAGCCAGCTGGATGACTTTGGATCAGACACTGTTTTTGAAGTGGTTCGGGAATAACGAGAGGCACAACCAAGCAAGTGACAACAGCTCTTTAATATACAGTGAGACTTCAGCAAAAACTCAGAGGCTGCAGCCCTCCTTATATACAATCCAGGAGGGACTGTCAGCCAATCAGAAACGATAGCAGGTTTGAAACTCCCGCTCAAAAGTATCAATACATAACAGTTTTACCCCTAGGAAGAAGGCAATGGCAAACAATTTCTGAAAAGCCTTGCCCCATGCAAACGACTAGCTGTTTGCAAGGAATATAAATCCTTCCATTGCCCACCACCCGGTCAGAGTTGGAGAAGCTTCTTGGATGAGAAGTGAAATGTCTTCAAAGGAAAAACAAGAGAGTCCAGTTGCCTCTTGAAAAAGCAGCTTTGGGATTTCTCCAGTAACCTTTGACTCAGTATTATTATAAAGTAAAGAATGACGAATAATGAATGCCAATGCATCAGATTAGTATCATTCTACTATGCATTTTTTCCCCGTGGATATTTACCAGTATTTATCACCATAGCACTGTTAAAGATGCTATCATAGGATTGCCTGGAAATTTCCCATCAAATACTCATCCTGCCTACTGCTGCTTAGTTGTTTGAAGAAAAGCCAAGATCAACTCAGTGAGTATCTAAATCATGCATCTCTCAATGATCATTTGCAAAAGAAGCGTTGTGTTGTGGCAATCATTCCTATGACAGTCTCTAGTCCTTTGTGTATCCTTATTATAAAATCAGGTCCAATCATGGGGTGATCCACTTAATGTCTTTCACCACTTATGACCATAATTGCAGGATTCAATTAATGTCATAATTTAAGGGCTACCTGTGCTTCCCAAATAACCCTCAGAATAACTGGAAATCAGGCAGCATATACATTTAATAAATTATGATTGTCCTTACCTGAGAAAATAGGCTATTTGGCTTTGAGAATTTTTGGTTGTTGACTTGCAAACCAAATTTGCATTTCCCAACTAGAAAACATCATCAATTCTTTTGTTAAAAGGCCTTTCCATGATTGCGTTCCAAATCTTACTGTGCCAGGGTGTTCCTAGAAACGTTGTGGCTGAAGCAATAGGTACTGGTTGACTTGATACCTCTCCCTCTCTTCTGCTTCCCCCAGAGCCCTGGTGGCGCAGCAGACTAAAGCACTGTTATTAACATCAGCTGCCTGCAATTACTGCAAGTTCAAATCTCACCAGGCTCAAGGTTGACTCAGCCTTCCATCCTTTCTAAGGTGGGTAAAATGAGGACCCAGTTGTGGGGGCAATAAGCTGACTTTGTATAAATATACAAAAGTATGAAGGCTATTGCTTAACGCATTGTAAGCCGCCCTGAGTCTCAGAAGGGCGGCATATAAATCAAATTAAAAAAAAACAAAAAACAGATAATAACTTCCTTCACGTTAATAGTCCAACTCCCACCTTAAGTACTTTGTCCAGTTTGGCATCATTCTTTAAGAAGGATTCAGATGATTGGAAAACGTTACAAAAAGGGCAATCAGGAGATTAGAAAGTAGAACTTGCTGCCCCCCCAGCAAGGTGCAGTCAAAAAAGTCAAGATGATGGCTGTAGTGGTGCTAGCAAGACTCTGTTCTTATATGCAGAGCTTCAGTCGCACCATTGAGGACACCATCTTGACGTTTTGACTACACCTTGCAGACAATCCTTGCAGTGTATAATGAAAAAGGTTATTTGGAAGAATAAGGTTGGGAACCCTTTACAGTAAACCAAAATATGTTTCCTGAGAAGATTGGTGGTGGCTGCTTTAAAGAGAGCTGGGAAGTGCTGTGTGAACTTGACTTACCATCACAATTGAGCCCAACATTTCCATTGCTAAAGAAGACAGTTGTTAAATGAGTTTTGCCCTATTTTACAACCTGTCTTGCCATAGTTATTAAATTAATTACTGCAGTTAAGTTAATAACACGATTATTAAGTGACCCTGGCTTTCCCATTGACTGTTGCTTGTCTGAAGGTCGCAAAAGGTGATCACATGATCTCAGGACCACTGTCATAAATACATGCCAGGTGCCAAGCACCTGAATTTTGATCACATGGCCGTGGGGATGCTGCAATGGTCCATGGGGTCGCGAAGAGTTGCACACAATGTAGTGACTGAACAACCACAAAATTTGCCTCCCTGCATATAATTTGTGTATGTATTGTTGTTGCTCAGAACAGCGTGAAAAAGGGTGTTTAGTCCAGTTTTTTTCCAGTGCCACTTTAACTTTGAATGGTTAATTAATAAATGGTTATAAATCATGGGCTATCTGTAATCCAGAGAACAATTTTCCTTCCAATCTGCAGCATCCCAAACTACAAGGAACTAAATCCTGGGAAGAGAGATTGGCAGAACTGCAAATATACACTTATAACACTTCACCAATCTCTGCAAGGTGGGCCAGAGCAGGCAGAGAGCTAACTCTCTTGGTCCCAGATTTCAGAACCATGGAATAATGAATTTGAAATGCAGGGAGGCAAATTTTGTTGTTATTCAGTCACTACATTGTGCACAGCTCTTCCCGACACCACGGACCATAGCACAACCCTCCTCCTCCTCCCCCACGTTATGTATGCTAATGAGGAGTCAAGCCAAGGAACGTAGTCTTCACTCAGGTCCGCCTGTCCGGCGGGAAAATAAGTAAATCTGATTGGTTGAGCTGTCTGACAGCTCCCCTTTAAAGGGCAAGATGTCGGACAGGCAGAGAGTTTGTATTGTACCTGTTTGCAGAATAAAGAGCTTTTATTTGGAACTCTGCATCCTGCCTCTTCAATCATCCAACTTAACACCCTGCCCGCCATCTTCCACTGTCACCCAAAGCAATCTTAAATTCATACTCATTGCCTCAATGACACTATCTAACCATCGCATCCTCTGCTGTCCCCGTCTCCTTCTCCTTTTGCTTTCGTTTTGTATTTCACCTTCAGCTTCAATATTTGTCCTTCCAAAGGACTATCAGAGTTGATTTTTCTTTAGGAAAGGATGCAAATTAAGGAAGGGAAAAAAACAAAAACCCAACGGGCTAGCAGTAAAATCATTTCCCATGTGGATTCCAGGAGAGGCTAGAGAGCCTTTTGTTATGTCCTTATAAGGACATCCACCGGGGATTGGCTAATCCTCCGGGGGGAAATTCAAATAGCTGTCCCTGGGCGGTGCGACTGCTGGGAGAGCTTAAAAGGAGAGCTCCGGCAGCGCAGCGGCTAGTCTTATTCTGCTTACAATAAAGTACTGAATGGACCACGCTGGTCGCGTCTTCTTTTCCTGCGCCTGATCTAACACTGGCGACGAAGGATTCAAAGAACCCAAGCGAAGAACCTCGTGAGACACCAGCATCTAAACGAAGAGCTGAAGTCACTGAACCAAAGCCACCAGCAGCATGGCAGCTCCAGAAACCGCAATGCTCGCAATCGCTCCTTTCAGACCAGGGAAGGAGAAATGGAAGTCCTTCATGATCAGGTTCCGGCAATTCCTGAGGGGCAACAACTTCAGAGACCTGGATGACGACCGCAGGAGAGCCCTGTTCCTGGCCCACTGTGGCTCCGAGGTCCTGGAGATGGCCGTCGACCTCATGGCACCCATGGATATCGAGGAAATGTCGTGGACTGATCTGCAGCAAATCCTGCAGGATCACTATGCTCCTACGGGGACCCCAGTCGCTAACAGATTCAACTTCCACCAGAGGGACCAGAAGGAGGGAGAATCCATCAGAGACTTTGTGGCCGCACTTCATCAAATCGCAGCAAATTGCGTGTTTGACAACGTCGACAATGCCATCAGCGACCGGACCGATTTGGCATGAGAGACAGGGCACTCCAAAAGAAATTCCTGAGCAGAAAGAGGCTGTTGCTCAAGGATGTCTTGGAGGAAGCCACAGCGGCAGAAATGTCGGAAAAAGCAGCGGCCGCAATGATGAAAGCAAATGGGGTGCACAAAATCCAGAAGGCCCCCCAAAGCTCAACAGACGACTCCACAGCTGCATCAGAGTCAGAGGAGGAGATGGCTGTCCACAAAGTCTCCAGACCACCGAGGCGGGAAACCGCACAACATGGCGACCGAGGAGAGCGCTGCGGTAGTTGCAGAGGTGACCATGCCAGGGCATTGTGCCGTTGGAGAGATGCCAGCTGCAGACGCTGCCTGAAGAGGGGGCACATCGCAGAAGCTGCAGAGCCGCCGACCCAGCCCCCAAACCACCCAAGCACCAGAATCGCGAAATCCGGAAAGATTACCAGAGGTCATCCAAACGGTCCTCTGGCCAATCTAGACGCAGAGAAGATGATTTCTCCAGGAGCGGGGCGGTCCATCAGACGACCACCACCAAGTTCCATGTGACCGTCCACGTGGAGGGGTCGCCATGTTCAATGGAGGTAGACTCGGGCTCGATCTACTCCATCATGGACTGGCAACAATTAAAGCGCCTGAAACCTGACATCAGTAAGAGGGAGCTGAAACCCCTGCGCTCGAAGCTCGTCGATTTTGGAGGGAATCCCATCGGAGTCTTAGGAAGGGCCTGCCTACAAGTCTCCTACAACCACTTCCATGGCAGCCTGCCCATCACCATCGTGGAGCACAGCTGCCCGAACCTGCTAGGAGTGGAGTGGTTCAAGCCTCTAGGGCTCACAATTGGAGGGATTCACCAGATTCGGAAAGACGAACTCGACAACATCATCAAAGAGTTCAAGGAAATCTTCGATGGTAAGCTGGGGAAATTTGTGGGGAAGCCCATATCCTTCAATTTAGATAAATCAATTACACTAATTAGGCTTAAACCCCGCAGAGTTCCATTTGCCTTGAGGCCCAAAGTAGATGCTCAGCTAGATAAGCTGATTGCCCAAGGCATTTTGGAACCAATCGATCATGCGACATGGGAGACCCCCATTGTGACCCCAATGAAGCATGATGGATCTGTGCGCATCTGTGCTGATTATAAATGTTCAATTAACAAGGCTTTATAACAGAGCGCATACCCAGTTCCAGTGGTGCAACATCTGTTGCATTCACTCGGGAGTGGGTCAATATTTGCCAAACTGGACCTGGCCCAGGCTTACCAGCAACTGCCAGTGGATGAAAAAACAGTGGAGGCACAAACCATTGTCACCCACAGGGGTGCATTTAAATGTAACCACCTCCAATTTGGAGTCAGCGCAGCCCCAGGCATATTTCAATCAATGATGGAACGCCTTCTCCAAGGCATTCCAGGGGTGGTGCCATACTTTGATGACGTTTTGATCTCAGGGGACTCAAAGGCTCAACTAATTGAACGGCTCAGGCAGGTCCTACAGCGGTTCAAGGGGAAGGGTCTGCAAGTCCGGAGAGATAAGTGCATCATCGGAGTCCAGGAGGTAGAGTTCCTGGGCTATCTCATTGATGGCACGGGCATACACATATACAAAAAACAAAGCGGAGCTTCAGGCTTTCTTAGGATTACTCAATTTTTATAGTGTATTCCTAAAACAGAAAGCCACGACCGCGGAGCCACTCCATCGCCTGCTGGGGAAAGCAGTTTCCTGGAAATGGGAGGAAGAGGAGGAAGCAGCATTCCGAGCAATTAAAAGACTTCTCTCCTCGGACAGCGTACTCATGCAGTACCATGAGACGCTCCCCCTTCGTCTGACCTGCAATGCTTCACCCTACGGGGTCGGAGCTGCTCTCAGCCATGAACTACCAAACGGCTCGGAAGCTCCCATAACCTACTTCTCGAAGACCATGTCCAGCGCATTAAGAAACTACAGCCAGCTGGACAAGGAAGCATTGGCCATCGTTGCAGGCACCAAGCGCTTCCACGAATACCTTTACAGCAGGAACTTCACCATAGTTACCGATCACAAGCCGTTGCTGGGACTACTTGCAGGGGACAAACCCACCCCAACATTCATGTCACCCAGAATGACTAGATGGGCAATCTTCTTAGCCAGATATTCCTACAGACTGATTCACAAACCCGGCAAGTCCATAGGCAGACCCGCTAAACAGATGTCCATCCAAAGACCCAGTGGAAGACCCAGCACCCACCCTCAGCCTCTTCCACATCGACGCCGACAGAAACTACCCAGTCACATCTGCAGACGTGGCAGCCCATACCCAAAATGACCCAATACTCAAGCAAGCCAGATCCTGGGTCCTGCAAGGCTGGCCAACAGAAAAGGCAGCAGAGAAATTCAGCCCATTCGAACGGAAGCAGCAGGAGCTGTCCACGATGAAAGGCTGTATTCTATGGGGAGACCAAGTGCTGATTCCCAGCACCCTGCAATGGAAGATGCTGGAAACCCTCCAAAACGGACATCCTGGCATCGTCCGAATGAAAGGGCTGGCACGGAGTTACATCTGGTGGCCATCCCTGGACAAAGACATCGAAGAATGGGTATCCAGATGTGACCCGTGCCAAGAGGTACGTCCCGCCCCTGCCCAAGCCCAACCGTCGGAGTGGGAGACACCGAGCAGCCCCTGGGCGAGGGTACACATTGACTTCGCGGGTCCGATGCAAGGGAAGTGCCTCCTAGTGGTCGTGGACGCTTTCTCAAAGTGGCTAGAGGTCATCCCCATGGCATCTACCACTTCCGAAGCAACTATCAGGGTGCTCCGGCACCTATTCACAACACACGGGCTGCCGGATGTATTAGTTTCTGACAACGGGCCCCAACTTACATCCAAACCCATGGAGGAGTTCCTGGCTGGACTGGGCATCCGTCATGCCCTCTCAGCACCCTACAGACCAGCTGGAAATGGGCAGGTAGAGAGAATGGTGAGGCTCACTAAGGAAGCACTCACCAAGATGGGCACGGGCGACTGGCAGGAAAGAATCGATAACTTCCTCCTCACCCAACACATCACGCCGCATGCCACCACCCGCAAGAGCCCAGCTGAACTGTTGATGGGCAGAAGACTAAGGTCACCCTTGGACCGGCTACACCCACAGTATAACCCTGAGGTGACAGCAACTGCCAGCCACCCACTTCGCGCCTTCACCACAGGAGATCCGATTTTCGCTCTGAACTTCCATGGCTCTCCAAAGTGGCTAAAGGGGAAGATAGAGAGCACAACCGGCCCAAAATCCTACAGAGTGGAGCTGGAAGATGGACAAGTCTGTAGACATCACATCGACCAGCTCCGGAAAAGGTGGAGGGAAGTAGGACAAAGCCAACCTGACGAGGTAGACCTGCAACACCCCGGCGAGGTAGACCTGCACTACCCCGGTGAGGTAGACCTGCAACACCCCGGCGAGGTAGACCAGCAACACCCTGGCAAGGTAGACCTGCAATACCACAGCGAGGGCCTGCAACACCCCGACAAGGTAGGCCTACCACACCCCACTGAGGCAGACCTGCGACACCCCGTCAAGGTGGGCTGGCGGCAATCCAACCAACAACGACAGCGACGATCTCAAGGAGTAGACCGGCGACTTCTTGACGGGGGTGAACCCCAGCGGGGGCGACAGTCAAGCCCACTGCGAGGAAGACCACCACCACAATAAGACAGTAGACCGGGGACAACCGGGAGAGGGAACCCCACAACATTCGGGCGAGGTTGGCCTGCACCACCCCGGCAAAGGGGACCTCTGCCACCGTCTGCCAGTAGACCGGGGACACTTGAGGGAGGGAGTTCTGCAACGCTCCGGCGAGGTCGGCCAGTGCCACCCCGGTGAGGGAGACCTCCACCACCCCAGTGAGACAGTTCCGCAACACCCCGACAAGGACAGTCACTGCCATCCCAGCAAGGTAGGCCGACACCTCCCCAGCAAGGAGAGCCTCGGCCACCCAGACCAGGGAGGCCTGCACCAGCCCGGCGAGGTCGACCAACACGAGCAACAAGAACAACAATGACCACAGTCGGCCAAGACCCAAGGTCATCAACACAAGACACAACCATGACAACGAGGACCAGAGCCCCAACCGGACTGCGGAACCCAGGCGGCCGGAAAGGTGGAAGGAAACAACAGAGACTTACCGGGATTCAGAAGTCTCCCACCAATCCGCGCCGAGCAGCCACAGCGAGACAACCAATGCCCAGGGCGGAAAGAAGACCAGCATAACCAGCAGTCAGACTTTCAAAGCCCGACCGGAGGTGCAGGGGTGGGCCCCACACCCTCAACGGCTGAGCCCAGTCCGGGTCCAGAGAGGGAGCTGAGAGATATAATAATAATAATAATAATAATAATTTTATTTCTATACCGCCCTTCTCCCGAAGGACTCAGGGCGGTGTACAGCCTATTTAAAAACACAAACAAAACAATGATATAAAATTTAAAATAATTAAATAAATGGCTCAAATTTAAAACCCCAATAAATTTAAATACCCCAATTTAAAACTATTGCATTGATAGTCCGGCCTGGCGGAACAACAGGGTCTTCAATGCGCAGCGAAACACCCGGAGGTCAGATATCTTACGAATTTCCGGGGGCAGTTCATTCCACAGGGCTGGGGCTCCCACAGAGAAGGCCCTCCCCCTGGGCGTCGCCAGCCGACATAACTTGGCTGACGGCACCCTGAGGAGACCCTCTCTGTGGGAACGAACTGGTCGGTGGGAGGCTATTGGTGGCAGAAGACGGTCTCGGAGGTACCCGGGTCCTATGCCATGGAGCGCTTTAAAGGTGGTAACCAACACCTTGAATCGCACCCGGAAGACCACCGGGAGCCAGTGCAGCTCGCGCAGGAGGGATGTCACATGGGCATAACGGGTTGCGCCCATAACCACCCGCGCGGCCGCATTCTGGACCAGCTGGAGCTTCCGAGTGCTCTTCAAGGGGAGCCCCATGTAGAGAGCATTACAATAGTCCAACCGGGAAGTAACAAGGGCATGAGTGACCGTGCGCAGGGCGTCCCGATCCAGAAAGGGCTGCAACTGGCGAATCAGGCGAACCTGATAAAAGGCCCCCCTGGCCACGGCCGTCATATGCTCTTCTAAAGACAGCCGTGCATCCAGGAGGACACCCAGATTGCGAGCCCTCTCCGTGGGGGGCAAAGATTCACCCCCAATAGTCAGCGATGGCACCTGCTGACTATATCGGGGCGCCGGGAGCCACAGCCACTCGGTCTTGGAGGGGTTGAGTCTGAGCCTGTTCCTCCCCATCCAGGCCCGCACGGCCTCCAGGCAGCGGGACATCACATCAAGGGCATCGTTGGGGTGGTCTGGGGTGGAGATGTACAGCTGGGTATCGTCAGCGTACAGATGACACTTCACTCCAAAACCACGGATGATCTCACCCAGCGGCTTCACATAAATGTTGAACAGGAGGGGCGAGAGGACCGACCCTTGCGGCACTCCCCATGCGAGACGCCTCGAGGTCGACCTCTGCCCCCCTGCCAACACGAACTGCGAGCGGTCGGAGAGGAAGGAGGAGAACCACCGCAAAACGGTGCCCCCTATTCCTAACCCCCTCAACCGCTGCAGCATGATACCATGGTCGATGGTATCAAAAGCCGCTGAGAGATCTAATAGGACTAGGACAGAGGAACAACCCCTGTCCCGAGCCCTCCAGAGATCATCCACCAACGCGACCAATGCCGTTTCTGTGCTGTACCCCTGCCTGAAGCCCGACTGGTACGGGTCTAGATAGATAGCTTCATCCAGGTGCCGGGGAAGTTGTCGTGCCACCACGCTCTCAACAACCTTCGCCACAAAACGAAGGTTGGAGACTGGACGATAGTTGGCTAATTCAGCCGGGTCCAGGGAAGGCTTCTTGAGGAGGGGCCTCACTACCGCCTCTTTCAAGGCAGCAGGAAAGGCACCCTCACCCAAAGAAGCACCTATAATCCCCTGGAGCCAGCCTCGTGTAACCTCCCGGGAGGCCAGTACCAACCAGGAGGGACACGGGTCCAATAAACACGTGGCGGCACTAATCTTACCCAGAACCCTGTCCACATCCTCGGGAGTCACAGGATCAAACTCCTCCCAGATAACATTCTCAAGGCCTGCCCCGGTCTCCTCCCGTGGACTCATCCAATCGGAGTCCAAGCCATCCCGAATCCGAGCGACTTTATCGTGCAGGAATTGCACAAAATCCTCAGCACGACCCTGCAAGGGATCTTCCCGCACTCCCCCCCGAAGAAGGGAGTGGGTCACCCTAAACAGGGCGGCTGGGCGGTTCTCTGCAGATGCGATAAGAGCGGAAAAATGGTTAGATTTTGCCGCTTTTATCGCCACTAGGTAGGTCTTGATATAGGACCTCACCTGTGTCCGGTCGGAATCGGATTGACTAGTCCTCCAAATGCTCTCTAGGCGTCTTTTCCGACGCTTCATCTCTCTCAGCTCCTCAGAGAACCAAGGAGCTAATTGAGATCGGCATCGGGTCAGAGGCCGCAAAGGCACGACGCGATCCAAAGCTCCGGCGGCCGCCCTTTCCCAGGCGGCCACCAGCTCTTCAGTCGAGTCGTGTGTTAGAGTCTCAGGAAACGGCCCAAGCTCCGTCAGGAACCTTTCGGGATCCATCAGGCGCCTGGGACGGAACCATCTGGTCGGTTCCGTCTCCCTGCGGTGGGGGCAGGCGGTAGGAAAGTCTAGTTGAAGGAGTGAATGATCTGTCCATGACAAGGGTTTAATATCTAGTTCCCCTCTACCAAGATCATTCAACCACTGACCAGAGATAAAAATCAGGTCCAGAGTGTGTCCCCCTATGTGAGTGGGGCCTTGAACTAACTGGGTCAGGTCCAAGGCCGTCATGGAAGCCATGAACTCCCGAGCCACCTCTGACGCCTCACCTGCGGATGGGAGGTTGAAATCCCCCATGACAATAAGTCTGGGGGTATCGACCGCCACCCCGGCAATGACATCGAGTAGCTCGGGCAGGGTCGCTGCCACGTGGCAGGGAGCCAGGTACGTAGTCAGCAAACCCATCTGCACCGCACGGCCCCACTTCACACAAAGGGACTCACATCCGGCTATCTGAGGAACAGTGGTCTCCCTCGGACAAAGACTCTCCCTAATGATCACCGCCACTCCCCCACCCCTCCCCTGGGCCCTTGGCTGATGAAATGCACGGAAACCTGGCGGGCACATCTCTACGAGGGGGACCCCCCCCCTCTTGGCCCAACCAGGTCTCCGTAATACCTGCCAGGTCTGCACCCCCCTCCGAAATAAGATCACAGATGAGGGGGGCCTTATTAACCACCGACCTGGCATTACATAACATCAGCCGCGGACCCTGGGAGCCCCGTCCGTCCGAGTCAGCAGCGAAGAGCAAGTGAGACTGCGCAGGTCAACTAGGACGATCAGTCGTCCGGTGTACCTGCGCGATTACGTGACTTTTATTGACATTGACTGACAGTTTGCTAACTAGGAGGGGAGGAGTGTTATGTCCTTATAAGGACATCCGCTGGGGATTGGCTAATCCTCCGGCGGGAAATTCAAATCGCTGTCTCTGGGCGGTGCGACTGCCGGGAGAGTTTAAAAGGAGAGCTCCGGCAGCGCAGCGGCTAGTCTTATTCTGCTTACAATAAAGTACTGAATGGACCACGGTGGTCACGTCTTCTTTTCCTGAGCCTGATCTAACACCTTTGGTTGCCATGCACTGGATAACTGGTTCGTTATCTTATTTTGGTTCAAAAATATCCTAAATCCTGAATCCACCTTTTCTCTCTCTTTGGAAAAGAAGGTATCAAAGCTCACTCAACCATCCATGTTAGGGGACCAAATGGCCAATAGAACTGCCTCCGGATTACCTGCCCCCTCCCGCTCCCCCCCCCACTTGAGACAGTGAATTTACAGCTTGTTAAATCAACTCTCGCCGGAATGAGAGGTTCAGCTGCGATATCTGCAGGGCTGCTGGCTTTCTTTGGCTCCCGTTTTTCCTAAATCGAGTGTTGCTTTGTGTTCGAGCTGTTTGCTAAATAAAAGAGAGCAACAGTCTGCGGGTGTGATCGGGCAATATAAATCCTGTAGCTTTCTTTGGAAATGGAGAGGCTGCTGTATTGTCACCTGCGCAATGGCGCTTGCGAGGAAGTTGAGGCTGGGGAGAGACATTTGAGATTTTAATGTTAAAAATTTCCGCTGGGAAGAGGGGAAATGGGCCTGGTCGTTCCTGGCGTTTGCTGCAGAAGTTTATAGCGAACCCTGAAAGGTAGAGATTTGGGGTAGGGAGGAAAAAAGGTTTATGTCAGAAGTGGGATTTGAACCCACGCCTCCATTCAGAGACCAGAACACCCAACACTGGGAAAGAAACGATCCTTGAGTCTGGCGCCTTAGACCACTCGGCCATCCTGACATCTGGGGAAATAGGCTTCTGAAAGTAGTTACCTAATTGTTCCCATGCTAATTCATTTGTGTCCCGTAATTTGGAGGCGCTCCCCTTCCTTGTTACAAGGCGTCGCCTTTTGGATGTTACGGGGAAAAAAATGGGCAGCATCTATGATCACAAACCAAACCCAGTCACACTTCCTTGTGAACAAAAGGGGGGAAACGTGGGGTCTGGCTAACCGCTCTTTCCTCTTACTCAGTTAGATATAATTGCAAAATCAAAATTATTTGTCAGGTATTGAAGATATTTGCAACAATGTAGAACAAAGCCGCTCTTCTTATGATTAGTATTGTTTAAAAATACAGGTTGTACGGTTTTATTTAAGTTAATAACTAATGATTTAATATTATTGTTTTTACACAATGCAATTTCTCTAAAGGTGGCAATTTTAATTTTTAATACAGTAAATAGGGTTGCCAGGTCTGCTTCCAAAAAATAGCGGACAAGCGGGGGGGGGGGGTGTTAAGTAGTAAAAATTTTTAAAAAAATTACAATTAAATTATATATTTTCTTACAAACATTTTAACACGATTAAAATAATCACTTTGAAACTTTACTTAAAATTCAAAACATCAAATATATTATAATAATATGTAAAATATTAAATTACATTTCACTTTGCTGTCATGTGTATTTTTTATTTGACTGTGCAGCTTTGATCAATTCTTTGTGTTTAAGGAATAATTCTTTAATTTCAGTACAATGTTGAGAAATATTAAAAAATATACAAAGTTCACTTCGAACTGATGGTACAAGCAGTCGATTACGTTTGTCAGTCCACAAATTTCCCATGATGCTGAAAATACGTTCAGCGTTTGCATTTGATACCGGAATTGATGCACAATACTGGAACAGTTTCAGTAAACTCGGAGCTGGCTCTTTCTTGAAAAAGTACGTCCACTTTTCAAGGGATGAATCGCCCTGCAGATGAACATAAACTGTAACAGTAAACATTGATAAATATAACACACGTACACAAGGGTTCTTTTGGGGTCCTCCATCATTTTTAAAAGTGGGAAGGGTTTCTGGGGGAAAAATAAATGCTGCTCTACATTAATACTTGTGGCGTCATTCTTCCCAGGACTTGAAATTATAGCCACACACAGCCTTGAATGTCCTCATTGCCAATCTTTTTCCTGATAAGAGTCCTTTTTTAAAAAAGTGATCGTAATCTCTGTTTTCTAAGGAAATGGGTGAGGAAATTTAGCACTGGTTTCCATCTTTCTTGAGATGTGAGATAAGAGGAAAAGGCCATGTCAGCATTAGTACAGCTATGGGTGACTTGAGGGTGTCCCTCTCATGAGTTAGGGGAAGGTCATGTCATGGGGACTTATAGAAGAGAATATTTGTAGCTTGGGGTTGAACTATGGGGTCTTTGGAGCTCTTTGAGTTTGATTGTTTCCTTGCAAACATTCCATTATCCCCTCAACCCTTCCAAGACCGAGTGGCTGTGGCTCCCGGCGTCCCGGTATAGTCAGCTGGTGCCATCGCTGACTATTGGGGATGAATCTTTGGCCCCCACAGAGAGGGCTCGCAATCTGGGTGTCCTCCTGGATGCACGGCGGTCTTTAGAAGAGCATATGACTGCCGTGGCCAGGGGGGCTTTTTATCAGGTTCGCCTGGTATGCCAGTTGCGGCCCTTTCTGGATTGGGACGCCTTGCACACGGTCACTCATGCCCTTGTCACCTCACAACTGGACTACTGTAATGCTCTCTACATGGGGCTCCCCTTGAGCACTCGGAGGCTCCAACTGGTCCAGAATGCGGTCGCACGGATGGTTATGGGCATGACTCGTTGCACCCATGTGACACCTCTCCTGCGCGAGCTGCACTGGCTCCCAGTGGTCTTCCAGGTGCAATTCAAGGTGTTGGTTACCACCTTTAAAGCGCTCCATGGCTTAGGACCCGGGTACTTGCGAGACCGACTTCTGCCACCAATAGCCTCCCACCTCTGGGAGGCTATTGCTCCACAGAGAGGGACTCCTCAGGGACTCACCTCTGGGAGGCTACTGCTCCACAGAGAGGGACTCCTCAGGGTGCCGTCGGCCAAGCAATGTCGGCTGGCGACACCCAGGGGGAGAGCCTTCTCTGTGATAGCTCCTGCCCTTTGGAATGAACTGCCCTCGGAAATACGCAAGATCTCCGACCTCCGTGTGTTTTTGCTGTGCCCTTAAGACCCTAGTGTTTCGCCAGGCAGGGCTAACTATGTAATTATTTTAAATTGGGCGTTTTAAATTGGGGGTTTTAATCTGGGCCGAAATTGTGTAATATTTTTAATAATTTTAAATTTTGATATTTGTATATTTTTTGTTTTAATAGGCTGTACACCACCCCAAGTCCTTCGGGAGAGGGGTGGTATAGAAATAAAATTATTATTATTATTATTATTATTATTATTATTATTATTATTATTATTATTATTATTATTATTTAATCTTTAGTTAGATTCACAGCCTTTGAGGCTGGTTAATAGCTCAGCAGCTCGAATCCTAACCAAGGACCTAGGAACTGTTAAGGTATCATCGGAGGATGTAAGCTGTTCTGAGTAAGGTGGTTTTTTGTAGAGTCAAAATGTTCAAGTCTGGCAAATTTAGAATTTCTAAATAGCGGGGTAGCCCTTTGGGTATTGCTCCAAGGGCTCCAATTACAATCGGGACAACACACAATTTCTTTTTCCACAGTCGCTCAACTTCAATTTGCAAGTCCCGGTACTTTGTGATTTTTTCTTGCTGCTTATCTTCAATCCGTGCATCACCAGGTATTGCAATGTCAATGAACCATACTTTTTTCTTTTCAACTATTGTTATGTCAGGTGTGTTGTGGACCAAGTGCCTGTCAGTCTGAATCCTGAAGTCCCACAAGATCTTGAGTTTCTCATTCTCTAAAACTTTCTCAACCTGATGTTCCCAGTGGTTTTTGCTGTACTCAAATCCAAACTTCTGGCACAATTTCCAGTGAATGATCTTAGCAACACGGTCATGGCGTTGTAGGTAGTCAGTTTGTGAAATTTTGCTGCACCCACTGATCAGGTGGTCAACTGTCTCATCTTTCTCATTGCAGAGGCGGGATTTGCTGTTGGTGGTAACATGTTGAATTTTTGCCTTCATGCAGTTTGTGGCTAGGGCTTGTTCCTGAGCTGCCAAAATAAAGCTTTCTGTTTCTTTTTTCAGTACTCCTGATCTTAACCAGTTCCAAGTTAGTTTCTGGTCAGCTTTGCCTTCAATACTTTTCAAGTATTGGCCATGTAGAGCTTTGCTTTTCCAATTTTCAGCTCGCTGCTCAATTACTTCTTTCTTATATTCTGCTTTTGTTTTAGTTGTCTTTAAAAGGCCTCCTTTATTTACTTCCTTAATCATTGGTTCTTCACTTTTCTGGATGTAATCATTCAAGCTGTGTTTTTCTTCTTCCAAGGTCTGCTTTACTTGTAGGAGTCCTCGACCACCCTCTGCTCTTGGTAAATATAATCGCTCAACATAACTTTTAGGGTGCAAGGCATGATTCATTGTCATAAGCTTCCTTGTTTTTCTGTCCAAATTGTCTAACTCCATCTGGGTCCAGTCAATTATTCCTGCAGAGTATCTAATCACAGGTATAGCCCAGGTATTTATGGCTTTTATGATGTTTCCTCCACTCAGCTTGGACATTAATATCTTACGAATTCGCCGAATGTACTTGGCTGAAGTTGATTCCTTGACTTTATTATGCATTAAGTCAGAGGCTTCTAAAATCCCCAAGTACTTGTAGCCTTCTTCTGATTTTACTGCCTTTATCATTTCTTCATTCTCTAGTTCTATTCCATCCTCTTCTATGATCTTGCCTGCTTTGGTTGCTATTGTTTCACATTTGTCAATTCCAAACTGCATACCGATGTCTTGGCTGAATTCTTTTGTGTTTTCAATTAATAAATTCAGTTCGGCTTTTGTTTTACCAAACAGCTTCAAATCATCCATGTACATCAAGTGCGAGATTTTCAGTCCTTTCTTTGCAAGTTCGTATTCACAGTTCATCTTTTTCAAAATGATTATCAGTGGTAGCATTGAGAGTATAAAAAGTAGGGGTGAAAGGGAATTGCCCTGGAAAATGCCTTGTTTAATTTCAACTTCACCCAGTTCTTCTTCATTAGCCATAAGTTTCGTTTTCCAGAGGTTCATTGAAGATTCCATTAATTTTTGTATGTTGCTGCTGATGCCTAAGATTTCCAGGCATTTCTTGATCCAGCTATGGGGAACTGAATCAAACGCTTTCTTATAGTCTATCCAAGCCATGAACAGGTTGGTTCGTCTTTTCTTTGAGTTCTTTAGGATTAGCTTGTCAATCAGCAATTGATCCTTTGTTCCTCTTGAGTTTTTGCAGCATCCTTTCTGTTCTACAGGAAGCAAGTTATTTCTTTCCAGGTATCCATAGATTTGGTTTGCAATGATACCAGTAAGAAGCTTGTATGTTGTTGGCAAACAGGTGATTGGCCTATAGTTAATAATAACTATTATTATTATCCAACTAGGTAACATCCTCCTCCACAAGTGATAGCACTGATAATGTTACCTACTTGGGTAATGAAATGTCTGCAAGAAAACAACCAAGCTCAGAAACCACCAAGAACCCCATTTGGGGTCTTAGCAGGAAAAAAAAATGTTGACAGGGAAGGTTGTGTCTGGGTTAAGTACAAGTAGGGTCATGACCAGTGGTGGGTTCCACTTATCTTTGCTACCAGTTCATAATGGGAGCGCGCTTGCTTGCTTGCTTAGCTCGTGTGCGGTGCTTCTGCGCATGCGCAGTGCATCCGTGATGACGTCCAGGCGGGTGGGCGAAGCCTCCCCCCATCGCTACTACCAGTTCGCAGGATCCGGAGTGAACCGGTAAGAATCCACCACTGGTCATGACAAAGACCAATCCTTCTCTCCATCAAACACCAGAACTGGACAGTGGACCTATTGATTAAATTAAATGTGCCACAATGTTTTAGAATAGTTTTCTCCAGATTTTAAAAAGATGAATTTGGGGGTATGAATGAAGTGGGTATGGTTATATTGGTCCAACCCTGGTTTTAATGGTTTTTCAATATGCTTAGTAAAAGCAACTAAGAAGACTCTGAAAGTAAAGACTAAAGCATATATTGTTAGCATACACTTTCAAGAACTAACATCTGCTGCAATAATGTGGAAAATGCAAAAAGTTCAGGACCTTGCTTCTTTTCCACCCGATGTTGCATTTCCTGAGTGGTGTACCATTTGGAGTAAGAAAGCCCATGCTGGAGGACACTAAGGGCTCATTTAATTCAGCAAACTGCAGCATATAGTAGGCAACCAGATACAACCAGGAAGCTTGCAAGGTTGGGCAAAAATGAACAGCTGTTGTTTCCTAATTGCTAATAGTTAATACAAGCTTTTTCCTACCTCCTAGAGCAGTGACAGGAGGTGACCGAACTTAAAAGTTCTCTCCTGCCTCCTGTTCTCCGCAAGCACAGCTCTTTAGTCAGACTCTCCCCCCTACAAGTGCGGCTCTTTTAAACAGGGAAAGAAGATAGATGAGAATGAACACGTTTAGCAGGAAGCTCTGGAGTTGCCTGATCATCAGCCAAGTGAATTCCAGCTCTGGAGCTGTGGCGTGTTTCCAAGGATCCAGCCCAATAACTCCAACGCAGGATAAGTTTAATTCAAAAAGCATTTATTCACATCTTATTTACTCTTACAGGAGAACCTCTGGAATGTGCTTGGACTCCTGGACATTGCCTTATATACCTGGGAGGCGGAGTCAAGGTGAGGAGGGGGCACGGGAAGGGCTGGGTGGGATGGATGGTGTTAACCCTTGCCCTGCCATGGGTACACAGTGTTAGGCATTTGTATGTAACAGGAGCCACCCCAAACCCCATGAGCGTGTCGGAAGAAGGGAAAAGCCTCTCTCTTTTCAGTTCTCCATCGGGCTGGCTCCACCAAAGACTGCCTCCCGGTCTCGGAGCCAATTCCCTCCTAAAGTTTCAAGGGCCGCCACATGATTTCCATGAACTTGAGCTGAGCAGAACTGCGGGGACGAGCAGGGCGAAAGTGGTGGCTCCTGGTTTTCCCGGCTGCCAAGCGCTCACTTAGAGAAGAGGAGCTGGGGAAGCAGGGAAGACGCAGCGGCAGTGGCGACAAGCAGGTGTCAAGGAAGCGCTGAGCGCAGCACCCGCATCCGGGATGCCCCGCTTAGGTGGCGGTGGGTGCAGCCAGTCCCCGTCCCCACCTGCTCGGCCTGCAGCTCCCAGTGGGAAGGAGCCCAGGCAAGCCATGAATTCAAAGCTTCCTCTGTGGGACCAAGAGCACGGCCATCAGCCAGGGAACAGTGGCTCCCAGCGGGAAGGAGCCCAGGCAAGCCGCGCGTTTGGAGCTTCCCCGGTGGGCGCATGGCAGTGCCGAGAGCGCTGCCACCAGCCTGGGAAGGGCAGCTCCCAGCAGGGAGGAGACCACCCCATGGGGTCATCTGTGCAGGCAGCCCACCACTACCACCCCGCCCTCACCGGCTGCTGGTCCAGACCGGGCCGTGCAATGGCTCAGCGTGCCACTTCTGGCATGCATGCCATAAGTTCGCCATCACGGTCCTAGAGGCAGGGGTGAAATGCTCCTGGTTCGGATCAGATCACCTGATCCAGTAACGATGGAGGCGGGTGGTCCGGAGAACCGGTAGCAAAAATTCCTGGGCTCCCCTCCCCATACCCAGCTGAGCCGCATGATTCAGAGGCTTTTTTTTTAATTTTTAAAAGCATTTTTTCTACAACCTCTTGTTTTGAAAAAAAAAAGCCTCTGATGATCGCGCGGCTCAGCTGGGATCGTCAAGAGACTTTTAAAAGCATTTTTTTTACAACTTCTTGGGCCGAACAGGTTGTAGAAAAAATGGTTTTAAAGTAAAAAAAAAAAAGTTGGCCACACCCACTCAGTCACATTACCACCCACCAAGCCACACCCACAGAACCGGTAGAAACAAATTTTACATTTCACCACTGCCTAGAAGTAATGAATAGCCACCATCTAGTAACAATTGATAAATATCTCCTTGATGAAGGTTTGGATTTGTCCAGTCTCTTTATAAGATAAAGTTAGAGGCTTCATCAATTCAGTTCAATTATTGGACATTCCTATGTTGTTTACCTGGCTGAAATACGGACTTTGTCACTGTCTTCTTTCAAGAACCATTTCTTTTTACTTTTAGCTTTTTCTGACAATCTCCCATTCAAGTACTACAGGTAGTCCTCATTGATTGCTTAGCTTAATCCCAAAAAAGCTTGTTACATCTTGGATTTGACATTCCAACTTTCACATTCCCATCTGCCCTGCAGTCATATCACTATATTTTGGGTGTTCAACAACCAGCCTGCATTTACAGCTATTTGCAGTGCCCTGTGGTCACATGATCACGATTTATGATGGTTTTGCCAGAAACTGGTGTTTACTCTGGCAAAATTTGCTCCATAATGAATAATGAATTTACTTAACAACTATGGTGTTTACTTAAAGAACACTTCAAAAAGGTTCATAATGTGATGACCCACTTAATGAGTCATGATTTATGATTGAAATTGTGACCTCAATGATGGCTAAATTTGTGGACTACTTGTAATTAAATTCTTGCCTGCTTAGCTTTGAGGAATCAGTCATGTTTAGTGATGTTGGCACCTGTTGTGATAGTCCCTTTCAAAACGACTAAATTGTTGGACACCCTTACCTATAATGCAATTAATTTCACAACTGCATTGATTGGGTGGAGAGAAAACAGTGTTTAAATGTTTATTCTTTCCACTGCAAACTTCAGCACCACCTTTGTTGCTGCCCTGGTTCTCTGGAATATTTAGGGAAGAGGTCTGGGCAGGGCATTAACTGTTAGAAGGGGTATTCTGCAGAGGGAAGCAGCTTTTTCATTGCAAGAAAACTTATGCTGGATCTCAGCTGTGACAAATATGTAAAGATATATGATGTAGTTACACAATTATCTTTTTTCGTAATTATTGTTGCACGTGGATAATATGCGGAACAATTACCCAAGAACAATAGTTTGAGGAATGGATTATAAACCCTACAAGGAGAACAGGACTTCTTGCTAAAATATATTATCCTACCCTGTTTCCCTGAAAATAAGACATCCCCTGATAATAAGCCCAATCGGGCTTTTGAGCACATGTGCTAAAATAAGCCCCCCCTGAAAATAAGCCCTCCCCAAAAATATTTAAACGCATGTGCAGCTGGTCCCTGCCATTTCCTCTGGTTTTCTCCACGTGCACCAAAATAATAAGACCTCCCCGAAAATAAGGCCAAGTGCTTATTTCGGGGTCCGGGTGAGGACCGGGAGAAAGAGGGCGACTTCAGAGGCGCAGTGTGGAGAGGTGCGATCCCACACCGGACCAAGGAGGGCCCTTATTTCGGACACAGAAGAAGGAGGCCGATTCGGCAGATCCAGAGACCTGACGTCCCGAGCGTATAAGAACAGGAAGATGAAGGAGTGAGAGCGGTGAAACTTGGCGGCGAGAGCAGAGATCGAGTGTTATAAATTGTTTTGAGGGACCAACAAAAGAGGATGGGATTTAAAGTCCAGAAGCGCAGTAAAAAAAAAGAAGTGGCGTAACGAGGGAGGAAGCGGCAAAGAATAAGACTTGCCAGAGTGACTCAGCGAAACCGGATTTACAAGATTTGGAACAGTAAGTTTAAAGCTCTCCCTTTTTTTTTTTTATTGGAAGGGAAAGGAACATAGGGCGGAGGGCTGGATTGATAAAGCAAAAACGGAGAACTGTGCTGAAGGAGAAGATTATTGGGGCAAAACAAAGTGAAGAGCGACAGACAAGAAAAAACAGATTGACTGTGACTGAGGCAGCCATTTTGGACTATTGGAAAATATAAAAACAAAGAAGAGCTCCTTTTAAAACTTTTAAAATCTTTTAAAACTACTAAGGATATAAGGAGTGAACTTGAGTGAGTTAAGACTGGATAGTGATACTTGAACTTAGTGATTGGACCTGGTGACAACTATAACCCATTGCTTGAAATATAGATAACAGAAACAACTGGAATAATTACATAAGTAACATTTTATAATTAGAAATCTTAAAACTTTTATATTTTAAAACTTTATAATTTTATATATAGTCTTAACAGAATAATTATAGAAAACTAAAAGCATTAATTTTTTACTAATGAATTGATTACTGATTAGACTGTATTGCTCTCTTGTTCTCCCTCCCTTTTATTTTTCCCGTTATTTATTGGTTAAACGATTAAGTGAGTTCTTTAAAATTGTAGTAGTGTTGGAGTAATTAACTATTAGGAATATTTAATTGGATTAGAGTTTATATCTATCTATCTATCTATCTATCTATCTATATCTATATCTATATCTATATCTATATCTATCTATCTATCTATCTATCTATATATATTTTAAACAATTACAAATTTTAGAGTTAAATAAGGACTATAACTGATAACAAACTAGTCTAAACTATATGAGATTGGAGTGGAAACTGATATCTATACACAATAACAATACGCAATAATATTGGATGCTGATTTGGGAGAGAATAGATAAAATATTAGAAAAACAACACAAACTCTTGATTGATATGACATCAACAATAACAACGACAGGGAAAACTGGCAAAAAAATTATTTCAATACCAAGTGGAGTGACGGCTTCCCCAATAGCACAAAAAACTTTAGATACTATGTTTCCAACTGAAAAACAAACTCCTACTATGACAATGCAGACCGTGCAGACAACTCTAGTATCCATACAGGAAACAATGTTAAAAATGCAGGAATGCATGGCAAAGAATTATGAACAAACCAGAAAGGACTTAGATGATGTTAAAAATGCCGTCAAGGACGACATTCAAAAATTAGATGGAAAAGTAGACCTATTCCAAGAGTTGATCCTAAAGAACGAACAACGGATAACAGTGATAGAAGGGAAAACAGAACAGGTAGAGGAGAAAATAGAAGTATTAGATGGAAAAATGAACTGTCTTAACAGAGAATTGGAAAGTACGGTGGCACGACTTGAAATGGAAAAAGCAGAGTTTTACTTGAGGTTCCAAAATATTAAAGAAGAGAGGGATGAAGATCTGTATGAAGTAGTGGCAGAAATACTTGCAAATGTGCTACAATGGGACAAGGATGAAATAATGAAGGAACTTGAAGAGGCATATCGCGTGCACACCAACTATGCTAGGCAACATAAACTCCCCCAGGAGGTCCATGTAAGATTTGCGAGAAAGAAAGTGAGAGATACAGTCTATAAAATAATAAAAGACGAAACGATATATTACAAACAAAAAGAAATAATTACGTTGAAACAGGTTCCGAGATGTATTAGAGAATGGAGGAGAGAGTATGGATTTCTAGCATCAATACTAAATAAAAAGCAAATTTTGTTTAGATGGATTATACCAGAAGGGGTGCTAGTAACGTGGCAAGGGAAAAAGATAAGGGTGGATACCATAGAAAAAGCACAAACCTTACATGATCAAGTGATCGTGGCAGAAAGAACTAATGGCAGAAGAGAAGAAACAGAAGGGAGAAATAGACCCAGACAAGCCACGGAACAGCAAGATCGATCTTTTGAGGGGAGAAACAGTAGAAAAGAGAGGCAGGAAGAAAGTGAAAAATTGGAAGAGGAAGGAGTAACAACGAGAGCAATGAATGAAGCGAAGAAGAAAGACAAGAAGTAACAAGAAATACATTCAGATTAGGCTATCGATTCGAATGTGAAAATTATTTCATTAAATGTTAATGGACTCAATTCAACAGTTAAAAGACATCAGATATTCAAGAAATTAATCAGACAAAAATTAGATATAATATGCATACAAGAAACACATATAAGAAAACAGGACGAAAAGTACCTGCAATGTAAAAAATTAGGAAAGGTATATACATCTCTGGCTGAGGAAAAAAAGAGAGGAGTAGTAGTGTATGTTAAGGAAAAGGTAGAAAGTAAATTGATATATGCTGATTTGGATGGAAGAATTTTGTTAATAGAAATAAATATTAAGAATAGAAAAGTATTATTGGTAGTATTATATGTGCCAAGTAATGGTCAAAAAGAATTTTTTCAAACAGTACATGGGAAAATAATTGAACAAAATAAATGAATCTATTTGTTTACTGGGGGACTTGAATGCAATAGCGGATTTGAAAAAAGACTATAAAAGTAATCAAAATAGCAAAAAGAAGAGAAATCTACTACCTAACACATTTTTCAATCTAACAGAAGAACTAAATTTGATAGATATTTGGAGGTTTCAGAATCCAAAGGAGCAGAAATTTACCTATTATTCTAGTCCACAGAAGTCCTGGTCAAGGATCGATATGATATGGATCTCTAAGATCTTAGTCCAGGAAGTTAAAGCGGTAGATATTGGAATAAATGAGTGGGCGGACCATAATCCAATATCAATAGAATGGAAAGGGCAAGTACCAAAAAAAGGCAGATGGATGATGAACGTACAGACAATTAAAGAGAAGGAATATATTGGAAAATTAGAAAAGGAACTTAAATGGTTTTTCAAAGACAACAATAAAGATCAGACATCCCTACAGAACTTATGGGACACCACAAAGGCCTATATCAGGGGTATAACTATTGCTTATAATAGTAAAAGGAAAAAAGAAAAGGAAAGAGAGTATAATAATATACAAGACGAAATTAAAAATTGGGAAGAAAAATTAGGTACCCATCCAGGAGACGATAAAATAAAAACTAACTGGATAACAGCCAAACACAAATTGAATCTGCTTGACCAGGAAAAGACTATTAATTCTTTGAAATATATAAAACAAAACTATTTCGAGCAGGCGAATAAGCCAGGGAGATGGATGGCCTACAAATTAAGGGGGAAAAAAGAGAAAAGGACTATACACCAACTACAAGATAAACAAGGCAATCTACAAAAAGGTACTGAAAGGAAAAAAGAGATAGCAATTCAATACTTCCAGGAATTATATAGCCAAGAGGAAGTATCAAATGGGAAAATAAAACAATATCTGGAAGAAGGGCTTCCAGTAATTACGGAAGAGGATAGAGAGATGTTAAATAGAGAGATTACCAAAGAAAAATTGCAGGAGGTATTTAAGGGACAGAAAAATAATAAGACACCAGGAACGGATGGGATCCCAGTAGAATTATATAAAAGTTTAGGTGAAACTTTGAACCCAATCCTCTTGGAAGTTTACAATGAGGCTTTAAAAGAAGCAAAAATACCAGACACTTGGAGAGAAGCTTATATTTCATTGATTCCAAAAGAAGAGGCAGACACCACCCAGATTAAAAACTATAGACCGATTTCGTTATTAAATTTGGATTATAAAATTTTAATGAACTTATTGGCTAATAGAATTAAAATAATATTAAACTGGAAAATACACATAGATCAGAACAGATTTCTACCAGACCGGCAAATTAAAAACAATTTAAGGACAGTTATGAATGTAATTGAATATTATGAAAAACATCCGGAAAAACAGGTAGCCCTGATTTTTCTGGACACACAGAAGGCATTTGACCGAGTCAATTGGAACTTCATGACCCAACAGATTAAAAACATGAAATTTGGTGAGAAATTTGGAGAATTAATTTTGTCAATTTATACTAAACAAAAGGCAAGAATACTAATCAATGGAGAAGTAGCAAATTTTTTTGGAATAGGTAGGGGAGTAAGGCAAGGGTGCCCTCTCTCACCACTATTATTTATATTAACTCTAGAAAACCTGCTCCGAAGAATTAGAGCAAATGGTGACGTAAGGGGGCTTAAAATAAAAGGAGAAGAATACAAGGTCAAAGCTTTCACGGACGACCTTGTGTTCTTCTTAGAAGACCCACTATCAACAGAACCCAAAATAATGAAGGAAATTGAAAAATTTGGAAAAGTCGCAGGTTTGAAAATTAATAAGGATAAGACCAAATATTAACCAAAAACCTAACAACAAAATAGATAGAGGAATTAGAGAAACAATCTGGGCTAAAAGTAGTTAAGAAAATAAAATATCTAGGAATAAACCTGACAAATAAGAATATTGACATAAAGAAAAACAATTACGATGGAATGATACATCAAATTGAAAATGACTTAGAAAGATGGGGAAATTTAAACATTTCATTTTTAGGAAAGATAGCGGCTCTGAAGATGAATATCTTGTCGAGGCTCCTATACCTATTCCAAACTATCCGAGTGAAATTGGAGAAAAAATTCTTTATTAATTTAAATAAAACTACGTCTAAATTTTTATGGGAGGGCAAAAGACCCAGGATAAGTTTGAATACACTACAGGATGATAAACTTAGAGGAGGTTTTGGTTTCCCGGCGTGGCAGAAATACTATAAGCAGCATGCCTGATATGGATAAAAGAGTGGGTTAATTTAGATAATCAATGGTTATTAAAACTGGAAGGGCATGATTTAATGATGGGGTGGCACCCCTTCCTGTGGAATACCGGGAACAAAACATACCAACACTTTAACAATCATATAATTAGGAGAGCATTAATTGGCATTTGGTTGGAAATAAAGAAAAAATGCTATACGAAGGTTTCCGGGTGGCTTTCCCCAGTGGAGGCGTCTATGCACCCCAATACTATATCTCTGTCACTGCGTTTTTTTATTTACCAGCTGAGCTCATCATTTCTGGACTGTCAGACTTTCCGTAGCTTGCCAACTTCTTATCAGTAAGCTACGTGTATCCGTCATCCACCCACATTCCTTCACACTCTTTCCTTTGTTCTCTTGCCATGAGTGCCGGCTGCTGAAAAAAGCAGCTGGCACGAACTATTTCAAAATGTAACAATTACTTTTCTTAGTTAGTGAGGTTGTCGAGCGTCAAGAAGCACTCGACATCATGTCCATGCACCGGCAGAACATGGATACCCGGCTGGAAGGGGGGGGGTTGAGCCACATGGGTGATGGTGGTGGAATAGGCTTCCAAGTAGGCGTTTATGTGCATGGGTGCCTTATGGGGTCGCGTGGGATTAGCTTACTACTCTGAGAACACTCTAGAAAAGTGACGGCATCCCAGTATGTCCGAAGGAAATGAGGAAGTACGAGACCTTCCAGCTGAATGTAATCTGGAAGGAACTATATAAGGACTCGCTTGCAAGGGCGTGACAGCTGCGTCTTTGTTTTGCTAGCTTTGCATTCCGGTTTCTGTAAGCGCTGATTGCCACGATTAAATGAAGATACACCAGCTTGGCTTTAAGCGTGTTCTTTGAGCGTGGACACAGTCCTAGGGGAGCCGAGAGGAAGACGCAGCTCTCCCTTTTCACAAGCCGTTTTGGAGCCGCCGCCCCCCCCCCCGTGAAGGAAGGAACGGGATGGCAGAGGGCGTAGCGGCCGACGTGCTGCCGGAGGATACAGACCGTGGGCGAAGCGGAGGAGGAGGTTGACGCCGGGATGGATGGGGCGGCCAGCCCGCCGGTGGTGCGGCCGAAACAGCATGAGCCCGGGGTCGACGGCGCCCCTAGTGAACGAAAGGAACGCGAATGCAACGCCCGGGAGACGCCCGGCCCAGAGACAGGTGGGATGCGTCTTCAAACCCCGCCCTATGCCGGTTCCCAGTTCCAGGATTGGAGGGAACGGCGATGGCTGGAAGACGAGGAAGGGGACTGGAGCCACTCCACTGGCCTGGGGCCTTCCACCCTAGAGATCCTACGCGACCGTTTTGGCGAGGCGAACGCGCCCTCCTGGCAGCCATGGGCGCCCAGCATGGAGGGAGCCACCTCCTGGTCGGGAGGCGGTACGGCGGGTGGGAGTTCTGACAGCAAATTCCGACTTGCCAGCCCGAAGCTGAAGTTGGAGGGGCGTGAACAACGCTGGGTGAGTGGAGAGCGGAGACAGGCTGTACATTCATACGGTGGGGGCGAGGGCAGCCACGCAACTCCCGGTGCCGCTACACAGCCCGGGAGAGAGAGGAGAGTAGATCCCGTGAGAGACGCCCCTCGACAGCTACCCGGCACAGGAGATAGGCCACCACAACAGCGTTACAGAGACCCGCTACCGGCATGGGGCAACGGTCCCTGGGCACCCCCCCTCCAGCAACATCCCTGGGGATTACCGCCTGTGCAGGATGCATTTGATGGAACTGCAGGAAAGGTGGCACTGTTCCTGAGTCAGGTAATAAGCCATATGGACCTTTATGGCAGATTATATCCTTCGCAGTGGTCCATGGTCGTGGCGGTCACAGCAGTGCTAACGGGGGAGGCAGCTGAATGGGTCGCCGATTTACATAGTGAACACGCCCGCGAGTTAACGGATCTGGGCCTGTTCCTTGAAGCATTACGCAATAGGTTCGAGGATGAAACTCGGACCCAGGTCATCGAAGGTGAATTGGTCAACCTATGACAGCGTGGTCGCCCTGCCAAGGATTATGTCAAGGAGTTCCGTAATCTGGCAGGAAAACTCCATTCGTGGCCAGAGCGATTACTTATCCACCAATTCCAGGCAGGGCTAGATAGAGAAATAAAACAGGCCTGTGTATACCGGGGTCTAGGCCCACGATTGTCCGAATGGTACAAGGCAGCGGTGAGCCTAGACGTTGGTTTACGAGAATTCAGGCCTCGGAACACACCACCGTTCCAGTCCCGTCGTGGTCCAGGTGGCAGATCCAGTGACCGCGGGGCGTTGAGAGGAACCCCGGCATTCGGGCCGACCGCTACCGAGGCGAACAGACGCCCGTTCCGGTGCTTTCGATGCAACCAAGAGGGTCATAGAGCTGCGGACTGCCCCGTCGCAGCCCCGCGACTGTCAACTCCCCGGCCATCCGTTCCGACTACCACGCCACGTGACCGACCCCTACGAACACCAGAACGCTCTAGGGCGGCCACGCAGACGCTCTCGTTAGAACCGACAACCCGGTCCAGTAATACCATGCCAGGGACGGCTCGTGTCCCCGACGCATCCGAAGAAAGCGACAACGGAGATGAGTTGCAGGATCCTATGGTAAGTGACCCTGTACACCCCTTCCTGATACCAGTGACCCTTAGACATCCTGTCACTAAGAAGGAGTGTGAACAAAAAGCCTTAATTGATACAGGCTGTACTCGATGCCTTATGCGGCAGTCGGTAGCTGAGGGCTTGGGCCTTCGGATCCTGACTCTTCGTACCCCCATTAAATTCGAGCAGATGGATGGGTCCATCCTGGGAGGCACACCTACCGCCAGTGTTACAGAACCCGTATTCCTGCAAATAGGAGCCCATCAGGAAATGATCCGGTTCATTGTAGTAACCCAGATGATTGAACCCATCATTCTTGGGCTCACGTGGTTGGACAGGTGGGAACCACACATATGGTGGGATGGGGGTTATCGTAGGCTCAGACTGCCATGTACAAAAGAGAGGGTGGCTCTCCAGCAAGAAACAACAAGACAAGGTACATACCCCCAAGCATATAATGACCTCGCCCGAGTATTTAGCGAGGAAGAATGTGACATCCTGCCCCCCCATCGGGATACGGATTGTGGTATCGAAATACTTCCCGGAGCCCGGTTGCCAAAACCCCGTATGTACTCGATGACACCACAGGAACTGAAGGAATTGCGAACGTATATAGATAAAAACCTGGCCCGGGGATTTATTCGTCCCAGTCGTTCGCATTTAGCGGCACCCGTCCTCTTTCGAGGTAAGAAGGATGGCGGCTTATGTTTATGTGTTGACTACCGGGGATTGAATGCTGTCTGCGTAGAACCGTTGTACCCCCTGCCGCTGATAACTGATTTGTTGGCTACCCTGGCGTCAGGGAAAATCTTCACGAAATTGGACCTCCGCGAAGCCTATTATCGGGTACGGATACGTCAGGGAGACGAGTGGAAAACCACATTTAACACTCCCCTCGGCAGCTACCAGTTCCTGGTGATGCCTTTCGGTCTACAAGGGGCACCAGCGGTGTTTATGCAGCTTATAAACGGTATTTTACATGAACACCTATATCGGGGCGTCTTAGTCTATCTGGACGACATTTTGATCTACTCTGATACAATGGAAGAACACGTCCAGCTGGTTAGACAGGTCCTGACCAAGTTGCTGGACGCACATCTTTTTGTAAAACTCTCAAAATGTGAGTTCCACTGGGAGGAGATCGATTATCTAGGTTTTTGAATTAGTCGTACTGGTATCCAGATGGACCCGAAGAAAGTAGCTGCGGTCTTAGAGTGGAAAGCTCCGCAAACCCGTAAACAACTGCAAAGTTTTTTAGGTTTTGCAAACTTTTATCGACATTTCATTCCGTCCTTTGCAACAACAGCATTACCATTAACGGAGCTATTGCGAACAAAAGGTGTGGTGGCCCCTGGGAAAAAGCCTAGGCCGGGATACAAACTACAATGGTCATCTGAATGCCAACAAGCCTTTGAAAATCTTAAACGGGCTTTTGCCACTGAACCCGTATTGATACACCCTAACACGTCACAACCGTTCGTAATACAAGCAGATGCTAGTGACGTGGCAGTAGGAGCTATTCTAATGCAGAAAGATGCGAACGGTATGTTAAGGCCTTGTGCATACACCTCCCGAAAATTTACAACTGCAGAAAGGAACTGGGCAGTGTGGGAGAAAGAGGCCTATGCCGTAAAATGGGCGTTACAGACATGGCGGCACCTACTGGAGGGTAATCCCATACCGTTCGAGGTCTGGACGGATCACAAGAATCTACAGGCCCTCCAAACACCTCGGAAACTGTCCCCAAAACAGGTGAGATGGGCACAATATTTTCAACAGTTCCGTTTTGCCCTCGTGTATAAGCCAGCTAGAGGAATGTTTTTAGCGGATGCGTTGTCACGGATGCCGCAATATCACAGTAAACGAGATGAGGGTTTACAAGCAGTAATCTCACCCCTAAAAGCGTATGTATTGACAGCCCCGCAGACCGAGGATTGGCTCACGCTTTTACGGAAAGCCATTCGGACGGACGCATGGGCACAAAACAATGCAGCATCCCTAACCCACCATGATGGCCTAGCGTGGTGGGGAGATAAACTCTATATTCCAGCAACATTGAGACAATGAGTGTTACTCCAGTGCCATGATAGGAAAACCGCCGGACACTTCGGGTTCCTTAAAACCCTACATCTGACGCGCAGACAATTCTGGTGGCCTAAAATGAGGAAAGACATTGACCAATACGTCCGGGGATGCCACACATGCGCGGTATCCAAGCCACAACCAGGGAAGCCACTGGGCTTATTACAAACCGTAGCCGAACCAAACAGACCATGGGAGGAAATAGCCATGGATTTCATTGTAGACCTTCCCAGTAGCAGAGGTTATACCGTTATTTGGACAGTAGTCGATCTTTTCTCAAAGCAAGCCCACTTTATTCCATTTAAAGGCTTACCCTCTGCCCGACGCCTGGTACGTTTATTCCTACAACATATTTACCGTTTGCATGGAGTGCCTAAGAGGATAATATCAGACAGAGGGGTACAATTCACCGCCCGATTCTGGAGAGGGTTTCTCCGTGATATAGGGTCAACCCAGGGCCTTAGTTCAGCCTATCACCCTAGTACGAACGGTGTTGCTGAACGCATGAATGCCATGATAGAACGATACTTACGCTCCTACGTTACCTACCAACAAAACGATTGGGTTGATTACCTTCTATTTGCTGAAACGGCATACAATAACGCAGTACATCGGAGTACCGGATTTACTCCGTTCCGGGTAGTCATGGGGAGGGACTTCCCTGCTATCCCGGAGTTAGACCTTTCCCTCCAAAAACCTATGACTCCCAACGACTGGGCTACTAACGTGAATGCTGTGTGGCCTCACATAAAAACCGCTTTGACACGGGCAGCCGATGAATACAAGCTCCAGGCAGACAAAAGGAGGGCTACATGTCCATCTTTTCAGATTGGAGACCTGGTTTATTTGTCAACAAAATACTTAAAGCTACGATTACCAAGTAAAAAACTAGGACCCAAATATATAGGCCCATTTCCTATCATTAGAGTAATTAACCCCGTAACATTCATGCTAAAACTACCCCCCTTATTGGGAAAGACCCATCCGGTATTCCACTCTAGCTTGTTAAAACCGGCCACTGCACCCACTACAACACCAAAACCACCTCCTGGCCCGGTAACCGGTGCCCACTATGAAATACAAGACATCATCGATTCCAAACTACGTAGAGGCCAGTTATACTATTTAGTCCGCTGGACAGGGTATCCTGATAGTGAAGCATCCTAGGTACCTGTAAAAGACATAAACGCCCCTAGATTACTGAGAAAGTTCCACAAAGCAAACCCCCAGAAACCACATCCCTTACCTGACCATTAATATCATCTCTTTTTGTCTCCTCCTCTTAGACGGACGCCTGGTAGGGGGAGCCGCCTGTCGAGCGTCAAGAAGCACTCGACATCATGTCCATGCACCGGCAGAACATGGATACCCGGCTGGAAGGGGGGGGGTTGAGCCACATGGGTGATGGTGGTGGAATAGGCTTCCGAGTAGGCGTTTATGTGCACGGGTGCCTTATGGGGTCGCGTGGGATTAGCTTACTACTCTGAGAACACTCTAGAAAAGTGACGGCATCCCAGTACGTCCGAAGGAAATGAGGAAGTACGAGACCTTCCAGCTGAATGTAATCTGGAAGGAACTATATAAGGACTCGCTTGCAAGGGCGTGACAGCTGCGTCTTTGTTTTGCTAGCTTTGCATTCCGGTTTCTGTAAGCGCTGATTGCCACGATTAAATGAAGATACACCAGCTTGGCTTTAAGCGTGTTCTTTGAGCGTGGACACAGTCCTAGGGGAGCCGAGAGAGGTGTTTTATTTTCTTTATAACAAATAAATGAGTTTTATTAGAGAATATTTTCTTTGGGTTTTATTTCAGAATATTGCAACTTGGAGAAGCCACGATCCATCCTCTAATTAACCAGGGTGATTGTCCCAGAGCCAAAAATGGGATTAATCAACGCCCTGACATCTGGTAGCAGAGGAGTTTTCTTAGAAGAAATATTTTCTTCGGGGTTTGTTTTCTTAAAGTAGGCAACAAGGAAAAGGTCTCGATCCACTCCTCTAATCAGGCGTGATTATCTCATAGCCAGAATGGGATTAATCAACGCCCTGACATCTGGTAGCAGTCGGACGGTTGAGATTTATGGCTTTTTTCCTTGTCTGTTACTTTTGATGATAAGCGCATAGGCAATTAGTTTTTAGCTACTGAGGTACGCTAATTATTTTTGCTAAGATGCCGAAGAAGAAGAAAAACAAATACAAAATGTATTCTGCTGGAGAGGTGGCAGACAAAAGGTTTTCAAATTTTCAGCCCGTTGCTACAGCCACACGCCTGGAACAAGAAGAAGCCATGGGAGCAGAAATGGAGGGAGATAAGACAGAAGCTGTTTTTGAAGATAATGAATTACGACTGAGGTCAGTAACATTTTCTTCTGATTTTCCAAGCTCTGAAAAAGTCCTCCCAGAACCTTCTGAATTTGTAACGCTCGGTGCAAGGCCAAAGCAAACTGCCGAGCAAAATTCCTCCCACGCAGAGAGAGAAATAATTCATTATTCTCCTCGCATTCTTGAGTTCACCCTGGATGAGCTGGCTATGAAAGCCTATTGTGACCGTATAAAATTCTATGAACAGGAGCTATCCCAGGCAAAAATGGCTATATTAATGCTGGAACAAGAAAAGGCAGAGCCCCGTGACTTAAGATTTTCAAAAGCGCCATCTTGTCTTCTTCCTCAGAGCCGAAGACACACCCTCTGGTGGATTCTGTGTCAGGCCAATTAAGACAGAGAGCACTGCACACGTCACATGAAAGTCTCCCTGATCAAGTTAAACATAAACCTCCCACGCAGTCATTTCTTGTAACTGGGCTGCCCGAAGCTAAAGGTGCACACCATCTGCTGGCGAAAGTAATTTACTACAGGAATCTGAAATGCCACAAGTGTTTCCACAGGCCCAAACTCCAACACCCCCTGGTGGTGCTGGTGTCTTTTTAGATGGAACACAACCAAGCTTAATGCAGCAAAGGCAAATGACTGCATCTCCAGCAGGTCATGCTAATATTGCAGCTCAAGCACAAATGGCAGCTGGAATACAGCAGATTCCAGTGCAACAGCCACGGCAGCTACAGATGCCTGCATATGTGCCACAGCCACAAGTGCAAATAGGGCCAGCTCCTGGTCCACCTCCAATGGCACAACCAGGACCATTTTTAGGTCCACAACAGGCACAGCAAATACCACAGGCATTTCTGCCAGCACAGCCAGCATACCAAATGCAGGCTCCTTACCAGGCATTTTCTGTCTCTCCACTAACTGGTGAGTCAAAACTAAAAATCTCAGGACATAATTATAAAGCCTGGGTCAGTGAGATTACACTATTGCTTCTTAGAGAAGGCACTCACTGCATGATTTTTAACCCTCCTGCTCAGCCTTGGACTTTTGCAATAAGAGATTTAGAGATAAGAGCTCGCACAACATTATTGATGTCCATGGATACTGAACTGCAGGTCACTTTTCCACCAAATACAACAGCCCGGCAAATTTGGGCTGAATTGGAAAATTGCTACAGGCCTGTCTCAATTGAATCCTCATGTTTACTCATGTCTGAACTCCACGGTTCGAGATTGAAACCTGGTGAACAAATTGGAGGGCATTTGACGAAACTGAAAGGACTGAGAACAGAATTGAGAGAAAGAGGCCATAACATTGAAGATATTCAAATGATCAGCATCATTATTAACTCTTTGAATTATGAATGGAAAGATGCTGTTACAAAAATTAACCAAGTCCCAATTGCTCAACGCACAGTGGACAATGTCTGTAGACTTTTAATTGAAGAAGAGGCATTCATGTTGGCCACGGCACATTTGAGAGGACCACCCGCATCAAGAGCTCCAGCTAGGCGCCCCTTCCGAGGAAGGACCTACACTCCAAGGATGCCAAGATGCAACACCTGCAATCGTGTGGGACATGCCACCCGGGATTGTCCCCAATGAGTTCCAGCTCCCGTCACATACCAGCCCAGAGGAACAGATTCCAGAGGCAGAGGCAGAGGCAGAAGACAAGGTCGTCGTGGTCCCCGGCATGATCCACAAACTCCACTCACCACATTGGCTTTAACCAATGATCCACAACTTCAACCAGAGTACTACAGATGACTCCTGTGGACTTTGGACAGTGGTGCAGCATTGCATGTTACCTACAGAAAAGAACTTTTCACAGAAATGCACGAGCCTGAACCTGAACTACATGAACTTTATTCTTTTTCCAATCATTCTTGTCAGGTCAAAGGAAAAGGAACTGTTTATGTTGAAGAGCTCGATGCATTCATTCCTGATGTTTATTACATACCAACAGCAACCAGTAACTTGCTTACTGAGTCACTTGTCTAGAGCATTAAAATTCCAGGTTCACCATCTTGAAAATACAAGTTACATAGTTAAAGATGGAGATATTGTTGCTGAAACCATATTAATTGGTGGTGTTTATTACTTAAAGCCAAAGCCTAAAACACAAACACAGGCAAGTATACAAACTCCAAAAAGGGAGAGCACAGGCCCAGAGAGAGATGCTCCAGAGAGAGATCCTGTTGCTATTCCAAAGGCTCCTAAAGCCAACAAAACAGAATTGGTAAACAGGTTGCTCAGAGCAAGCCTGAGGTTCCTCATAAAAATGTTAATGTTGAGAATTCACTAACTGGTAAACCTTTGCATTCCAGGTGTATCCATAAATGGCATAGAAGATTGGGGCATGCCAGTTTCTGTGTTCTTAGGAAGATGCCGGAGTTTGCAAAAGGTTTGGATCTAAAGGGGTGTAAGGTGTTTTTGTATTGTGCTGTCTGCAAAAAGGCCAAATCCAAAGCAGCAATGATTCCCAAACACGCTACACGCCTGTCAACATGCATTTTTGATTTGGTTGACACTGACATAGTTGGCCTTTCCCGCCATCATTTGGTGGTAGAAAATATTTTCTAACAATTGTTGATAATTACTCTAGATATGGATATGTATATCCCATGAAAGAAAAATCTGAGACCTTTCAGATCTTTAAAGACTTTGCAGCCCTTGTTTCTACCCAACACCAAGTTCGCATCGCCAGAATCCAGAGTGATCGTGGTGCCGAATTCATGTCTCAGCGTTTCCAGGACTGGATGCGTAAGAATGGAATTCTTCATCAGACTTCGGCCCCTTACACACCGGCTCATAATGGGGTCGTAGAACGAAGACAAGGAGTACTGCAAACCATGATGCGTTGTCTCCTAGAAGATGCCAACCTTGGTAAGATATACTGGGGTGAAGCTATAAAATATGCAAATTACATTGTCAACCGTACTTGGAGCAGTGTAACAAATCAGACTCCTTTCTTCATGTTGTATAGGTACAAGCCCGATCTTAAAAATATCCAAATTTTTGGTTCATATGCTATGGTGAACATTCCCTTAGCTCAAAGAAGAAAAGGAGGTCCAACAGCAAAAAGACTGAGATTTATGGGTATTGATGATAACTCAAAATGGAGCAAATTTATTGACTAAACATGTAATTGTGATTTCCCAATCTGCTAATTTTGAGGAAGATATTGACTGGTCCAGGATTCATTCCAATGATCCTGGAGTTTATTTTCCTAGAGATGATACTGCTGATGCCACGCAGATTGATGATCAAGATTCCACTGGTTCTTCTCAACCCGATGTTCCGTCTTCGCAAGCCACGGATGCTGACGCTAGCGACGAATGTGAGGACGAGGACGAAGCAGAAGAAGACTGGACAGTTGTCCCGAGACGTTCCAAGAGGGCCACAAAAGCGATCCCTCCGCAACGATATTCTTGGCAACTGACAAAAGCACTCTTGCCTTTGATTTGCAATGTTACACTTCTACCTGATAATTTCACACAAATCAAGCAGCTTCCTGATTCAGAGCAAGAAAAATGTTATGAAGCAATGCAGGTTGAAATGGACAGTCTAAAGAAACTTAAAGTGTTTACACCTGCAAAACCTCCAGCAAACAAAAAGGTCATTGGCACTCGATGGGTCTACAGAATCAAAAAGAAACCAAATGGTGAGTCACTGTACAAGGCCAGACTTGTACCTTAGGGTTTCGCTCAACGTTATCCTGAGGACTACACAAATACCTACTCACCGACAGTTCGAACTGAGAGTGTAAAAATTGCTTTAGCAACTGCAACTATCCTTGGTTTAGAAGTTTTCCAGTTCGATGTTGACACAGCTTATCTACATGCAGATCTAGATGAAGAGATCTACGTGAGAAGCCCTCCAGGATTCCGACAGCAAGAAGGGGATACCTGGTTTCTAAACAAAAGTCTTTATGGTCTGAAACAATCTGGTTTAATGTGGTACTTATGTCTTACTGACAAACTAAATTCAATGGGCTTTATTAAGTCCGAAACTGATGAGTGCATGTTCACAAAAAGATCTAACAATGCATATGAGATAGTTCTTGTTTATGTTGATGATATTGTTTATATTGGTCCAAATAAGCAAATGAGTGAAATTTTTGCCAAAGCTTTGCAGAGATACTTCACATTGAAATCATTAGGTCACATTAGCACTTATTTAGGTGTTCAGATTGAAAAAACACAGAAGGGGTTTAGTCTTTCACAAGAAGATAAAATTGAACAAATTTTGCATCATTGCAACATGAAGGATGCTAACACAACAAAGACACCCATGCAAACAGATTTTCACAACTTGACATAAGAAGCAAGTCCTGAATTCGAGGATCAAACACTTTATCGTTCAGTCATTGGGTCACTATTGTACATTAGTAGTTGGACCAGACCCGACATTGCACTTAGTGTTAATCTCTTATCTCGACACGTAGGTAAGGCAAAACAGTTTCATTGGACATGTATTAAGAAATTATTGAGATACCTAAAATACACCAAACATTTGAAGTTATTGTTAGAACCAACACATACTGATTATGCAGAATTATGGTGTTATGCAGATTCTGATTGGGCAAGTGATAAGAAATCACGTAAAAGTACTTCAGGTTATATGATGTTCTTAAATGGATGTCCTGTTTATTGGCAAGTACGTAAACAGAATTTTGTTTCTTGTTCATCTACTGAAGCTGAATATGCTTGTGTTTCAGATGCATGTAATTCCCTAACTTGGTTTGATGCTTTAGTCACAGATATCTGAACACACCCGATCCGACCAATCACCGTGATGGAAGACAATGAATCGGTGGTTTATATTTCTGAATCTCATTTTACAGGTTCTAGGTCCAGACACATTGACATCCGTTATCAAAACATAAAACATGTAGTGAAAAAAGATTTTGTTAAAATGCAATATGTATCTACACATGATCAAATTGCTGATATGCTCAACAAACCACTCCCAGCAGCTCAACACGAGTATCTGCGTAAGAAGATGTGCCTTATTTGATGATGTACCTGATATTCGCTCAACTGGCAAAGAAGGGGAATGTCACTGCGTTTTTTTATTTACCAGCTGAGCTCATCATTTCTGGACTGTCAGACTTTCTGTAGCTTGCCAACTTCTTATCAGTAAGCTACGTGTATCCGTCATCCACCCACATTCCTTCACACTCTTTCCTTTGTTCTCTTGCCATGAGTGCCGGCTGCTGAAAAAAGCAGCTGGCACGAACTATTTCAAAATGTAACAATTACTTTTCTTAGTTAGTGAGGTGTTTTATTTTCTTTATAACAAATAAATGAGTTTTATTAGAGAATATTTTCTTCGGGTTTTATTTCAGAATATTGCAACTTGGAGAAGCCACGATCCATCCTCTAATTAACCAGGGTGATTGTCCCAGAGCCAAAAATGGGATTAATCAATGCCCTGACAATCTCTTCATAGAATTATACGGTATAGGGACCTACTAGACTCAAAAGGACTATTAAGAACACACCAGGACCTCAGAGATGTGGGAATAGAATTGGATTGGTGGCCCTACCTTCAAGTACAAAATAGGTATAGGAAAGACAGGGAGGAAGGAGAAATTGATGTGAACCCTAACAGGCTAGATAAATTTCTGGAAGTGAAAGAAGGGAAATTAATATCCAAAATATACAAATATTTACTAGAAATTGATTTAAATGAGAATATAATTAAAGGACAAATGATTGCCTGGACCAGAAACATAGGTAAAAATATTCAACTTGAAGAATGGGAAAGAATTTGGGAAAACAACATTAAAATAACGAAATCAGTAATTTACAAAGAAAATCAATATAAGATGTGGTATAGGTGGTACCTTGCCCCCTCGAGACTAGCACAAATGTACCCTAATTTGGACCCAAAATGTTGGAAATGTAAACAGGCCCGAGGAACTTTCTACCACGTATGGTGGCTATGTCCCAAAATCAAGGCATACTGTGGGAAAATTAGAATTTGGATATCACAAATTACAGGAGAAGAAATAGAATTAGACCCAGAGATTTTTTTACTAGGAATATATAAACAAAATATTAGAAAAGAAATGACATATTTGATACATCATATAATTACGGCGGCCAGAATAGCAATTGCACAAATTTGGAAGACGGATCACTTGCCAACCGACCAACAGATAATACAAAAAATATATGCATGTGCGGAATCAGACCAACTAACACTGAAATTAAAGGATAAGGAAAGCTCAAAGTATTTTAAGGTATGGGACAAGTGGTATGATTGGATTAAGCGAAAAGAAAGTGGATAAGGATATACTTAGTAAAGTATAAAGATAATTTTGATGAGTATTACATTTTATTTTTCTCCCTCTTTTTTTTCTTTTTTTTCTAAAAGTGAGTTTTAAATTAAGAACTGATAATTGGTAGTGTATTTCCATGCTTATTTCATATAAATACCAACAATAACTTCACCGTCATGAGGATGAATGTGGGACTAGGTTATGAAATATATGTGTAGAGGAGAAGAATATATATAGATATGTAAAAGAATAGAAATGAAATGTTAAATATAAGATATGCTCTATGTATATGAATATTTTATTATGGTTTTAATTGTTTTTATAATTGTTTGATAATTTAATAAAGTTTGTTTTAAAAAAAAAGTGAGACATCTAATGCCATAAAATTTCCAACAACTCAGTAGAATGCACTTCTACTGAAGCAGATGCCCAGATTGCCAACAGAAAATATTCGCTTTCATGTTTTTCCTATCAAGTCACTGATGCAAGCTGTGTTTTCCAAAGGTTTTTCTCAGAGCTTCCAAGACATCTCGATTCCTCAGGCTGTATATGAAGGGATTTGTCATGGCAGGTACAGTGGTAAAAAACAGTGTATTAACCATGGCTTCCTGTGGTGAATAAGAGGATGCAGGTTTCATGTATGTTGCAAGAGCAGTTACATAGAAAATCCCAACTACACACAAGTGAGACATGCATGTTCCTAAGGCTTTGTGGCTCCTTTGAGAAGATCGTAGCCTCACAACTTGGAGGAGGATAGCAACATAGGAAGTAAGAATAACTGAGATGGGGATGAGAAGTACCAGGAAATTTCCAACATAGATTGTTTGTTCAAAAGCAGAATTATCTGAACATAACAGCTGTATAAGTGCTGGGTAATCACATATGTAATGGTTAATCACATTGGACTTGCAGTAGGGAAGGGGCAATACATAAAAAGAGCAAGTGAGAGTCTGGACAATAGACCAAAACCAGGCCGCCATTGACATCATATAACAGACGTTTCTCCTCATGAGGATGGGATATTGGAAAGGTTTGCAGATGGCCACGTATCTGTCATAAGACATGGTTGCCAGGATGAGGCATTCTGCTCCTGCCAAAACCAAAATTACAGAAATCTGGACAACACATCCATAGAGTGAAATGGTATACCTCTTAGTTAGAAAGCTGACTAATACTTGTGGAACAATGGAGAGAACTTGGCAGATATCCATGAAAGCCATTTGACTAAGAAAGAAGTACATGGGAGTCTGAAGTCCAGAGTCTGTCTTAATCAGAAAAATAAGGAGGCTGTTTCCCATCAGAGCAACCAGAAACATGAAGAGAAGTCCCCAAAGGAACAGGGTGGGTGACCATTGACGCAGAAGGCCAACCAGAAGAAATTCTCTCCATGAAGTTATGTTCTCCTCTCTCATTCCTCCTTTGTTGCCAAGCTTTTATCTAAAGATACAAAAATAATTTGGGAGAACGTTTGTCATAAATATGTTGAAATCCACCATTATTAATAGATATTTTCCTTCCCCCTCCCCATTTTGTTTAAATTGAACAAACAGCATATCATGGGACGCATCTAATAAGATTATAACTAATGTTCAGAAGGATGTAGCTGTATGTGATAATGCACAAGTAACATAATTTGGAATTTGTCTTAGATATGAATATGATAGCATTCTCCAACTCACTACCTTCCAGTTATGTTGAAATTAGATTTCCAGAATGTTTAGGTATCCCAGCAGATCTCAAAAGTGCCAGACTGGGGAAAGTGCCAGACTGCACAAAGTTTCTCTGTGAGTCAGATGGGCAGCCTCTATATTTGATATATAAATTAAATGAAGAAAGAAATTGACCAGCCCAGGGTTCTCAAAGGTAGCTTTGTGCCTAAGATGGGACTAGAACTCAAGGTGCCCCATTTTCTAGCCTTGTGCCTTAATCAATATACCCAACTGGCTTTCTAGCATACATAAATATATACATACATATACATGCATATACATATACATCTCTAGGATTATTGTTTTTAAAACCAATCTGTTGCCTTACCTGCAAATCTAAGTTGCATATTTGCATTGAACCTTGGCCCTTTCAGATCTGACATCTTAAATAACATTGGCTCAAATGGAGGCAGAGAGGCAGGCAAGCAGACAGACGATAAGAGTGTATAATTATTTACTGAAATGTAATAAGTTTTATTGATATACAATGAGATGATGATAGACAGACAGACAGACAGACAGATAGACAGATGATAGACAGATAATAGAGAGAGAGAGAGGGAGGGAGAAAGGGAGAGAGAGAGACAGGCAGGCAGGCAGACAGACAGACAGACAGATGGACAATGCATGCAAAAGTCTTTCCTCTAAAAATGAGTGTTATGTTCAAGTAACTGTGCTTAGGATCCTTTGGTGTGGAGGATCAAAACTTTGGGCACCCTCCAAAAATGTCTGAACGATAACATCCATGAACCCCCAAACAGTGTTCATTATCAGGGATTATCTGAATTTCATCTTAGGGAATTGATTGGATTGATTTGTTAGATTTCTATCCCCATCTCAAGAGAGTTAATTTTCCCCACAACAAAAGTATTGTGAGTAGCTGGAGTGAGGACAAATTTCTGCAGGGAACCTGAATCTGGGTTCTTTCCCCTTCACTCTTCTGCCTCACTGGCTTCATCTTGAGAAACATTTTGGAAAGCATCTGTTGCCTGTTGTCACCCTGATCCAGCTCATTGCACATTTCTGAGTATTTAAAAGCCCCCAAAATAACTTCTTTAGTAATAAGCACAGAAGAAAGAGCTCTGAAATACTACCACAATATGCTGTACAAAAGAGATCCTGTATGAGTAGTCACAAACCCCAAGTCAAAAATCTGCATTGCTGTGAATATACACACAAAAGTTGACTTTTGTCTAATACTTAAAGCAAAAGAATATTCTCTTTATCCAACTTCTTTGAGGCAATTAACAACAAGCTTTAGTTTTGCATCTCTGATAAAGAGCAGCAAAGGAAGATGAAAATTTTATTTTATGTATTTATATTTATTTTATGTATCCAATCCATGCTTATACTTATTACCAAATATGTTCTTGACAAAAATAAAATAAAATTAAAAAAAAGAAAGAAATGTTGGGCATCTGGGAAATAAGTACTTGTTTTTCAAGATCAGGCAAACAGATGTGTTTGTTCCTATCCCTGCAAAGAGTTATTTGCATTGTCAGGCGTATTTTTAAAATGAAATTTCAATTTTTAAACAAAGGGACACATACCTGCACACAGCCAGAGCGTCATTTATCACCATATGGATGATAAAGCAGGGATACAATTAGTAACATATGTGTAAATAAAATAATGATGTAAAAATAATAAATAAATAATAAAAATATAAATACAGGTATATGTATAAATACACCATTATATACTTTATGCAATATACTTTATCATAACATGGTTTTAGATATACACATACTATTGCAATTATCATGTGGTAAGTATATTTACCTGTCTGAAAGTTGTTTACAAATATAGTTTTATGAGTTAAATAATTGTATTACGGACCGTTATAGAATATCAGCTTAACAGGAATAATTATCTTTTCAGAAATGAAATACTACATACCTGCAGGTATTTGCAACAGCAAATGGGGAAAAATAGGATCCTTTAAAATCAGAAAGCTCTGTTTGAGTTCTGAATTTTTGCCCAACTGAAGTCTTTTGCATTGCTTGTTTCATGGCTTCTTCAAATCATGCAGTGTGATTTTATTCAAATATATGGTAATTATTTTTTCAGTGCAAGATTCATTGTCCTACATCTTGCATGAAACAAGTATAACTTCCATTATGAAAATCAGTGAGACAGCTTAAAGTTTTAAAAATAAAATCAGGGAGAAAAATCTATGCTACAAATTTACAGATCAGTAGCAAGTATTGATCTGAGTTTGATCTGATCAGATACAAATCTGATTTTTAAAATCTAAAGTCTGAAGGAGGGAAAAAATAAGAAATCTATTTTTCCATTCCTAATTATCTGTAACTTACAAAATCAAAGGTTTATTTAATAATAGAGGAAGGGAGAAAAACTATATTCATTTTGAAAAACTCAAGTTACGGCCAATCTACTTTTCATTCTCTCTGCAGCCAAGAAAATCTTTCCTATATCCAGGGAGAGGTTCTAAGAGACTTCTACTTTAGGGAATTTGATTTTCAGTCCAAGATTTTAATTAAGATGCAATTTACAAAGTGAAAAGTTTTTAATATCAGATCATACTATTTGATTACTGCAGGGTTTTTTTTTTCAGTTTCTGGTTTCCTTAATAGAACTTCCTAGGCACTTAGTGAATTACAAAGTAACATCATGCTAAGCTTGTTAGTTCCAAAAACAAATTGTACTGCAATAATCATAGAAAGGATAGATTTGCATCTTAGAGTTACACAGTGGTGGGATCCTGCCAGTTTAACAAGTGGTTCAGTGATTGTGTGTTTTGTGCGCTCCTGCGCCTGACGCGCACTGTGCACGTGTGCCAGTGGGTTTCAAAAATTTTTTACTACCTATTCTGTGGGTGTGGCTTGGTGGGCGTGGCATGACTTGGTGGGTGTGGCTTGGTGGGCATGGCAGGGGAAGGATACTTTAAAATCTCCATTCCCTCCCGATCAGCTGGGACTCGGGAGGCAGAGAATAGATGGGGGCAGGGCCAGTCAGAATTTTTACTACCGGTTCTCCAAACTACTCAAAATTTCCACTACCGGTTCTCCAGAACTGGTCAGAACCTACTGAAACTCACCTCAGGCATGTGCACAGTTTTGACAAAACTAAACTTCCACGTTCCTTCTGGGGACTAACACAGCTGAGGCATGGCAATCCGCTCTGTTGCGCAAATCAGCTGAGAAGATAAAGGTAAGTAAAACGTGCAGGGGCGGGCGGGCCCACCTGATCGTCGGAGCAAACCGGTTCGCTCCCAGCTGATCGTCAGAGCTATCGGTACACCAAACTGGTCTGAACCAGCTGAATCCCATCCCTGGGTTTACATAACCACTCCCTAGTCAGAATTACAGAACAACAGAGTTCAAAGGGATCTTGGAGGCCTTCTAGTCCAACCTCCTGCTCTGGAAGGAAACCCTATACCACTTCAGACAAATGGTTGTCCAATCTCTTCTTTAAAACTTCCAGTGTAGGAGCATTCACAACTTATTTATCTGAGTTTAGTCCTTATGTATCTGAGATTCTGACTTGCTTATCACTGCTTATTTGTCCAGCCAATGTCCCACTAAGTTCTGATACTATGCTTTGTTGTTTGAGCCTAAGATTGGATTAAACTTCAAGCCTATCTCTTTGGATATGTCAGAACTGCTGGTGTTTTGTTCTCAAGCCTTGCCTGCAAGGATCTCTTTGTTACTAGGAAAACCCATGTCTGCCAGCATAACATACATTTCACTTCTAATGGCAACACTACTTTCAATTCAAGTTTAACGCATGGCCTCTGCCTGAGTGTCTTCCTTAGTTCTCTTAGCAATAAGATGTTTCTGCTCTGCTTTCTTCTCAAAAGCCTCAAGCAGCCAGGAGCATTCAACCAACTGGAGCAGATCAAGATACATCCATCAGAATGCCATCCTCAAACAGCTCATCAAACAAACCAGCCCAAGTTCTCACTTGAGGGCCAAATGACCAGATTTAAATTATCCTAGTTTAGACACCTTATGCGAATGCCTGGTTCTAATGCAGAGAAGGAAAGAGAAGAAAAGGATGGTTGGCAGCAAAATGGATGGACTCAGTTACAATGGTGAGGGGCGCACCTTTGGAAGATCTGACACATCAGTCAGGGACAGATTGTCATGAAGAATATCTATCTACATATATGTAGACATAACCCTGGCTTGATGACACATGTGAGATTTTAAAAAACAGCAAACCTCATAAAAAGTGAAATGGAGATCGTGAACAAGTAAAAAGCAGATTTATTATACATACATATATATGTAGAAGAAGCGATAGACCTCACGATCTCTGAAACGTTTAAAAGTTTTAAAAAATTTTATTTTAATACTTGTGCTAAGCTTTCGTCGGCCCCTACCGACTTCGTCAAAGTATAAAATCACCATTGAAGAGCTGCTTGCTTTTATGTAATGCTGATCAATTTGGTCATTGTGCGTGTAACAGGCCCACACCCTTGCCTTCCCCCTGTAATTATCTTATTTTCTGCCTTAGTCATGCTGACAGATGACGATGCACTTTCCCCTGCCTCCTGCCCCATTGTGTGTTGCCTCTTTCTCTCCCTGGGGGGTAACGCAGGGTTATCAGGCATTGCTTTGAAGGTATTACTCCCGGCTCCCTCTCCCTCATTGTTATGCCTTTCCCTTTTAGGTGCACACGTTGCTTCCTCTAAACCCATTTGTTTTACCCATGATCTTGTGACAGGTCTGTGTTGTTCCTCCTTACCCCCCCCTATCTCCCTCATTCTGCTGTTTCCCTAACCTACTCTCTTGCCCTCTGTCAGGGTCTGTCACCCCTCCATTGGGCCAATCTCTATGCCTAGAGGAGGAGATTTGTCTCCGATCTCCATTCAGTCTTAGTGATCGGTCCTCCTTAAGTCTTTCCTGGTGCCATAAAGCCTGGTATGCTGGTGGTATGTCAATATGTCTATTGAGGGAGTTGTTGTTAGAGAACCAGGCTTCTTTCAAGAGGCGCCCTCCTTTTGTTTCATCGTGGGCAACAACTTCGGTCTCTTGGAAGTTGAACTCATGACCATGCTCCTCCATATGCATCCAAATCTGGGAGAGAAAGAGGCAACACACAATGGGGCAGGAGGCAGGGGAAAGTGCATCGTCATCTGTCAGCATGACTAAGGCAGAAAATAAGATAATTACAGGGGGAAGGCAAAGGTGTGGGCCTGTTACACGTGCAATGACCAAATTGATCAGCATTACATAAAAGCAAGCAGCTCTTCAATGGTGATTTTATACTCTGAGGAAGTCGGTAGGGCCGATGAAAGCTTAGCACAAGTTTTAAAATAAAAATTTTTTAAACTTTTAAACGTTCCGGAGATCGTGATGTCTATCGCTTCTGGAACTCGCATTTTTAGGACAATTCTTTATATATTTATATATAATATATATATATATATATATATATATATATATATATATATATATATATATATATATATATATATATATATATATGTAGGTCTTTGGTTATTCAGGTTTTCTCCTGCATAAAATTGGAAGTGTCTTGGTGACGTTTCAACGAAGTCTCACTCGTCATCTTCAGGCTGGTGTTTTCGGCTTCGTGCTTCTAGGAGCAATGTGTGATCACAGCTGTTTCTTCCTTTTAACTGCCAGTGGGGGTGTGAACTGATTGGGTGGGAGCTTGGCTGTGTTCTGATTGGGTGGAGGTGTGTTCTGATTGGTTGGGGGTTTGGCTGTGCTCTGATTGGATGGGGGGTTGGCTGTGCTCTGATTGGATGGGGATGTGTTCTGTTTAGATGGGGGCTTGGTTGTGCTCGGGTTAGTCTGAGTTGCAGGGGGATTTGAGCTGGTGAGCTGCGTTGCTGTTTGGCTTTGCGTTTGTGGTCGTGCCACATCTTCATGGTGGGTGTCAGTTTGCTTCATGTATGGATTGGAGGGGTTTAACGTGGCTAATGATGCAGCTGTGGTATGGCTTCTGGTTTGTGGTCGTGCCTCATCGGTGTGGGTTTGCTTTTTGCATGGATGTGTGGTGGTGACATCCTGTGTGGTTTTTGTGAGTGTGGGTCTGGTGTCATTCTTTGTGTTAGGCACTCGTTTGTCAATGAGGGTGGATTTCCAAATGGCTGGTAGGTGGGAGGTATCATCTCGTTTATTCATGCTGTGTGGGCGTTTTTCTATCTTGATGGCTTCTCTGATTATTCTGTTGTTAAAGTGTTCAGTTTTGGCGATAGTTCTGGTCTTTTTAAAGTCAATATCCTGTCCTGTAGCTTTAAGGTGTTGGACAAGGGAAGAAGTTGGTTCCTCTTTTCTGATTGAGTTCTTGTGTTCTTCAATGCATGCACTTATTCTTCTGTTGGTTTGTCCGATGTATGTGGTGGGGCAGGCGGTGCATGGGATTTCATATACTCCTTGATTTTCTAACTCAATTTTGTCTTTGGGATTTCTTAGGATAGTGGATATTTTTCGGTTTGTGCAGAATGCTGTCCATTTTAGATAAGTGACTGTTTAGTCTCTTCTTTAAAAACTCCAGTGATGGAACACCCATGATTTCTGCAGGCAAGCTGTTCCACTGGTTAATTATCTTCACTGTTAGGAAGTTTCTCCTTAATTCCAGGTTGCTTCTCTCTTTGGTTAGTTTCTGACTATTGTTTCTTGTCCTCCCTCTGGTGCTTTGGAAAATAATTTTACCGCCTCTTCTTTTGGCAGCCCCTCAAATACTGGAATACTGTTATCATGTCACCCCTAATTCTTCTTTTCTAGAGACTAGCCAAACCCAAATTCTGCAGCCATTCTTCATATGTTTTAGTTTCCAGGCAATCAATCAATCAATCAATCAATCAATCAATCAATCAATCAATCAATACTCATTATGAGCTTAAATCCAATAGTAATTCTTAGCCCCTCAATGTGAAATATATATCTAATCATTCATAGTCCATTAATGATATTTCAGAAAACTATAATCTTCATGACATTTTAAATCCCGATTTATTTATATGTTTTATATTTTTGTAAAGCTTCTTCTTTTTTCCTTCTGTGCTACTCAACTGCCACAACTTCTAAGACAGAAAAACAGGAGCCAATTTATTTTTTAAAAAAGAGTGATACAGAGAGTTCTCAGGTTATAAACATTCAGTAATTGTTCAAAGTTATAATGGCCCTGAACAAATGGTGTTTATGATGGGTTTTCATAGTCCCTGCTGTCACAGCATCCCTTGATCATATGTCTGAAATCCAGATCTTTGCTTCCCAGCCTGCAATCACAATGTTGCCTGCCATGTGTCCATGATTTTCCAACATGTGCTTCCCACAAGCAGTCAATGGGGAAGCCTGCAGGAAGTCGGAAGTTGAAAATTGTGGCAATGTGAGGTCCACACTTAACAATCCACATAGGCATTTTTTAACAAAGACAAGTGACACTGCCAGAATTGCCATTATTATGAGACATAGTCAAGTGATGTCACACATTATGACTGTGTCCCTTAACAATGGCAATTCTGATACCTATTGCCATTATAAGCCAAGGATTACCTGTAGTGTCTTATCAACAGAAATCTCTTCACTACATACTCTGCACAAGTAAACAAAAATGTAAGTATTCTACACTTGAGCATCTTGTCTCTTCTTGGAGGGATGTTGAAGACATACATGAGATTTAAGTCCTCACATGAGGGCACTGGGAATCTAGAGCAAAGTTTCTGTGATCGTCTTTTATTTTGATATTCTTTGCTGAACCAAGCCAAGCCTTTTGCTGGAATGCATGAGTGTAGTTGGTTTTGATGACATTATGTGCCTTGTCTTTGTCTGCATTTGTCATTTAGTAAGAACTTTTAGTATATAAGCTTGGACTGAATGTGCTTTATTGTGTGCTTCCAACCAAGAACAAGGTTTTTTTGACTTATGTATGTCAAGTTCAGTAGGTCAGAACAGGTACTTCATTATATACTCTCTATACAATACTGTGGAACTCTCTAATCTATTTCGGTTGATTATTGCATCCTGTTCTGAGCACTGAATTTTTGGAAGGATATCAACAAACTGGAGCGCACCCAGAAGATCTCCAAGATGTTCAGCAGAAGAAACCTATAAACAACTATTGTAAGCAATGGATATATTTAGCCTGGAAGAGAGAAGACTGGGGAGACATGATAGCTATCTTCAGATAGTGTCATTAGGAAGATAGGGCAGAATTGTTCTTGCAGAAGTCATAACAGGAAACTCCATGATCTCTGAGATCCCTTCCAGCTTTTTACATTCTGTGAATTTGTATGTGAAAAATCATAACTTTCTCTCCAAAGACTTTTTTGATGTTATGTACTTGCATTCTCATGGTGAATTCACTCTTCACAGCCTTCTTCTGATTTTACAGCTGCAGCTAATAAGGTGTATTTTTAGAGTTTACAAAATTCATGTGATCCAAATGAAACAATATACACAAATAAGTAAATAAAAATACACCTGCAGTACATGGTTTTGATCGTCCCCAAATTGGTGGTGAATATTTGCAAAGTTGTCCATTTTTAAGTACCATATTTTAATCAAATCTTAACCAGCCTTCACCAATTTTACTTTGTTTCTGTTGATAATCAGGAGGAGGCCATTGCATATACTAAAATATGTAGTTTTTCTACAAAATATTCTGAAAATGAATGAAATATCCAGTACAATCTTACACAGTGGAAGACTCCGTATTTTTTATACCTCTGAGTTCAGTAGATAAATGAAGGCTTTTATATAATCCATGCACGTAAGATTGCAGATTTAGTTCAAGGTTAGAATAGGGCAGTGTTTTTCAATCTCAGTCATTTTAAGATGTATGGACTTCAATTCCCAGAATACCCCAGCCAGCTGGGGAGTTGAAGTCCATATATCTTAAAATAGGTTGGGAAACAATGGAATAAGGCAATAAGGTGGTTCTCCTCCTATCTCTCTGACCGGTCGCAGTCAGTGTTGGCAGGGGGGCAGAGGTCGACCCCGAGGAGCCTCATTTGTGGGGTGCCGCAAGGGTCGGTCCTCTCGCCCCTTCTGTTCAACATTTATGTGAAGCCACTGGGTGAGATCATCCGTGGCTTTGGGGTGGAGTTCCATCAGTAAGCTGATGATACGCAGATGTACATCTCCACCCCAGGCCATCCCAACGATGCCCTTGAAGTGATGTCCTGGTGCCTGGAGGCTGTGCGGATCTGGATGGGGAATAACAGGCTCTGACTCAACCCTTACAAGACCAAGTGGCTGTGGCTTCCGGCATCCCGATATAGCCAGCTGGTGCCAATGCTGGCTATTGGGGGTGAATCATTGCCCCCCACAGAGAGGGCTCGCAACTTGGGTGTCCTCCTGGATACACGGCTGTCTATGGAAGAGCATATGACGGCCGTGGCCAGGGGGGGCTTTTCATCAGGTCCGCCTGATTCGCCAGTTGCGTCCCTTTCTGGATCGGGACTTCTTACGCACATTCACTCAGGCGCTCGTCACTTCCCACCTGGACTACTGCAATGCGCAGGGGATTATGGGAGCAAGAGGGCGCTCCCATGTAATGCCTCTCCTGCGCGAGCTGCATTGGCTTCCAGTGGTCTTCCGGGTGTGCTTCAAGGTGTTGGTTACCACCTTTAAAGCACTCCATGGCATCGGACCTGGGTATTTGCGAGACTGCCTTCTGCCGCCGATAGCCTCCCACTGACCAGTACGCTCCCACAGAGAGGGATTCCTCAGGGTACCGTCAGCCAGGCAATGTCGGCTGGCGACCCCCAGGGGGAGGGCCTTCTCTGTGGCAGCACCTGCCCTCTGGAATGATTTGCCCCCGGAGATACGAAGGATATCAGATCTCCGGGCCTTTCGCCGTGCCCTAAAAACTTTTCTTTTCCATCAAGCAGGGCTGGCATGAAACCCCCCCCCCACCACCTTTTTAGCTCTTTTTAGTTCTTTTCAGCTTTTTAGCTTTTTAAGTGTAAATTGGGTTTTAATTGGATTGTTTTAAACTGTGGGCGAAAGCTGTATAATTCTTTTAATTGATTTTAAATTTTGTATTGGTATGTTTTTTATCCTTGGCTGTGCACCGCCCTGAGTCCAATAGGAGAAGGGTGGTATATAAATTGAATAAATAAATAAATAATAAAGAATTTGCCAAATGATATTCAGGTGCCCATCATTTGGTGTAGCTTCATACAGATCTAGCACTTTTTAACATCATTATTCCAATGGTCTATTCTTCATTCTGCATTAAGCAAACATGAAAAGTTTTTAAAGTAAGCATTTATTTTTATTCATGTTTGGTAATACTATAAATTATCAGCATTATTATTCCAGCAATCAGGATCATGAAATAATCTTCTCTTTCCTCTTTAAATATCTATTGTCTTATCTCTTAAGGATCACCTATTATCTTTTTAGTTCTTTAGATCACTACTCAACAGCAAAAAGTATGAAGTAAATTTTCCCTCTTTTGTCTGAAAGAGAAGCTGAATCATCAGGCTGATTCCTTCAGCTCCTGGGATGTAAATTTATAAGCATTAAGATGAATGCTACTTGCCGCTCTTATAGCCGATTTCATTGCACTGTCAATCCAAGCAAAAGGGTACGTTGTATGTTCTCCTGCAAAGTACACCCTGCCTTCATTCTGAAACAAAGCCTTGAGAAAAAAGCTATACTGGTATGGGGTAGGAAAAGCAAAGGCCCCCATGGAGAACTTGTCCAGGGCCCATTTCTGAATCACGTGCCTGTTGCACACACTTTCAAGATAATTCTTGGAGATGTTGTGGATTTTTGAAAGATCATCCATAACAACATCAAGACATTCATCATCACTAAGAGGAGCAAAGAAGTCAGCATCATCATGCAGGGTGTATGAGACCAGGAGCACCCCAAGGCCACCAGGGAAGTCATGATTGGGATAGGAGACTATTCGTGTTGGGAGATCAGTGAGGGACTTCCCACCTCGGATTCCTTCCCTCTCCCAAAATTTGTCTGTGCAAACTAAGGCAATTTTAGTAGCACTTGTATAATGCAATGAGCGTAGAGCATAAGCCTTTAAATGGGAAAGAGGGGGCTGGAATTTGATGAGTCGTGTGGCTTTTGCTGTTGCTGTGACAAGGACATAGTCAGCAATCAGAAATGATGAGTCATCTTCATCCTCCTTGTGGAAAAACACCTTCACTTTCTTGCCGGAGCGAATAATCTTTTCCACTCTGCTGTTTAAATGGATTATCCTGGACATTTCCTGATAGAAGCTGTTGGGCAGCTGGTCAAATCCACCTGTGATTTCCTCAAAACTGAAGAGGTTGAGGTAGAAAGAATAGGAATAAAGAAAGAAGTGAAAGAATAATCAAGCAAAGTCAATGGGAAAGCCAGATTCACTTAACAACTGTGTTACAAACTTAACAACTGGAGTGAATCACTTTATAATTGTGGCAAGAAAGGTTGTAAAATAGGGCAAAGTTCACTTAACAACTGCCTTGCTTAGCAATTGAAATTTTGTGGTCATAAATTGAGGACTACCTATATTTAGGAAGCTGTCTGAAGGCCATTAATTCTTCAAACAATTCTCAACAATTCTGTTCCATCTTCTACCTAACAGCTGTTCAGATATTTGAAGAAAACTATCATGTCTCTCTTCTCAAGGCCAACCATGCGCAACACCTCCCAACCAGGGGTGAAATTCACTTACCTTCCCTACCAGTTCACCAATGTGCTCGCGCACGCCGTCGTCTGTGCATGCACAAAGCCTTCTACGCATGCGCAGAGGCTTAAAATGTCACAAAAAAGCGACGTCATGACATCCGCGTGAGTGGGCGGAGCCTCCCACAACCGCTGCTACAGGTTCGCCCGAGCCAGATAGAACCAGCTGGATTTAACTCCTGCTCCCAGCCATTCCTCATAAGGTTCCTTTCAAGCCCCTTGTTATTATAATTGTTCCTCCGGACATTCTGAAGTTTTTTTTTTTTTAATTTGATTTATATGCTGCCCTTCTCCAGAGACTCAGGGCGGCTTACAATGCGTTAAGCAATAGCCTTCATACTTTTGTATATTTATACAAAGTCAGCTTATTGACCCCACAATCTGGATCCTCATTTTACCTACCTTAGAAAGGATGGAAGGCTGAGTCAACCTTGAGCCTGGTGAGATTTGAACTTGCAGTAATTTCAGGCAGCAGATGTAAGTGGATGTTAATTAGTCTGCTGAGCCACCAGACTTTCATGTCTGTCAGTGTTCATGTACTTTCAAAATTGCAATGTCTCGGTTGAAATCTCATCAATAGGTTTTCTGTGTGTGAACACTGTTTCATAACAATCAAGATAATACAAAAATCCTACCCATTCTCATCTGAGAAGGCTATGTAACCCAGGACAGAAGTGAAAAATGACATATAGTATCCGGCACCTTCATTCAAAAAATCTCCAATCATCTCTACTGCTCCACTGCTCAGATTTCCTTCCTTAATTAAATATTCCTGTTAAAGAAAAATTGGAATTGATGAGGGAAATAAATACAAATACTTCCTTTTTGAATTACAGTTAATTTTGTAGGAGAAGACCCGGCAGAGCTGGGTGGGGGTGGAGTTAAGGATGTCATCAGTTTAGAGTCATTGTGTTGCCACAACCAATTTAGTGTTGAACTTCAGTTGACCAGATTAATGTCAGGTGCAAAGAATCAGGAGCATTCATAAGGATGCAGCATAGAAGATTTAGTCAAGCCTATGCACAAGAATGTGGTCAACTAAAAGTTAACACTAATTTGGCACCAGATAAGAGTCAGCAGAATTCAGGAGGAGTTGGACTTGGCGAGTTTATGGGAACACAACAACTTCTAGTCCAACCCCCTGCCTAGGCAGGAAACTCTACACCACTTCAGACAAATGGTTATCCAACATCTTCTTAAAAACTTCCAGTGTTGGAGCATTCACAACTTCTGGAGGCAAGTTGTTCCACTGATTAATTGTTCTAACTGTCAGGAAATTTCTCCTTAGTTCTAGGTTGCTTCTCCCTTTAATTAGTTTCCACCCATTACTTCTTGTCCTGCCCTCAGGCGCTTTGGAGAATAGCTTGACTCCCTCTTCTTTGTGGCAGCTACAAATTTCCTCCTACAAATTTGTTTTAAATTTCATTTTCATCCAACTCAAAGCAAATACAAGGGTTGATCCAGAAACTTCCTTCAACATATAAGGTTTGCTATCTTCTCAAGAAACTATCATTAAACTCCCAAAGGTGCTTTTTCAAGAGACAACTGGACTTTCCTTCTTTTTTTTTTCTTGAAGACATTTTGCTTGTTATCTAAGAAGCTTCTTCAGTTGAACTGAACCAGGCGCTTCTTGGATGAGAAGCAAAATGTCTTCAAGGAAAAAGCCCAGTTGCCTCTTGAAAAAGCACCTTTGGGACAACCATGACCTGGATGACTGAGAATCTCCATAGACATCATTAAACTCAGTAGATAATTTCTGATTTATCTTCAACTTCCTTTTTGTGGGAATACGTAGGGAGCCATGAAAACATCTAGAAGCCATTACAAAAACAAATAGTATAGAAGCATACTTTGAGCCCTGGGAAAGGAGAAAATATTAGGAAGAGACTTGGGCTGGCTCTTCTCTGACTCCCTTGGGGAAATGATGATAGGGAGGGAAAACTTTGAAGATTTGCTTAAAATAATCTATCCCAATAAACCCATTACCCTAATCTTTTTCCTTTGTTCCTTTGTTATCTTTCATTTGGATTACTGCAATTCACTCTTAACCAGGTTGCTCTCAAGACCATCCTTAGAATGTCATTCTCTTACCTTGGTGGAATATGAGTCATATTTCATTTTCAGCCTCGTGCAGTTTTTTGTTGTCTAGCAAGAGTCATAAACAAAGGAAGCAGATTAGATCAAAGAAATATGTAAAATTCTCCAAGCCATGTTTTGTATGCTCTCTACTCTCAGTACTCTACCAGGGGTGGGCAAATGTGGCCCTTTTACAACCTGTGGACTTCAACTCCCAGAATTCCTGAGACAGCCAAGCTGGCTCGGGAATTCTGGGAGTTGAAGTCCACAGGTCATAAAGGGGCCATATTTGCCCACCCTTGCTTTAGACGGTTTCCAGGCATAGAATAGAATAGAATTCTTGATTGGCCAAGTGTGATTGGGCACACAAGGAATTTGTCTTGGTGCACACGCTCTCAGTGTACATAAAATAAAAGATGGTTCTCAACTTACAATAGTTCATTTAGTGACTGATCAAAATTACTGAAAAGGCACTGAAAAAGTGACTTGCGACCATTTTTCACACTTTATGACCATTGCAGCATCCTCATGGTCTTGTGACCAACATTTGGATGTTTGGCTACTGGTTCATATTCATGACGGTTGCAGTGTCCCGGGGTCATGCAATCCCCTTTTGTGACCTTCGGACAAGCGAAGTAAATGAGGAAGCCAGATTGACTTAACAACCATGTTAGTAACTGAACAACGCACGGTCACTCAGGCACTTGTCACTTCCCGCCTGGACTACTGCAATGCTCTCTACATGGGGCTCCCCTTGGGGTGCACCCGGAGGCCCCAGTTGGTCCAGAATGCGGCCGCGCGGGGGATTATGGGAGCGACAGGGCGCTCCCATGTGACACCTCTCCTGCATGAGCTGCACTGGCTTCCTGTGGTCTTCCGGGTGCGCTTCAAGGTGTTGGTGACCACCTTTAAAGCGCTCCATGGCTTAGGGCCCAGGTATTTACGAGACCGCCTTCTGCCGCCAATAGCCTCCCACCGGCCAGTTCGCTCCCACAGAGAGGGCCTCCTCAGGGTGCCGTCGGCCAGACAATGTCGGCTGGCGACCCCCAGGGGGAGAGCCTTCTCTGTGGCGGCACCTGCCCTCTGGAACGACCTACCCCCAGAGATACGCACAATACCAGACCTCCAGACTTTTCGTCGGGCCCTGAAAACACATCTATTCCATCTAGCCGGGCTGGCTTGACCCCATCTTTACGGTTTTAAATTTATAATTGGTTTTAATTGGGTTATTTTAAATTGACGGCCAAAAGTATTTAATGTTTTTAAATTGTTTTTAAATTTTATATGTTGTGTTTTTACCGTGGCTGTTCACCGCCCTGAGTCCTGTTGGAGAAGGGCGGTATACAAATTAAATTTAAAAAAAAAAGATTCACTTAACAACTGTGGAAAGGAAGATTCTAAATTGGACTCAGTTGTGATCCTAATTCAAGGATTACCTGTATTTATTTTTATTTTATTTATTTTATTAGTTCGATTTATATATGCCGCCCTTCTCCGGAGACTCAGGGCGGCTTACAATGCGTTAAGCAATAGCCTTCATACTTTTGTATATACCTGCTTAGTAGGGCTTTTTGCCCCCCCCCCCGGAGCGGTGTTCTATTTTATCCAAAGTCAGCTTATTGCCCCCACAAACCAGGTCCTCATTTTACCTACCTCGAAAGGATGGAAGGCTGAATCATCCTTGAGCCTGGTGAGAATTGAACTCGCAGTAATTGCAGGCAGCTGGCAGCTAAGTACTACTTTAACAGCAGCAGTTTAGTCCACTGCGCCACCAAGGCTCTTATTATAGCAAATTATATTTTAATTATATTATAGCAAATAATGCAACTGAACTGTTAAAACTTAGAAATTTAATGCATACTTTGCATCTCTATCTGTGTATAGACAATCATAACAGAATATGATTATTATCTCACCATTTGGAGCGAGAGGAGTCAGTATCTGAACTGAGCAAAGTACCGTATTTCCCTGAAAATAAGACCCTGTCTTATATTTTTTTGAACACCGAAATAAGCACTTGGCCTTATTTTCGGGGGGATCTTATTATTTTGGGGCGCATGGAGCAAGATGGGGCTCCTCTTGCAGTCTTACCTGATTTCCAGTTCTGTCTCCCTAACCCTAACCAAAGGAAATACAGTAGAGGGGACCAGCTGCGCATGTGTTTAAATATTTTCGGGGAGGGTTTATTTTTAGGGGGGGTTATTTTAGCGCATGAGCTCAAAAGCCTGATCGGGCTTATTATCAGGGGATGTCTTATTTTTGGGAAAACAGAGTAGCATCTTGGCAATGTTATAAAGCAGGGGTGTCAAACTGGATTTCTTCAAGGGCCATATCAACATTGTAGTTCTCCTCTGCAGGCCAGCCAGGGGTGAGTGGGTGGGAGATGGGATGAAAACCTCCTGCAGCACTTTGCCGGCCAAGCTCTTCGCTAGCAGAGGCACTGCAAGCTGGTCCTTTGCTATTTCCAGGCTGGCCCCATGGGCCAGATTTAAACACCCCATGGGCAGGATCTGGCCCGTGGACCTTGTGTTTGACACCCTGCTATAAAGTCATACCTACCCTGTCCAATGCACTCTTGTAGAGCTCTTCAGCAGATTTTCCCAACTCAGTGCGACGCATCGGATATCCAAACACATTTGGCTTTTCATTCGTAGCTGACACCCTTTCTCTTCTATTTCTGAACAAGTACCAGGCATTTTTATTCGACAGAGCAAAGGGGTTTAATGTCAGATTGAACTTCTTAATGTATTCATGACAAATTCTGGTTGGAAAAAAAAATGCAAAAAAAAGTGAGTCACTGCAGGTTAATTACTAGACTGTTAAAAAGAGAGTAGAAAAAAAAGATGGGAATATATTTCTCTGCATCTGGCTTTCAATCTCTTTTAGATGCTCCTTGCAGATGTTCTTCAAAAGATAACACACACACTTTTCAGTTTCCAATCTGAGTGGAGATAATGGGGGAATTACCTCTGGGAAAATATGAAAAAGTATTTAAAAGAGAGAAACAAGTATTGTTAAGCAAGGCAGTCGCTTGAAGCGAAGGAGTCACTAAGTGAAACCACCAGTGTGCTTGTGATCATACTTCAGCTTTCCTTTGCTTTACAGACTTGCAGTAAAATCAAGGATTGGTCATAAAGTTATTTTTTCATCAATGTCAAAATTGCGAATGGTCATTAAATGACGTAGTTGCTAAATGAGGGTTAACTATACTATATATAGTACTTTACTAGCAGTTGGATTAAATGTTGATTGAAGTAGCAGAAGCTTAATGTGCTGTCTAAAGTTCAGTCTTGCCAATCACTAGTTTGAGATCTATGTGGGGAGTCTCCCCCCTAGCTAGATTTGAGCTTGTGGGGAGGCTCAAATCTCTCTTGTGTGAGATAATGTCCAATGAGTTACAATTCAATGTTTAGTTGAAATCTTACAGTACTTGTTGAATATGTAAATAGAGAGTGAAGCCGGGAGCATAGGCTTCACTCAGGTCCGGGTTTAGCGGGAAATTAGCATACCCGCCGCTCATTGGTCTGTTCAAGCAGTGGGAAAATTAAAGCAATGTCAGTGGCTAAACTGCCGGACAGCTCCCATTAAAAGAGAGCGCTGCCGGCTAGCCTAGCAGAAGTTTTTCCAAGCCGCAAATAAAGAACTGAAGTTACTTGCTGGAGTCCTGCCTCTTCTTTCAACTCCCACCCTTAACAGTACTTCTAAACAGAAAAATGGTGATGAGGACAGAACGGCAGGAGTCAGGCGTTGTGCTCATTCTTGTGTATAGGGTATAGGGATTGAAAACTCAATGTTTTCAGCTAGTTTACAACAATGCGAAAAAACCCTGTGATCAAAGCCCAACATCCTTTTTACTTGCATCACACATATGCTGCATTTTTAAAAAAGAAGGGCTGTCCATTATGTAGTCACCAGTTCCATGTTTTTTTTTAAAACCCTTGTGGAAAAAATCTACAATGTGAAGATTGGAAAAAATCTAAAATTGTGAGAACGTCTTAGGGAGCTTAAAGGCCCTAAGAACTGGGCTACAAAGAGCCAGATAGCTAATTGGGCAAGTTGAGCAATTGAATATCAAAAAGTATGAGAAGAGGACCTGGGTAAAATTGCTGAAAAGATCCAAAAAGACAGGGAGAAAAGGAAGAGAGCTTTAGGAAGAGAGGAACAAGTGATGAGAGAAACCCTGGAAGCCATTACTGAAGTCAGAATACTAGAAGGGTGTGTGTATGTTATTGGTTTCACAGCCTCTTTATTACCTGTGGGCCTTAGGTAGGCGCATCGCTCCCAATTCCACATACCAATCTTTCTCGCGATGAGTCTTTATCCTCCCACCAACATGGTCACTAGCCTCTAAGACATGAACCTAGGAACAAATATATTACGACAGCTTTTCTTGCTTCCTCCTGCCTCTTCCTCTTTGATGAATTACTGTTCCCCAAACGTAACAAACTCCAGATTTTTCTGGACAAGCAATGTTTCTAATTGATAAAAGAATTCATATTCAAACATCTGTGGGAAGCATACAAGCAGCACTTTTAACAGTTAGTTTAATCTAATAGAATGTTTCCAATTGACTAAGAAACGTGGAGACAAAAAATGCCATCCACAAATAAACCTCTTAATTTGTTGGGATTTTGAATCCTATCAAATACCAAATAACATAGAACGTAAGTTTATTAAATATTTATTGAAACACAGAACACTGTTATCTATGTCAATTTTCAAATACCACAAATACAAAGTTTGATGCTAGTTATCAAAAAATTGATTTTTTGATAGAGAGCCTGCATTAGGAAGGGTCAGTATAATATACTCAAGCCCGTGTGTTTGTCAAAGCGTGTGAGACATTGGTAGTTTGGATTTAGTTCTTTGCTTAGCCATCTCCTTCTGTATAAAGCAATGGTTTCTAAACTGGGGGTAATTTTAGACCATTAAAGGTCTATAGCTCAGCAGTTCAAGATCTGAATACAGCGAGACAAAGTGAGCTCCCATCATTTGCCCCAGCTTCTTAGCAGTTTGAAAGCATGTAAATGCAAGCAGATGGATAGGTACCACATTCTAAGCATGTGGGAAGATAACAGTGTATCGTGTTTCGCCATATGCTCTGTGCTGCAGTGTGATAGCATGCTGGCCACAGTACCACAGCAATATCTCTGGACAGCAGTGGCTCTTTGTCTTAAGAAACAGAGATGAGCACTGCCTCCTAAAGTCGGCCACAAATAGCGAAGTAAAGCTCCCCACAACACCCAGGAGAGTAATGGAGGAATCTGTGATTCCTTGTTTGTGAGTCGAAGATCCAATTTGGGACCACCGCTGCAATCTGCTTATAAAATAACACTGTCTAGTTTTGTTTCGTTTGTTTTGTTTTGTTTTTGCAAGGATAATGGCTTTAATGGAGACTGGGGAAAGGGATAATTGGGCCAAACAGCTTAAGAACCATTGGTGTAAAGTTTGAATTATACTGAAGGTATACTTTGAATTATACCTTTTTCTCTTGGATGTCATGATGCGATATTACACTGGAACACAACATTTTTAATAACTTTCCCACCACTCACCACAGGTACCTCTCCATATTGTTGAGGGTTGAGATTGAAGACTGGTCTTTTCCCGTCAACACCATTACCTGATGTCCAGCGTCTTTCAGTAATTTGGCAGCAGTGAGTCCACTTATTCCTGCCCCAACAATCACAATTCTTTTTGGCTTTGGTGTCTTTTCCAGCCCATTTCTGGCAGTATTTAACAGCTCCTCATAGTTAGGGTCCTCAAAACATTTCATCCAATCTTCCTGTTCATTGGCATGGTTTTCAGAGACCCAGATGGCCATGAGAAGTAGTATGAGTGACAAACTTGCTAGAAAAAAAAGCCAAGCCTTGATTGAAAGATGGAAGGGAGACAGCAAATGAAAATATGTTTTGGCCAGCTTTCCTGAATCAGGCGTTTAATTCTGAAGCCATGGATCTTTTCTGGAGAAATCTTCATTCAAGTAAGTAACCATTTGGTGTTAGCTCACCAGTTGGGACAGCTGGTTAATTGAGTGGACATATAGCATGAGCAACCTTATTTCAAGTAGCTTAAAGAACTAGTTAACACAATGGCTAAGAAAGAACATCAAAATTCTTTTTACACTCATAATTACTAATAGCTGAATGATCTCACTTGTGACAATTTTAACCAATCAATGAATTTATGCAAAAAGGGGTGTGGTAATCATCTGGGAACATTCATTTTTTCTTATCGGTATAACCATTCTATAATCCTATTTCATGACGATGAAAGGAGTTTTGATTAGGAGGGATTTGGAACAATCCACTTACAAAGACCAGAATCATGCAAGCTGTGATATTCCCTATGGCATTCTGTGGAAGTTAAAACTGGACTTTAAAGAAGCAGGATAGGAAGAGATTATTGGTGCCTTTGAACTTTGGTGTTGGACAGGACTTCTGAGAGTACCATGGACAGCCAGGAAAACAATCAATGGATTATCAAACAAATCAAAACATAATCCAGTTATCCTGCTTTGGACAAATGATGCAAAGACATAGCTCTCTGGAGAAGGCTTGGATGCTGGGAAAGATGGAAGAAAAGAGAAGAAAAAGACAACCAGCCACTAGATGGACACAGTTACCGTGGAGGTAAATGCAGCATTGGGAGTCTTGAAAGACCAAGTTAGGCATGATTAGATATTCACGAAGAATATCTGTATGGTCACTAGGAATTGAAAAAGACTTTGTGGTAGTCACAATCAATCAATCAATCAATCAAAGGACTGCTTAATTAACTATCATCTTGCCCTTGAATCAGGGATGAAATGCTCCCGGTTTGGACCGGATCACCTGATCTGGTAGCGATGGAGGCGGGTGGTTCAGAGAACTGGTAGCAAAAATCCCTGCCCACCCCCCCATTGCCCAGCTGAGCCGCGCAATCATCAGAGGCTTTTTCTTTATTTTTAAAAGCATTTTTCTACAACCTCTTTGGCTGAAAAAATGCTTTTAAAAGTAAAAAAAAAAAAGCCTCTGATGATCGTGCGGCTCAGCTGGGATCATCACAGGCTTTTAAAAGCATTTTTTCTACAACCTCTTCGGCCGAAGAAGTTATAGAAAAAATGTTTTTAAAAGGAAAAGAAGCCTCTGCCGATCAGGCAAGTCAGCTGGGATCATCAGAGGCTTTAAAAGCATTTTTTTTTTACAACCTCAGCCGAAGAGGTTGTAGAAAAAATGGTTTTAAAGGTTAAAAAAAAAGTTGGCCACACCCACTCAGTCATATTACCCCCCCAAGCCATGCCCACAGAATCGGTAGTAACAAATTTTACATTTCACCACTGCCTTGAATGCAATATTTAATTTTGGTTTTTTTCCTAAAATTCACCATAGTGGGATATTAGTTTGGACCATAAAGCTGGAATGAAGGGTAAAATGGCTTTAATCCTTTACTCCTTACTATAGAAAGGATAAAGAGGTAGTTTGGTGTAGTGGTTAAGGCATTAGGCTAGAAACTGCAAGTCTGAGTTTTAATCCTGCGTTGGGCACAAAGACAGCTGGGCCAGTCACTTTCTCTCAACCCTAGGAAGGAGGCAATGGCGAAATACTTCTGAAAAACTTTGCCAAGAAAACTGCAGAGTCTTATCTAGGAAGTCTTCAAGAATGGTACATGACAGAACATAAGGGAGGAAAAAAGCAGAAAGGCAGTGATATTTGGGCAGCTACAATGTAAAGGACCAATAGAGGGTAGCAAGTGGAGAGACATCTTTATTGCCATCTAATGAGTCTCTGGTTATTTGCAGTTCTAATATGCTATGGAGAGAGGAACAAGATGTCGTTTTCAAGAGCAGCAAACTTTGGTAATTAAGATGTTACGTTAGGACTTTTGTCACCCATACAAGGTGACTTTGGGTCAATCATTCCCAGACAATGGCACAGATATAATAGCAATAGCACTTAAACTTAAATACCGCTTTACAGTGCTTTTACAGCTCTCGCTAAGCAGTTTGCAGAGTCAGCATATTGTCCCCAACAATCTGGGTCCTTGATTTTACCCACCTTGGAATAATGAAGGGAGGTTTTGATGGAAGCCCCCTTGGGGTCATGGAGAAAAGACGGACTAGCAGTCTAAAACTAAAGAAACGATTTAAAATGCTTCATTTAATCCAGCGTGATTTTTTTCCCCTCATGCAAGTTGCTGAATTAGAGAAATTGGAGAGGGATGTTGGGGAAGAAATGAAGGACTAAGTAACAGAGCCTTGGTGGTACAGGGGTTTAAAGCACCCTGTTATTAAGCTTATTAAGACCAGCTGCCTGCAATTTACTGCTGGTTCGAATCTCGCCAAGGCTCAAGGTTGACTCAGCCTTCCATCCTTTCTAAGGTAGGTGAAATGAGGACCCAGTTGTGGGGGCAATAAGCTGACTTTGTATAAATATACAAAAGGATGAAGGCTATTGCTTAACACACTGTAAGCCGCCCTGAGTCTCCGGAGAAGGGCGGCATATAAATCAAATTAAAAAAAAAAAAACAAAAAAAAAAACACTATCCCCAGTTCTGTCTGTGGGAAAAAAAAAATGTCGACAAGAATGTAGAAATGAATTTTATGAATTATGGAGAACCCAGTTAATCAAATCTTTTTGTCAAGTCACGGGCATTAAGTACAGCCAATTTTTTCCCCAAACCTAACAGGTTTTTCAGCTATGTTTTGGGCAAATTATTTTTTCACTAGGAAATTGAAAAATAGAAGTGATTCGTGGTAACCTTTAACTTTGGATTCCAGAAAAGGAGATGCTTTGAAGCATGTCAAGATATGCTCGTAGCTCTGTCAGCAATTCTTTAACCCAAACAATTTAAGGTATTTGATATTAAGATATTCTCCAGGTTTTCAAGAAGATACTGGACAGCCACTTGTCCAGAATGGTACGGTGTCTCCTACTTGAGCCGAGGGTTGAACTAGAAGCCCTCCCTTCCAGCCCTAATTTTCTATGTTCTATTATTACTTGCAGAAGGTAACTGCATGATCCAGAAACCTACCTAAGTAGCTGCTAACAGAAGCACTGCAAACGAACTTCTTCCTTTGGATTCCAAAGGAAATTCATCATATGCAAGGCTAAAATTATTATTCAGGTTAAAAGGCTCATCATTATACCCCTAAGTACATAAGGCTTCTAAAATAATGTTTATGCAGAAAATGAAATACTTACAGGACTTGACCATGTTCGATGAGCAGGGTAAGAATGCAAATCTGTGCTCTTATTTATATTCAGGAGGCGTCTGGCTGAGGGGAATGGGTCCAGCTCACTTCAGCCAGGTAGGTGTGACTTGGTGGGCATGGCCAGGTCAACGTGAAGGATTAAGTGCAGCCGGCTCAACACAGATGACTCGGGGTGGCTGGGTGAGCATGGCCAGATGGATGCAACCACTTGGGTGCAGCTGGGTGGTGGGCACCAGGTGGTTGCGGCCAGTTGGGTGCAGAACAGGTCACCTCAGGTAACTGGACATGGAGCCAACTCGGCACCATGCCAGAACAAAAATCACCTGGAGACTAGAGGTGGTATTCAGCCAGTTCAGACTGTTCGCCCGAACCAGCAGCGGAAATTGCAGGCGGAGCAAAACGCATGCGCAGAAGGCCCGGCACATGTGTGGAAGGCAGGTGCGTGCACAAACTGGGCACATGCGTGCAAGAACCAAGCGTGCACACGCGCGGTGAACCGGTAGTAAGATAATCCGAAACCCACCACTGCTGGAGACATGCTGGCAAACACGAAGCAGGTAAGCTGGCAAAATTTGAAAGGCAAAGAGTAGATTTCCCCCTGCCCCCAATTTGGAGAAATGCTCCTTTTTTCTTTCTGCTTCCCAGGAAAGGTTTATCTGCTAAGTTTCACAAGGAAGGGAGGAACTGGGTGGATTCTTTCCCCTATTTGAATAAATGCTCCATTTTTCTTTCTGCTTCCCAGGAGAGCTTTCTCTGCTAAGTTTGACAGGGAAGGGAGGGGCTGGGTCGATTCTGCCAAATTTAGCAGAGAAAGCTCTCCTGCAAAGCAGAAAGAAAAAAAAGGAGTGTTTCTTTAAATGGGGGGATCCAGCCAGTGGTGGGATGCAAATAATTTAACAACCTGTTCTCTGCCCTAACGACCAGCTGTGTAGGTGTGGCTGGGTGGTCATGTGACTGGGTGGGCGTGGCCAACTCAACGTCACTCATCTCAAGGGGCGCCTCGCCTCATCTGGCCTCTCCTCCCGATGCCCGGCCCCACTTTGCCCTCCCCTCCCAGCCATGCCCAGCTGCCGGAGCTACTAGTTTTCAAATAAAAAGAATGCTTGCCTTGTGCAAATAAATAACAAACATCTTGACTTCAAGTTTCATGCATCTTGCAAAGTATTACTGGTCTCCTTTCCTACCAACAGGTCCATCTCAGATTGTAATTTGCTACAACCTCTCTTATCTTTTGCGTCATTCTATGGGACATTATTCTGAAATGTTATCTGTGATGTTGGCAGATTTACAAGTTTGTTTCCTCCAACCCTGTTTTCGCATGCAATTCTTACAAGTTATTTTGACATTCCTTCCTCCTTTTTAAACAAAGTAGTGGTTAAGGTGCTGGCCTAGAAACCAAGAGACTCTGAGTTCTAGTCCCATTTTAGGCTTGAAAAAATGGCTGCGTGACCAAGTCCCTCTCTCCCAGCACAAACCGCTTCTTAGATTGTGGTTGTGGGGAAAGTAAGAGAAGAAAGAATATTAGATAAGTTCTCCACCTTGAGTTCCTTATAAAGTAATAAAGACAGGGTAAACATCTAACAAAATAAATAAATCATTTGTGAGAATGATGCCCTTCTAAAGGAGAAGGGTTGCTGACTGCCTTGTCAAATGCCTTACACTACTGCATTTATTTCATTTTTATCCACTTTATTTTCCTCTACTTTTTGGTTTATTCTTTAATGATGACATAGCCCTGTGATGGCTAACCTTTTCTGGACCGAGTGCCCAAAGTGCATGTGCGCAAATGTGCATGCACATGCCTGAACCCCCAAAATACAATGTGTGTGCAGCCCCCATGCATGTGTGTGTGGCCCACGCACACACCCTGCCCCTGGCATGTGCGTGGCACCCCCGCACGTGCTCCACCCATGTGCATGCGCCCCCACACCCCTGCGTATGCACATGCAACCCCCGCATGCACCCTGCCCCCGTGCATGTGTGCGTGGCCCCCCCACATGCACCCCGCCCCATGCATGTGCAGCAGAGATGCAGCAAAGCTGACAGGAGGCGCGTACGCAAGCATGCACAACGGAGCTAACTGGGGCGATGGCTCACGTGCCATCAGAAAAGGTGCTGCGTGCCACCTCTGGCACACAGGCCATAGGTTCGCCATCATGGACATAGCCTGTGAAATTCTTATTTGTCTCATATGCCAGGATTATGTGGGAAAACATCATGTGACTGACAGGCAATGGCAGCAGAAATCACTAAGCAGCTACATTAAGACAGAAAGGTGGAGGCACCAGGGTACAAAAAGCAGAGGATCTCAGGGAGAAGAGAGCTGAGACATCCACCTTTCATCAAACTGGCACAACCTAGTCAACTACAGAAAGGTAGGAGAGTCATCCATGCTTCTTTTATGTGCTCTTTCATTGGAAATTTTGAGATTGTTTCAAATTAACAGTGTAAAAATTGCCCCTGCTCTACAATACTGGTGATCTTTGTAATGATCTTTCATTTTTTATCTAGAGAAGTGCTGATTTAAAAATCAAATTCAACCATCCCCTTTTTTCTGTTTAATTAATTTTGCCAAACATCTCCCCAACTGGCAATAAAATAGTGCTCACAACTCACAATAAAACAGCACAATAAAATAGCACTGTTCCAATATTTGAGGGACTCCTACAAAAATGAGAGGGTCAATCTATTTTCCAAAGCACCAAAAGGCACAAGAAACAATGGATGGAAACTAACTAAAGAGAGAAGCAATCTAGGAGAAATTTCCTAAGCAATCAACCAATGGAATAGCTTGTCTTCAGAAGTTGTGGGTGCTCCATGACTAGAGGCTTTCAAAAATAGATGGTACAACTATTTGTCTGAAATAATATAGGGTCTCCTGCTCGAGCAGGGAGTTGGACTAGAAGACCTCTGAGGTCCCTTCCAACTCTATTATTCTATGTTCTCTATGTTCTAAATTGGGTGCTTCACAGCAGAAGCAATACAGCTGACTGGACCATACATACATTAAATTCAGGGCCTGTATGATCCAGCTGCATCCTGTATCTTTTTTCTCCCAGGAAGAAACAAGAAGTAGCCAATGGTGCAGCAGCTATAAAAGGTCTTGGGGAACTCCAGGGAGTATCAACTGATCACAGAAGTGTTACTTAACACCCTTTATAATGAAAATGTTTGTAATCTTATCCTTCATCCTGAAGGGAAGAGGCTAATCCCATCCCTAGATGGGCCACTGATGGGTTTCCTGGGTGTTTCCCTGCCCTAATCCTGTCAGTTTCTATTGTTTATTCAAAGCGTGTGCCAGCTGCATTCCTGCAGTTTTGTTATTGCAACTAAGTATTCGCCTGTTAAGTGATTCTTGGCTGTCTGCCCAGAGCTATTAATTGAGGGGAGAGAGAAGAAAAAACCCTCTTGCACTTTATTGTCAGCCGGTTTGCTGAACTGCACAAAAAGTTAGCTACCAGTTCAGCTGAACTGGTGTGAACCGGCTGAATCCCACCACTGAATCTACCCTTTGCCTTTCGAATTTTTCTGCTTCCCTGCTTCCTATTTGCCAGCGTGTCTCCAGGTGATTTTTGTTCTTGCAGGATGCCGAGTTGGTTCCATGTCTAGTTGCCCAGGGTGACTTGTTCTGCACCCATCTGGCCACTCACCTGGTGCCCCCTCCCCACCCAGCCACACCCACATGCTTCCGTCTATCTGGCCATGCCCAGCCAGCCGCCCCAAGTTAGTTGCTCCAAGTTATCCACGCCGAGCTGGCGGCACCTAATCCTATGCATTGACCTGGCTGGGCCCACCCACCCATGCCCACCTTGTTGCATTCAGATGACCACGCCCACTTAGTCACGCCAGCCTGGCTGCAGTGAGTCTTCATAGACCCCTGTCTGAGGCCAGCAGTAAATCACAATTAGAGAAAATTGGCTTTCTCACTTGAAACCTTTTTAATGGCCAATCTTCTATTGAGTTAGGTCCTCATACACCTATCTGGAGAGTTCAGCAAAGCACAGCTTGCATTTAAGCATAAAATTCAACCAAGATGTCTGGTGCAACTGAACTGCTGCCTTGTAATTTCTAACAAAGGACTTTAACAGCAGCAATAGAATAATTCAAGCATGGAGCATCTTATTCTCAAAGGCTGTTTTGAAACTGGAATATTTTAAAATAGAAATAAACCATTTAAAAAAGAAACTTAGCAGAAACTATTGATTTTTCTTTGAAAAGAGCTGGAGCTTTTCTCCCTGTAGATCACAAGGTAGCAAATATCAGATGGTCTTAAATGTGTGAAAATCTGTGTGGAGTTTCCCAAAGATTTTGTTCTACAAAAGTCCCTTCTATTTCAGTACATACCTCTCATGATGCTGTGTAGATAATAGGTACTATTCTGAAATCAGAATTCAAAATGATTTTGATAGGTTAGAGATGTGAACTGAAAAATACTGAATTCACTTAACAGCAGTTTATACAAACCAAATGCAGCATGGGGGAAATTATACTGAATTTTAATAATATGATGTGATTATTAAGAAGGTGAATGTAGGTTTAGGCTGAAACCATAGAAATTTGCAAAAACATGTAAAAACTAAGTAGATTATTATGGACTTCTGATGAAAGCTGGGTCTTCATATAAAGATTAAGGTTTCCCATGTCCAGTTGTGTTTGACTCTAGGGGTCAGTGCTCATCTCCATTTCTTCGCTGAGGGAGCTGGCATTGTCCAAAGACATTTCTGTGGTCATGTGGCCAGCATGACTATACACCCAAGTGTATGGAACACTGTTAACCTTCCCACCATAAGTGGTACCTATTTATCTATTCACATTTCCATGCTTTCGAACTGCTAGTTGGGCAGGAGCTGGGTAAGTAACAGGAGCTCACTTAGTTGAGTGGTTCTTAGGGCTGAAACATGGGCTGTCAGCTTTCCAGCTGACAAGCTCAGTGTCTTTAACCATTGAGCCACTGCACCTCATGGATCTTCACATAAGGTGCCCCAAATGAAGATAATTTTAGCCTGATCATTTGCACCTCAACGGAGAACTCTTGAGTTAATTTTTTTTTTTTTTGCTTTAATTTATATGCCGCCCTTCTCCGGAGACTCAGGGCGGCTTACAATGCGTTAAGCAATAGCCTTCATACTTTTGTATATTTATACAGCTTATTGCCCCCACAATCTGGGTCCTCATTTTACCTACCTTTGAAAGGATGGAAGGCTGAGTCAATCTTTGTTGTTTCGATGAAGAAAGACACGTAGGCAGGATGATGGTTCACGGGAAGGCCCCTCGGGTGGAAGGCACCTTGATCAAGGCACCTCGGTGTGAGGTACCTTGGGGAAGGCACCCTCACCCCATCCAGAAGGCTTTCTTTTATTGTCATTTTACAACTATCATGGCAAAACATCAATCAACGTTTACTTGTCCTGAAAAGCTCGTGAAGTCCATATGGACCCCTCGTGTCTCCCTCATGTTATTTCCTGTGACAAACAATTGCCTACGTGTTGGGTCTCCATTCCTTGCATATCTTGATATAGCGTCTCTGCCAGACATCCTGTCTTACATTCCTGAGAAGATTAGGATTTTGACTATTATAACGATGGATACTATTTGTCACATCCATCCAAAATCTGGGAGCCAAGACCATAACCATTCCCATGGGGATTGTGGAATAGTGGAGCCAATTGGATTATCTGCAATCATGTTTTCCATGTGCTCAATTGTAGCTGAAATATTTGCTTTATAATCAGTAATATACATACAACAATGAGAATGAATCAAAGCACATACACCACCCTTGGCTGCTAGAATAATATCTAAAGCATAACTAAATAGGATAATTAACATTTTCATTTCGTAGCATTCCAGGGATCCAAAGATGTTGATTCCATCTGGTTTCATGAAAAGGAATAGCATGTATTAAAAGTTCTCCTCTGGCATGTGTCCTGTTTACTAATCAAAAGACATTTTGCACATCCCATATATAGGAATTTTGATCCCAAAGACCTTGTTCTGGAATTCCATGTTGCAAAGTCATTGTAGCCATGCAAGGAGGGAAAATACACATAAGAATAATACACATTAGAATGGTTACAGAATTAACATTTAAACAAGCAAAAGCCGCTACTAAAAAGTTCTCTGATGTTTGCGGTATGTCCTTTTCCTGTAGCAATTTTGTAGATTGAGCAGAAGAAGCTTTAATTTGTCCCTAGGTCACTTGATGAGCCTGGCAAGGTGCTTGATCCTGATCCTGCTGAGGGTTCTGCAGGCTGAGTGAGAAGTTTAGGATTGGGTTTTTCAGTTCTTGGTGCCACGCCATCCTTCCACGGTTTCACACACCGAGCAGGGATCCACACCTGGACCTGTAGGCATAAGCACAGCAGCATATCCCCTTCCCCATGTCAATAAGGGAACAGGTCCATGCCATTCAGGATTAGGCAATAATCTACATTACCTGTGGCTGGGGATGACTTATTCCACTTCCAAAATGATCATCTACTGGAGTTAATAAATTTGTGATATTAAGATGATTCAGAGTAAACAGCACTTTATTTAACCATTCCTGTTTACCAGGGAGACCTATAGGAATTCCCCCTGTTTATTTTTGTTTATCCAAAACAGACTTTAATGTAAAATTTTCACTCTCCACTTATGGCTTGTCCTGTAGAGTTAAAAATTATGCCAAAAAGATAATTTGCCATGTGTCACAAAATTCAGTAAAGGAGCGACTACAATATGCAAGACCATTGTCTGTTTTAATGTAGAAGGTAGGCCCATGACAGCAAATGTTCAAAAACAATGATTAACAACATGTTTAGTAGCTTCTCCTTGCAGCTACTCCTACTTAGTAGCTTCTCCTTGCAGCCTTGAGGCGTGGCCCCCCAAAAATAAGAAAAAATAGCCAAAGTTGTTTGCTTTAAGACCTCTTGGATTCACCCCAATGGAAAGAGATGGGGTAATTTGAGAACATTGAGGACATTGTTGTATAATCGCTCTAGCATGATCTAAAGAAATGTGAAATTGTTTTGCTAAAGCCTTGGCATTTTGATGAAACATAGAATTACTTTCCCATGGAGTAACAAATAAAACATGCTGCTTCATTGTCTGCAACAGCATTTCCTTCTGATAACATACCTGGGAAAGACTGATGACTCCTAATATGTGCAATATAAATTTGATTCTTTCTAATTGGCAAAAGTTGTTGTAATGTCCAAAAGAGAGACAGAAGATCCTTATTCAAAGAAAGTGTAACATATGCACTAAGGAGATTAAAAATCAGTTGACACACATACTGAGAATCAGAGATCAGATTAAAAAACTGAGAAAAAATGTGGAAAGCTAAAATAACAACAGACAATTCTGAACATTGAGAGGAAACTTTCCAGATGTCATCACGAAGATCTTTGTAAGCAATCACTCCTCTCGTTCCTCCCCCATCAGAAAAACAAAGAGCTTGCGATAGTGGAGAAGGAAAAGAATATATAAATAGTAAAGGAGGAAATCATTTAACAAGTAAGTCAGTTCCATTTCTTCGACAGGCTCGAGTACGCCCCAAGGTTATAATTTCAGCAATAGCTTAGATAAAAGTGTTGAAAAGAAAAAGAAGCCTTTCCCTTTAAGGATTGCTGAAAGGAAAAAGAAGCCTTTCCCTTTATGGATTGCTGAGAGGCAGAGCTTTCCCTTCTTGAATTTAAAACTCCCGGCTGAGAGAGATTGCTTCAAAATGATTGGAGATCAGCTGCTTGAGATTAGAATCAGTTCATTGTTTATAGGAAGACAGGCAAGAAATAAATGCAAACACAGCGTTTCGAGGCTAGCCTGTTTAAACTGTAAGAGTAACCCTTTTTTATATGCTAAAACGTCTTTTGATTTTCTATGTGACCCTTTAAAGTCTTTTGAAATTTTTAATAAATAATTGTTTTATAATCTACTCTGTTTTTCCTAGCCCTTTGTAATTGTTCATTCCCTATAATTATTCAGCTTCCTATTTCTGTGTTTTTCTTCTTTCCTCATGTGTTAAAAATTCTAGTTACTTTGACTTGATTTCTTTTCCTTCTTGGGTGCGTGCCTTTTTTCCCTGTGTCCCATATCTACGTTAAATGTTGCTGGCCCCTGTAAGTTTTGTCCTTCCTTTGTTGTGGAAAATAAGGCGGCTTCAGCTTCTTAATGGCCCGTTGATAAAAGTTGGGGGCTGAAACTCTGCCTAAGTTTCTGCTTAATATTGAGTTTCAACAAGAGTAAAACATTTTTTTGATGGTAATGAGGCAAATAAAGCCATTCAATACAAAATACTTTTTGCTGTTCTAAAACTCCCAACATTTTTCTTAGGAGGAAATATGAAGAAATAACTGACAATCTCTATGAGAGATTCAATCCACAAATTAAATACTCAAGATGTTATTAATTTTCTCAACTGTAGCACATACTACAGATGAAACTATAATTAAATCTCCTGGCTTTTTTCCTTTAGTCAATAATTCAAATAATGAATTAAGTAAATGCGTAGGAACAAAAATATGAGCAAACCCAATTAATAGCACCCAGCAATTGTTTCAAATTTACTAAAGAAATAATTTTTGCTAACTTTAAATGAGGAAAAGCCGTAGCAGGAAAAAACTGCAACAGTTTATGTCCTTAAATACAGATAAGAAACGTGCAGCTGTATTTATTCTGGTGCAATTTACAATCCATAGACACATAAATCATTTTATATTTCAGAAAGCCAATTAAGTTATATTTTTAAGCTCCAATTAAAATATCATCCATACGATGATATACCAAATAAAATTAGCAATAGATCAAAATAAGATAAAACCCACTAAACCAGAGCCTCCAAAGTAAATTTAAATTCCACAGACTTCTGAGTGATTAAATTAAGCCCAGCATTATCTGCTGTACAGATAAGAGACTGGAGGAGAAGACAGGACTAAGGAAAAACACTCTCTTAGCTCTATCCCAAACAACATACTTTATTGATGTTAAAATCATTAGAAAAACTTGCTTCCAATCTTCAGGAAACAAAATATAGCCATTAGATATGCCCTCCACCATCCCAGTAGTATAGGTGAAACACAAACCTGTTTCTGTAATACCTTTCCTCAGCTCTCTCAAAACTTGATATGGCAAAGGATTCCACTGATATTGAGCTTGTCCCTGGGGATTAACTGGCTGTATGACAAAAAAAGCTTGGAGACTCTCTGTTATTTCTACCCCAGTGAGAGTTCCTTTTTGTTGCTCTTCCTGAAACCCTGCTCTGACAGCTGAAAAAATCTCCTGTAAAGGAGGAACCAATAAGGGAGCTGTCGGGAACTAATTTCTACTGGCTGTGTAGCCAGCAAAGTTAGCTGAACATAAAGCGGAGGGAGAGCAGATCCCTGATCAGAAGACAGAGAGAGAGATGGAGACGGTGCCTTGAGTTTATGAATCCCCATAACCTCTACTGCTTCCTTCCTTTTTTGCCACAGCAACAAATGCTTTATTTCTGCTCGTGGCGACTTAATTCCTTAATTCATAACTTTTAAGTATTTTTCTCAGTTCTTGTGCATGAAACTTCTGCTGAACTGAGATTTCCACCCCCATACTTACGAAATATTGAGAGCGAAGTTCGCTGAGGTGCACCTGGGCTTGTCCAGCCAAGTAAGCATAGGAGGAATCATGTCGGGGTCACCAGATGTTGTTTCGATGAAGAAAGACGCGTAGGCAGGATGATGGTTCACAGGAAGGCCCCTCGGGTGGAAGGCACCTTGATCAAGGCACCTCGGTGTGAGGTACCTTGGGGAAGGCACCCTCACCCCATCCAGAAGGCTTCCTTTTATTGTCATTTTACAACTATCATGGCAAAACATCAATCAACGTTTACTTGTCCTGATTGGCTAAGAAAAGCTCGTGAAGTCCATATGGACCCCTCGTGTCTCCCTCATGTTATTTCCTGTGACAAACAATTGCCTACGTGTTGGGTCTCCATTCCTTGCATATCTTGATATAGGGTCTCTGCCAGACATCCTGTCTTACATTCCTGAGAAGATTAGGATTTTGTGGTAATGTTGTTTACCTAGCGCGGTTTGCCGACAACTGAGGTCACACCATCCCCACAACCTTGAGCCTGGTGAGATTTGAACTTGCAGTAATTGCAAGCAGCAGATGTTAATAACAGTGCTTTAGTCCACTGTACTAACCAAGGCTCTTTGTTCTATGATCAGTTTTTCTTCTTCTTGGGGATTCCTTGTAGATTCTCAGCATCAAATAAGTTCACGGTGATAGCCCACCGTGCCATCGTGTGCCAAAAGCAGGGGTCACATGGGGGGACGCACGTGCATGCATGGGCGGGGTGCATTGAATTATGGGTGTGGGTATGTGTGCGGGCGATGTCGCTGCACTCCCCCCACTTTTGGCATGTGACGGAAAAAAGGTTAGCCATTACTGTCCTATGCCATTTCAGACAAATCGTGGTCCAATCTTGCCTTAAAAACCTCCCGTGACAGAGCACTCACAACTTCTGAAGGCAAGCTGTTCAACAAATTAATTGTTCTGTCGGGAAATTTCTCCTTATTTCTAGATTGTTCTCTCCTCGATTAGTTTAAATCCATTGCTTCTTGTTCTGCCGTCAGGTGCTTTAGAGAATAGGTGACCCCCTATTCTTCTGAATGTGATTCAGAATTCCCATGAATATGCACAGAGCATCATCCAGCTTCCCATCTTTTGCAAGGATGTTGCAGTAGCTGTGAAGAATGGGCACATGAACCCAGGAAAAGATGCAGATGTTTCATTTAATCCTCAACTAGTTAATTTTAGTGTATTTATGACTAAAGTAAAGACTAAAGATTTTCTATGTCACAAATTCCTCATTTCCTATAGGAATTGTTATGCAATCTGGGATTTTCTCCTGTGTTCCTGGCTTCTGTTGGCAGTATATACTTAAACTCTTAAATTTATATACTGCTCTATAGTGCTTTACAGCACTCTCTGGGCACCTTACAGTGTCAGCATACTGCCCCCAGCAACCTCATTTTACCAACCTTGGAAGGATGGAGTCATTGAGCCAGACAGAATTAAATTCCATACTGTGGGCAGAGTTTGCCTGCAATACTGCATTCTAACCACTGTGCCATCATTTTTGGTACATCTACTGGTTGCCTCCTTTCCTGGAACAGGAGATTGTGAAAACAGTAACAATTGCCCTTATTATCTCTCAGACCACCGTAACTCACTTTGACTGGGATTGCCTTTGAAGGAGACTTCATATTCTGTACAGCTGTCACACATTGTGATGATCTTTGCTGTCCAGTGTTAGCTATCTTACCAGACAACAACTGTTCCTCAGGTGAATTAGTGGCCCTCAGGCCTACAGACTTAATTCTCACAAACACATGAAAAAAATCTTAGGAACAATTGCAAGGTCCTGACTGAAATCCATGATGTACAATTGACGGAGGAAAAAATTTAACATCTAAAGAACTATTTTGATTAAAAAGAAAAAGAGGCTATTTCCAAGCAGAGTGATGAAAACATGAAGAAAATCACACTGATAAAAACGGTGACCAGTTTTTGATGCAGAAAGTCAAAAAGCAATCTCTGTTCATTCCTTCTTTATTTGACTGGATTGTGTCTACGAGTTCACATAGAATGTAATGGAAATGTACTGTAAATCTTAGTACAGTGACAAAATTGAATCTTATTATTAATCTTATCTCAGAAAAAAATATATCTTAAACCTTTTGCCTCAAACAAGTATTTCCTTCTATTAGTGTAAGAGGAAGGAATTATGAGCTATTCTTTGTTAAATATACAATGGTACAAAGGTAATTCTGAAAAATCAGTTATTTATTTTTATTTATTAAATTTTTATGTCATTCATGTCCTCTATAAGATGACTCTGGGTGGGGAAGTTATTAATTGTTTGGACTTCCTAATTTTGTACCTACAATTTGCATACAATTGAATAACTCAATGCTTAAACATTCTCCTTGTAATTTATATTTTTTTTTAAATGTCAATTTGACTCATTATCTCTCAGTACAATCTACCTCCCTGCATATATTTTGGGAGTGGGGTGGAATATTACACCTGAAAAAATGAGTCACTGGAATTCAATTTAGAGTTCTACTATGCGCAAATGCGCATACATAATAACAGTTTTAAAAATTCTTTATCCAAGGTCATAATCAGATAAGACAAGATTTTTCCATTCCTAAACAATTAAATACTGGGCCTTTGACAATGCGGAATGGAACAGTTAATTGCAAGAATCATTTATCAAGATATTGATTAATCAGTAAGGAAGTAGCTATTCAGGAATTACGACAATTGTTCTATTTTCAGTAAGCAACCTGCGTGTAAAACATTACGGTGATATTGTTAAAAATAAATTAACAACCATAGACATCACAACGATAATATTCTTTTCTTAACCTTGTTCATGATGTAATCACAAAGTGGATATTTTTTCCTTTCGCATCTTATACACATAAGAATACAAGATCACAGTGGGATACAACTCCAATAAATAAATAAAATATGATTTCCACAGGATTTATTTTGCAATGATCTTTCTGATTGCAGCTAAAACATCCTGGTTCCTCAGGCTATATATGAAAGGGTTAATCATGGGAGGTAAAATAGTTGTAAACACTGAGTTAATAACAGCCTTTTCTGCTGAATAGGAGGATATGGGTGTCATGTAGGTCAAAATAGCTGCTCCATAGAAGAATCCCACCACACACAAGTGGGACAAACAGGTGCCCAAAGCTTTGTGGCTCCTTTCTATGGACTTCATCCTCAGAACTTGCAAGAGGATAGCAAGATAAGATGCAAAGATGACTGAAATAGGGATGAGAAAAAGCAGAAGACATCCAAGATATACTGTCTTTTCAAAGGCAGAATTATCTGAACAAGACAATTGTATGAGGGCTGGATACTCACAGAAATTGTGAACAATAACATTAGTCCTGCAGTAAGGAAGAGGCAGGACATAGAAAGAGCAAATCAATGCTTGCACACAAGACCAAAACCAGGTACATAATGACATAATGCAGCATATTTTACTCCTCAGGAGGACTGGATATTGCAGAGGCTTACAGACTGCCACATATCTGTCGTAGGCCATGGTAGCCAGGATGAGGCATTCAGCTCCTCCCACTGCCAGGGTGACAAAAATTTGGAGGACACACCCATAGAGAGAAATGGTGTAGCTATTGGTTGCAAAATTCACAGTCATCATGGGAACAATTGCAAGAACTTGGCAGAGGTCCATGATAGATAGTTGACTCAGGAAAAAGTACATTGGGATATGAAGCCGAGGATCCACTTTAATAAGGAAAAGAAAAAGACTGTTTCCTACCAGAGCAATTGCAAACATGGAATTAATCACCCCAACAAAAACAGTGGGTGATTTTAGATGGAGAAGTCCAGTTAGCACAAATTCTGTCCACAATGTTATATTCTCTTCTCCCATCCTTCCGTCATTGCTTGAATTTAACCTAATTTTTTAAAAAAAAGAGTTTATGGGAATGGAAGTTATCTACCATATCTACTTTAGCTACCTATTTTAATTGTCTACTTTATAGCATTTAAATATGCAGTCAAGAAATAAAACAGAAGAAAAGGTTTTCAAAAAGTGAGGAATTCTCAAGTGAGGTTACTGTGGACCATCTGTTTGCTGGTGGAAGCAGCATACTGGCGCAACAGACCAGCAAACAGGAGCCATGTGGTTGTGGAGTAAAGAGCAGCGGCAGCGCAGCAGGGAGGAGAGCCAGCAACAAGGGGCAGTACAGTGAACTATAGCCTGAGAGAAGTGCAGAGAGCAATGGGGAAAATGATGGTGGAGCAGTGGTGGAATTGGAGCCTGTTGTTGTTGATGGAGCATGGCAGCTCAGCAGACCAGTGAACTGGTGACTGTGAACGGCAATGGAAGGCATGGCAGACCAACAGCCAGGGGGAAGGGGGCAACGACATGAACTGAGAAAAGCAGGGAGAGCTGAATATCTGGTAGTCGCAGGCGAAAAGCAAGTAGGAAGAGAGGATAAAAAGACAACAACTACAGAACACAAGGCAAAAAATCAAAGCTGAGTAGACAATAGCAAGTACGGAACATATAAAGATAGATGAGGACAACTCAAAAGGCACTGTCAATGTCTCCTCGAATGGTGACAAAACGTTTGCTACCAAATTGCCAAGCTCAGAGCTCAAACCAACCCGGGCTACTAATATTCAAACACATTTCAATCAACTCAGTGTTGGGAATGGCTGAGAATGGCTATTTGTTGCAGTCCAGCTTCTGGATTATAAAACCTACATGTACAACATTTGTTTGTCAACAGCTCAATAGCCATAGCTCAGTCTAAACTACACTGGCTGGGGCATGTCATGAGAATGGCTGATGGTCAGATTCCGAAAGATCTCCTTATGGAGAATTAGTCAGGGAGGGCGCCTCAGAGGAAGACCACAGCTGTGATATAAGGATATCTGCAAGAGGGACCTAAAGGCCCTGGGAATGGACATTAACAACTGGGAAACCTTGACCTCCGATCGTTCAGCTTGGAGGCTAAAGATGCAGCATGGCCTTCTCCAATTCGAAGAGACACTTGTTCGGCAGGCTGAGGCAAAGAGGCAGTCCCGGAACCAACGAAATCTGGGGGCTGGACAGGGTACAGGCCCTCAATGTGGAAGGAATTGCCACTCTCGAATTGGCCTTTTTAGTCACACTAGATGCTGTTTTAGGACCTCTTTCCAGAGCACGATACCATAGTCTCTTGAGACTGAAGGATGCCTGAATGAGTCTAAACTTCATAGGAAGTATTTATTTTATTGCTGCTGAGATTTTGTTTGTATCTTCAGTTTAATTCTTCCGTGAAAATATTCTTTACTGGAAAAATGTATTTCCATGCCTAAAAATAAATAAGATGCTGGATTCCAGACACAGTGCGATCTATATGTTATAGGAATGGCAGGGATGATTCCATATTGACTAGAAATATGAGACCTTTGTATTCTGTGAGTGATCCTAAAATGTTTGCTGATCCACATTACATTTTAAAATGCCCCCAGAATCAAATACAGAATAAGATACACCCTTATCTTCAAAGGGACTAGTATCTCTTTCTTTACCATTCAATTATTCTTTTCATTCTGTGATTCAATTAACAGTAGAGAAATTAAATTTTAGAAAAACACAAGAAGGCAAGGTTTTAAAAAGAAATACCTGACTCTTTTCCTTAATGCTTCTTTGCTCTTTAACAGGTCCATTGTTCAGGGTGATAGATTTCTGGTCAAAGCAGTCCAAACTTTGGAGAGGTTTGTATTTTGAAGGGGGAAAAAATCCAAGATCTTATCTGCTAAAAAGGAAAGCAGTTTCTTCCCAAAGCAATGGCCATTCCACTGAATGTGTGTATATGCAAGCACAGGTGAATGTATTAACTTAGAGATAAGTATTTTCATTGCTCCAAGGAATATCCTTCTCACCTTGGGGGATTTTCTTTCAAGACTTTAATTAAGATACATATTTCCTACCATTAAAAATATGCAGATCCTTTCTTTGGAAAGTTTTCAAGCAATTTCTACCTCACGTAGTGCCTCAAGGCATATGGCATCACAGGTAGTCCTCAACTTGCAACAGTTCAAAGTTACAACGGCACTGGAAAAAAAGTGACTTATGAACATTTTTCCCACTTATGGCCATTATGGCATCCTCAGGGCCACATGAGCAAAATTCAGACGCTGACTCATTATTTATAACATCCCTGAGGTCATGTGATCCCCTTTTGCAACCTTCTGAAAAGCAAAGTCAATGGGGAAGCCAGAGTCATATAACCACCCTGCTGCTAACTTAACAATTGTAGTGATTCAGTTAACAACAATGCCAGGAACATGGGGGAAACTCACTTAACAAATGTCTCACTTAGCAACAGAAATTTTGGCCTCGATTGTGGTCGTAAGTTGAGGACTATTCTTCTCACATAGTTTTCTAAGTTTCCTCTTCATGGGGACCTCAGAATCAGATAATTCATCCTTTGATAGGGAAGTCCATTCCTGTAATGTCATCACTTTGCTGAATACTGCTTTAGAGGATGAAGACTACTGAGAAATGATAACATAGTATAGGTCTGTGATGGTGGCATGCAGAGCCCTCTCTGTGGGCATGCGTACCACCATCAGTTGCTCTTCTCGTTTCCAGCATGCATGCACACCAGCCAGCTGATCTTCATGCATGCCGGAGCACCAGAAACCCAAAGACCAGGTGGACAGCATGCGCATGCGCACCAGCCAGCTGGTCTTTGGGTTTCCAGCACTCCAGCGCGCACACACATTCTGGTTTCGGTACTCGGTGCCAAAAAGGTTCATCATCACTGGTATAGGCTTTTCTTTATTTTAATGTGACAAAAAGCAAAGCACCTTCTTCCCAAAGCAGTGCATTCCACTGAATGCATGTTTCTACAAGCACTGAGGGAAGCCTATTATCAAGTACGGATTAAAGCGATGAATGAGAAACAGCATTCAATTGTCCCTTGGGATGCTTCCACTTCTGAGTGCTACCCTTTCAGGCTATAAAGAGGTGCCTGCCATCTTCATGCAAGTAATTAACAAGGTCCTACATGAGCATTTGTATAAAGGGGTGTTAGTATACATAGACAACATTTTAATTTACACTGAAACCAGGGCAGAACACATGAAATTGGTGAGGACGATGCTGAAGAAAGTCTGTGCTGCTCATGTATACACAAACTCTCCAAGTGAGAATTCCACAAAGACAAGATTAACTATTTTGGGGTATCACATTTCACACAAAGTGGTGGAAATGGATCCCGAAAAAGTACAGGTGGTGCTAGAATGGGGGACCCCTCGTACTCGGAAGCAACTCCAGAGTTTCCTTGGGTTTGCCAACTTTTACCGTCAATTCATCCCGTCCTTTGCTCAGACAATGCTCCCCATCACTAACCTCATAAAGACCAAAAGGGAGGGAAAACCCAAACTGACCCAACCCCTTAAATGGACAATGGAGTGCCAAGCAGCTTTTGAGAAACTGAAGAGCTTATTCCCTGCTGAACCAGTACTCAAGTACCCAAATACTCTATTTGTTATTCAAGCAGATGCTAGTGATATGGCAGTTGGGTCTGTCCTCCTTCAGAAAAACCAACAAGGGACTTTACAACTACCATGTGCCTATGCTTTAAAAAAAATATCCTATGCTGAGTGCAGGTGGGCAGTCTGGGAAAGGAAGCTTATGCTGTACACAGGGCACACCTCACCTGGAGACACTTCCTGGATGGCTGTAAAGCCCCTTTCAAGTGTGGACCAACCATTAGAATCTAGAAGACTTAAAGACACCTAAGAGATTATCCCCAAAGCATGTGCAGTGGGCTCAATGCATCAACCAAAAGAAATAGTTGTTGAAGCGAGCTGCCAGAAAGTGAAGCTTTAATTTGGAAGTCAAAGGACAGTGAAATCAGCAGTGAATTCCAGGCAGACTGCAACCAGATGGGTAAGTAATGCAATTTTTATACCTTTCTAGGCTATTTGGATTTTGGGGATCCCTGATTGGATTTGATGGTGCTCTTGTTGTGAAAATGTTTGTAATGCCCTCCTTCCTGAAAGGAAGAGGTTAATCCTGTTGCTAGGGTAGGGAGATGGGTCATTGATGGGTTCCTGGGTGTTTTCCTGCCCTAATCCTGTCAGTTTCTGTTGTTTATTCAAAGTTTGGGCCTGCTGCATTCTTGCAGTTTTGTTATTGCTATTAAGTATCTGCCCATTAAGTGGTTAAGTGGTTCTTGGCTATCTGCCCAGAGCTATTAATTGAAGGGAGGGGGAAAAAACCTCTCCTGCTCTTGCACTTTTATTTTCAGCTTGAATTTTTCTTCTAATGGGGCTAGAGTTTTTCTGATGGGGAAATGGTTATGGCTGTTCTTTTTCTTTTATCTTCCCTTGATTACTTCCATCAGATTTGTAACAATCTTCCATTAGTAAAACACCAGTTCTGGGGCCTTCCTTAAAGGACATCGAACACTATGTTGTGAGCTGCCCCATCTGCTCATTGGTGAAAGGCCTCCTGCAACAAGTTGCCAACCCCAGAGAAAGGTGGGACTGGAAAGAGATCTCCATGGACTTTATAGTCAAACTTCCAGGGAGCTCAGGAAACATGGTGATTTAGTTCTATTGATATTTGAAAAAGAGGGATTTAAGATAAAGACAACTGAACTGTTAAATATGCAAGTGGGAGTGAAGTCTGACACCAGACTTCGCTCATTGGTTCATTTTCCCCGGCGGGAAAATAAACAAGCTTCAATGGCTGACAGGCTGGACAGCTCCACTAATATCCTAATCCACTAAACTCCACTAATATCCTCTACCTCGCTAGGAAACAACCTGGCCAGAAATTCAAACAAATAAGATGACTCCAAAAGCCAAAACAAAGAGCCCTTTCTTACTACAATGGATCCACTCCCGTGAACTCCATGCAGAACTCAAAAGATGCCATGACCAAGGTGATTCTAACCTATACATTGACTACCATGCTGACTGCATAAAAAGTAAGACCCACAATCAATCCCCCAACATCCAACCCTCCATCACCCAAAACATCCAACCATCCATCATCCAAAACTAGGTAGGCACGTCCTTTATTTCCTCAATACCAACCACTACTGACCTTTAATGCAAACTAATAAACGCAAGAAGCATTGTAAACAAAATGCCTGAACTCCTCTTATTAAATATTGCTACATTTGACATTATGTTTGTCTGTGAAACATGGCTAAATGCATCCCTCCCTGACTCCATTATCACAGTAAGAGACTATCATGTTTATCGGTCTGATTGTGAAACCCACAGAGGGGGTGGAGTAGCTATCTTCTACAAAAAGTCACTAAACCTAAAAAATATTCAAGTTGCACATGAACTCGCTCTTCTGGAAATTATCGTCTATGAACTGTCCTTAAACACCACATTTCACTTCTTACTATGTTACAGACTGACTACTGACTACTATGTTTGGTGAGAAAGAATGCGATGTGCTGCCCCCACATTGCCCAATTGATTGTGCCATCGAAATCCTCCCTGGGACAAAACTACCTAAGCCCAAAATGTATTCAATGACACCAAAGGAAGAGCTGCAAAAGTACATAGACAAGAACCTAGCCTGGGGGTTCATTCAGCCTGCTTGCTCGCCGATTGAGAGTAAAAGTAGAAAAAGGATGGGACAATGCGATTGAGCATGGACTTCAGGGAAATCAATGAAGTTTGTGTAGAGAACATGTACTCTCTGCCCCTTATGAAGGATATGTTAGCCCATTTCGCGAAGGGGAGGATATTCACCAACTTGGGAGGCATACTACCGGGTGAGAATTAAGGAGGGGGACGAGTGGAAGACCGCTTTTAATTGCCCCTTGGGGAGTTATCAATTCCGAGTGATGCCCTTCAGCCTGCAGGAGGTCCTGCTGTAGAAGCAGGACCCCCTGCACTATAGAAGAGTTAAGAGAAGTGATCAAGAAACAAAAAACAACAACAAATCCCCAGGGACGGATGGATTACCAAGTGAATTTTATAAAGGACTAGAAGAAGCATTGGATTGGATATTATTAGAAATGTGTAATCGGGCATTAATAGAGGCAAGGCTACCAGACTTGTGGAGAGAAGCATACATTTCATTGATATCGAAGGAAGGAGCAGATATAACACAAATAAAAAATTATAGACCAATCTCTTTATTAAACACTGATTACAAAATTTTTATGAATATAATGGCAAATAGGATGAAAAAAATATTAAATTGTAGAATACTTCCAGACCAAAATGGGTTTTTACCAACGGGACAAATGAAAAATTATATAAGTACGGTAATTAATGTATTAGAATATTATGAGGTGCATCCAGAGAGGCAGGTCTTTCTGGATGCACTAAAAGCTTTTGATCAGGTCAATTGGCAATTCATGCTTCAGCAAAGAAAAAACATGAAATTCGGGGAGAGATTTGAAAATATAATAGCCTCCATATACACAAAACAAAAAGCAAGTATAATAGTAAATGGAGATTTTACTAATTTCTTTGAAATAAAAAAAGGAGTATGGCAGGGATGTCCACTCTCACCCTTAATTTTTATTCTGACATTGGAAAATCTATTGATAAGAATCAGATCAAACAAAAAGATAAAAGGATTAAATGTAAAACGAGAGAAATACAAGGCCCAAGCATTTGCGGATGACCTTATATTTTTCATAGAAGAGCCATTAAAAACAGGACCAATATTAATAAGAGAGATATAGAAATTTGGGGAAGTAGCTGTCTTAAAAATTAATAAAGATAAGACCAAAATGTTAACGAAAAATGTAATAGGAAAACAAATAGAGGAATTAATTAAAGAATTAGGATTACAGGTAGTAAAAAAGGTGAAATATTTAGGTATATATTTGACAGCTAGATGCACAACCATAAAGGGGAATAATTATGTAACTTTACATAAAGAGGATTTAGAAAAATGGGGAAACTGAAATTATCATTATTAGGGAGGATAGCAGTGATAAAGATGTATGTTCTGCTTACTTATTTCAGAAAATTCCAATAAAATTGGACATTTTTTTTTTTGTAAATCTGAATAAAATAACTACAAAATTTGTGTGGGAAGGAAAAGAGGCAAAAATTAAATTAAGTACATTGAAGGACTGGGAAAAAGTGTGGGAAAATAACTATATTATAACAAAGTCAATGGTTTATAAAGAAAATCAATGCAAAATGTAGTATAGATGGTATCTGGCCCTTTCAAGATTAGCAAAAATGTATTCAAATTTAAGTCCAATTTGCTGGAAGTGCAAGCAGGCACAGGGCACTTTCTTCTTTTGGCTTTGTCCAAAAATTAGGAAGTACTGGGAAAAAATAAGAATTTGGTTAATAGAAATAACATCGGGAAAAATAGAACTTAAACCAGAGATTTTCCTACTAGGGATGATTAAAGAAAACTATAGGAAAGAAATAAAGTATTTAATATTACACATAGTCACTGCAGCCAGATTGGCGCTCACTCAATATTGGAAAACTGATCAACTGCCAACAGATCAACTGATAATCCAAAAAATCTATAATTGTGAGGAAATGGATAAATTAACATTTGAAATGAAGGATAAGGTAGACTTAAAATATTATATAGCGTGGAATAGGTAGTATGATTGGATAACTCATAGAAATGAGAGTAAATGTAAAATTCTGTACGATAATTTAATAATTTAATTTAATTTAATATTTAAATTTATATACCGCCCTTCTCCTGAAGGACTCAGGGCGGTGAACAGCCAGAAGTAAAAAACATCAAATACAAAATTTAAAAACAATTTTAAAATATATTAAACAATTTGGCCCGACAGTTAAAATCCCCCATTTAAAAATTCAAATTAACAATAATTGATAACAATAATACAATATTACAATACAATACAGTAATTAATAAATATGCACTGTTAATAAGATAACGGACGTGTGACCAAAGTCACTTTTTCTTTTTATGTAATGTTGTTTGTATTGATATATATGTATTTTGTATGTACATGGTATAGTATTTTACTTTTATATGTTTAATAAAGTTTGTTTTTAAAATAAAATAAAAAAAAAGATTACCTGGGATATTGCGTTTCCAGTACCGGAGTAGAAATGGATCCTACCAAGGTCCAGGCAATTCTGGGTTGGCAGGCAACAACAACATGCAGGCAGCTGCAGAGTTTCCTAGGCTTCACAAATTTCTACCGACAATTTATACCTTTGTTCAACAAGGTGGCCTTGCCATTGACAGACCTCCTGAAGACCAAGCACATAGCAGCTAAACCCAGGCCAGGTCAGCTGCTTCACTGGACAGTGGATTGCCAGCGAGCGTTTGAAACTCTAAAAGCCTTTTTTTCTTAATCACCTTTTCATCTTCAGGGATTTCTTCAATTTGCGAGAAATGAGTAGATTAACACTAGCAATTAAAGGGAAGGAAGAATCTGATTATTATAATATATGGGGGTTATTTTCTCAGTGGTTAGAAAATGAATATGGATAAAAAGCATAAAATTAAATACTTTAGGAAGCGAAATGTTATATTATATTAGGAGATATGTTAAGTTGTAATGTTAAAATAAGAATAGATGTATATAAAGAATTTGACGGTAAACTACAACTATTATGGCACAAAAAATGTGTACTCAGACGACACACTGATTAATGAAAGATGAAATGCATGTTGTAAAGGGACAAAATAAAAAAAAGAAACTCTAAAAGCCTTGTTCACTAAGGAGCCTGTACTTAAACACCCGGACTCTGAACAAGCCTTTGTAGTCCAGGCTGATGCCAGTGATGTGGTGGTGGCCATTGTCCTTCTCCAGGCAAATGAACAAGGCAGATTGATCCCTGCACCTACACCTCCCATTTTCAATGCAGGAAAGGAAGATATTTTAAGAGGAAATGTAGGGAATCTTCCACCCCAAGACCCATAATCACCATGGCCCATGAAAACCCCATTCCCTAGACGTTCCTCCACCCTACCAATTGCCCATAAAGCCCCTGGATGAGCTGCTATATCCAATTGGAAGAGGGATCTCTTGTGTAAACCTGGGGCCACTATAAAGTATTCACCTGACAGTCTCTCATTAGACATTCCCATTAGACACAAGTATGGTACCCGATCATCCTTTTATCCTCTGAGAAAAGCACTCCACCCAGACTTAAAAGCCTTGCCACCTTCCTTATGGGACTGGGATTCTACTCAAGTGGGGTTTCTGAGAAGCACCACACCAGTTAAAGTGCAAGTAAATGTAGGGACACCACTATGTATATACCCCAATATAAAAACCCCAGCTGAAGCCATAGAACCCATAAGGAAACTCATTAGAGCACATGTGGAACAGAGAGTCCTTCAGAAATGTACCTCTCGTTTGATTAAAGTATGGGATAAGATTAAGGGAATGATGTATAGTAAGGTCCCATATTGGTTTGTGACCCTTGAAGTGACTACATACCCACCTCTATATAATTTGGATAAACACATGATGTACAAGGAATTGTTGGATGGTGGGTGTAACCTTAGATCTAGAGTGGACCTACAATTACGGGGAATTAATTTGGACTGGTGGGCATACGCACAAGTTCAAGCAAGGTACCAAAAAGATAAAGTTAATGGGGGGATCTTTATTTCACCACAAAGAGTTCGATAAGGCCCTCCTGGAAAGTGATAAGAAATGTATCACTGAAAGGTCGAGGTGGCATGGGAAAAGAATCGCTCTGTTCCCAGTGCCAAACTTCTAGGTTTTGGTGCCCTTTTGGGCAAGGATCAGTCCTGGAGGGATCGGCAATAAGGAGGGGAATCTTTGGAGGAGGTGAGGAGAGGTGCGATCTCCCGCCACACCAAGAAGGACCCTCAATCCAAGCTTAGAAGAAACCAGCCGGTGCGGCTGACTCAGAGGCCTGACGCCCCGAACGAGACCAATGGGAAGCAGAACAGTGAGTACGGTGCGAAAATCAGCAGTGTGAGCAGACTATGAACAATTTAAACCTTTTTTTCTCGGTGGAATAATCGAAGGAGGATAAGTTGTTTTTTCGGAGGGGTAGCGGATAGGAAGAAAGACTCAGAGTGTAAATGGGTGGCAAACAACGAGGAGAGTAAAATGGAGGAGGGCGAATCTTAGACCAGCAGAAAGACATTAGAGGATTGAAATACAGAATTATTGAAATATTGAAATATTGAATGTGGAAAGAGGTCGATCTAGATAGCTGGATGGAGAAGTGAACTGGACACTACTTTTGATCCCCATTTTAGCTGCCCCAACGGAAAGAAAGAGGTGGTTTGGCAAGAGGAAGAGACATTCATGATTGATAGTATAGATTAGAGATCGCCATATTGGACTACTTTACTTTGGAGCGGAAACTAGAAACGTGGAAGAAGACTATAGCTGAAATATACCGGACCTTTTAAAACATATAAAATCTGGATAAAGGGAACTTTTGACAATCTATTTTTTGTTTTTGTTTTTCTTTACTTTTGATAAATCTATATATATATATTCCTTGGAATTTATTTGGTATTTATATTTATATTTATTTTGAAGTAAACTACTATTTAAAATGTTATATAAACATCCATAACCTATAATTTATATATAATCTATAATTATTTTTTAGAATTATTTAAACTTATTTAAATTTCATATATATAATCAATTACTGTAACTATTAATAATTGTTTCATAATTATTGACCTTTTAAGAGGGTGAAAGATTTTTCTTCCTCCTACTTGCTTATGCTTATTCTGCCATTTTACTTTTAGCACCTTCATAGTAATAATTAATTATCCAAAGTAAACAGATCAGTTAATGTTAGATCAGCTATCTTAACGGATTAATTTTCTTAAAAATTAAAAAAAACTGATTGATCAATTAATAGATAGGCACGTTGATATTAGATGAATTTTAAAGGTATTAATGAATTAAATTTGTTAAAGAAATAACTAGAAATTAATTCAGTATTGTAACATAGTAGAAGGATAAAGAAGGAAGGAAAAGAAAGAAAAAAGGCACATAGAAATTGGATGGTGATTTGGGAAAAGACAGATAAAATCTTAGTGGAACAATACAGAATACTAAAGGAGATGACTAGTACCACTACAACAACGGTGAAAACAGGGAAGAAAACTCCATCAATACTGACTGGACCATCGGCCTCCCCCACGACACAGAGGACTTTAGAGGGAATGTTCTCATCAGAGAAACAGCCTCCCACTTTAAATATGCCAACAATGCAGGCCACACTTATGACAATACAAGAGACTGATTAAAATGCAGGAATGCATGACTAGGAATTATGAAGAAACAAGGAGGGATATGGATGAGGTTAAAAGAGAGGTAAAAAGTGATATTCAGGAGATAGATGAAAAGATGGACTCGATACAAGAAATTATCAAAAAAAATGATCAAAGAATAATAGCTATAGAAAAGAAAACAGAATTGACGGAAGAAAGATTGGAATCTCTGGATCAGAAAATGATGGGACTAAATAAAGAATTAGAAAACACTGTGGCACAATTGGAGATGGAAAGGGCTGCATTTTACTTACGTTTTCAAAATGTGGTTGAAGAAAGAGAGGAGGACTTAACGTTAGTAATGGCGGAAATGATAGCTGAGGCCCTCCAAAGAGAGAAAGATGAAATAATAAACGAATTGGATGAAGTATACAGAGTCCACATAAATTATGCTCAACAAAATAAACTACCCCGGGAGGTGCATGTAAGATTTGTGAGACGGAAAGTCAGAAACATTGTATATAAAATAACAAAAGATGATCCTATGTTTTATAGGAGCAAAGAAATAATCACGTTGAAGCAAGTTCCAAAAAGAATAAGAGAGCTGAGAAAAGATTATTGGTTCTTAGCCACATATACTAAAAAAGAGATACATACCTTTTAGATGGATAACACCAGAAGGAATGTTGGTAACGTGGCAGGGGAAGAAAATAAGGGTGGACACACAAAGCAAAGCACAGAATCTGCATGATCAAGTGATGGGTATTGAAACAACAAGTAGTAGCGAAGAGGAGTTGGGAAGGAACGCCAAAGGAAAACAGAGACAAGAATGAGAAAGAGCGCCAAAGGAAGGAGAAAAAGAGAAAGAAGGAGAAATTCAGGAGGAAGAAGGAATACAAACAAGAGGCAAAAAAAGGAACAGGAAGAAACAAAAAAGAAACAACAGGAAAACCATTAAGAAATGGAACAAAACTTAAAAATTCTATCATTGAACGTAAACGGTCTCAATTCACCATCCAAATGACATCAAATTTTAAGAAAAGTTTTGAAACAAAAAATGGATATTGTGTGCTTCCAAGAGGTACACATAAGAAAACAAGATGAAAAATATGTACAATATAAGAAGTTAGGTAAATTATATGCAGCATTAGCTGAAGAGAAAAAAAGAGGGATTATGGTATACGTTAAAAAAGGAATAGAGAGTAATTTAAAATATGTAGACTTAGTAGGGAGAACAGTGATGATAGAGGTAAAATTTAACTATAAAAATATCTTATTGGTGGTTATATATGCTCCGAATAGTGGACAATCAGAATTTTATTAAAAAATGCATGAAAAAATAATAGAACAAAAAATGGAAAATGTATGCTTGATTGGAGATTTTAATGCAATTATGGATGTAAGAAAGGATTATAAAAATGGCCACAGAAATAAAAATAAGAAAAATGTATTGCCCAGAACTTTTATGGATTTGGTAGAAGAATTAAACATGGTAGACAGTTGGAGATTTTATAACCCGGAAGTAAAAAATTTTACATACTATTCTAACCCTCACAAGTCCTGGTCCAGAATAGATATGGCATGGGTAACTAATACATTGATACCAGAAATAGAAACACTAGAAATACTATCAAACAATTGGGCTGACCACAACCCAATAATGTTGATATGGAAGGGACGGCAGCGAAAAAAAAGTAGATGGACAATGAATATACAGATATTGAAAGAAAAGGAATATAAGGAGTACATGGAGAAGGAATTAGAATTGTTTTATAAGGAGAATATAAAACAACATACCTCCCTTCAGAATCTATGGGATACAACTAAGGCGTATGTGAGAGGTTTAACGATAGCTTATAATGCAAAACGGAAAAAAGAGAGGGAAAAAGAATATAACAAAGCACAAGAAGAAATTAAAAAATGGGAAAGAAAATTACAAGAGAACCCGGGAGATGAACAAATTAGAGGTAAATGGACAGCAGCGAAACACAATTTAAATATATTAGAACAGGGGAAATACGCAATGGCATTGAAATACATAAAGCAGAATTATTTCGAACATGCAAATAAGCCAGGGAGGTGGTTGGCGTATAGGTTGAGGAAAGAAAGGGAAAAAAAAACAATCCAACAATTACGGGACAAAAAGGGTAAAATGCAACAGAGTTTAGAGAAGAAAAAAGAGATAATAATTCAATACTACCAAGAGTTTTATGAGCAAGATAAAGTAACAGCTGAGGAAACAGAACAGTATTTAAGTGGGGAAGGGATGTCAATATTAAAAGAAGAAGAAAAAGAGTTATTAAATAGGGAAATTACTATAGGGGAGTTAAAGGAAGCATTGAAGAAACAAAAAAACAATAAAACGCCGGGGACTGATGGACTACCAACAGAATTTTATAAAAGTTTAGGGGAATCACTTAATTGGATATTATTAGAAACATATAATGAGGCATTGACAGAGGCAAAACTACCAAATACATGGAGGGAAGCATATATCTCCCTGATACCGAAGGAAGGAGCAGATACAGCATTAATAAAAAATTATAGACTGATCTCCTTATTAAATACTGACTACAAAATTTTCATGAACATAATAGCAAATAGGATAAAAAAAATACTAAACAACAGAATACATCAGGATCAAAATGGTTTCTGCCAACAAGACAAATAAAAAATAACATAAGAATGGTAATTAATGTCCTAGAATACTATGAGATGCATCCAGAGAGACAGGTAGCACTGATATTTCTGGATGCACAAAAAGCATTTGATCAAGTTAATTGGCAATTCATGATTCATCAAATTAAAAGTATGAAATTCAGAGAGAAATTTGAAAGAATGATATGATCAATATATACGAATCAAAAGGCAAGCATATTAGTAAATGGGGACCCTACAAAATTTTTTGGAATAAATAAAGGAGTACGGCAGGGCTGTCCGCTTTCGCCTTTACTTTTCATTTTGACTCTGGAAAATTTACTAATTAGAATTAGGTCAAATAAAGAAATAAAAGGATTAAATGTAAAAAGAGAAGAATACAAGGTCCAAGCATTTGCGGACGACCTTGTATTCTTCATAGAAGATCCAATAAAAACAACACCAAAATTAATAAAAGAGATAGAGGATTTTGGAAAAATAGCGGGCTTAAAAATTAATAAAGAAAAGACTAAAATGATAACGAAAAATATAATAGCAAAACAAGTAGAGAAATTAGTAAAGGAATCAGAATTATAGGTAGTCAAAAAGGTGAAGTACCTAGGGATAAATTTGACAGCTAGAAGTGCAACAATAAAAGATAATAACTTTGGAACTTTGGTTCAAAAAATAAAAGAAGATTTGGAAAAATGGGGGAAATTAAAACTGTCATTGGGAAGGATTGCAGTGATAAAATCAAATATACTACCAAGACTCCTTTATTTATTCCAAACAATCCCAATAAAATTGGATAAGAATTTTTTTAATAATTTGGACAAAATAACTACAAAATTTGTGTGGGAGGGGAATAAACCAAGAATTAAATTAAGTATATTACAAGAAGATAAAATTAGAGGTGGATTCGGATTTCCGGCATGGGAAAAATATTATAAAGCAACAAGCTTAACATGGATTAGAGAATGGGTAACTTTGGAAAATCAAAGATTATTAAAATTAGAAGGACACGATTTAATGAAGGGATGGCATGCTTTTTTATGGAGCCCTAGAAATAAAGCATACAAACATTTCAATAATCATATTATTAGGAAATCATTAATTGGTACATGGCAAGAAATTAAAAATAAACATTACATGAAAGTTCCTGGTTGGTTATCAATAATAGAAGCAATAACACACCCCAACACATTATCAAAACAAAAAATGACAAGATACAGAGATATATTAGATTCACAAGGAATATTGAAAACACAGGAAGAACTTAAAGAACAAGGAATATTAACAGACTGGTGGCCCTACTTACAAATAAAAACAAGATACAGAAAAGATCAAGAGGAGGGAGGAATAGTGCCAAAACCAAATAGATTAGATAAATTATTAGAAACTAAAGAAGAAAAATTAATTTCAAAAATTTATAAATACTTACTAGAATTTGAGCTAGCAGAAGAACTGGTTAAAGGACAGATGATAGCATGGACAAGAAACATCGGGCACAATATACAGTTAGAAGAATGGGAAAGGGCATGGGAAAACAATTACAGTATGACAAAATCAGTAGCATATAAGGAGAACCATATGGTACATATGGTATCTAGTTCCTTCGAGGCTAGTGAAAATGTACCCGAATGTAAAATCTATTTGTTGGAAATGTAAACAAGCTCAGAGTACTTTCTTCCATGCCTGGTGGCTTTGCCCGGAAATCAAGAAATATTGGAGGAAAATAAAAATATGGATAGTAGAAATAACAGAGCAAGAAATTGAATTGGAACCAGAAACCTTTTTATTAGGCATGATTAAAGGGAACATTAGTAAAGACATAAAATATTTAACACTGCATATAATTACGGCGGCTAGATTGGCATTAGCACAATTGTGGAAAACAGATTGTTTGCCAACGGATCAGGAGGTAATTCAAAAAATTTATACATGTGCAGAAATGGACAAATTAACTTTAGAACTAAAAGACAAGGAAGACTCAAAACATTTTAAAGTATGGAATAGATGGTATAAGTGGATAAATCAAAAGAAAAGAGGGTAAAGATAAAATTTAGTAAAAAATTAAAAGTAATAAATAGGCACCGTCATTTAGATAGAATAGGTAATAAGTCACTGTCTACATATGTGTGTATATATAATTACATATATTTAGTTTGTTTGTGATGATTTGTATTGTATATGTAATTTTATGATTGAGAAGAATTTGTATATTTTATCTTTTTAAGCTTAATAAAGTTTGTTTTTTTAAAATTAAAAAAAGAAAAGAAATGTATCACTAAGGTATATAATCTCCTGTCCTGATTTGTAGCTGATGAAGTAGTTAAAGACTCGATGATAGCCTGGGGGAGGTATTTCGGATATACATTAGATTTGGAAAAATGGCAACAAATATGAAATAGAAATGCAAAAATGACGATGGCAGTGTCTTTCAAAGAAAATATATTTAAAATGTTATATAGTTGGCATATACCACCAGCAAGAATCGCAAAGATGTTCCCTGGAACATCAGCAGAATGTTGGAAATGTGGGGCTGTACATTTTACCACCAATGATGGACATGTTTACAAGCCCAAAGCTATTGGAGTAAGATAATAGCCTTGGTAGTACAGTGGTCTAAAGCACCCTGTTATTAAGACCAGCTGCCTGCAATTACTGCAGGTTCGAATCTCGCCAGGCTCAAGGTTGATTCAGCCTTCCATCCTTTCGAAGGTAGGTAAATTGAGGATCCAGTTGTGGGGGCAATAAGTTGACTTTGTATAAATATATAAAAGGATGAAGGCTATTGCTTAGCGCATTGTAAGCCGCCCTGAGTCTCCGGAGAAGGGCGGCATATAAATCAAATTAAAAAAAAAAAAAGATTGGCTCATGGAGATTACAGGAGTTAGCTTTCAACTGAGACCAGAGGTCTATTTATTAGGAATAAATCCTGGGGGTATAAGGAAAATAGACTGGTACCTTTTTATACGTATTACCACTGTGGCTAGAATTGCATATGCGCAATTTTGGAAAGGGAAAGAAGTACCATCGGACCAGATGATTATTAAAAAAAATTTGTGGTGTGCAGAATGTGATAGATTAACGTATACTCTTAAAGATAGACAAGAATCAACCTTCAATCAAAGCTGGGATAAATGGTATAAATGGATAGAAATAAAAATGCCATGAGGTAGATGTTAGGAAAGCATACAGCATAGATTTGTTGATACTAAGCTAAATATATATAAGGTAATACTAGATGTAAGAAGATTAACAAGTGTAAGATGCAATGTAGAAAATTTAATCGAAGATGTAGTATGATGGTATGTAATGTTACTTAGGAACTGTATGTATATGGGGGTTGAATCAACCCTAGTTGTATGTATGTGATTTTGTTTTGTTATCGTCTTCTCTTTGTTTTTCTTTGTCTTCAGTTTATAATAAAAATTTTTAAAAAAGAAAAGAAAAGAAATGTACCTCTCCATGCACACACTTATCTTTCCAGTACGGAAGCCAGAAACCGACTCAGTGGGAAACCCCATCTACTGTTTTGTCCACAATTTGCATTTCATCAATTCTTACATCATACCACATGTCAGGGCTGCCTCTGTTCATTTCCTAGGAAAGAAAAATCCTTGGCTCCATAGATTTAGAGAAAAGTGTTAAGTATTGAATGACAGATTTGAACGGACCAATCAGGGACAAGAGCGGGAAATTCATAGGACCGTCAGTGGCTGAAGCCGCGGACAGCTCCTAGCTATAAAAGGAGCTGCCGCGACTAGGATTCCCATTGTGAGTACGGAGCTAAATAAAGTGTTCAAGTTCACATTGTGTCCTGTCCTTTCTTGCGCCCATGACGTAACACTGGCGACAAGGGTGGGATCCTAAGACAGAGAACAAAGCATTGAAACCTCCACTGCAATCACAGCCAACCCGATCAGCGGCCACGAGAACAGGTCAGATCATCGGCTACTACCATGCCCTCGATCAGCCCACACGCACCATTCAACACAGCTGGAGAAGATTGGGGATCGTATGTGGAGAGGTTCCATATGTATATGGAAGGAAATGACCTCCTAGGTCTATCGGAGCAGAGAAAGAGAGCAATCTTCCTCACACACTGCGGGACCGCAGTATTCAAAATGGCAAAAGCACTCGCGGCTCCCACTGAATTGAGGACGATGACCTGGACGGATCTGCAGAACATCCTTAAGGCACACTACGCCCCCCAAGCATCCTCTCTGGTAAGGAGACATGAATTTTACCGGAAGGACCAGAGAGAGGGGGAATCGATTAGCGCATTCGTTGCAACTTTGAGGGAAATAGCAGCAGCTTGTGATTTCCTAAACTTAGAAGAAGCCATGCAGGACCGGCTAATTTTGGGACTGAGCGATCTCACCCTGCAAAGTAGATTGCTAGCCAAGCCTCAGATAATGTTCAAAGAAGCCCTAGAAGAAGCTACAGCATCAGAGGCGTCCCAAAAGTCGGCAGCCGTGATGAAGAAGGTCAATAAAGGATCACAAGGGAAGGAGGAATCCGGGGTCCATTATGAGGATGTCCAAACAGAGTCGGAAGAAGAAGAGGAGGATGAAGTTCATCACCTCCAATCCGACCGGAAGGGCAAGCCACGAAACAAAGGAAGGCCAGAATTCCGGTGCGCGGGCTGCGAAGGGAATCATCCCAGGGCAGAGTGCAGATTCCGTGATGCCATATGCCAACGGTGCAACCGAAAAGGACACATAGCGAGAGCCTGCAGGGCATCGCAACCAGCCACCTGAAGAAGCTGCCAGAACTGACCACTAAGCCCACCACCACCCAACCGAACATTCAAACCGAGCGGAAGGAAACAACCGTTTGGAAGAAGCCGCAGAAACGAGGATTCCGGCTCAGAGCAAGGCGAGACCCACCAAACATTAATAGTGGGTTGTGTGAGCGTGGGAAGAGCCAACAAGATGGCGCCAACTGTACTTATCGAGGGGAGACCCTGCAAAATGGAAGTCGACTCGGGGTCCTGCCTATCCATGGTCTCCTGGACAATGATCCAGTAACTAGTTCCAGGCATCAAACCCAGCGCACTCAAGCAGCAACGAATAACCCTCGTAGACTACCAGGGAAACCAAATCCCAGTAGTTGGCACAGGAAAATTCAACATTGCCTACAAAAATTTCAAAGCGAAGTTACCCCTCACCATCATGGACTGGGACAGACCCAGTCTATTGGGCCTGGAGTGGTTCGAACCATTAGGGCTGGCAGTAACAGGCATCGACCAAATCGACAACAGCGGCTGGGAAGAAGACCTGATGACGGAATTTGCGGAAGTATTCAACTGCGAACTAGGCAAGTACAAGGGGTCCCCAATATCCTTTAATTTAGACGCCCAGGTTGCCCCTGTCCGGATTAAGCCCAGAAGAGTCCCTTTTGCTCTAAAGCCCAAAATAGATGAGCAAATAGACAAGCTGGTTGCTCAAGGGGTATTAGAACCCATAGACCATGCGAAATGGGAAACACCCATCGTCACCCCAGTTAAACCAGATGGGTCGGTACGCATCTGCGGTGACTATAAAAGTACCGTCAATAAGGCCCTGCAACAGAGCGCTTACCCGGTACCAGTGGTGCAACATCTGCTCCACTCGCTGGGCCGAGGGAAAATATTCGCCAAATTAGACCTAGCACAGGCATACCAGCAACTCCCTGTAGATGATGTCACAGCCGAAGCCCAAACAATTGTAACACACAGGGGCGCGTTCAAGTGCAAGCGGTTACAATTTGGAGTCAGTGTTGCCCCAGGGTTGTTCCAAAGCCTAATGGAACGACTGCTACAAGGAATTGAGGGAATTGTCCCATATTTTGATGACGTGCTCATCTCAGCAAAGAATCTAGACCAGTTGAAACAATGCCTCAGAGAAGTACTATCCAGATTCAGGGAAGCAGGTCTCAAAGTAAAAAAGAATAAATGCAACCTGGCAGAAAAGCGAGTAGAATTCTTGGGGTACTTAATTGATGAAGCCGGAATAAGACCCACACCGGGAAAACTTAGGGCGATTAAGGAGGTGCCAACACCAAAAAACAAAACAGAATTACAGGCTTTTTTAGACTCACTGAACTTTTATAATATATTTCTACCACAGAAAGCCACAACTGCTGAACCGCTCCACCAGCTGCTAGATAAAACAACAGAATGGAGGTGGGGGAAGAAAGAAGAAATGGCCTTTAAAGAAATAAAGAAACTATTAACATCGGACAGAGTATTAGTTCAGTACAGCGGGACACTGCCAATCCGACTGATGTGCGACGCATCACCTTTCGGCATAGGAGCTGTACTGAGCCATTGCATGCCAAACGGAACAGAGGCCCCAATAGCATTCTACTCCAGAACATTGTCTAAACCAGAGAGGAACTACAGCCAGCTAGATAAAGAGGCAGTAGCTGCAGTAGCCGGCATTAAAAGATTTCACGAATATTTGTACAGCCAGAGATTTGAACTCATCATCGACCACAAATCATTATTGGGCATCATCGCCGGAGACAAACCCACACCCCCCATCCTATCACCAAGAATGCTGCGCTGGATAGAGTTCTTAACAGCCTACGAATACCAACTGAAATACGGACCCGGAAAATCAATTGACCACGCTGACGCCCTCAGTAGATGTCCGCTGCCAGAAATAGATGAAGATCCAGCCCCAGTGTCAACCACACTACTCATCGAAACCATGGAATGCGCACAAATCTCCGCCGCTGACATCGCAAGAGCCACCGTGAAAGACAAAACCCTGGCGCGCATTTTAAATTGGGTCTGGAAAGGCTGGCCAGAAGCAAACGTGAACACAGAATTTCAACCTTTCAAATCCAGGCAAACCAAACTGTCGGAGTTAAAGGGGTGTCTTTTGTGGGGGGACAGAGTCATAATTCCCAAAGTACTGAGATAAAACATTCTGAGCTTATTACACGAGGAGCACCTGGGAATAGTAAAAATGAAAGCATTAGCAAGGAGTTATGTGGGGTGGCCCAGGATGGATAAGGAAATAGAGACCTGGGTAGCCATATGCACACCCTGCCAGGAATCTCGGCCAGCAGATTACAGATTGCAGACCGAGGATGGCCGACTTTGGAAATGCCACATCGATCAACTCTGTGGCAGAATAACAAGGAGCGAAGTCGGCCCACCAGACAGAGACCACCCACCACCACCACAAGCACCCGACACCAGAGAAGAGAACTCAAACCCGTTCAGAGGCATTTATTTTGAGATAGCATCGGAACCTGACAATGGACACTTATTTGAAGGCCAGGAGAGGGAGCAGACGGTCAGCGATAACCCAATATGTCATCCAGGAGAGGAGGAAAGTAACAACTGGGAAGATAATTCCACTCCGGCAGGCGAGTTCGAGAGAGTTCCAGGGGCGGAGCCAGCGGAGCCACGGAACTCGACCTCTCACTCCAGGAACGCCAAAATGACTGAACTGCGCAGGTCAAGTCGCGAGTCGAAGCGACCCGCCTACCTGCATGACTACGTCGCTTAAGGAGAAGTGGTGACTTGAGAAATTAGCTGAGAAAACAACATAAAGACTGGACTATATTAAAGTGTTTGAAGCTGAAAAGTTGGATTTTCTGAAGATTTGGACCCTCTTGAAGAGAGAGATATTAGGACATTAAAGGCTATAAATACAAGAACTTGGACTTAAGAACTCTCTATATAAGAGCGAAAATAACGAGATACTGACTGCAAAATAACTTTATATATTTACCTGATTAATTTTTGCAAGATAATATAATACTTTTTGATTGTGAGATGTTTGATTTAACTGGATTAATTAATTGTTAATTACCAATTAACTAGAACAAATAGCTTAAGTGGGCGTTAATCTAAACAATATTTAATATTTAAATTTTACTTATATACTACCTATCTACATATTTATATCTATATATTATATATCCACACTAGTAATAGCTGATTTAATAGAATTGATTTGAGCTGATTTGATATTAACCTAAATAATATTCAATATTTAACTCTTACTTATTTATTACTTAACTATATATTACTTACAGATTTATATGAGTGTGACCAGACTTGACTTGATTTGACAGATTGATTGACAGATGGATTATTATATTGTATTAGCTATATTGAGAATTAATGAAGTGTTAGAATCTTAAGTTTTTCCCCACACCTCCTTCATCTTATCCTCCCTCCTCTTTCCTACCTGAATATAGATTTACATAGTTAAATATTTATTAGAATGTTAAATGTCAAAGATAGATATAGAATTAGTATATAAAATCAACAATCTCAATTAATATTTGAAGAATTATACAATATAGACTCTAGACATGATCATTGACAAATTGCTACTATAGTTAAAGGAACTGGAATAGACTAAGAGTAGTTCAGTGTATGAAATTTTGGGAGAACCTACAAAAAATCCTCAAGATGACAAGCACTGGAACAACCACCATAACCAAAGCAAACAAGAAAATAATGTCAACTCAAGCCTCCCTTACAGCATTACCTGCCCAACAGAGATCCATAGACACAATGCTTGGAACAGAAAAAGAGAAGGCAGGCTCCATTTCCAGCATTCAAAACATTCAGTCAGTCCTGGTAATGATACAGGAAGCAATGAATAAGACTCAGGAAATGATTGCCAATAATCATGAGATGACGAAAAGAAACCACGACGAGCTGAAATCCGATGTGGGAGAAATAAATAACAATATAAAGAAAATGGATGATAAGATAGAAAAGATCCAACCGAATATTGCCAAAAATGAACTAAGGATACAAAAGACAGACCTCAAAATGGAACAGACGGTTAAGAAAGTAGAAATGCTGGAACAACAACAGATGGCGAGCAATCAAGAGCTGGAAGACTGTTATATAGGCCTCTATATAACAAAGAAAATCACCTCCCTTACCGGGAACTTTTGGACCCCCATGGTAGTCTGAAATCAAGAAATGAGTTGGAGTTGCAGAGAAAACAACTGGATTGGTGGGCTTATGCCCAAATTTGCTCAAAATTTAAAAAAGATAGGGAACAAGATGGTATTAATTTGAATCAGCATGATCTGGACAATATCATTCTAGGAAAAGAGGACAAAATGTTATCAAGGATACATAAACTTTTAATAGACTATTGGATAGGGGATGAAATAGTTAAAGACTCTATGATTGCCTGGGGGAGAAATATTGGCTATCCAATTGATATGACAAAATGGGAAGAAATCTGGCTTAAACATATGAAATTCCTGTGGGCAACATCATACAAAGAAAATGTGTACAAGATGCTGTATAGATGGCACCTTCCACCTGCTCGTCTTTCTAAAATGTATTCAAATCTCTCACCAAACTGTTGGAAGTGTGGGGAGATTGGCACCTATTTCCACATGTGGTGGACCTGTTCCAGGACGACTGAATTCTGGAAAATCATACAGGCATGGATCATGGAAATCACAGGTTATAATCTAATTCTGAAACCAGAGTACTACCTACTGAACATTAGGCCAGACAACATAGGCACAAATATATGGTGTCTGTGTGTTTTTATCACCACGTCAGCAAGAATATGTTTCGCCCAATATTGGAAGGGGAAAGACCTGCCGGCTGAAGACTTGATTTTGGAGAAAATTTTGGATTATGCGGAAGCCGACAGACTGACTAAAGCATTGAGAGATCAAAAGGACTCCGTATATTTCCAATGTTGGGACAAATGGTATGTTTGGTTGAACAACAAACGCCCAAAAAGTCAAATATAACCAGGATTATGTTTAATATTTGTTAAATCTGACTGAAGTCTACATACCGTAGAAAGTGTAAATATCATGTAAAGTTCCTGTCGCGATCATTTGTTTGACTATTTCTTTTTCTTGATGTATTTTTTAAAATAAATTAATAATAATAATAATAATATTTAAAAAAAACAACAACATAAAGAAAATGGATGATAAGATAGAAAAGATCCAACCGAACATTGCCAAAAATGAACTAAGGATACAAAAGACAGACCTCAAAATGGAACAGACGGTTAAGAAAGTAGAAATGCTGGAACAACAACAGATGGCGAGCAATCGAGAGCTGGAAGACTCACTTACATTCCTGGAAATGGAAAAGGCATCATTTTATCTAAGGTTCCAGAATATAGCAGAAACTAAAGAGGAAGACCTGGGGATCTTCCGGCGGTGACGTCAGCGTGTTAGGGACAAAGGAACGGACCTCCGTTCACCAAGTCCCTAATATCTCCGATTTAGGAGCCGATTTAGGCACTATTGACCTCGGAGAGGTCAATAGAAAAAAGGGAAAACTCCGAGGACCTCAGGGAGGACAGCAATCCCCCCGAAGGTTCAGGAAATCCCCCTTAATCCTGATCGGGGAAAAACCAGCCACCCTGGCTGGCCAGAAACGTTGACAGCTGACTAAGAGGGAAGCGAAAATCAAATAAAGAAGACTTCGGTGGAAAGATCGGGAAGAAAAAGAGCTCAAAAGGTACATTTACAACCCACAACGTGAGAATTGAAGGCGGAAGAAGATAAAACTCCAACTAAGAAGCGAACCTTCGCTAGACAAGCGGCGACTGAGAAATAAGCGGAGACAGCTTCCATTTTGACAGTGACAGCGCATAAATTAGCAGCCGGCGAAAGCGGAGAAAATCCAGGGGAAACCCAGGAGGAGAAAGTGATCCCAGAGAAACTTGGATTTTGAATAATTTGCTACAGAGGAGAGACTGAACTTAAGGAGAGAAAGGGATTAATTTGATGGACTTTGCCCTTTGTGGAGGCGACAAGAGACAATTAACAAGTAGCTGATACCGGAAGAGAGAGCGGCAGAAAAACTCCGTCTAAAGTGGAAGTTAGTGACTTTTGGAGCTAAATCAAATCAAATCAACCTAAGCGGAATATTTTTCCTTGGACTCTTGGACTTTTGGACTTTTGGACTTTGGATATTTGGAGGTTTGGATTTAGACATTGGGACTTGGATTATTCTACCCTCTATTCTTTTTTGTTGTTGTTGAAAGGTGGACATTCGGGAGTCTTGGAGCTTTGGTGGACATTGGACAATCAATCTAAAAGTATTGGGACACTAGACTCTGAACAATAAATAAGAAGGATACAAATTTGGAAAAAAAAAAAGAGAAGAAGAGAGCGATCCAGACGAAGAAGAATCAACTGAAAAGTATAATTAATTGTATTAAAAGCTGATAACAAATTAGTGATTAAGAAGCATAAAAAGCATAAAAAGCATTAATATTAAATGTACTGTTTGTGAAATTTCATATATAATTCTATATACTATATATATAACTGTTAACTTAATTTCATATTTATTCTAAATATATATTTATACTTATCTTAGTGCTATATTTTACCTCGGTAGTTAAATACTATATTGTTTTGTATGTTTAGGTTTGGAAAATTACATTAGATAGATTAATTGAATCTAGGATAGAAATTAAAGAGTAATTGATTTGATAAATAATAATTAATAATAAATTCAAATTAGATAGTAAGTAATTAATTATAAGGATAGCTAACTGATGAATTGCTGAAGTATTAGACTTTTCCCTCACTCCCTCCCCTTATATTTCACCCCATGCTTAGAGAGTAATATAGGCCAGATAGCCATCATGAATTGGAAAACTCTGTAAAATATTGAAAAGTGAAAAATAGAACTTATAGATAAATTTATATATAGACAGTGATAGTGTGACAAGGGAACTCATTTGGTTACTTATCTCCCTGGGATTACTGGGATTACTGAAAGCCACCAATCAAACATAAATACTAAAAGAAATAGAACAGCCCAAATAGTAATCAGTATATGAGATTCTGGGAGAAGATAATAAAAGAAATACAAATGGCAACTACAAGCTCAACAACAATCTCTAAGTTAAGTAAGAAAATACCATCAAGCCAGATGATACTCATGGCCTCCCCAGCACAACAAAAAACAGTTGAAACCACGGAAAAAGATAAAGCAACTCCCACCCTTAGTATGCAAAACATACACTCCGTACTAACAATGATCCAGGAAGGAATGAATAAAATGCAAGAGACCATGGCCTACAACCATGAGGAGACAAGGAAAAATCATGAGGAACTTAGGATGGATGTGGGAGAGATAAAGGATAATATTAGGAACATGGATGAGAAGATAGGAAAGATACAACATAAAATAGAGGAAAATGAACAGAGGATTTATAAGGTGGAGGAGAGAATAGAACATACAAATAAGAGAATGGAGAAGATGGAATACAACCAAGCGGCCACAAATAAGGATTTAGAGGACACGGTATCATATCTTGAGATGGAGAAGGCATCCTTCTACTTAAGGTTTCAAAACGTAGAAGAGCAAAAGGAGGAGGATCTAGGAGAAATCATGACCGAGATACTTTCAGAAGTGACCCAGAGGGACAAGGAAGAGATACGAAGTGGAATAGACGAAATCTATAGAGTTCACACGAACTACGCCCGGAGAAATAAGTTACCAAAAGAAATACACATTAGATTCACAAAAAAATCTTTAAAAGAAGAGATCTATAGGAAGATGAGAGAGGATACAGCTATGTATAAAGGAAAAGAAATCTTAACCCTCAAACAGATACCAAAAAGGACAAGGGACCAAAGAAGGAACTACAACTTTTTAATGGCACAGTTGAATAAATTTAAAATAAAGTTCCGCTGGCTAATACTGGAGGGTCTACTAATCTCCTGGGAAGACAAAAAATACAGAATCGATAGCATAGGAAAAGCACAGGATTTCTTTGACCAACACTTCGTGCTAGAGGAGGAGCAGGAGAGCAGAAAAGAAGAGGAATTTAAGAGGCAAGAGGAGCAGCGGACAGAGAAAGAAGAAAGAGACCAAGAAGAGGGGAGAAGATTGGAAAAAGAAAGAACGGAGAGAGAGGGAGCGAGGGAAAAGACGCAAATGATCACTAGAAACACAAAAAGACTGCAAACAACGGATAGATAAATAAAGAGAGATGGAAAAAGAGCTAAAACTCATTTCAATCAATATAAACGGACTTAATTCACCAGCTAAAAGAAAACAGACATTTACAAAACTTCAAAAGCTAGAAATAGATATTATAACACTCCAAGAGGTACACATCAAAAGACAGCATCAAAAACTATTGGACAACCAAAGATTAGGAAGACTATATGCAGCTCTAGGAGACCAAAAAAAGAGAGGAGTCGTAATATATGTCAAGAAATACCTAAAAACAAAACAAATATATGCAGACACAGAAGGACGTTTCTTAATAATAGAAATACAAACAGGATCCAAAACAATATTATTAATATCCATATATGCACCCAACGGAAACCAAAATGATTTTTTTAAAAAGCTACGCAATATAATTAAAGACCTGGAATATGAAACTATCTGTATGGTAGGAGATTTCAACACAATCATGGACATAGAAAAAGACTATCGGAGTAATAAACAAAGTAAAACCAGAAAGAAAACTCTACCGGAACCTTTCAAAGATATGATCAACGAACTACACCTACATGATGTATGGAGAGAGGCAAACATGCAAACGAAACAGTATACATATTATTCGAACCCACACCAGTCATGGTCTAGGATCGACATGGCCTGGATGACTGCAGACCTCAGAGAGGAGGTAAAAAATATCGAAATAGCAGCAAATACCTGGGCAGATCATAACCCCATTGAAATAATATGGAAAGGACATCGAAAGCAAAGGAGGTGGATGATGGATACCGGAATAATAAAAGATAAGGAATATATACAGATGATTGAGAAAGAGGTTAAAATGTTCCTACAAATAAACACTAAAGAACAGACATCGCTTCAAAACCTTTGGGACACAATTAAAGCATACATAAGAGGTCTTACAATTGCGTATATGGCATGAAAAAATAAAGAAAAACAACAGTCAAGGAATAAGTTGTTAGAAGAACTTAGAATATATGAATTAGAATTGCAGAAGGAGCCCCAGGACAAAACAATAAAAGAAAAATTAAACCTTACTAAACATAAAATCAATCTGATTACCCAGACAGAAATCGCACAGAAAATCAAATTAGCAAAACAGAAACATTTTGAGCATGCAAACAAAACGGGGCGCTGGTTAGCGTATAAATTGAAAAAAGAAAAAGAAAGGAGAACAATATTTCAATTGCAGGACGAAACAGGACAAATATACCATAACAACCTAGACAAAAAACGTATAGTCAAAGATTTTTTTCAAAATCTTTACAAGGAAGAAGAGATTCGGGATGAAGACATTAAGGAATACTTATGTAAAACAAACATCACAAAATTAGAGGAGTCCCACAGAGAAGCATTAAATAGACCAATTACGATGTCTGAGCTGGTGGAAGCAAGGAAAAAGCAAAAAAACAACAAGGTCCCAGGCCCGGATGGAATACCAACGGAGTTTTATAAAAACTGCCAAAATGCAATCGATGAACTGTTACTCCAAGTCCTCAATGATGCACTGTTAGAAGCAGAAATTCCCAAATCCTGGACTGAAACCATTATTACACTTATCCCTAAAGAAGACACAGACCCTACACAAGTTAAAAATTATAGGCCGATCTCATTGCTCAATGTAGATTATAAACTCTTCATGTTGGTCATAACGCAAAGACTGAAAACAATTATTCACAAATACATACATACAGATCAGAATGGTTTTGTTCCAAGAAGACAGATCAAAAACAATATAAGAACAATTATCAACGTCTTGGAATATTACGAGAAAAGAATCGACAAACAAGTAGCCTTAATCTTCTTAGACGCACAAAAGGCCTTTGATAATCTAAATTGGAACTTCCTCATATTGCAATTAGAAACCATGGACTTTGGTGCTAAATTTTTGCATATGATTAGAAGAGTATATTCCCTCCAAACGGCCAAAATTATGATTAATGGAGATATGACTGAAAATCTGGATATACAAAAGGGTGTGAGACAGGGTTGCCCTTTATCCCCACTATTGTTCATAATTTCATTGGAAATATTACTAAATGAAGTCAGGAAAGATGCCGAAATAAAAGGTTTGAGAACACGGAAAGAAGAGTACAAATTGCAAGCCTTTGCTGACGACGTGGTATTCATAATGGAGCAACCGGAAATAACAGGAACCAAACTTCTAGCGAAGATAAAGGAATATGGAAGAGTCGCAGGGCTTAAAATTAACAAACAAAAAACCAAAATATTAACAAAGAATTTGACAAAGGTACAAGAGACAATACTAGAAGACAAATTAGGAATACAAATTGTAAAGAGAATAAAATATCTAGGAATCTGGCTTACTGCTAAAGCAATAACAATTAGAGAAGACAATTATAATAAATTAATGAAACAAATTAGAAAAGACCTGGAAATGTGGAACAAATTACAATTGTCATTCCTAGGGAAAATTGCATCCATAAAAATGAATATACTGCCTAGATTACTCTACCTCTTTCAAGTAACCCCAATCTGGCCAGGAAAGAACTTTTTTAAGGACCTTAATAAAATAATAACAAAATTTATTTGGAATGGGAAAAGGGCCAGAATCAAAATAAAATATATGCAAGACATTCAGGAAAAAGGAGGTTTAGGCCTACCGGACTGGGAGTTATACTATAAAGCAGCGTCGCTGAACTGGATAAGGGACTGGATAGACCTTAAGAATAAAAGAATGCTATCACTAGAGGGCTTTGAATTACAACGCGGATGGCACGCCTTTCTGTGGGAGGGAAAGGACAAGCATCACAGATACTTTCAGCAACACATTATCAGAGAATCATTGTACAAATCATGGCAAGAGATTAGGAAACATTATACTAAGATCCCACGATGGGGACCAATTATGCACGTAGGAATAAGCTGCCCAAAGAAGTGCATGTTCAATTTACGAAGAAAATGGTAAAAGAGGAGATATACAGAAAAATGAGAGAGGAAGCATTTGTCTACAAAGGAAAGGAAATAATAACGTTGAGACAAATCCCGAGACGCGTAAGAGACCAGAGAAAAAACTACAAGTTCCTCACATCACAATTAAACAAACACAAAGTAATGTTCCGTTGGTTACTACCAGAAGGCATTTTAATTTCGTGGCAGGATAAGAAAGTTAAAATAGATAATTTAGAAGGCGCCCAAGAATTCTTTGATCAATACTTTGTCCTGGAAGAAGACCAAGACTCTAGAGAGGAATCGGGAAACAAGAGCCAGGAAGAACTGCCTATAGAGGAAACAGAAGAGGAACAAGAAGAACGAGAGGAGAAGAGAAGATTGGAAAAAGAAAAAATGGAGAGAGAAGAAGCAAGGGGAAAAATGCAAAGAATAACAAGAAACACAAGAAAACTAAAGACAACAAATAGATAGGAAGAGAGATGGAACAGGAAATAAAAATGATTTCAATAAACATAAACAGATTAAACGCCCCAATCAAAAGTACCCAGGCATTCACCAAACTACAAAAATTAGATATGGATATAATTAATTTACAGGAAGTACATATCAAAAAACAACATCAAAGGATATTAGAAAACACAAGACTAGGAAATCTTTATACCACACTAGAAGAGCAAAAAAAAAAAAGAGGCATTGCAATTTATATTAGAAAACACCTAAAAACAAAACAGGTATACGCCGACAATGAAGGAAGAGTCCTAATGATTGAAATACAAACAGAGCTTAAAACAATATTACTAATCTTGATTTATGCCCCAAATGAGAATCAACATGCCTTCTTCAAAAATATACACAATGTAGTTAAGGATCTGGACTATGAGAATGTCTGCCTGATAGGCAACTTTAATGCAATTGCAGATACAGAAAAGGACTATTGGAGTACCAGGAAAAATAAAACTAGGAAAAAGACCCTTCCAGATACCTTCAAGGAAATCGCGCAAGAATTATGTCTTCAGGATGCCTGGAGGGAAATAAATAAAGAAAAAAAAACAGTTCACATTCTATTCTAATCCACATCTATCCTGGTCTAGGATAGACATGGCCTGGATGACAACGAATCTCAGGAAAGATCTAGAAGAAGTAGAAATAATGGCAAATACATGGGCAGACCATAGTCCGTTAAAAATAATTTGGAAAGGCTACCGGAAGAAGAAGAGATGGATGATGAATACTGAAATTCTAAAAGATAAAGAATACATACAAATGATAGAAAAAGAAATGAAAATATTTTTCGAGATTAATAATAATGAGCAAACATCTCTTCAGAACTTGTGGGACACGGCAAAAGCCTACATAAGAAGACTGACTATAGCATATTTGGCTAAGAAAAACAAAGAAAAACAACAGAAAAGAGACAATTTGCTGAAGGAACTCAAAGAATATGAATCCAAATTACAGATGGAACCCCAAAATAAAAGGATCAAAGAGCAAACAAATTTGATAAAACATAAACTAAATTTGATTACACAAACAGAAATAGCTAGGAAAATTAAATTAGTGAAACAAAACAATTTTGAATACACAAATAAGACGGGACGATGTTTGGCGTATAAGCTGAAGAAAGAAAAAGAGAGAAGGGCAATACATCAACTACAAGATGATGCAGGAGGGATACACCACAGGAATGAAGACAAAAAGAACATAGCAAGAACATTTTTTCAAAACCTATATAAGCAGGAAGAGCCCTCAGAAGAAGAGATCAGACAGTACCTAAACGGCGCCGACATCCAAGAATTAGAAGAAGCACACAGAGACCTGTTGGATAGGCCAATTACAATAACAGAAGTAATAGAGGCAAGGAAGAAACAGAAAACAAATAAAACCCCGGGCCCAGACAGAATACCTGCAGAGTTCTATAAAAACTGCCAAAACACAATAGACGAAATCCTACTTGGAGTATTCAACGATGCAATACTGGAAGCTGCAATTCCTAATTTCTGGACTGAGGCCATCATTACATTGATACCAAAAGAAGAGACCGACCACACACATATTAAAAATTATAGACCAATATCACTCTTAAATGTGGATTATAAATTATTTACATCAATTATCACAGGAAGAATCAAGACAATAATTAGCAAATACATTCATTCAGACCAAAATGGTTTTATCCCAAAGAGACAGATAAGAAATAATATGAGACTAATAATCGACATACTAGAATACTATGAAATGAATGTAGATAAACAATTGGCCTTAATTTTTTTAGATGCGCAAAAAGCCTTCGATAACTTAAATTGGAAATTTCTCATACTTCAACTGGAAGCTATGAAATTCGGTGATAAATTTATAAATATGATAAAAAAAATCTATTCTTCACAAACAGCAAAAATAGCAATAAATGGCGATTTGATGGAACAATTTCAAATATCAAAAGGGGTGAGACAGGGGTGTCCTCTGTCCCCCCTGTTATTTATACTAGCTCTGGAAACCCTCCTGAAAGAAATTAGAAGAGATAACGAAATAAAAGGCCTAAAAATTAAGAGGGAAGAGTACAAACTACAGGCTTTCGCCGATGATATCGTATTCATTACAGAACAACCAATAACAACCGGCATTAAATTATTAGATCAAGTAGAAAAATATGGGAGGGTAGCTGGACTTAAAATCAATAAACAAAAAACAAAGATACTAACCAAAAACCTTACCAGCGAACAAGAAAAGGATCTAGAAGACGAATTAGGTATACAGACGACAAAGAAAGTAAAATATTTAGGAATATGGCTTACCAATAAAAGTTCATCAATTAGAGAAGATAATTATGACAAATTAACAAGACAAATTAAAAAAGATTTAGAAACTTCAAAAAAACTACAATTGTCATTCTTGGGAAAGATCGCCTCAATTAAAATGAATGTCCTACCCTGAATTCTATACTTATTCCAAGTAATCCCAATAAAACCAGGGAAGAATTTTTTCAAGGACTTTAATAAATTAATATTGGATATTAATATATTTGGCAAGGCAAGAAAGCAAGAATTAAAACAAAACATTTACAGGATACAAGAGAAAGAGGAGGACTGGCGCTACCAGATTGGGAATTATATTATAAAGCATCAGCATTAATTTGGATCAAAGACTGGATGCAACTTAAAAATAAAAGATTATTGAATTTGGAAGGATATGACCTAGAACGAGGATGGCATGCATTTTTATGGGAGGGCACCTGGCAGGGCATCAAAAAAACACACTATAATAAAATGCTGGAATGGTTGTCGACCATGGAAGCTCAGATTTACCCAAACGCCATGGACAACACCAAAATGAAAACATACAAAGACTTGCTAAACAATCAAGGGGAACTAAGAACGAGGCAAGAATTGAAGGACATGGGTACAGACATTGACTGGTGGCCATACTTACAAATTAAATTGAGGTATAGAAAAGATTTGGCACAATTTGGATTCCAAAAAGGCCAATACGAATTAGATAAAATCATACAAGGACCACAAGATAAATTGATTTAAAAAGTTTATAATTTTCTACGAGGATACAAATTAGAAGAAGAAATAGTCAAGGAAAATATGATAACATGGGCAAAGAATTTTGGCTACAACGTTGATTAGACAAGTGGGAAAAATTATGGACAATAAATTATAAATTAACAATGTCTGTATCCTATAAAGAGAACCTATACAAAATGTTCTATAAGTGGCACCTTCCACCGACTAGTCTGGCAAGAATGTTCCCCAATACCCCCTCAACATGCTGGAAATGTAAACGCCACAAAGGGACTTATTACCATATGTGGTGGACCTGCCCGCTAGCAAAGCAATATTGGCTAACAATCAGAAAACAAATAGAAGAAATAATTCAGCAAAGAATAGAAATGAGACCAGAAATCTTCCTATTAGGCATAATAAATGGACAATATGAAAATGAAATCAAATATTTAATTATTCATATAACGACAGCAACGCGAATAATTTTTGCACAAAATTGGAAAGGAAGTGACATACCAATGGAAGAAAAAGTAATTAACAAAATCAAGTTCTACCAAGCTCTGATGGACTAGTTCGCCAAATTGAAGTTCAGATCACGAAGCCACAAGAGTCATGCCGTGAACCATAGACTTTCGCCAAGAAGCTCTACACCAGGCCAATCACCGACCTGGTGCTGCTGCTAAGGAAGACCAAACTTGAAGATTGAACCTCAAACTATGCATGTCTTGTGTTTACCGAACTTGAAGATTGAACCTCAAACTATGCATGTCTTGTGTTTACCGAACTTGAAGATTGAACCTCAAACTATGCATGTCTTGTGTTTACCTCATTGTTGCACTGTTTGATGCTATGCCTCTGTTTATTATAGTTAGTACTTAGTTAATACTGGAAATTTTATAATTCCAAGCGGGGAGTGTGCTGGTTAGAGTAAGTAGTTGGTTTAGGAATTAAGAACCATCCACTTAAGGGATTGTCACATGGTCACATCTGTGTTTCTGATTAGCCACTGGGTCAGACTTCTGATTGGCTGTGGGGCTAACTTGCTACATGTAGATTAGCAGGGTTTTTAAATTTCAGCCCTATTGGGAGCTGTTTGCACCCTCAACACGGGCACAAACTACCTCATTTCACCTACGTGAATTGGGAACAGACTATGTGTACCTCAGAAGAATCTCTTCAGTGACTGTGAGTTATTTTTAGAGAATGCCTGACAAATAAAAGTAATCTGTATGATACCCTTTCCGTGGAGTTTATCTGTCTGTGCCAAGCAGTCTGCTGCTTGAAACAGATCACCCCTATAGATATCAAAATTCCACATTGCTGCCACCACCAATTCAGCAATGTGCTTTAACCTTACACGATGCCACACACCAAAAGTCTCAGAGTGTATCAGCCTTAATAACACAGACCTTAGATGCAACAAGACAGAAGTCATTCCTTTCTCTTACAGCTATATGAAACTCCCCCCCTCCCCCGGCTGGTTTATACTCTGTGGCTTTAGAGCCTACTCCTATTTACCAGCAAATTCCACCGGGGACTTGTTAAGTATAAATGCCTAACTTTGTATGTACATGGCAGTGCATGGGTTAACTCCACCTTTCCCACCTAGCCCTTCCCATGACCCCTCCTTACCGTGACTCCATCTCCTTGGTACATAAGTCCATGCCCAGGGACTGATTGTGGTATTCCAGATGTTCACTTGAAGGAGAAGGGCAAAGTCTAAATAAATGCCTTTGAATTAAAATCATTTCATACTTGTAGTTATTGGGCAAGATCCTTGGAAACAAATAACAAAACGGTAGCAGAGGATGGTTGTGCCCAATAACCTAAGAATAGTAACAGAAATACAACCCACCCTGAAATGGAAGATAGAATGAACACGAGGTCCATCGCCAAACTAATGGCAGAGCTGCAGGAATCCGAAGGCGCCACAGCAAGAATTCCAACAGCCATGAACATAAGAGACCTGGACCAGCCAGACAGGAGTGTGAAGCCACGAGGAAATGCAGCCAGGTACGAAAGGGATGAATCGCCCGAGAGAGATGAGCTGAAAGAGACCATACAGAGAATGATGGAGGCCTCCATCAGCAAAAGGGAACTCATCGTGAAACTCCGGGACCTACTAGATGACCACGGGGCAGCGATGAGCACCCAAGAGCGAGGCCATGAGACTGCCAGCCCAGTAAGGGAAAGATGCTCCCTAGCAGAAACCCAAGACTTAAACTGCTCCAGTTTCGTGCCATGCTCCCGGCGGCCATCTTGGAATGGCCACCGACCAATAGGGAGCCGAGATTCAAATTTGATGGCGCGAAACGAAGAGAACCCCAAAACAAATGGGGGACCAACCAAAGATAACCCAGAAAGGAGAGACCAAGCCACCAGAAGCTCGCCTACCGAGCTCGAAGTCGAAAAAACATGCAAGACTCTAGCGGCAGCAATCGGCTCCACATACGTGCCTCCCGCGCCAGCCACACACCACAGAAGGACAACCGCAAGCCAAGAAAACTACAAGGGGGCCATCGATGTCGAAGCATTGCCCCAGTTCCTCTTGTCGAGCCTAGCAACCTGCTCGACATCGCTAACACGTGCTGAAAGCATCGAGGGACATATACATACTTGGTGGTGGTGGCACTGGGTGAAGGCGGCCGTATGCGGGGTGTGGGGTGGTGGTATCGGGTGCGACGGGATTAGGGCCATTCCGGAGGACACAGCGGCAGCACCTTCCAGAACATGCTGAAGACCAATTACGCCCCTAGAAGAGGGGCGTGGTAATAAACAAGGGCGCGATCTACGCCCCTAAAAGAGGGGCGTGGTAACAAACAAGGGCGCGGTCCTAATGAGTTAATGGAAAGATGGGCTATATAAACGCCCCATTCTTGGTGTAATGTAGCGCCAATTTCAATCGTGTTTACGAATCACAGCGTGTAGCCGGATGCGGATGCGAATAAACCAGCGTGCCAAAAGAGCTGAATAAGGCTGTAGCTGTGTTTTGATTGCGTCTCGCACGGCATTCCTGAGAGGAAATCGGCGCTTCCCTTTGCAAGCCTACGGAATGGCAGAGGGAGTGGATACGACTGTTGCAACGCCGCCCTCGGAGGAGGAGGGGCTGCCTGCAGCTAAGGAAAGCCCGGCTGAAGCTCAGCCCTCGGTACGTCCGAAAGAACGCTGTCAAAGCCAGGAAGTGGATGGTAAGGACACTGTTGCAGCAAGGGGGGGGCCGTCCCGGCATTACTAGGAGAGTGGTGGCAGAGCCCCGCTTTGGCTGCTCCGGCAAGGGCCCCGAAGGACCAGGTGTCGCCCCCTTACAGCGAACGTTTCCACCGCTGGAGAGAAAGGCGCTGGGCGGAAGATGATGATGGGGAGTGGAGCTATTCAACAGGTTTGGGCCACTCCACCATAGAAGTCCTTCGGGAGCGTTTTGGTGAAGCCAGCTTCAGGGATGCACAATCATGGCAACCGTGGATGACGGGGACGGAACCTAACCCTGGCTGGCCAACATCCTCCGCAGGGACAGAGACCCGGTTCCGCCTGGCTAGCCCCAAATTACGGGTGGGTCCCTCCCAAAGCAATCCCCGACCACCGGCCACACAACATGCTGCAACCCAATCGCTTGGATCTTTGGCAGGTGTGGCTACAGGGACAGCATCTGGGTCGCTTCGCCCCCCTCCGGGGCAGGGGCCAAGTCAGGTCTCAGGACAGATAGCTTATCCTCCAGTACCGGCTGGACAGCCTGGGGTATGGGGATCCCAACCAGTCTGGGGACCACCCCCCTTGCAGACCACGTTTGATGGCAACCCAGACCGTGTAGCCCTGTTCTTGAGCCAGGTACTCAGTTATATTGATTTATATGGGCGCTTATATCCAACTCAGTGGTCCATGGTAGTGGCCATTACAACGACTTTAACAGGTGAAGCTGCGGATTGGGTAGCGGACTTGCATAACGACCACGCTCGAGAGCTCACTGATGTTGGCTTATTCCTGGAAGGCCTCAGGGTACGATTTGAAGATGACACACGAACACAAGTAGCTGAGGGGGAGCTTGTGGCCTTGAAACAACGGGGCCGTTCGGCAAAGGAATTCGTAAAAGAGTTTCGTTGGCTAGCGGGGAGAGTTAGGGGTTGGCCCGAATGCATGCTTGTTCATCAATTCCATCTTGGACTGGATCGTGACCTAAGACAAGCCTGTATATTGGGGCATGCCACCCCGTTTGTCTGAGTGGTGTAAAGCCGCTATCGACCTGGACGTGGGACTAAGAGAGTTCCGGGTTAGGGGAGGTGTGAGTACGATCCCCATCCGACGCCAACCAGATCGGCTGGGTCCTGTCAGAGCAGCGGGGCGAGGGGAGCCTGATCCTCGAGTAGCTGATTCCACACGGTGGCTGTTACGCTGTTTCCGGTGTAATCAACCTGGCCATAGGGCTCTGGAATGCCCGCTACCACCGGCTCAACCACCTGGACCGAACGCCCTGACAGCTAGTGGAAAGTCTCGTGGGCGACCAACCCCGGAAAAGACCAGAGGTCTATCGCAACCAGGACAGAGCCCCAATGGAACCACAACAAAGGAACCGGGTCCTGCTGTACATCCTGGGATAGTTCCTGTGGTGCTAGCTGATAGTGATGAGGAAGAGGACACCAATGACCCAATGGTAAGTGAACCCATCCGTCCCTTCCTCATACCCATAACCCTGACACCATTACAGGGGCCAACACGAGTACAGCATGAAGCCCTTATTGATTCTGGGTGTACAAGGTGTTTGATAAGGCGAACTGTAGCCACCCGTTTGGGTATACGGTTACGGTCGTTAAAAACCCCAATAACATTCGAACAGATGGATGGATCTACCTTAGGGGGAGCCCCAGCAACCCAAGTGACAGAATTAGTAAAAATGGAGATAGGAGCTCACTGGGAAAACATACGGTTTGTGGTGGTGGACACAATGATCGAACCCGTGATTTTGGGATTGGCTTGGTTGGATAAATGGAAGCCCACGATCTGGTGGGAGGGGGGTTTCAGGAAACTCCGTCTGTCGATAGGACCAGATCCAGGTAGCTCACAGAAGGTTCCGAAAGAGCAAGGAGTTTCATTGGGGCTGGATAGCGATATATGTCCCGTTGGAGTACCAGCAGTATATGCAGATCTAGCGGCAGTGTTTGATGAAGGGGAATGTGATACGTTGCCGCCACACCGTCCCACTGACTGCGCTATTGAACTAATACCTGGGGTAAAGCTGCCAAAACCACGCATGTATGCCATGACCCCACGTGAGGTGGAAGAATTACGTAGATACATTGACAAAAACCTACCCGTGGGTTTATACAACCTAGTCGGTCACGTATGGCCGCTCCGGTGTTGTTCCGTGAGAAAAAGGATGGAGGGCTTCGTTTATGTGTGGACTATCGAGGTTTGAACGCAGTAAGCGTAGAACCATTATACCCATTACCCTTAATGAAGGACCTGTTAGCTGCATTAGCGACCGGAAAGTATTTTACAAAATTGGACTTACGGGAGGCCTACTATAGGGTACGTGTAAAACAAGGAGACGAGTGGAAAACCACCTTTAACTGCCCGTTGGGCAGTTATAAGTTTTGTGTTATGCCGTTTGGATTGCAGGGCGCTCCTGCAGTCTTTATGCAATTGATTAATGAGGTATTACACGATTATCTATACCAAGGGGTTCTAGTGTATCTAGACGATATCTTAATATACACTGAGTCTATGGAGGAACATATTAGTTTAGTCCGTCAGGTACTGGAACGGTTGTTAAAAGCCCGCCTGTATGTTAAGGTGTCCAAGTGCGAATTCCATCGCACAGAACTAGACTATCTCGGATATAGGATATCCAAGGACGGTATAGCGATGGATCCAACAAAAGTAAATACTGTGTTGGAATGGCTGGCCCCTACAACAAGGAAACAGTTACAAAGCTTCCTTGGGTTCGCTAACTTCTATCGTCAGTTCATCCCAACATTCGCACATATTGCTCTGCCGTTAACAAACCTGCTACGCACAAAAGGGGAGGGGCCTCCGCGACCTGGACGGCGCTTGGATTGGACAATGAAGTGCCAGACAGCTTTTGAAACCCTGAAACGTTGTTTTGCTGAGGCACCTGTACTACAACATCCTGATCAATCGAAACCATTTATAGTACAAGTGGATGCAAGTGACGTTGCGGTAGGGGCCGTGTTGTTACAAACCGATGTCCAAGGTCAGTTACACCCGTGTGCGTACACCTCCAAAAAATTCAGTCCCACAGAAAGGGGTTGGGCTATCTGGGAAAAGGAGGCGTTTGCTGTTCGTTGGGCTCTTCTCACCTGGAGGCATCTTTTGGAAGGAGCACAGGAACCATTTGAGGTGTGGACGGATCACCGCAACCTTATAGCATTACAAACTCCCAGACAACTGTCTCCTAAACAAGTCCGGTGGGCACATTATTTTCAGCGTTTCCGGTTCACGCTAAAACACATGCCCGGTGGCAAGAACTTCTTGGCCGACGCTCTCTCTCGGATGCCTCAATTCCAGAGCAAACGGGATGAGATAGTACAAGCTATGGTGCCCAATGGTGGTAGGACTGCAGCAGCCGTAACCACAGAGACTACAATAGACTGGAAAGAGCAGGTGCAAAGGGAGTTAAACACTGATAGCTGGTTTAAGGAAAACAAACACCTGCTCACGCATAGGGACGGGTTTTCTTGGAAAGGGGACAAAATGTATGTACCGGAAGGGGTCCGGGGCCTGGTGTTACACCGATGCCATGATAATAAATCGGCTGGGCATTACGGTTTCCTTAAAACCCTGCATTTAACACGGCGTCAGTTTTGGTGGCCACATATGAGGAAAGATATAGAAACATACACACAAGACTGTTTCATATGCGCCAAGGCCAAATCCCACCCTGGAAAACCTTTGGGAGTACTACAGACTGTAGCCACACCTACCCAACCGTGGGAGGAGATAGGGATGGACTTTATAGTCGATTTGCCAGACAGTAATGGGAACACAGTTATTTGGACTGTTATCGATTTATTTTCTAAACAAGCTCATTTCATTCCGTGCCGAGGATTACCCTCAGCTCGTAAGCTATCTAAGCTATTTATACAACACATTTATAGGTTACACGGGGTACCCCGTCGTATTATTTCTGATAGAGGGGTGCAATTTACAGCCCGATTTTGGAGAAACTTCCTCTCGGCTATTGGATCAACGCAAGGCCTCAGTTCGGCATTTCACCCTAGTACCAACGGGGCTGCAGAGAGAGCAAATGCAATGATAGAGCGATACCTTCGTTGCTATGTTTCATATCAACAGACCGATTGGTCTTCACTGCTACCGTTTGCGGAGGTCGCCGATAATGCGGTTCATAGCAGTACGGGTCTCACTCCTTTTCGGGTGGCAATGGGACGAGACTTCGTAGCGATACCCGAGTTAGATCAACCACCGACAACGTCGCCAATGCCCCATGAGTGGGCCGATAAGATGAATATGGTATGGCCCCAGGTCAGAGAGGCATTAGATAAAGCAGCCCTCGCATATAAAAGCCAGGCGAATAAGAAACGAGCACCGTTTCAACCATTCAAGGTAGGGGACATGGTATTTCTCTCTACCAAATACATCAAATTAAGGCTTCCTAGTAGGAAACTGGGACCAAAATATCTGGGCCCGTTTCCGGTGATACGAGTAGTAAATCCTGTGACTGTAGTACTAAAGTTACCTCCATTATTGGGGAAGATCCACCCCGTATTTCATAGTAGTCTTCTCAAACCCGCCAAACATATCCAAGTATTCGACCGTCCTGGTCCGGTCACGGAGGGCCATTACGAGATTGATGAAGTCCTAGATTCTAGATGGACAAGGGGGGTCCTCTCTTACCTTGTTAAATGGAAGGGTTATCCAGTAGAAGAAGCTTCTTGGATACCACATAGTAATGTAAAAGCAAACCGATTGATTCGACGGTTTCATAGAATGTATCCTCACAAACCACGGTTATCTACTAATACGTGTAACTTATCTCTTACAGAAGGACACGTGGTGAAAGGGGAGCTGCCTGTCGAGCCTAGCAACCTGCTCGACATCGCTAACGCGTGCTGAAAGCATCGAGGGACATATACATACTTGGTGGTGGTGGCACTGGGTGAAGGCGGCCGTATGCGGGGTGTGGGGTGGTGGTATCGGGTGCGACGGGATTAGGGCCATTCCGGAGGACACAGCGGCAGCACCTTCCAGAACACGCTGAAGACCAATTACGCCCCTAGAAGAGGGGCGTGGTAATAAACAATGGCGCGATCTACGCCCCTAAAAGAGGGGCGTGGTAACAAACAAGGGCGCGGTCCTAATGAGTTAATGGAAAGATGGGCTATATAAACGCCCCATTCTTGGTGTAATGTAGCGCCGATTTCAATCGTGTTTACGAATCACAGCGTGTAGCCGGATGCGGATGCGAATAAACCAGCGTGCCAAAAGAGCTGAATAAGGCTGTAGCTGTGTTTTGATTGCGTCTCGCACGGCATTCCTGAGACCTCTACCCGAGAAACGCACACCACGAGAGCGATCGCCAAGCACCGATCGCACACGAGACATGCCGATGGCAGAACTCGAACTCACCACCCGCCGCACCAACAACACGAGCTCCAAGGGAAGAAAGGCATGCTGGCTACTCACCCTTCCGGCGACCTCTGCCAGGCTTCTTCGCCCATCCAAGGACCAGCGACCAGGGATTGGGACCCCTCGCCGCCGCCGCCGATGCTGTCGCCGCCGCCGAATCCCAGAAGTCCTCGACGTATGACCGCTTCGCCTCCCCGCATCTCTCCAGCCTTCAGCAGGGATCCAGCTGCCCATCGATGGATGCTTGCCTCCAGCGATGAAGCCGGATACCCCAGGGGTGAGTCCGAACCCCCAACTGCAGGCCTAGACCGAGGCCTGAGAGCTACAGCAGCAAGCTACTCACCCACCGACTACAGACGCGAAATGGGCTTCGCGCATGCTCAATCAGCACCTGTAAGAAGAGAGGAGAGAAACGTAGAGATAAGTCCATTCAGAGTCGCGAACAGCATCCCCATGCCATATTGTGAGTTCCCTCACCTGAAATACCATGGACAGCAACAGATTGTGAGTAATTTGCCACACAGCTCAGTGACTTTACCAACTGATTTCCACATTCTTAAACTAGATGGAACAAACCTTATGAAGTGGAATCATCAGCTCCAGATTTTGTTCTTAAGGGAGAACATGTTGTTTTTAATTAATGACCCACCCAGGAAACCTTGGACTCTAGAAATAGACTGCTTGCACCACAGGGCTTATTATATAGTTATAGCAAGTATTTTGCCAAGCATATATTCCAGTCTTAGTCATTTATCTAACTATGTCAGAAATACTACAGAAAATATTTAACTTATTCTACAGTAAAAGCGCAGCCACCACAGCCAAGATATCTAGAGAGTTCCAGTCAGCCAGACACAAGGCTGGGACTCCCATGGGTGAACACATATTAAACCTGAATGCCACCAGGGCTGAGTTGATACAAAGGGGGAGGACATCTCAGAGGAGAGTATGAAAAGCATTGTCATTAATTCCCTGGATTCTAGCTGGGATAACTTCCAGGGGGCCCAGGGGAGGGGAGGGGCGGGGGGTAGTGGTTATTATTAAAGAGGATCTGGGTCCGAGGGAGACCACTGTGCCTCAGATAGCCGGATGTGAGTCCCTCCTTGTGAGGTGGGGTCATGGGGTTCAGATGGGCTTGTTGCTTATGTACCTGGCTCCCTGCCACCTGGCAACAGCCCTACCTGAGCTACTCAATGTGATAGCCATGGTGGCAGTAGATACAGCCAGGCTTTTAGTCATGGGTGATTTCAACTTGCCATCCATTGGTGAAACGTCTGAGGTGGCTCGGGAGTTCATGGCTTCCATGACAGCCATGGACCTGACCCAGTTAGTTCATGGCCCTACTCACAGGGGAGGTCACACTCTGGATCTGATTTTTGTCTCTGGCCAGTGGTTGAGTGGTCTTGTTATTGGGGATATAAACATGGAACCCTTGTCATGGACAGACCACTCACTCCTTTGCCTGGATCTTCGAACCACTGCCCCCCGCCGCAGGGAGGCAGATTCAATTAGATGGATCCGCCCCAGGCGCCTGATGGATCCTGAGAGGTTCCAGATGGAGCTTGGGCCATTTCCTGAGGTTCTAGCACATGACTCGGCCGAGGACCTGGTAGCCGCCTGGGAGTCGTGCCTTTGCGGCCTCTGACCCGGTGCCAATCCCGTGCGGCTCCTTGGTTCACTGAGGAGCTGAGGGAAATGAAGCACCGGAAAAGACGCCTGGAGAGCGGTTGGAGGGCCAGTCTCGCTGAATCTGATCGAACACTGGTAAGGTCGCATATTAAGACCTACCTAGTGGCGATAAAGGCGGCAAAGTTTAATTACTTTTCCGCCTCTATTGCGTCATCAGGGAATCGTCCGGCCGCCCTGTTCAGGGTGACCCTCTCCCTGCTCCATCCGGGAGTGTGGGAGGATCCCTTGGAAGGCAGGGCGGAGGATTTTGGACAATACCTGTATGACAAAATCGCTCAGATCCGGGGGGGATTTGGACTCTGACTGGGTAGATCAGGGCAGAGTGACGAGGAATAGCCTTGAGAATGTTATCTGGGAGGAGTTTGACGCTGTGACTCCCAATGATGTGGACAGGATTTTGGGGAGACTTAGTGTGGCCACATGTTTACTGGACCCGTGTCCCTCCTGGTTGGTACTGGCTTCCCGGGAGGTTACACGAGGCTGGCTCTAGGGTGTTATCAATGCTTCGCTGAGTGAGGGCCACTTCCCCACTGCCTTGAAAGAGGCAGTGGTGAGGCCTCTCCTCAAGAAGCCGTCCCTGGATCCGGCAATATTGGCCAACTACCGTCCTGTCTCCAACCTTCGCTTCATGGCGAAGGTTGTTGAGAGTGTGGTCGCGCGACAGTTCCCACAATTCCTGAAGGAAACATCTTATCTAGATCCGTTCCAGTCGGGTTTCAGGTCTGGGCACAGCACGGAAACGGCATTGGTCGCGTTGGTTGATGATCTCTGGAGGGCGTGGGACAAGGGCTGCTCCTCTGTTCTTGTCCTGTTAGATCTCTCAGCGGCTTTTGATACCATCGACCATAGTATCATGCTGCACCGGCTGGAAGAGTTGGGGGTGGGAGGCACCGTGTTGCAGTGGTTCTCCTCCTTTCTCTCCGACCGGTCGCAGTTTGTGTTGGCAGGGGGGCAGAGGTTGACCTCGAGGCCTTTCATCTGTGGAGTGCCACAGGGATCGGTCCTCTCGCCCCTTCTGTTCAACATTTATGTAAAGCCGCTGGGTGAGATCATCCGTGGCTTCGGGGTGAGATACCACCAGTACGCTGATGACACCCAGCTGTACATCTCCACCCCAGGCCACCCCAACAATGCCCTTGAAGTGATGTCCAGTGCCTGGAGGCTGTGCAGATCTGGATGGGGAGGAACAGGCTCAGGCTCAACCCTTCCAAGACTGAGTGGCTGTGGCTCCCGGCATCCCGATATAGTCAGTTGACTCCATCACTGACTATTGGGGGGCGAGTCTTTGGCCCCCACAGAAAGGGCTCGCAATCTGGGAGTCCTCCTGGATATGCAGCTGTCCTTGGAGGAACATCTGACAGCTGTAACTAGGGGGACCTTTTGTCAGGTTCACCTGATTCATCAGTTGCGGCCCTTTCTTGATCGGGATTCCCTGTGCACAGTCACTCATGCCCTCGTCACTTCTCGCCTTGACTACTGCAACACTCTCTACATGGGGCTCCCCTTGAAGAGCACCCGGAGGCTCCAACTGGTCCAGAATGCAGCAGCGCGGGTAGTGATGGGAGCAGCATGGCGCTCCCATGTAACACCACTCCTGTGTGAGCTGCACTGGCTCCCAGTGGTCTTCTGGGTGCACTTCAAGGTGTTGGTTATCACCTTTAAAGCGCTCCATGGCATCGGGCCTAGCTATCTTTGAGACCGCCTGCTGCTACCGACGACCTCCCATCGTCCCATGCGCTCCCACAGAGAGGGCCTCCTCAGGATGCCATCAGCCAATCAATGCAGGCTGGTGACCCCCAGAGGGAGGGCCTTCTCTGTGGGGGCACCTACCCTCTGGAATCAGTTGCCCCCAGAGATAAGGAGAATCCAAGACCTTAGTGCCTTCCGCCGTGCCCTTAAAACCCACTTTTTCCAGCAAGCCGGGCTGGCTTAAGAAGAAATTTTAAATGTTTTAATTGGTTTGTATTTTTAATTCTGGGCCAAATTTATATATATTTTAATTGCTTTTAATATTTGTATTTCATGTTTTTTAATTCTGGCTGTACACCGCCCTGAGTCCTCAGGGAGAAGGGCGGTATATAAATTTAAAAATAAATAAATAAATAAATAAATAAATAAATAAATAAATAAATAAATAAATAAATAAATAATGCAGCTGGATAGTCTAAGCCTAGACCACCTCACACTTGAGACACTAACTAACAGAATAATTGCAGAAGACAGTTTAAGGAGGGACCGCTCCATCAGTCGCAGGGACAGTAGACCAACAAAGAAGGTTGAGTTCCAAACCAGGAACCACGACACCCCAGAATGCTTCACCTGTGGTTCCAAGAACCACTATAAGAGGGATTGCCCCAAAAATTCGAGGGAGAGGGACTACACCTATTGTAGGGACAGTCAAGGCCGGAGGTCAGGGTTCCCAGATAGGTCCCCACCTGAAAATAGATATAGACGCAGAGACTCCCCCAACCCAATGGACAGAAGGGGAAATAGAGACAGTTCCAGAGAGAGCCGATCAGGATCTATGTATGGGATTGGGGAAAACACACACATACACCCACAGACAAGGGAAGGAGATGCGTGGCTCATTGATTCAGGAGCCACCAATCACACAACTTATGACAGAAAGATCCTTACGTCATTTACAGAAGAGAACTATCACATCAAGCTAGCCAATCAGAACAAAATTCTAGTAACAGGGAAAGGAGATACATTCGTAAGCGGGATAGGCAAGATAGAGGGGGTATTGCTCATACCTGAAATACCTCACAACATATTGGCTACACTCAAACTTAGCAGAGACATGGGTATAGAGACCACTTTTAAGGGAGGAAAGGCCTACATGAACAAGGGCAAGAGGAGTATCCATAAGATTGTCATTAATGGAGGGCTAACATACCTTCAACCTAAAGGAAATAGCCAGTCCAGTATAAATGCTCAACTAGAAAACACAGAAAACAAGGCCGACACCCATGACGAGACAGAGGGGGACAAGGATGATGACGCCACTGAAGATAGACACAATCACGATACAACACACAAAGGGACATTGTTAATTGGCAAGCCCATTCATGATGACTGTGCCCACTTACTGCATAGAAAGTTGGGCCATGCCAGCTTCCCAGTCATCCAAAAAATGACAGACTGTACCAATGGTTTAAAAATAAAAGATTGTAAAAACTACTTAGAGTGCTCTGTATGTAAATCCTCAAAACTAAAGACCAAACCTAGACCTAGGAAGGCCAGCCGCACCACCAATTCCATCTTCCACCTAGTACACATGGACCTAGTGGGCCCCATGAAGCCCTCTATAAAGTACAAAAAGAGATTTTTCCTGACAATAGTAGATGACTTCAGCTGCTATGGCTTTGTGTATACCATTAACCGTAAGAACGAGGTATTTCAAAAATTTAGAGAATTTTACAAGAGGGTGGAAACACAACACAATACAAAAATAAGGCAAATAATGATGGATAGGGGGTCTGAGTTCCTATCAAGGGACTTCTCAAATTGGTTAAAGATGTATGGGATAGTACATTACACATCTTCTCCTTTTTCCGCATTCCAAAACGGAGTCATGGAGAGGAGGAACGGAATCCTACAAACAATGGTGAATGCGCTCTAGAGGACGCAGGGTTAGGACAATCATTCTGGGCAGAAGCACTCACCTACTCAAATTACACACTGAATAGACTCTGGTCTAGCGTAGTAGAGAAAACACCTTACGAGGTGATGTACAACAGAATTACCCACCTTCACATATTTGGGGTCACGGTGGATGTACATATCCCCAGACAGCTAAGGCGAAAAGGAGACAAGGTCTCAAAGAGATTAAGGTTCATGGGGTATGAGCCCGGCACAAAAGGGTACAGATTCATTGACAGGGACAATAGATTCATCATATCCAGAACAGCGGTGTTCCATGAGAACACCAACTGGTCAAAGATACATCTCAACGAGATACTCATCAGACAGGAAGACACAGACAACATGAAGGACAAGGGCAAACAGACCACAATAGAAATGAAAACACAAGAGAGGCACAAACCCAGACACCAAGAGATAGCCACCAAAGGGTGCAAAGAAGATCACCCCACCATTAAGGTAGATGCAAACACAGAAAAAGAAGCCAAATACATGCATGACACAGATACACGACCAAACAGACCCATAAGACACAACAGGAATAGAATCCCAAGGAGATTTGAGGATTATGTTCTGTCCATACACACAAACAAAACAACCCCCAACTCATACGAGGAAGTACTCAGATTGCCACAGGAAGAGAGAAGCAGATGGGAACAGGCTATGGAAAAGGAGATGGCTAGCCTAAGGGAACTAAATGTGTACACCCCCTCTAAGGCCCCAGCAGACAAAACACTCATAGGTACAAAATGGGTTTTCAAAATTAAGGAACTCAAAGACAACAAGACCCTCTATAAGGCTAGACTCGTAGCTCAGGGATTCGCATAGAGGTATCCAGATGATTACACAGATACCTATTCACCAACAGTTAGGGCAGAAAGTGTCAAAAGCGCCCTGGTAATAGCATCCATCCTAGGCCTAGAAGTTTACCAATTTGATATTCAGACTGCCTACCTCCATGTGAAATTAGACAAAGAAATCTATGTCAAGGCACCCCCGGGGAAGGACACACAAAAGGGGGACACTTGGTTATTGAACAAAAGCCTGTATGGATTAAAGCAGTTGGGAAAAAGATGGTATGAGTGTCTAGCCAAAACACTCAGGGACATGGGTTTCACCGCCACCTCAGCGGACCTCTGTTTCTTCATCAAGAGGGAGGGCACATCCATCGAGTACGCACTCATTTATGTAGACGACATTCTATACTTAGGCCAACGCAAACGGAAATGTGATGAATTTGCCGAGAAACTGGGGAAACATTTCACACTCAAGACCCTAGGAAGAGTCAACAAATATCTAGGGGTACAAATCGACAAAACAGAGAATGGGTTCAGGGTCTCACAGAAAGAAAAAATACTAGAACTCATACACAAATGTAACATGAAGGACGCCAAGCCATGTGAGACACCCATGCAAACAGACTTCCTGAAACATATGCACGAAGAGGGGGAGTCATTTAAGGACAACACTCTATACAGATCCGTCATTGGATCCCTTCTGTACATAGCCAACTGGACGAGGCCAGATATTAGCTTAGCGGTAAATCTGTTATCTAGGCATGTCAGTGACCCAAAAATGTACCACTGGGAAGGTGTGAAACGGATAATCAGATATCTGAAATATAGCGTAGATGCATACTTATTTCTAGAACCGATAAGTTCCAAAGAACCCATATTGACCTGTTATGCGGATGCTGACTGGGCAGGTGACACAAAGAGCAGGAAAAGCACCTCTGGTTATATATTCCTCATCAACAACTGCCCAGTACACTGGTACACTGGAAAACAGAACTTGGTTGCCACGTCCACAGCAGAAGCAGAGTACATCTGTCTGTCAAAAGCAGCCAACAATTTGACATGATTCGACGACCTACTTTCCAACATATGGACTGAACCAGCTTATCCAATAACTATTCATGAGGACAATAAAGCGGCCATAGACATTTCCAACGCGGACGCAGTGGGCCAAAGATCCAGACACATCGACATCAAGCACAAGCACGTCCGACAGTTATCAAATATTGGTTTCATCAGAGCCATACATTGTGAGACTACTGAACAAATTGCAGATATTCTGACAAAACCATTACACAATAAACAACACGCATATCTGACCTCAAAGCTAAGAGTGGCTATGCATTGTACAGAATCATCTCCAAACGTTAGACATTTAGAGGAGGATTTGTTAAGTATAAATGCCTAACTTTGTATGTACATGGCAGTGCATGGGTTAACTCCACCTTTCCCACCTAGCCCTTCCCATGACCCCTCCTTTCCTTGACTCCGCCTCCTTGGTACATAAGTCCATGCCCAGGGACTGATTGTGGTATTCCAGATGTTCACCTGAAGGAGAAGGGCAAAGTCTAAATAAATGCCTTTGAATTAAAATCATTTCGTACTTGTAGTTATTGGGCAAGATCCTTGGAAACAAATAACAGGACTATGCACTCTGGGGTGATTAACCATACTAATGCCTTCATTACAGAGATGACACAAGAGAGCCTTCCACACTCTAACCCCAGACTATGACTCTAAAGTTTCTCTACTCACCAAAGCTGAGTATGTAGCATTGGCAGTATCACTAGTGGGAGTGCCAGGACTTGCAGCAGCAAACTCCAGAAATCTGAATAGCCTGGCATGTACCCTAGCCAAAAGCTTGAATTCAACGTCCCGCACCCTGGATGCACTCAATAAAGAACCAGGCAGATCCCTGGCCAACCCAGCTGCCAGACGGGGTTCCAGGGGTCACTACCCTGCCAGCACAGACATCCTTCATTTGAGGCTGAAGACCCATGAACCCCTGCCTGGAGTGAATGGGTAATAAAAGGAGATCCTGAGTTTTTACACTCAACAGCTGCCTGAAAGTAGGTAAGTACCACTTTAAATTTAATTTCTAGGGGCCATGGGGAGTGTAAGTGTGCATGAATGTATGTATGTGAGAGGGCTTAATCCACTGACAACAGCTGGATCTCACCTCCTCTGTCTGACCCCTAGCTACACCCCAACTTGTTGCTAGCTCCTCTGAGACATGACTGACAAGATTGGGAAAGCAAGGGGGGGTTGTCAGAGTGTGGGACCTTCTGTAGAACATAGGAGAAAGCCAGGCAGGCTGCGAAGTGAAAGAGGTAAATAAGGGAAAGGAGAATAAGAGGACAGAAGGTTGAGCTGGCTAAAGACCTGGTACTTTGGTCGTCTAGGATGGCGTAAAGATTAATGGTGTTTCCTGAGACCCTGGCACACGACTCGACTGAAGACCTGGTGGCCACCTGGGACAGTGCGGCCACCAGAGCTTTGGACCACATCGTGCCTTTGCAACCTCTGACCCGATGCCAATCTCAATTGGCACCTTGGTTCTCCAAGGAGCTGAGAGAGATGAAGCGTCGGAAAAGACGCCTAGAGAGCATTTGGAGGACTAGTCAATCCGACTCTGACCAAACACTGGTGAGGTCTTATATCAAGACCTACCTGGAAAAAATTACAACTATCCTTGTTAGGAAGAATAGCAGCAGTAAAAATGAATGTTTTGCCTAGGTTTTTGTTTCTTTTTCAAATGATACCAATATTTTAAAAAGATGAGAATTTGAAGACATGGCAGAAGGGTATTAATAATTTTGTCTGGGCAGGGAAGAGACCGAGAATAAAACAAAAAATAATGCAGGATATACGTGAAAGAGGAGGTCTCAAAATGCCCAACCTAAGACTATATTATGAGGCAGCTGCTCTGTCAGCAATTAGTGACTGGATGAACTTAACAGAAGAAAGAATATTGAATATTGAGGGATATGATTTGGTTTATGGTTGGCATGCTTATTTATTATATGATAAGAAAGTGGATAAGGCTTTTAAAAGTCACATATTAAGGAATGCTTTATTGCATGTCTGGAAAAAGTATCAGTATAAATTAAACTATAAGTTACCAATGTGGGCAATACCCAGACACACGATAGAGAATATAAGTGTAGAGCAAATGTTTTATAGATGGCATCTAGATCCCAAAAAGCTAGCCTGTATGTATCCAAGTTTGCAACCTAAGTGTTGGAGATGCAAATGTGATGATGCCACATATTATCATATATGGTGGACATGTAAAAAAATTAAGGCATTTTGGATAAAAATATGGTGGATTATCCAAAATATTCTCAAAAAGAAGATAAAATTTACTCCACAGTTCTTTTTGTTAGGTATAATTACAGATTGTACTGTTATAGAGACTAAGTTGATTTTAAATTTAATAACAGCAGCCAGACTCTTGGTGGCGCAGTATTGGAAGAAGGAAGGAAGGAAGACTTGCCTACTATTGAAGAATAGACACTAAAAGTAGTGAACTTAGCAGAGATGGCTAAAATCTTAGCGTATTTGAAGGACCATTCAAACGAAAGATATATATCGGAATGGAGAAGATGGATTGACTATATTCAAAACAAATATCAGACTAAAAAGTTCCAAATAGCTTATGAATGAAACCAATATTTTCTTTTTGAATTATGTTTTGTTAGTTGAAAGGGGAGTTAAAGAGCAAGAGGGAGTTTGGGGACTAGAGTAAATTAGCTTATTTTAGCTTATGTTTGTTATGCTATACCCTGTTTTTGCTCTGGGAAGTCCAGGGGGGGTGGGGGGAGGGGGGTTGGAGGGAAGGGGGGAGGAGGGATGGGAAAAATTGTTGTAATACTTGTTAAAACTTTTTAATAATAACAATAATAATAAAGGACCTACCTAATGGCGATAAAAGCGGCGAAATCTAACTATTTTTCCACTCTTATCACATCTGCAGAGAACCGCCCAGCCACTCTGTTTAGGGTGACCCACTCCCTTCTTTGGGGGGGGAGTGCGGGAAGATCCCTTGCAGGGTTGTGCTGAGGATTTTGTGCAATTCCTGCATGATAAAGTCGCTCGGATTCGGAAAGGTCTGACTGGGTGAGTCCAGGGGGGGAGACGGGGGTAGGTCTTGAGAATATTATGTGGGAGGAGTTTGATCCTGTGGCTCCCGAGGATGTGGACAGGGTTCTGGGTAAGATTAGTGCTGCCACATGTTTATTGGATCCGTGTCCCTCCTGGTTGGTACTGGCCTCCCAGGAGGTTACCATCACCAAAGTGATCAACCCAGTGACAGTGGCGTTAAAATTACCCTCCCTACTAGGAAAAATCCATCCTGTATTACATAGAAGTTTGCTAAAGCCTGTGAAAAGTATTACTCTACCTGCAGAATCACCTGGACCAGTGTATGGTGACTAATATGGAATAGACAGAATCCTTGATTCCCGACTATACAGGGGGTAAGATGTGATACCTAGTAAAATGGAAGGGTTACCCCGATACCGATGCATCATGGATAAAAGCGGATGATGTTAATGCCGAATGATTGGTACGACGATTCCACCGAAAACATCCACATAAGCCTGGGGAACCACTATGGGTAAATGGACACTGTTAACATCTACCCTTTCTATCTTATAGGTGGACTCCTGGTAGAGGGGGCTGCCTGTCGAGCCACATGCGCCTCATCTGCCGCTCAACACACGAACTGCGAATATGGAGCATTTGGGCAGCGGCCAAGCAAACCTGTGGAGATGGGGATCAGGGTGGGAGGATACAGAGTGTTGCAAGGATACACGGGTATTCATAGGAGCGGTGATATGGATGGTAATGGTAGCACTGGGTGATAAGCAGCTGAAGGTGCGGGCAGCGACCGGCGGAGGATAATGCAAGGAGATGACACGAACAGGATGATGAGTGGCTCCCCCCAAACAGCTGTGATAGTTGGTGGAGTGAGACTCTGAGTGATTGGGGGCGTGGGCTTACCTTGAAAACGGGCGCTGAGAGGCGGAAGTTCTCAGCGCTGACTTTAAACCTGTAGAACTCCATTTGTCTTGTAGCCAGCTTGTAGCTGTAATAAACCTACATTGACCAGCATTTCAGCAAATTGAGTCTTTTGTGGCACCTCAGCACAAGTGTGGCCAAGCAAGCCGAGACCACCAAATTGCTGGAAATGTAACCACCAACAAGTGACCTACTTCCACCTGTGGTGGACATGTCCCAAAGCCAGGGATTATTGGACCAAAATTAAAAAATTGTTGGAGGAAATTGTTGAATAAAAAATTGACGTGAAGCCAGAGTTATTTCTTTTGGGTATTATAAAAGGTAATATAAGCAAAGAAATTCAATACATCATGCTTCATATAATCACTGCAGCCAGAATCAGATTCGCCCAAAATTGGAACCAAGAAAACACTCCATCAAACACAATGATTATAAAAAAAGGTGCTAGAATACACAGAGATGGACAAATTAATGATGGAATTAAGGGACAGAGAGGAAATAGTGTATTACGAGATGTGGAACAGGTGGTATAACTGGCTTGAAAAGAAGTCTAAACATATAGTGAATGTATAGAAAAGATAATAAATGGATAAAATGTTGAACAACAATCAGTAGGCCGTGAAGGAACCACTAGGCTAAGCTGAATGCAGATTACAAACTGTTTATGAACATAATTGCGGAGAGGGTCAAAAAAAATTTAAATCGGTGGATCCACAAAGATCAAAACGGTTTTCTACCAGGGAGACAGATCAGAGATAACTTGAGAATAGTATTGAACACCATAGAATTCTATGAATAACATCCTGAAAAACAGCTGGCCCTAATGTTTGTCGATGCCCAAAAGGTGTTCGACAATTTGAATTGGACTTTTATGATTAATCAGATTGACCTAATGGGATTCGGGATGAATTTTAGGAAGATGATCGAGAACATCTACCACAAACAGAGGGCAAACATATTAGTGAACGGAGACAAAACTCAGGTATTTCTGATCCAAAAAGGAGTGAGGCAGGGATGCCCCCTATCTCCCCTTCTTTATATTCTGGCGCTAGAAGTGCTACTTAGAAAGATCAGAGCCAATAAAGAAATTAAAGGATTAAAGATCAGGAAGGAAACATTCAAAATCCAAGCTTTTGCAGATGACGTAGCCCTCATAATAGAAGATCCACTAGAAACCAGTTTAAAATTAATACAGGAAATACAGGATTATGGAGAAGTGGCGGGCCTTAAACTCAATAGGAAAAAAACTAAAATAATAGTGAAAAATATGACAGATCCACAAAAGAAGGAATTGGAAGACTTATTAGGCCTCCAGGCAGTCAAGAAAATAAAATATTTGGGAATATGGATCACTGCGAGATTCTCCTCATTAAAAGAAGATAATTATATCCCCCTACTGCAGAAAATATATCAAGACCTTGAAAGATGGAAAAGGCTAAAATTGTCTCTGATTGGTAAAATAGCAGCGATTAAAATGAACATCTTACCTAAATTCTGTTCCTATTTCAAAATATTCCGATAACCTTAGATAAAAAATTCTTTTTCGACCTGAACAAACACATTAGAAATTTCCTATGGGAGGGCAAGAAATCGAGGATCTCCTTTAAGATACTCCAAGGGAAAAGAAATTTGGGAGGATTCGGGCTCCCCGATTGGGAAATATATCAAAAGGCGGCGAAAATAATTTGGATCAAGGAGTGGATCCAGTTACGAAATAGGAGAATCCTGACATTAGAAGGACATGACCTATTAGAAGGATGGCATGCCCACCTGTGGGATACAAAGAACAAGAAGAAATCCTACTTTCATAAACACAAAATTAGGGAGACTCTTATTCGTATGTGGGAGGAAATTAGAAAGAGGATTTATACTAAGGTACCCAACTGGCTTTCTATTATGGAAGCACTGGCGGCCCCAAACAGGAGAGATGATTATAAATTGGGCACGTACAAGGATATTCTTGATGAAAAGGGGAAGCTCAAACCTTTGGATTTATTGAGGGACCAGGGTTTCAACTTGGATTGGTGGAATTATCTGCAGATTAATTCAAGATTCCAAAAAGATAGAGACAAATTTGGTATAGAAGCTAAATATGGAAATTTTGATAAAATTATTTGGCGAATAGACAAGAAAATGTTAGCAAAAATATATAATTTTTTATTAGATGAGGATAGGGCAGAGACCATAGCAAAAAAACAGCTAAATATTTGGGAAAAAAACCTGGGATATAGACTAAATTTTAACGACTGGGAGATGGCCTGGAATAGGAACTATAAAATGACGAAATCGGCAACATTTAGAGAAAACCATTATAAAATGTTACACAGGTGGTATTTAGCACCGGCTAGGTTAGCGAAAATGTTTCCCAATTTCTCAGCTACGTGTTGGAAATGTGGAAAAACGGTCGGCACCTCTATCATCTATGGTGGACCTGTCCAGAGACCAAAAAGTTCTGGTCAAAAATTCGATACTGGCTTTGTGAAATAACGGGACAGGAGATAGTTCTAGCTCCAGAAATCTTCCTCCTGGGTATAACCGGAGACGGCTCTAACAACAACAAAACTCAACTCATAATCCAGATTACAACTGCGGCTAGATTAGCTTTTGCAAAATACTGGAAAAATAAATCCATGCCCTCAGAAGAAATACTAATAAACAAAATCCTAGAGTGCGCAGAAATGGCAAAACTGACGAGTGAGATAAATAATGAGGAGAAATCTAAATATTATGAAGTATGGGGAAATTGGTACAATTGGTTGAAGAATAAGACAAAAACATGATTTCAGGATATGACTTGTTACGCATTCGAAATACGAGTTATATTGTATAGAATATTGAATAGATAAAGATGTAGTTTATTTAACATATGATTCCGTAAATTGTATAAACACTGTACCTCTGAAGGACATAGAGATTGTATATTTTCTTTTATAATGACAAAATTTAATAAAGTATATTGTTGGAATCAACTTGGCGGGCTCATCATGAATGGCCGAATTAGAGAATACACAAACGCAGGTGCTTCTCGGGATGATGGCGCCCAGAGCTGACTCCGTCACCCTCTTTTATTAGTTATCAAAATACAGCGTCATCAGAAGGCGTTATTATGGCTACACATCTCATATTACATACAAGAGATAGAAAAACATCCATATATTCTCCATAAGTTTCACATTCTTACCTATTACAGTAAATCACGTGATTTCTAGGAAAGCAATACTTAAGGTGCAAAACAAAACTTAACTCTGGCTGTGTTATCGTATTTGGCTTTGTTCCCAGCATCCCATCACCTGCCAACAAAGAGGCCCCGTTCTATAAGGAGATGTCTCTGCCTTTGCAGGCACAGCCTATGTTATTAACAAAGAGAGAACGAATAGGGCCCTTCAGAGAGTATCCATATGAACCCGCTTTTCATAGATTATTTCGGTGCTAAGCTCCATACACGTGTCCAACCAGTTAAACTGGTCTATACATGTATTATGGCCACCGCATTCCCACATTTCCTCTGTTTTTGTTTTTTGCAACAGGGTTCAGCTGTGTTGTTATTATGGTGTTCTCTTTATGCCTGGGAAACATGCCTATCATCATAGCAAACAAAGCAGGAATATATTGAATACTACAACATACAGAAATAAGCAAAGCAATAATCATGAGTACAGTAGACAATATGTTCTTCAGCCATCTGGTTTCTGCAAATGTTTTTAGCTCACCCATCCTTTTATTATGGTGAACAAAGTTAGTGGAAAAGTGGCCAGGAGATGTCAAGCGAGGTAGGCCATCAAGTTTCTGAGTTGCACATTTCCACAAATCACTCACACAAATTGTAAATCCATCCGAATCCAGACACCCAAGAAAACCACATGTCAGGAGTTTGTAACCTCTGAGTTATCTTGGAAGCCCTATCTTGCAAGTCCCGAGCACCTCCTCTGACCACACCTGATTTGTTCCTCCAGTTCCAGAAGGGCTTTGGTTTCACTTTTCAGGACGTCCTTCCTATTGGAGGGAATAAAACCTTTGCACATTTGCAGAAGGGAGGGGAGACATTGGATACAGCAACAAAGCAAAACAAGCAGTACAATTATAGATACAATATTTGGCATAATTAATTTCAACCAAGAACCATCCGGGAGCCATGACCAAAGAGCAGTCCAGGTGTCAATGGCGCCAGATCCATTGGATGATAAGGGATTGTTTTTTTGATCAAGTTTTCCATATGTTCTATGGTGTGAGTGATGTTATACTGATAATCAGATACATAGGTACAACAACGTGAATGTATAAGGGCACAATTGCCTCCTTTAGCTAAGGCATATCGGTTTTGTAAGACTACCTCTCTGATTTCAGCCAGTTCTTTATTCATCAGCTTCAGCACCTTGATAGTCTCGTTGAACATATGTACTGTCCAGTTATTTAATAAATGAAGATCCCGATAGTTCATTGCCACCCGAGATTGGGCAAGATGCCTCTGGATATCTGAGTTTTTAATGAGCCACCCAGTGTCAGTGGTGGGTGTGGTTTGAAAAATAGGAGTAGTGGAGTTTGTCTGATTAGCAGCTATTTGAATGTCTTTTATTACTGTCCCATCATGATTGAATGTAGAGGTTGCTGACATGAAGGATCATGAGATGCAGGGGCAATAGATGCAAGATCGTGACTTAATTCCAGAATCCATGATATATAGTCTCCTTTATGCAATTGTTGCAGAGGCCCATTGTCCTTATCCACTCCCCCCTCAGCTGGAAATGTCAATATGGGAACCTTAGGTGTTGGAGTAGACTTAGGTAGAAAGTAAGAACCTTGTGCATAGACAATGTGTTTTTGGCAGGAGCGTACTTGACTTGAAGTGTATGTATGTGGGGATTTGATATTCCTTACATGGTCACTTGAGAGTCCCAAAGCTAACAATGTCCAAGGCCATAAACAAATCATAGTCACTTATACGTGTGAAACAAAATTACTAGCAAAATTAGAAAAACAATTACGCACAAAACCTACTCCTAAACTTCTACTAACATTAGTACGTGCAAGAAAGTGTTAAAATGTATATGTACAATGTGAAGGTAGTTTCCTCCTGATGAATATTCGCTGTGCGCAGGGGACCAACTTCCGGTGTAGTTCTGCAAAGCTGATGGTCACCACCTTGCGTTAAGAGTCTGTTGCCGGGAGGACTCAGCAAGATGTTTTTTCTCTTAAATCTCAGCACCAGGGGTTTCTCCTTCTTTTTGTTGTAAATGAAATGGTCTTACGTGTCTTTTGGGGATCCAAATGATACGATCATTGTCCTGGACAGCAGCATATCCATGGCTCCAGGTAATAAGGTCAGCAGGTCCTCTCCATGCAGGATCAGGTTGTTGGTGGAAATAGACCTTTGGTTTTAGGGCAGCTGATGGATAAGCAGAAAAATGGCGGGTCGCAGCCGATGTGGGAGGCTGTCCAGTCAGGTTAAGGAAGTTCAAAGTATATAAGCAAAGATTGAGTTTGTTTTGCATGGCTGGGAGGCCGAGGCATTTTTCCTCTTTCAATTTTATAAGCCAAATTTGTGTGTGATGGACCACTTGTTACAAAAGTCTGCAAAGGCAGTACTGGTGTACACAGGTCCATTGTCAGTTTTAAGTTCAATTGGGCGTCCCATCGATGCAGAAATCCAAATACAATGATTTATTACATGTTTGGTTGCTTCTCCCCTTTTTGGGAATGCCAATAATAAGTCCTGAATAAGTATCCAAGGAAACATGCAAATATTTCCATGGGGCAAAGGATGGATACTGAGTTACATCCATTTGCCAGATTTCACAAGCTTTAAGTCCTCTAGGGTTTTACACCCATAGGGATAGAATGAGCTTGTTGACTACAGGTAGGACATTGTTGTATGATGGCAGTCGCTTCAGCTGCCGTGAGACCAAATTGTTTCGCTAATGCTTTTTATTTTGATGAAAATAGGCATGACTGTCCCATGGTGTGATGGAAGATATAACCATGAGCGCAGTTTCAGCTTTGTCATTTCCCTCTTCCAATCTCTGTCTCCACCACCCATAACATCTATAACCTTCCAATAAACAAATCTCCTTATAACACTAAACATTCAAGTCCTTTCTCCTACTGCCATTCTGACTTCCAAGTCAGCCCAAATCTGTGCAAACCAACTTTCTCTTAAACAATTCAACTCCTTCTCTGTACCAATATCTGATTGTCCTTCTAAATCTCCTTATAAACAAGCATACTTCCAAAAGTCAACTTTCTGCTTTCCTTCACTAACTCTCTCTTACATTCCCTATAACACTGGGTTCTTTACATACCAGTCTTTATTCAAAATAGCACAATTATCTATTCACAGCCTACAATATCCAGTCAATCCTAAAAAATTTCCTCAACTCTTCAGGTGTTACTTCTTTCATTAATTAAATGTCCTAAGTATTTTATCTCTCTTTCTACATATTGTAATTTCTAACTCATCTCTGTGATAATTCCTAAAAATGGCAGCAGTTTATGCTGTTGACAAAGAAACAAACAAATAAACAAACAACAGACAAACAAAGAACAAACATGCCATCTGTTAAGTATGCAAAATGCACGTAGATATAAAAACATTAAGGAGTATTTTGAGTCAATACTCTGAAAAAGAATTGGGTATGAAAGTATTTGAAACGACAAAAATTTCCAGAAGGAAAAAGAAGGTATTGCATTCTGAGCCAAGACAGTGCTCTGCAAAGGCAGGTATCAGATATCACCCTTTCACTCCCGCCTTTCTCTGGCTCGTTCTCTGAGAGAAAAAAAAATGGTTAAAAGTACAAAGTAGCCCCCCCCCCCTCTTTCGTGCCTCTCATCTCCCAGGGAAAAAAGGGAGGGGGTGAGGGAAAGGAAAAAAATTTTTTAAAACAGACCAAGCCTCCCTTCTCCTCGGAGGGCAGGGAGAGAAAAGAAAAAAGGTGCTTATACACAAAATTACATTTCATGCAATCCAATACACACCCATTCACATCTGTACTGCAATCAGACCTTTTGTATAATACATCCTTCATGCGAATCAGTCATTCAAATTATTTCAATGAACTAGTTTATTCCCAAAACAGTGAAAAAATTCAGGCAACAGTCATAATCACAAAAAGTGACATGGGCCCATAACCACTGCCCGGTTTTCCACAGTTTCAAGTTCAAACCCAGTCAATTTTTGCTGGCCAGCCAAGCATATCAATTCCACACACTATCATTATAGATGCGCATCAACAAAATATTTTTAACAGAAATCACTTCAAGTTGATTAGTTCAAATTATCTGAGTCTTCCCATTTAGACAGGCTCTAATTTTATTTCCTGCTAAACCCCGGGTGGGAAGAACAATAAACAATTTATTTATTTATTTATTTATTTTTTCAGCCTGAGAAACATACTGAGAGTCAGAGATCAAATTAAAAGCTTGTTGAGAAAAAGTGTGAAAGCTAAGATAGTCGCAGACAATTAGTGTAAGATTCTTTCCAGATGTCGTCATGAGTATCCTTGTAAGCAATGGCTCCTCTGGAGAAAATCATTAAGCAAGTAAACCTAGGATCTTTAGGCAAATGATATGAAATACAGTTTACATAGTCAGTTAGAGCACACTGAAGAGATGAATTATTCTGAAGATAAAGGTGAAAGTCAGATTTTGAGATAGAAAGAATAATATTTATTAGATCAGTTCCATTTCTTCGACAGTCTGGCGTACGCCCCAAGGTTATAATTTCAACAATAGCTTAAATAAAGGGTAAAACATTTTTAGATGGTAATGAGACAAATAAAGCAATGTACCTTTTGCTGTTCTAAAACAGAATTAAATCTCCTGGCTTTTTTCTTTTAGTCAATAACTCAAATAATGGGCTAAGTAAATGCATGGGTAAAGAGAAATATGAGCAGTCCCAATTAATAGTACCCAGTAATTGTTGCAAATTTTACTTTGGGTAACTTTAAAAGCCGGAGCAGAAAGAGATTGCACATAGTTTATGCCCTATACAGATAAGAAGCGTACAGCTGTATTTTTTCTGGGGCAATGTGCAATTCATTTACACATAAATCATTTTGTATTTTCAAAAAGCCAATTAGGTTGTATTTTTTGTGCTCCAATTAAAATGTCATCTATACGATGATAACCAGGGTTTTGAGGGCTAGATGTTACAGACATGCCCCCACTTTTTGGATTTTTACACTTTTCCTTGAGGTTTTGCTGCCTGGTGATGAGGCAATCTTTCAACAAAGTCTGAAAAGGAACTATTAACAGTGTCCTGAAGGTTTTTTCTTTTTCTTTTTTTGCATCATTAAACACTCTATAACTAATCTCCAGAGTGCAAAAATTTTTTTCAGGGCTGGGGAGGTTTGTGGAGGCATGTTCCCATCTGCTTCCATTTTTTTCACTTTTAAAGAGCCCTTTTATTGCCAAAAGTATTTTAGAAGGTAAATCAAATTCTTTCACGGGCAGGACTTTCCCGTTATCTTTTTAAAACAATGATTGAGGACTTGGCCAATTCTCTAAGTTCGTGGAGGTGCGTAACCTGAGGCTTAGAGAATTCTGCCCCCATACTCACGATTATGGGAGGGTGCTTCGTTCGCCGACGACCGGCCCTGGTTTGCAGAGGCTCTTCCAGCCGAATGAGTATGAGGGTGCCAAGAGACGTGCTCGATCCATGAATCACGTCGGGGTCACCATATGTTGGAATCAACTTGGCGGGCTCATCATGAATGGCCGAATTAGAGAATACACAAACGCAGGTGCTTCTCGGGATGATGGCGCCCAGAGCTGACTCCGTCACCCTCTTTTATTAGTTATCAAAATACAGCGTCATCAGAAGGCGTTATTATGGCTACACATCTCATATTACATACAAGAGATAGAAAAACATCCATATATTCTCCATAAGTTTCACATTCTTACCTATTACAGTAAATCACGTGATTTCTAGGAAAGCAATACTTAAGGTGCAAAACAAAACTTAACTCTGGCTGTGTTATCGTATTTGGCTTTGTTCCCAGCATCCCATCACCTGCCAACAAAGAGGCCCCGTTCTATAAGGAGATGTCTCTGCCTTTGCAGGCACAGCCTATGTTATTAACAAAGAGAGAACGAATAGGGCCCTTCAGAGAGTATCCATATGAACCCGCTTTTCATAGATTATTTCGGTGCTAAGCTCCATACATGTGTCCAACCAGTTAAACTGGTCTATACATGTATTATGGCCACCGCATTCCCACAGTATATTTTTAAAAAAATGGATAAAATGTATATTTTAGAATGTAGTAGACATGTAAATATTGTATATAGTATAAAAATAAGTAACTAGGAAATAAGAATGTATATGTATAAAATAATAGGCCTTTAGATAAGTTGAAATTAAGAAAAAATTATGATAACGGAAAGCTGTAATAGTGTAATTGTGATTTTAAAGATTAAAAATGTTGAATAAAAAAAAAGAGGAATTTAGCAAGGTCTATGGTGACTTCATTATCCAACTGTGCATTGGTGAAAATTGCCATTATGATAAAAGCGGCTGGGAGCCTTGCATTTATCATAAGGAGCTGATAAGGACTATTGTTTCAGTTAACTCCTTGAAGGACTCTTGCCTGAACTTGCTGAATGCAATTAATTCCCAGTGTGTAATTAAAGAGGGGTTTTTCTTTGCGGTGAGTCTCTGCCTTGCTTCTATAAAGGCCAGGTCAGAACAATTAGAAGTAAAAGGAAATTATTCAATCTTCTTTTTTCTTGCACTTTTTACTCATTTCTTATATTTTCTTTTCTTTCTTTAAGTTCAGTTTGTATAGATTTTATACTGCATTTAGTTTACATTAGATTTTACTATTATAATCAAAATTGTAATCAAAGTTAAATAAATAAAAATATTCATAATTATAGAGAGAGGAAGAGAAAGTGATAAGAGCAATTAAAGAAACTAATGGACAAGAGATAAGTAATGTGGGAAGCTTTATATCAAAATATATTTTATTCCTTATACAGTCTCCATCCTCCCTTAAACATTAACAGAATCCACAATAGACTGAGAATCAGCATCTTCGCTAAATAATTGATGGTCAAGCCAACACTAAGTTAATGAAGTAAAAGTAGCAAACTGAGGAAAATCTTTTACTCAAACTTCCTTAAACCCCCAAATATAAATTATCCAAACTTAATCCACACATCAAAAGAGAAGGTCTATAAACACAATAGTTAATTAAAACTGTTTCCCATTCCCAGTTGTTTATCGACAATGGAAGTGATGATTCACCCTAACACTCTGGATATAGGTAAAATGGTCAAGTACAATGAAATTCTAGACAGCCAAGGGAACCTAAAAAATAGGGAGGAATTGGAAGAACAGGGCATAATCATAGAATGATGGCCTTATTTGCAACTTCAATCACGGTACAAAAAAGACAAAGATGAGTATGGAATTGAGATGGTGCCGCAACAATTGGACAAATTATTGATTGGCCCAGATGAAAAATTGATAACAAAAGTTTATAACTGCTAATTAGAATTTGATAGAGGTGAAGATATAGTGAAGGGAGTTATGATAGCGTGGGCAAAAAACGTCAGGCTTAGTATTGAATTGGAGGATTGGAGGGAAATTTGGAATTGAAATTATAAAATAACTAAATCGGCAAAGTACAAAGAGAACCAGTATAAAATGTTCTATCGCTGGCACTTGGCACCCTCTAGAGTAGCGAAGATATACCCAAATCTAAGCTCGAACTATTGGAAATGTGGTCAAAAACAATGCACCTTCCATCATACATGGTGGTTGTGCCCTGAAACAAAAAAATACTGGAAGAAAATACACAGGTGGTTACAGGAATTAACAGGACTTCAGATAGAATATTCCCTTGGAATTATTTCTCCTAGGGATAGTTAAAGGGAAATATGACAAAAGAATAATATATATCATTTTACATATAATAACCGCAGTAAGGATAGCTTTCACGCAATGCTGAAGAAATACAAACATACTTTCCAAAGGTTTAGTAATTAAAAAAATATTTGATTGTGCAGAAATGGACAAATTGACAATTGAACTGAAAGGAGAAATAGATTGGGAATGCTACACAATATGGGAAAAGTGGTATGACTGGATTGAGAACAGAAAAATGGAAAAGAAATAGAAGTAGAATTAAAATGTAAAATAGTAAATGTAAAAATGTAAATGTAAAAATGTATAGAGTGTATTTGAACTGGAATGTTATGGTATGTAAATTGTCGTAATTATGCATAAGATGTGAGTAAGATTTGTTTAATTGTAAAAATGCAATAAAAATAAAATAAAATAAAAACCAGTAGAACTGCATGTTCACGTCATAAGTGTGAACATCATAGTGTCAAGGCTCTGACACATAGATCACATTGCACTCATGTCAGAAACACCATGGTGCTTCCAGATTGAAAGAATTAGCCAGTGACATCACCTACTAAGATTGTTGAATGAGTTGCATACGTCACTCAGGAGGTCTCCTTGGGTGTACGCATACAAACTGATGGGGACATGCATGTCAGATGAGGAAAAAAATGGGAACTTCAACTTCGCATGTTTCCCCAACCTCTCCATTGGGAAGATTGTTGGATGCCTGGCTTCTTTTGGGAATAAAAAAATGAAATGCACAGAAATTATGTAAAAAATGGATGAAGATAAAGGATGAGATTGGTAATTTAATTGGCCAAAGGTAGTTTCAATTGTAATAATAATTTTTTTTAAACTCCTTAAAAGAACCATTTTCTTGAAATGTCAGGTTGCTATATGAACCTTTCTTCAACTTTAAATTGAAACAAGCTGAAATATTCTATTTTAAAAAATCCCTGACTAGGAGCACTAAATGTTATCTTTCCTTCTTCATGGAAGTATTTTACTATCATTATATGTGTACTGTGATTTTATGTTTTAAAGTAAGAAATGTTAATATAAAAGATGACTTAATTGCACTGTTGATGGTAGCGATGATAATCTATAAAAATGTTCTATAAAAACCCCTAGAAAGCAATATATTCCCTTCAGTTCCTTCACTTTACACCTGGCTAACAACCAGATGGCTTGAAGACTGAGAAAAGAAAAGTGGGGTGGGGGCTCTTTAGTCACTTTCCATTCTGCAGCCTATTCTGACCTTTTGCAACTGCTAAACATTTCTTCCCTCTAAATCTCTTTTCAAAATGACAGAAATAAACTATGGGGAATTATTTCCCCAACTTGATTTGCCTGGCCAGCGAAGCAATGTGGAGTGGGCGAAGGAGGACGAACGCTTTTGCCCTCTTCCTTCCTTTTCTCATCCCTTCCCCCAAGAAATAGGACAAGTGTTCTGTTTTGAAAAATCTGTGTCTTAACCAAATGTGTCTTCCTTTCTGTAATTTGTCAATCTTGCAAGAAAACCAGCAAAAGAGTGGGGGAGCCAGTCTAGTGGATACTTTAATCGGTCCTAACTTTAACTAGCTGGTTGCTTCAATTAATTCCTGATTAACTTACTATCTTAGTTATCGCCTTAAGAGGAAGACCATGCAAACCCACAATCCAGCAGAGGCTTGTTTCTCAATCTCTAGCTGCAAAATATATTAAAAGTAATACTAGCCCCATTCTGCTTTGGTATTTGTAAACTGGATTATAAGAGGTAAATGGAATGTATAGATAAGTACAATTTATTAAGAAATGGGAAGGTATTAAATACTTGGCAGCAGAGAGATGAAGCGTCAGAAAAGACGCCTAAAGAGCATCTGGAGGACTAGTCAATCCGATTCTGACCGAACACTGGTGAGGTCTTATATCAAGACCTACCTAGTGGCGATAAAAGCAGCAAAATTTAATTATTTTTCCGCTCTTATTGCATCTGCAGAGAACCGCCCAGCTGCTCTGTTTAGGGTGACTCACTCCCTTCTTTGGGGGGGGGAGTGTGGGAAGATCCCTTGCAGAGTCGAGCTGAGGATTTTGTGCAATTCCTGCATGATAAAGTCGCTCAGATTTGGGAAGGCTTGGACTCCGACTGGGTGAGTCCAGGGGAGGAGACGGGGGTAGGTCTTGAGAATATTATCTGGGAAGAGTTTGATTCTGTGGCTCCCGAGGACCTGGACAGGATTCTGGGTAGGATTAGTGCTGCCACATGTTTATTGAACCCGTGTCCCTCCTGGTTGGTACTGGCCTCCCGGGAGGTTACACGAGGCTGGCTCCAGGGGATTATAAATGCTTCTTTGAGTGAGGGTACCTTTCCCGCCACCTTAAAAGAGGCGGTGGTGAGGCCCCTCCTCAAGAAACCATCCCTGGACCCGGTGTTGTGGCTCCGATCCCCGAGCCCATTTTATCGGAGGAAGAAGGCTCCGAACATGAAGGAGAGGAGCCAGCCAGTCCTCCCTCTCCAGGCCCCTCCTCTCTGGCAATGCCTCAGGTGTCTGCCGAGGGAGAGGAGATTGACCAGGAGCCAGGTATCTCCGATGACAGAGATGTGGGGGATAAGTCGTTCCTGGATCCATGCCAACGAAGGCAAGATAAACGTTTGCAGCAGATGAGGAGGTGTGCCAGGGATTAAGCTGAGTCATTGGACCACACCCCACAGGCTATATAAGAGAGTGTGGTGGCCATTTAGACTCTGTGACGGACAAAGCTAACTTCTGGCTAGTCACTTTGTACAACGTCTGATCTGCTGAAGGTTTCATGTTTGAGCTGGACTGTTTTGAAAACTGTGTGTATTAGTTGGTGTTATCTGGTGGACGGACACACCCTCTTCTTGTAGTAAAGCACTTGGCAGACAGTTATCGTATTGCTGCCAAGTTCCTGATAACGAACCTTGTGTGGGCCGAGTACTTCTTTAACCCCCGGCTGGCTGTTTGTGTGTGTGTGGGGACGGGGACAGAACACCCGGCTATATTAGCTAACTACCGTCCGGTCTCCAACCTTCGCTTTGTGGCAAAGGTTGTTGAGAGTGTGGTGGCACAACAGCTTCCCCGGTACCTGGATGAAACTATCTATCTGGACCCGTGCCAGTCGGGCTTTAGGCAGGGGTACAGCACGGAAACGGCATTGGTCGCATTGGTGGATGATCTCTGGAGGGCTCAGGACAGGGGTTGCTCCTCTGTCCTAGTCCTATTAGATCTCTCAGTGGCTTTTGATACGATCGACCATGGTATCATGCTGCAGCGGTTGAGGGGGTTAGGGATAGGAGGCACCATGCTATGGTGGTTCTCCTCCTTCCTCTCCAACCATTCGCAGTTTGTGTTGGCAGGGAGGCAGTGGTCGACCTCGAGGCGCCTCGCGTGGGGGGTGCTGCAAGGGTCAGTCCCCTCGCCCCTTCTATTCAACATTTATGTGAAGCCACTGGGTGAGATCACCCGTGGTTTTGGGGTGAGAGTCCAGCAGTACGCTGATGACACTCAGTTGTACATTTCCACCCCAGACCACCCCAATGATGCCCTTGATGTGATGTCCCGCTGCCTGGAGGCCATGTGGGTCTGGATGGGGAGAAATAGGCTCAGACTCAACCCTTCCAAGACTGAGTGTCGAGCCGCCCGTTTGCAGCCAATGGCACTTGACAACGATCTACAGCTACTGTGTCTACCTGGGAGGGACAGCGTGGCACGGGTGTTGGTGACGGGGATTAGGGAAGCGGTTAGGGCTATAATCACACGGTGATGGGTGTAGTGGGTTCGCGCTGGGTGCGGGGATCGGAGCTGACGCAGCCAGCTAGAGCTCATTTTCAATGAAAAGGAATGTGACGTGTTACCACCCCATAGGGAAACCGATTGTGCTATAGAGCTGATCCCAGGGGCAAAACTACCCAAACCTTGTATGTACGCTATGTCTCCAAAAGAGCTCAATGAATTACATCAATATATTGATAAGAACCTAGCCAGGGGCTACATACGACCTAGCCAATCCCATATGGCAGCCCCCGTTCTCTTTAGGGAAAAAAAAAGATGGTGGGTTATATCTGTGTGTCGACTATAGAGGGCTGAATGCAGTGTGTCAGGAGCCACTGTACCTCCTTCCGTTAATGACTGACCTATTGACCACTTTGGCAACGGGTACTGTTTTCACGAAGCTTGACCTACGGGAAGCATATTACAGTGTACGCATAAAACCGGGAGATGAATGGAAAACAACGTTCAACTGTCCTCTGGGAAGTTATCAATTTCAGGTGATGCCATTCAGGCTCCAAGGAGCGCCGGCAGTATTCATGCAACTCATCAACTCTGTATTGCATGAGTTCCTATATCGTGGCATCCTAGTATATCTAGATGATATATTGATTTACACCCAAACGTTGGAAGAGCATATTCCCCTAGTCAGGCAGGTGTTGTCCAAATTGTTGGAAGCACAATTATACGTAAAGCTGTCGAAATGTGAGTTTCATCGGATGGAAATCGACTACTTGGGTTTCCACATCACTGGAGAGGGAATAAGCATGGATCCTAAAAAAGTAGAGGCTGTAATGGAATGGCAGGCCCTTAAAACTAGGAAGCAACTGCAAAGTTTCCTGGGGTTTGCGAATTTCTATCGGCAGGTTTTTCCCTCCTTCGCCCGGGTGGGGTTGCCGTTAACCGACCTGTTACGAACCAAATCGCACCACCCCAGAAGAACAAAACCTAGTCAACCAATTGAATGGACGTCGGCCTGCCAGAAAGCCTTCGAACAGCTCAAGCAGTTATTTGCTCAAGAACCTGTATTGAAACATCCCAACACGTCAAAGCTGACGCTAGCAATGTGGCAATCAGGGCTATACTCCTTCAGCACAATGAACAAGACGTATTACAACCATGTGCTTACACATCTTGAAAATCGTATGTGCTTCTCTGTGGTTTCACCCTGGCAGCCTAGCGTTGCCGAGACCGTGTGGCTGTGGCTTCTGGCGTCCCAATATAGTCAGCTGGTGCCATTGCTGACTATTGGGGGTGAATCTTTACCCCCCCCCAGAGAGGGCTCGCAATCTGGGTGTCCTCCTGGATGCACAGCTGTCTTTAGAAGAACATATGACAGCCGTGGCCAGGGGGGCTTTTTATCAGGTTCTCCTGATCCGCTAGTTGCAGTCCTTTTTGGACCGGGACGCCTTACGCACAGTCACTCACACCCTTGTCACCTCCCGGCTGGACTACTGTAATGCTCTCTACATGGGGCTCCCCTTGAAGAGCACTTGGAAGCTCCAACTGGTCCAGAATGTAGCCGCGCAGGTGATTATGGGTGCGACTCGTCGTGCCCAAGTGACACCTCTCCTGCGCGAGCTGCACTGGCTCCCAGTGGTCTTCCGGGTGCGATTCAAGGTGTTGGTTACCACCTTTAAAGCGCTTCATGGCTTAGGACCTGGGTACCTTCGAGACTGACTTCTGCCACCAAGAGCCTCCCACTGGCCAGTCCGCTCCCACAGAGAGGGACTCCTCAGGGTGCCATCGGCCAAGTTATGTCAGCTGGCGACACCCAGGGGAAGGGCCTTCTCTATGGGAGCTCCTGCCCTATGGAACGAACTGCCCCCGGAAATACGCAAGATCTCCGACCTCCGTGTGTTTTGCTGTACCCTTAAGACCCTGCTGTTCTATGGGCTATCTATGTAAATGATTTTAAATTGGGTATTTTAAATTTTGGGTTTTAAATTCAGGCCGAAATTGTTTAATACTTTTAACTATTTTAAAACTGTTGTTTGTACCTTGTGTTTTTAATTGGCTGTATACCGCCCCGAGTCCTTCGGGAGAAGGGCAGTATATAAATTAAATTATAAATAAATAAAATAAATAAATAAATAAATAAATAAATAAAGTAATGGGCATTGCTAGTCTTGCCCTTAGGCTTATTTGTATTCACATATACCCTATTCCACGTATGGGAGGCTGCTTTCTGAAATGATATCCTTTGGAATTGCATGCATTGCTACAATTAGCAATAGCAATAGCATTTAGACTTATGTACTGCTTCATAGTGCTTTACAGCCCTCTTTAAGTGGTTTACAGAGTCAGCATATTGTCCTGTCCCAACAATCTGGGTCTGAAGGATGGAAGTCCAAATCAACCATGAGTTGCTCAGGATAGAACTCGTGGAGTGAGCAGTGAGCTAACCTACAATACTGCATCCTAACCCCTGCACCACCATGGATCTTAGGCTAACATCTCCTAATTTGCCTTCTTTGGGCAGTAAGACCTAGTAGCTTCATCTTACATTTCATGTTTATATGATTAGTCCTAAACAAGACTCAAAATCAGCTTTGGCTAGTTTAAATTGTTCAATTAAATCTGGAATCTTTTCCATCCCTTATATTGTAAACTCACCTTTTTGGAATCTGAATCCTAAGGTTAGGATTAGGGAGTGGAATGACAGACACCGCTCGGTTGCTTTTGGCGAAGACCCATGAGAAGGTCAAGCCTGTCCATATGGCATTCCTTGATCTGGAAAAGGCTTTTGATCATGTTCCACATAAACTCATTTGGCACACCTACAACCCTCCCAATGTCCCCGAAGCCTATGTCCACTGGATTCAACTATTGTACCAGAGTGTCACTAGCATTGTCTGATGTGCATTGGGAACTTCTCCCTTCACCATCAAATGTCAGATTACATCAAGGATTGATGATTTGACCCTATTATTGATCCTTTGAATGGACACTGTGACACTTGACCTCCAATTGCCCCATTGCATGGTCACTCTTCTATGCAGCTTCTTGGCAAATGAACAACATGAAGACCTCCAAGAGCAAACAGCAATGGAATGAACAGCTTGGCAAATTTGGACTTCGACTGAACATCAAGAAAACCAAATGTCAAGTTTCCAAAAGATGCCCTAATTAATTCATGAGCCATGATCCAAACTTCAAAGGAAATATAGTGATTTATTAGGAGCAACATTCCGGCAATACTCGGATGCAGTCAGGACTGATCCCACGTAGATTTACGTTCCCCTATGACCCTGTCTCTCCCCTCCCCCCTGGCCATGTCATAAATCACATTCTCAAATTAACCACTTTGGCTGGCTGTGAAACCTAACACCCTCCTTCTGATTGCGGTCAGAAAAATGTGTGGAATTCACTTCAGTTCTCCCTCCCTCCTGCTCATGGCAACTTGAAAGCTTTGCAAGTTGACACCAAACTTATGGAGTGTGGCCCCCCAAACTGATGGAACCATCAACATTAGTGGAGAAGAGCTGAAGTAAGTAAAACAATTCAGGAATTCGGTTCTCCCATATGCAGCGACAATAATAGTTTTTTGGATGCCCACGCCAGTGTCAACACCTGTTGTGGTCCGCCCACGGAGCTAGCAGCGGAGTTGGACAGTGAGGAGGCTGGGGAGGACCATGGGCCAATCCTGGAGTCTGGGGAAGGCTCTGCCTTGGAGGCAGAGATGGGGCCAGGACCATCTGAGAGTGATGTGTGGACTCCGGAGCCTCCAGAGGTGGACAGCAGAGAGGCAAAAAAACAGGGGGAGCCTGTTCCTAGTGCACACATGCACAAAGCTGCCAGAAGGCAAGAGCAGCTAAAGCAAAAGGGATGACTCAGGAGGAGGGCCAGGCGATGATTGGCCCCTTCCATAAGGCTTAAAAGAGCAGCAAAGGCTCTTGGGCTCTTTGTAGAAAAGCACCGTTGCTACATCTGTTTTCTAATCAGTGTCTCTTCTTTCTGAACTTTGTGGGACTTTGCCAAGAAAGGCCTTTGGCAGGGTGCCAAAGAAGATAAAGGTTTGTGATAAACCTAAAGGACTTTTTCTGAAGGACTTGTTTTGGAATTAGTTTGGATTAAGCTGGGAATGAAGTAATTCTCAGCTGTTATAATAAAATAATTTTGTTTGAGACTAATTGTGTCCTGTAATGACTATGTTGTGACCCCGACTCCCGAGACTGTCCTAACAGAGGAATAGGACTCAGAAGGTGAAGGGGAAGAACTGATAAGGCCTCCCTCTCCAGGACCCTCCTCTCTGGCAATGCCTCAGGTTTCATCCAAAGGCCAAGAGGAACAGCCAGGGATATGCCAGGAGGAAAGCATATCGGAACAACAACAGATAGGGAGTGAGGATGAATCTTGGCTTGATCCCAGGCAACGTCAGAGGGAGAAGCATGCGCAGCAACGAAAGAGGCGTGGGAGGGCCAGAGATTGAGTTGAGTCACTGAGCCACACCCCACAAGGAATAAAAGTGGGTGTGATTGCTCTTCAGGCTTTGTGACGGTCAAAGTTAAAAACCTGAGAGTCACATCGCGTTACCTGAAATCTGGCTTGTGCATATTTGGCTAACTCTTGCTTCATGGATTATTTTTTGCTGCTGAACCAGACTGAGGATAAACTCTCTCTTGCTAACTATGAGTGAAAACTGACTTGGCAGGCATTTCGCAGTTTACTGCCAAAACTCTTTATCTGCAAGGGTTTCTAGTCTGATTGCTTAATAAAATCTTGGCAGGCGTGCCTGGTGGTGTGTTTGCCTGTGTGGGGAAGGGGGACAGAACATCTTGACCGTCACCCCACGAACCTAACCATCTTCAAACCAAGATGGACCAACAGCAGCAACAGCAGATGCAGCAGCAGATACAGCAGCTGCAAGCTGATAACCAACTTCTGCAACAGCAAGTGGCCCAATTAACAGCCCAACTTACATTGCGGAATGCTCCTGCACCTCCCCCTCCCCCCTCCCTCTCCCCATCGGAAATGCCCAGTGACTGTGCTGGATAAGTTTTCTGGGCAGCCTGAGATGTTCCCGGCCTTCATGGGACAGTGCCAGTTATTTATGGTCATGAGACCGGAGGATTTTCCAGATGACTGAGCTAGGGTGGGGTTTGTGATAAGCCTCCTTTCTGGCTCTGCCGCCGGATGGGCCACGCCCCTGTTGCTCCAGAACAGCCCATTGCTAACAGACTACCAGGGTTTTTGGCAACACTTGCACCTCATGTACGAGGACCCCATTCGGACTCAGACGGCAGCCAGGCACCTTAAGGACCTGCGACAAGGGAAGTGCCCCCTGAAGGATTATATTGCCGAATTTCGGCTTTTATGTCAGGACTCTGCCTGGAATGACGCGGCGTTGATGGACACATTCCAGGATGGCCTGTCAGATGAGCTGCAGGATGAACTGGTTCGGGTGGAGGTGCCTCAGATCTTCGACACTCTGGTGGTGCTATGCCTGCGCATCGACGCATGTCTCCAATGGCGAAAGACCCGTCGCACCAGCCAGGAACCACCATCAGTATCCACGTCTTGCACCGACAGCACCCTGGGTCACCCCGTGTTTCGTGGTGACTGCTGAGGAGCAAATGGAGCTGGGAGTGGCCAGACCTCACCTGACAGCCCAGGAGCGAATGCGGAGATGCCAAGGGGGTTTGTGCCTGTATAGTGGGGAGCCCGGACATTTCGCCGCTTCTTGTCCCAGAAAGCGAAGTGGGGCGCTCAAGTCTGTCCCTGAATCTCAGCATGACCAGCTGGGAAATGGGACAGGCCCGACCTAGGGGAAACCCTAGGCTGGGCACATACCAAACACCCGCCAGAAATAGCAGATGTTGACTCTGGGCCCCCTCGGCATCTGATTTTGGACACTCAGGTTTTCTTGGCGAACCTATCGGAGGGGATTCAGGCGCATGCGCTGGTGGACTCGGGGGCCAAAACTAACTTTATGGATCAGGACTTTGTGGCCCATTTTGATGTCCCCTTGGATCTGATGGACCCTCCGTTGAGGGTAGAGACTATTGATGGGCGAGAACTTGTTGCAGGCCCCATTAAGTTCGCCACCCAGTCTTTGCGCCTAGTCATTGGGGCACATGAGGAGGCGATTCAGTTTTATGTCACAGCGGACCTCCATTTCCCATTGGTCCTTGGTATGGCCTGGCTGTCACTGCGTTTTTTTTATTTACCAGCTGAGCTCATTATTTCTGGACTATCAGACTTTCCGTAGCTTGCCAAGAATCCTTATCAGTAAGCTAAACCGCGCATGTACTCCACCCACATTCCTTCTTCACCACTTTCCTTTGTTCTCTTGCCAGAAAGGTCTGGCTGAGAAATAGCCGGCACGAACTTTTGCAAAAATGTAACAATTAATTTCTTTAGATAGTTAGATGTTTTATTTTCTTAATAACAAATAAATGAGTTTAATTAGAAGATATATCTTCGGGTTTTGTTTTCTTAGCTGGCAAGGAAAAGTCTCGATCCACTCCTCTTAATCAAGGTGCGATTATCCCAAAGGCAGAATGGGATTAATCCCATTCTGACACTAGCTTCGAACCCACGATTCTCAGGTGGCATGGTCGCGGAACGCCATCTCTTTTCCAAGTTTGCAGTGCATCGACCACATCCGCCACACTTGTGCTGGCCAGGAAGTCTCCATCCCTGCCGTCTCCTTGCCTTCTGAACTGACAGACTTCGCCGATGTATTCAGGAAGAAGGAGGCGGACCGTTTACCCCCACATCGGCCCTACGATTGCCCCGTGGACCTTCTGTCCAATGTGCTGCTGCCAGTGGGACGTATGTACTCTATGTCCAAGCCTTTTTGCAACATCTGCGCATTATGTATGAGGACCCTCTTTGGATTCAGATGGCAGCTAGGCGCATTAAGGACCTCAATCAAGGGAAGCGCCCCCTGCAGGACTATATCGCTGAATTCCGGCTTTTAGGCCAGGATTCTGCTTGGAATGCGGCTGCGCTGATGGATGCCTTCCAGGATGGCCTCTCAGACGAGCTGCAGGACGAACTGGTTTGGGTGGAGGTGCCTCAGACCCTCGACGCTCTGGTGACCCAATGCCTGCGTATCGACGCCCACCTCCAATGGCGACGGCCTCGTCGGCCCCTTCAGGAACCACCGACAGCTTCTGCACCCCCACGTCCCATACCGACAGTGCCCCGGCCCACCCCACGTTTTGTGGTGACGGCTGAGGAGCCCATGGAACTGAGAGCGGCCAGACCTCACCTGACGGCCCAGGAGCGGATGCGGAGACGCCAGGGGGGATTGTGCCTCTATTGCGGAGAGGCTGGACATTTTGCCGCCTCGTGTCCCAGGAAGCGAAGTGGGGCGCTCAAGCCTGTTCCGGAATCTCGGCATGACCAGCCAGGAAATGGGGCAGGCCTGGCCTAGGGGAAACCCTGGGCCAGGCACGTAGCCGTGCCCCACCGGAGTCGGCGGCTGTGGATTGTGAGCCCCCTCGGCACCTGATTCTGGACACCCGGGTTTTGTTGGCCAACCGGTCGGAGGGGCTTCTGGCGCATGCGCTGGTGGACTCGGGGGCCATGACAAATTTCATGGACCAGGCCTTTGTGGCCCATTTTAAGGTCCCCTTGGTTCTGGTGGACCCTCCATTGAGGGTCGAGACTATTGATGGGCGGAAACTCGTGGTGGGGCCCATTAAATTCGCTACCCAGCCTTTGCGCCTCGCCATTGGGACACACAAGGAGGCGATCCAGTTCTACATTACAGCAGACCTTCATTTTCCATTGGTCCTGGGGATGGCCTGGCTTCGGGCCCACAATCCTCAGGTGGCATGGTCGAGAAATGCCATCTCTTTCCGAGTCTGCAGTGTGTCGACCACCTCCGCCACACCTGTGCCGGCCAGGACGTCTCCACCCCTGCCATCTCCTTGCCTCCTGAACTGACGCCCTTCGCCAATGTGTTCAGCGAAAAGGAGGCGGACCGATTACCCCCGCACCGACCCTACGACTGCCCAGTGGATCTGCTGCCCAACACGCCACTGCCCACGGGATGCCTGTATTCCATGTTGAAGCCCGAGTTGGCCGCACTACGGGACTTCTTGGACAAGAACCTGGCCCGAGGGTTCATCCGGCCTTCATCCTCCCCTCTCTCTGCCCCAGTCCACTTTGTGAAGAAGAAGATGGGGGACTTACGCCTGTGCTGTGATTACCACCGATTGAATGCTATCACGGTGCGGAATCGCTACCCCCTGCCGCTCATCCCGGAGCTGTTGGAGAGGTTGCGGGAGGCCTGTATCTTCACCAAGCTCGATCTCTGAGGGGCCTACAACCTGTTGCGCATGCGAGAGTGGGACGAGTGGAAGATGGCATTTGGCACCCGATTCGGCCATTTTGAGTACACCGTCATGCCGTTCGGTTTGACCAATGCCCCCGCAGTTTTCCAGCACCTGATGAATGACGTGTTCCGGGACATGTTGGACCGGTTTGTGGTGATCTACCTGGACGATATCTTGATTTATTCCCGGTCCCAGGAAAGCCACCTCCAGCATGTGCGCCATGGCCTGCAGCGCCTGCGGGAGCACCAACTCTATGCGAAGTTGGAGAAATGCCTCTTCTTCCAGACTTCCATAGAGTTCCTTGGGAACATCATCTCCCCCGAAGGCATCCTATGGACCCGCGCAAGGTGGAGGCCTTGTGCAGTTGGGAACCCCCTCGTCGGGTGAAGGACATCCAGCATCTGCTGGGGTTCGCCAACTACTACCGGACCTTCATCCCGGGCTTCGCCACCCTGACCTTGCCGCTGACCCACCTCCTTCGGAAGAAGGTCCCATTCCAGTGGGGTCCCCCGCAGCAGCAGGCATTCAAGGTCCTCAAGCAAGCTTTTGTCACGGAACCTGTCCTGAGGCACCCCAATCCACATCATCCATTCGTGGTAGAGATGGATGCGTCCAATGTGGTGATTGGGGTGGTGCTGCTACAGGCCCCGGTGGATGGCGGCACTCTTTTTCCCTGTGCTTATTACTCACGGAAACTCAATCCTTCCGAGCGCAACTATACCATCTGGGAAAAGGAGTTGCTGGCTATCAAGGCCACGTTTGAGGCTTGGCGACATCACCTTGAGGGGGCCCGACACCAGGTGGAGATGCGGGCAGACCATTGGAACCTGGAGCACCTCACGACCGCCAGGAAGTTGAACCAGCGGCAGATCCGGTGGTCGTTGTTTTTCGCCTGGTTCAACTTCCACGTCACCTACATCCCAAGCAGCCACAACCAGAGAGCAGATGCTCTATCCCACAAGCAGGAGTACTTTTGCCCTAAGGACTTCCTTCCCCCACGGATGGTGTTGCCAGCGGAATCCTTGGCCGTGGTCCAGGAACCGACAGACTTGTGGGCTCAGGTGCTGGAAGCGCAGTGCCGGGATGACTGGTCGCAGCAGCAGAAAGCGTAAGTTGGCCCCATGTCCCCATGGACTTTGGAGGAGGGCTTGCTGAAGCACCGGGTCCGGTTGTACGTACCGACGAGTCTGCTCCGAGCCCTCGTCATGAACCAGTGCCATGACAACACCGCGGGAGGACACTTCGGTTTCTTTAAAACCCTCAAACTAGTGACACGGACTTTTTGGTGGCCTTGGGTATGGCACGACGTGCACACGTACGTGACGTCCTGTGTGACGTGCCAACAGGCCAAAGCCATGTCTGGCCCACCTCCTGGACTCCTCCAGCCACTGCCGTCACCAGAGAGACCGTGGGGAGCCATCTCCATGGACTTCCTGACGGACCTGGCACCGTTCATTACGTTCACGACTGTCCATGTGGTGCTGGATACGCTCACGAAGATGGCACATTTTATCCCATACTGTTAGGTTCAGCTTGCAGCTTACTCCTAACTTGTTGGTCAGGCAATATATCTGTTTCTTTAAGAAACAACTGAGCCACGTAATCAGGGTTTGCTGAACCCTGTAATTAGGCTACAGTGCATAAATAAGCAGCACAGAGAAGCGTTCCTTCTTCCTGCTTCTTCCGGATTGATACCTGATTGTATCCTGTTGCTTACTGCGTCTATTATATGGTACTGTATACCAAGAGTTACTAAAGTCTGTTTGCTTTGGTAAGGGAAGATACTTACTGGACTGATATTACTGTTTACGACCTTGGACTGTTTTACTTACATCGAGACTGCTTGTTATCTATAAAGTATTTTTCTCACACGAGCTGTACGTTTATCTCCTTCCCTGTGCGTTTCTGCTCTGCTCGTTGCACAAACAACAAATACTTTTTACACACACCTTAACATTGGTTATGGGCCCAGAACGTTCCAGGGCTCTTTAATTTGTTTTTGTGGAAGTGAGAAGTGCAGGCAGTGGGTGTAGTAGTCAAGATGATGGTTTTTGAGCAAGGTACAAGTTATTCTACTATAACCCGGTTGGATGGAACAAACTATGTTACCTGGTCCACAAAATGCTGTCTACTTTTGCGAAAAGAAGGACTGTGGGACGTGGTTAATAATCCACCGGACATAACTGCACTGAATGCTGATGACGAAGAAGATGCCAAAAAGATAGTGAAGTTTCACAGGGACAACGAGCGTGCTTTATGCATCATTGGCCTGACACTGGGAGACCAGCAACTTGTCCATTTCCGGGGCGAAGAGTCTGCTGCGAGGTGTTGGTCAAAGCTAAAGAAGCTCTACGTTCGTGACTCTGTGGGTGTCCATATCTACTTGACACGGAAATTATTTCGCTTACATCTTCAGAAAGGAGGAGACATGATGGCTCACCTGGACTCCATGACAGGGCTTTTCCAGGAGCTACATGAGAAAGACCTTGTGTTTACTGAACTGCAGCAAGTTTATATTATTCTTTCATCGTTGGATGACAGTTATGACTCTTTTGTTTCATCATTAGAAGTATTGTCTAGAGATGAACTAACATTGGCCAGTATAACTGGTAGGTTACTGGATGAGGCCAAACGTAGGCAAGAACGAGACCAGTTTAGGATGCAACAGCAACCAAAAGTGGAAGCTGTATATGAGAATGTCAATATTGTTAAACGCTGTTATGCATGTGGGGCTAAGGGGCACATTGCAAAATATTGTAAAAATAAGAAAGTGTCTGCTGGAAACTCTGCTAAACCCAGGAAAGGGTGTAATTTAGCAACCAGTTCATCTAATAATATAAAAGATGATTGGTGGGTGATTGATATCGGTGCCTCTCAATCAATAACAAAAAACAGAAAACTGTTTCTAAATATGAAGAAAAGTACTAAAAAGGTCAAATTAGCTAATGGCTGGAATGTGACTGTAGCTGGGGAGGGACTTGTTCAATGTTCTATTAGTAAGCACCCTTTACCCATGCTTTATATCCCTAGTTTGAAATATAACCTTTTATCTGTAAAGTCATTACTACATTCTGGGTTTACAGTAACTTTTAAAAACAACAAATGTTTGCTGGAATGTGAAGGCACTGTAGTTACTGCAGAATTAGAAAACGACTTATTTGTCATTAGGGATAAGTCATTACTGTTAGTTCAGTCAAAAGCTAAATTTGGAAATGTAAAGCCGCATGATGAATGCTTACATTTACTACATAGAAGGCTTGGTCATCTGAATTTCAGGTTGTTGAATTCGACTGTTAAGCAGTCTAAAGGCATAAAGTTAAGGGCTTGCAGCAAATACCTGAACTGTAATACTTGTAACCAGCATAAAAGTAAAGTTACACCTGCAAACCGCTGCAATGGATTTAAAACAACTAAACCTTTGGAGGTAGTCTTTTTAGACTTAATAGGGCCAAAGAAACCCAGTTTAGGGGGAGCATGCTATATTTTAAGTATAGTTGATCACTTTACCAGATATGGTTTTTGCTACCTTATGAAATCCAAAAGTGATACGTTTCAATGTATCACAAATTGGCTTCGTTTTGTTGAAAGGAAGCAGAGGTTTAAGGTGAAATGCATTGTTACTGACAATGGAACTGAGTTTACTAACCATCAGTTGGCTAAGTTTTTGAAGGATGCTGGGATACAGCATAAACGTTCTGCCCCTTTTCGGCCAGAACATAATGCATATATTGAACGAAGAGGCCAGACCCTACAAGCTATGACTAGGACTATGCTGGCTGATGCTTGTTTACCTGATAAATTGTGGGGAGAAGCAATACTATGTGCCAATCATATTTTAAATAATGTGGTGCACTCCTCTACAGGAAAAATACCTTTTACTTTATGGCACAGGAGGAAGCCTGATTTAAGTTATATACATACTTTTGGTGCACCAGCCTGGGTGCATATACCGGTTAGTCAGAGAAGGAAGGACCAACAGAGAGCAAAGAAAATGATATTTGTTGGCTATGAGGCTAACCATAGGTCCTATAGGTTCTGGGAAAAAGGAACAACAAAAGTTTTGTGTAGCACTAGTGCTAAATTCCTAGAACATGAAGGCTGGGACAGGTTAGAAAAAGCAGACTATGGTTTTACAGATATGGATGTTAAGGTAGACCATATTCCTGATGATAGTTCATCTGAGATGGATGATAAACCATCTATTAAGGTGGAAGAACAGGAACAGGAATTAGGGTTAGGGGAGGATGAACCCAATATACCTGATGTTAGTTCTGTTATGCCTAGACGATCTTCCAGGGACCGGCATCCACCAGATCGCTATAAAGCCACAGTGGTTTGCCAAGTAGATATCGAACCATCCAATTATCATGATATAAAATTATATCCAGAAAAGGAGCAAAAAGCCTGGCAAGAGGCAATGGATAGAGAAATTGATTCATTGAAGAGGCTTGGTGTCTATGAAGTTGTAAGAATACCACCAAATGAGAAACTTATAGGCTGTAGGTGGGTCTATAAGGTAAAGAAAAGTGTAGATGGGGTAGTAACCCATAAAGCTTGGCTTGTTGCACAAGGGTTCTCACAGACAGATAGAGACTATGATGAAGTTTTTGCTCCAAGTTTACGAGCGAGCACTTTGAGAACGATACTTGTTTGGGCAGCTGGAAATAAATGCTCAATTACTCATTTAGATGTCGAGACAGCTTACTTGAACGCTCCATTGAGGCATACAATATATATGAAGAAACCTCCTGGTTATGATACACAGGATAGAACTGAGTGTTGGAGGCTACAAAAAAGCCTATATGGTTTAAGGCAATCAGGTTACGAGTGGAACCAATGTATAGTGCAAGAATTACATAACATTGGGTTCTATGAGGGCGTAGCAGATAAATGTCTGTTTAAAAAAGAACAGGATGGATGTGTTTCATTCTTGTTACTCTTTACAGACGACATTGCCATAATTACCAGAACTGACGCTGAGGCTAGAGAGATTATCGGTCAGTTGCAAACAAAATTTAAACTTAGAAATCTAGGACATATACGGCATTATCTAGGGCTGGATATCCTGAAAACATCTAGAGGATTTAAAATATCACAATCTAATAAAATCTGCAAATTGTTGAAAAAATATGGGATGGAATTATGTAAACCTGCCAAGACTCCTATGACACAAGAATTTCAGCAGGATAGTTTGCAGAGTCCACAGTTCAGTAAAGAACTGTATCAATCATTAATAGGCAGTTTGTCGTATTTGAGCAACTGGACACGGCCTGATATAGCTTTTAGTGTTAATCAACTAGCACAATATAGTTCAGAGCCTACTGATAGGCATTGGCAGGCTGCTAAACGTGTTCTTAGGTATCTTAAAAGAACATTGCATTTTGCTATGTATTTAGAACCAAATGCCAATATGATGTTAAAGGCATATGCTGATGCCAGTTTTGCCAGAAAATCTATGTCTGGAATAGCAATCATGTTGGATAACTGCCTGATTGGATGGAAATCAATTCGCCAGAAACACATAAGTTTGTCTACCATGGAAGCGGAGTTTTCTTGTCTATCACTTACATGTACTGAACTGATTTATTATAAACAGTTGATGGAAGATATTGGATTCAAAATGGACTATCCTATTACGGTTTATGAAGATAACCAGGCAGCCATTACAATGGCAACGAATCTTGCTGTAAAGACAAGGACTAAATACACTGATATACATTATCTGAATGTTCGGCAATGTGTTAAGGATAACATGATTACATTGGAATATTGCGCATCAGAGGACAATATTGCCGATAACTTTACTAAAGCGCAAGATGCCCTTAAACACACCAATTGTTGTGAAAGATTTGGATTAAGAATCTGAAATGTAACTGATACCACTGTACAATGTATGATTTGGATGTGTATTTTTGTTTCTATATCTATTGTGTATATTATCCTGTCCAATGGGGAGAATGTTAGGTTCAGCTTGCAGCTTACTCCTAACTTGTTGGTCAGGCAATATATCTGTTTCTTTAAGAAACAACTGAGCCACATAATCAGGGTTTGCTGAACCCTGTAATTAGGCTACAGTGCATAAATAAGCAGCACAGAGAAGCGTTCCTTCTTCCTGCTTCTTCCGGATTGATACCTGATTGTATCCTGTTGCTTACTGCGTCTATTATATGGTACTGTATACCAAGAGTTACTAAAGTCTGTTTGCTTTGGTAAGGGAAGATACTTACTGGACTGATATTACTGTTTACGACCTTGGACTGTTTTACTTACATCGAGACTGCTTGTTATCTATAAAGTATTTTTCTCACACGAGCTGTACGTTTATCTCCTTCCCTGTGCGTTTCTGCTCTGCTCGTTGCACAAACAACAAATACTTTTTACACACACCCTAACATTGGTTATGGGCCCAGAACGTTCCAGGGCTCTTTAATTTGTTTTTGTGGAAGTGAGAAGTGCAGGCAGTGGGTGTAGTAGTCAAGATGATGGTTTTTGAGCAAGGTACAAGTTATTCTACTATAACCCGGTTGGATGGAACAAACTATGTTCCAAACAACAAATACTTTTTACACACACCCTAACACATACCATGGACTACCATTAGCCCACACCACAGCCTGACTGTTCCTGCAACACATCTTCCATCTCCACGGCCTGCCGGACAGGGTGGTTTTGGACCGCGGGGCCCAATTCACGGCCCGCTTCTGGAAAAGCCTGATGGCCGTGTTGGAGGTGCAGGTGTGCCTGTCGTTGTCACACCATCTGGAGACTGACGGGGGAACGGAGAAGGTCATCGGCATCCTAGAACAGTACCTCCGCTGTTTCGTCAACCAGCAGCAGGACAACTGGGCCGAGTACCTTCCCCTGGCAGAGTTCGCCTTTAACAACTCCCAACACACCTCCACCCAGTTGACCCCATTCCATGCCAACACAGGATACCATCCACGGCTTTTCCCATTGTTGATCTCGGATTCCCCTGTTCCCGAGACCCAGGACTTCCTCTCGGAACTGCAAGCAGTGCAGCAGCTGGTGCAGCGGCAGGTAATCTGGGTGAAGGAGGACTACAAGTGGGTCGCCGACCGCTCTCGACGGGCAACGCCACCGCTGGAAGTGGGAGACCGGGTATGGCTGTCCACGAAACACCTCCCCACGGACTGGCCGGTGAAGAAACTCGACCACCGTTTTATTGGTCCCTTCCTGGTCAAGGCGGTCATCAACCCGGTGGTCTACCAGTTTACTCTACCATGCTCCATGCGGCTCCACCCTGTTTTCCATCGGTCCCTCCTGGTCCCTGAGGCCCCATCGTGCCATCTCCGACGGCCGACGACGCCTGCCCCCCCAGCCTCAGTCGATGAGGATGACTCCACGACATACAAGGTGGACAGCATCCAGGACTCCCGTTGGCTGAAGGGGCGTTTCCAGTACCTGATTGCCTGGAAGGGGTATGGGTCCGCGGATTTCACTTGGGAGGACGCTTCCTCTGTCCATGCCCCTGACCTGGTATGGGCCTTCCATGACCAGTTCCCATCCCGACTGCATCCCGACCGTCAGCCGAGGGGGAAGGGCCCTGCAGTGGGGGATAGTGTTGTGGCTCCATTACCTGAGCCGGCAGGAGAGGACTCCAAGAGTGAAGGAGAGGAGTTGGCAAGGCCTCCCTCTCCAGGACCCTCCTCTTTGGGAATGCCTTCGGTGTCCACCAAAGGGCAAGAGATAGGGCCAGGGCCAAGCACGTCCACGCAGCCACAGGTGGACAGTGATGAGAGTAATGAGTCTTGGCTGGATTCTCGACAGCGTCGCAGAGATAAGCGCGTGCAACAGAAGGCGTGCCCGAGATTAGGCTGAGTCACTGGACCACACCCCACAGAGTATAAAAGGGAGCGTGGTGTCCAGTCAAGTCTTGTGACGAACAAAGCTGAAAGCTTCCACGCCATTCTGCATTGCTGGACTTTTGCTATAGACTTTGCTGGATTATATTTGGATTTAAGTTACTCTGTAATTATTGAACATTTTACTTTGATGTATCAGAAGCGGAGAGAAGTTACCTCTTCCCTTCGTGAGTAATAAACTCCTGGCAGGCAGCCACTAGGTTGCTGCCAAGTTCCGTTATCATAAGGAAAAGGATTTTGTCGGCTGGTTTGGTTTTTAACTCTTGGACGTCTGTTGGTGTGTGTGCGTGTGGGACGGGGACAGAACACCTGGTCCTATTAGACCTCTCAGTAGCTTTTGATACCATCGACCATGGTATCATGCTGCACCGGCTGGAGGAGTTAGGGGTGGGGGGCACCGTGTTGCGGTGGTTCTCCTCCTTTCTCTCCAACCGATTGCAGTCTGTGTTGGCAGGGGGGCAGAGGTCAACCCCGAGGCACCTTGTATGTGGAGTGCCACAGGGGTCGGTCCTCTCACCCTTTCTGTTGAACATTTATGTGAAGCCACTGTGTGAGATCATCCATGGTTTCGGGGTGAAGTACCATCAGTACGCTGATGATACTCAGCTGTACATCTCCAATCTGAACCACCCCACCTAAAGGTTACCACCTTTAGAGCGCTCCCTGGCTTAGGACCGGGGTACTTATGAGACCGCCTTCTGCCACCAGTAGCCTCTCACCGGCCAGTACGCTCTCATAGAGGGGCTCCTCAGGATTCCGTCGGTCAAACAGTGTCAACTGTGGGGGCACCTGCCATTTGAAACAAGCTCCCCCTGGAGATACAGAGGATCCCGGATTTGTGCACTTTTGGCTGTGCCCTCAAGACCTTCTTATTTCAACAGGCTGGCCTGGCCTAACCTCCTTTTAACTGTTAACTTTAAATTTGTTTTAAAATAATAGGGGTGTTTTAATTTGTTTGGGCCAAATTATTTAATGTGTTTTTATATTGTTTTTAAAGTTTGTATTATGTGTATTTTATATTTTGGCTGTTCACCACTCTGAATCCTTTGGGAGTAGGGCATTATATAAAATTATAAAATAAAATAAAAATAAAATAAAATAAAATAAATTTGGGCCAAAGTTGATTCTAAGGCAATATCAGGCAATGCCTTAAAACAGAGAATTCTACCAAGTGGGCTAGAACAATCCAGTCATCTACTACTGACTGGCTGTCAGCCTTCAATGCATTCTCTAATCTCTGGTGTTAGATATTGACAGGATGCTTTTCCCTGTGGTCCGCTGTTTAGGCGGGAAGAATGCTTAAATGTGATTGGCTGGGTTCCCTGACAGTTTCCTATAAAAGGGCTGGCTGTTAGAGGGACTGGCTGCTGGATTGTAAATAGTTGCTGAATAAAGAGCTGTTGTCTAAAGCTTGTCTCCAGTCTCTTCAATCCACCTATCTAACATTGGCGACGAGGATGGGATCCTGAAGAATCACTGAGACCAAAAAGAGCTGACAATGAGACAACCCAGCCCGGTGGCAAAGAACGAACGGCGGCCATCTTGCATGCCAAATTCAAACACATGGAATTGTGGCAAGCATGTCTGCGTTCCACCCGCCTGCACCGTTCGACCCAGCAAAGGAGAAATGGGGCACTTATATGATGAGGTTTGAGTGCTTCATGGAAGCAAACAACCTTCTCAGGTTGTCGGCAACCGGAAAAGAGTGCTGTTCCTGAGCCACTGCAGGCGCCCATTGTGTTTCCTGGGCACTCCCTGGGCAAGAGGGGTCTTTGGAGAGCAGTAACCCCACAAGACTTCTCTGCCCCCCCCCCCCCCGAGAGGGGGCATTAGACCTTGGGCCTATTTAGTCCATCTGGGGATTCCGCCCAGGACCAGCGAGCTGGAACTCAGACTTGGACGGCTGTGAGGGCGCTGGTTTTACCTCCTCCATGGAACTGGCTTGTCCTGGGCGGGGACTCCCACTGCCGTGAGAGGGCAGTGGTGGTTCTATGTCATCGAACTGGCCATGCAGAGGTGGGAGTTCTGCAGGGGTTGAGAAAACCGCTGGACAGAACTCCCAGTTGAAGTTCAGGATGCCGTCGTGGTGTGAGAATGACGGTAGTTACCAGCTATGCCTCACCCAGGTGTTGTGAGGGGATGCCTGGGTGAGGAGGTTCCTGATGTTTGGGAGAATCTTAACCAGTTCCCAGTCCACTATCAACATCTTCTGTTTGCCATTTGTCGCACCCTCTTCCATGGTTGTTATGGCTCCGTGTCTATATGCAAGATCGGACTTATGGGCTTTGAGGAATGCCCCCCATTCCTGGAAGTGGCCTACTGGCCCTGCCAAAAAGTACCTCAAAGACGGGTCCTGGGATCCTGAGAGGTGGCACGAAGGTGTTGGGGATTTTAAAAGTGCTTTGTATTCGTTTTTAATTCATTTTTTAAGGGGTGGGAGAGAGAATGTAATTTGTACGACCGGGGTGGGTTTGGGGGGCAACCCACAGGTGTCGGAGGGGGTTGGGGGGCTCAGTTCCTATAGGGGGGAGGGTGTTTCCATCAGCATTGTGGGTGGGAGGGGCAGATATGGCGGGAGCAGGGGGCCACATCATGTTAGGGTAGGACGCACTCGCTACTTGCGAGCGATTGCATGCTCCGGCCCCCAATGCTCTTCTCGCTCCCTGGGTTGTTCAGACCCTCAGGCCCTGGGCCTACAGTTGATGTTGTGCAATGCCAGGTCCATGGTAAATAAAGCCCCCCTCATTTGTGATCTGACTGAGGAGGGGGGTGCGGACCTGGTAGGTATTATGGAGACCTGGCTGGGCCAGGAGGGGGGGTCCTCCTCGTTGAGATGTGTCCACCAGGTTTCTGCGCATTCCATCAACCAAGGGGCCAGGGGAGGGGAGGGGGGGTGGCGGTTCTTGTGAAGGAGGGTCTCGTCCCAAGAGAGGCCACTGCACCTCAGATAGCCGGATGTGAGTCTCTTCTGGTGAAGTGAGGACAAGGGAGGCAGATGGGCTTGATGATTACATACCTGGCTCCCTGCCACGTGTTGGCTGCCTTATGTGTGGGGTGCCGCAGGGATCAGTCCTCTCACCCCTTCTGTTCAACATTTATGTGAAGCCGCTGAGCGAGATCATCCGTGGCTTCGGGGTGGAATTCCATCAGTACGCTGATGATACTCAGCTGTACATCTCCACCCCAGGCCATCCCAACAATGCCCTTGAAGTGATGTCCCGGTGCTTGGAAGCCGTGCAGATCTGGATGGGGAGTAACAGGCTTCGACTCAACCCCTCCAAGACCGAGTGGCTGTGGCTTCCGGCGTCCCGATATAGCCAGCTGGTGCCATTGCTGGCTATTGGGGGTGAGTTATTGGCCCCCACGGAGAGGGCTCGCAACTTGGGTGTCCTCCTGGATGCACGGCTGTCTTTAGAAGAGCATATGACAGCCGTGGCCAGGGGGGCTTTTCATCAGGTTCGCCTGATTCGCCAGTTGCATCCCTCCTCGTTGAGATGTGCCCACCAGGTTTCTGCGCATTCCATCAACCAAGGGGCCAGGGGAGGGGAGGGGGGGTGGCGGTTCTTGTGAAGGAGGGTCTCGTCCCAAGAGAGGCCACTGCACCTCAGATAGCCGGATGTGAGTCTCTCCTGGTGAAGTGAGGACAAGGGAGGCAGATGGGCTTGATGATTACATACCTGGCTCCCTGCCACGTGTTGGCTGCCCTGCCCGAGCTACTCAACGTGATTGCCGAGGTGGCGGTGGAGACCCCCAGGCTTATGGTCATGGGGGACTTCAACCTGCCATCTGTCGGTGAAACGTCTGAGGTGGCTCGGGAGTTCATGGCTTCCATGACGGCCATGGATCTGACCCAGCTAATTCATGGACCCACTCACACAGGAGGGCACACTCTGGACTTGATTTTTGTCTCTGGGCAGTGGATGAATGATCTCGAGATAGGGGCAGTAGTGATTGAGCCCTTGTCATGGTCGGATCATTCCCTTCTTAGGCTTGTCTTTAGAAGAGCATATGACGGCCGTGGCCAGGGGGGCTTTTCATCAGGTTCGCCTGATTCGCCAGTTGCGTCCCTTTCTGGATCGGGACTCCTTACGAAGAGTCACTCAGGCACTCGTCATTTCCTACCTGGACTACTGCAGTGCTCTCTACATGGGGCTCCCCTTGAGGTGCACCCGGAGGCTCCAACTGGTGCAGAATGCGGCTGCGCAGGGGATTATGGGAGTGAGAGGGCGCTCCCATGTGACACCTCTCCTGCGCGAGCTGCATTGGCTCCTGGTGGACTTCCGGGTGCGCTTCAATGTACTGGTTACCACCTTTAAAGCGCTCCATGGCATCGGACCTGGGTATTTGCGGGACCGCCTTCTGCCGCCAATATCCTCCCACCAGCCAGTACGGTCCCACAGAGAGGGACTCCTCAGGGTGCCGTCAGCCAGGCAGTGTCGGCTGGCGACCCCCAGGGGGAGGGCCTTCTCTGTGGCAGCACCTGCCCTCTGGAACGATTTGCCCCCGGAGATACGGAGGATATCAGATCTCCGGGCCTTTTGCCGCACCCTAAAAACTTTTTTCTTCCATCAAGCAGGGCTGGCGTGAAACCCCCCCCCCCCGTTTTTGAGATATTAGATTTTTTTTAATTGTTTAATGGGTTTTAGTCGCAAGGTTCTTAATTTTCGGCCAAAGGGTATAATTCTTTTAAATTTTTAAATTTTGTATTGGATGTTTTTTACTTGGCTGTGCACTGCCCTGAGTCCACCAGGAGAAGGGCGGTATACAAATTTAAGTAAAATAAAATAAAATAAAATAAATAAATAAATAAATAAATAAATAAATAAATAAATAAATAAATAAATGGCATATTCAACACTTTTGCATCCTTGTCTGAACCAACTCCGGTACAATCCATACCATGGCAAGTGCTGCAAAATGCACTAAAAACCCACTACGTTCCTGCACCATCCAAAACAGTAAGGCGTTATGAATTTAGGAACCGGATGCAGGAGGATGGTGAATCTATCAATCAATTTGTCACTGCACTAAGAAAAGCCGCTGCCCACTGTGAGTTCAGGGACTTGGACGATATTTTAATTGACCAAATAATTTGGGGCGTCAAAGACCTCCAATTGCAGCGGAGGCTCTTGGCCAAGGCCAATCTGACAGGCTGTGTTGGACAAAGCAAGGGCAACCAAGTCATCAAACAGAGTGGCCAAGTCCCTTCAGAAACTTACTACAGCTCCAGTAGCAACAAAACCAACCGCCTCCATTCATAAGAGCAAGCAACAGGACAAGGAATCCGAGAGCAGCGAGGACGAGGTCTATCGCACAGAAAGGAGGAGAACAATTATAGTTTATAAATAATTATAGGAATTATTAGGAAGAATAGCTACAATTAAAATGAATATATTGCCAAGATTATTGTACTTATTTCAAACAATTCCAATAAAATTGAAAAAAAAATACTTTGAGGAACTTAATAAAACAATAAAATAATACGCATGATACCACGGGCTTCTCACCATGCCCTAAAAACTTTTCTTTTCCACCAAGCAGGGCTGGCGTAACACACACACACACACACACACACACACACACACACACACACACACACCCTTTTGAGATTTTAGATTTTTAATTGTCTATGGGTTTTAGTTGGGATGTTTTAAATTTTGGGCCAAAGTTGTGTAATTCTTTTTAAAAAAATTAAATTTTGTATTGGAATGTTTTTTATTTTTGGCTGTGCACCGCCCTGAGTCCAGTAGGAGAAGGGCGGTATACAAATTTAATAAAAATAAATAAATAAATAAAATATTAAAATATATTTGGTAAGGAAAAAAAGCAAGAATTAGCTTAAAAATGTTGCAGGATTCAAGAAGTAGAGGTGGTTTTGGATTACCAAATTGGGAGTTGTATTACCAGGCTGCAGTATTAACATGGATGAAAGAATGGATTCTGGAATCCATGACTTTGGAAAGACATGACTTGCAACTGGATTCGCATGCTTTCTTTTGGTATGGGAAAAATAAGATACATGGTTACTTACAAAGACATTACATAAGAAATGCATTAATGTTAGTATTGGAGAAAATTAGAGAGCAACATTATTTGAGGGTACCAGTTGCATCTTGTAAGTGAGACTATTTTACTATCATTATATGTGTACTGTGATTTTATGTTTTAAAGTAAGAAATGTTAATATAAAAGATGACTTAATTGAACTGTTGATGGCGATGATGATGATCTATAAAAATGCAAAAAGTTGCATACCTCACTCAGGAGATCTCCTTGGGTGTACGCATTCAAACTGATGGGGACATGCACGTCAGATAGGGAAAAAAATAGGAACTTCAACTTTGCATGTTTCCCCAACCTCTCCATTGGGAAGATTGTTGGATGCCTGGCTTCTTTTGGGAATAAAAAAGTGAAATGCACAGAATTTATGTAAAAAATGGATGAAGATAAAGGATGAGATTGGTAATTTAATTGGCCAAAGGTACTTTCAATTGTAATAATAATTTTTTTTTAAACTCCTTAAAGGAACATTTTCTTGAAATGTCAGGTTGCTATATGAACCTTTCTTCAACTTTAAATTGAAACAAACTGAAATATTCTATTTAAAAAAATCCCTGATTAGGAGCACTAAATTTTATCTTTCCTTCTTCATGGAAGTATTTTACTATCATTATATGTGTACTGTGATTTTATGTTTTAAAGTAAGAAATGTTAATATAAAAGATCATTTAATTGCGCTGTTGATGGCGATGATCTATAAAAATGCAAAAAGTTGCATACGTCACTCAGGAGGTCTCCTTGGATGTACGCATATAAACTGATGGGGACATGCATGTCAGATGAGGAAAAAAATGGGAACTTCAACTTCACATGTTTCCCCAACCTTTCCATTGGGAAGATTGTTGGATGCCTGACTTCTTTTGAGAATAAAAAAGTGAAATGCACAGAGTTTATGCAAAAATGGACGAAGATAAAGGATGAGATGGGTAATTTAATTGGCCAAAGGTACTTTCAATTGTAATAATAATTTTTTTAAAACTCCTTAAGAGAACCATTTTCTTGAAATGTCAGGTTGCTATATGAACCTTTCTTCAACTTTAAATTGAAACAAGCTGAAATATTCTATTTTAAAAAATCCCTGACTAGGAGCACTAAATTTTATCTTTCCTTCTTCATGGAAGTATTTTACTATCATTATATGTGTACTGTGATTTTATGTTTTAAAGTAAGAAATGTTAATATAAAAGATGACTTAATTGCGCTGTTGATGGTGGTGATGATAATCTATAAAAATGTTCTATAAAAACCGCTAGAAAGCAAAATATTCCCTTCAATTCCTTCACCTTACACCTGGCTAACAACCAGATGGCTTGAAGACTGAGAAAAGAAAAGTGGGGTGGGGGCTCTTTAATCACTTTCCATTCTGCAGCCTATTCTGACCTTTTGCAACTGCTAAACATTTCTTCCCTCTAAATCTCTTTTAAAAATGACAGAAATAAACTATGGGGAATTATTTTCCCAACTTGATTTGCCTGGCCAGCGAAGCAATGTGGAGTGGGCGAAGGAGGACGAACGCTTTTGCCCTCTTCCTTCCTTTTCTCATCCCTTCCCCCAAGAAATAGGACAAGTGTTCTGTTTTGAAAAATCTGTGTCTTAACCAAATGTGTCTTCCTTTCTGTAATTTGTCAATCTTGCAAGAAAACCAGCAAAAGAGTGGGGGAGCCAGTCTAGTGGATACTTTAATCGGTCCTAACTTTAACTAGCTGGTTGCTTCAATTAATTCCTGATTAACTTACTATCTTAGTTATCGCCTTAAGAGGAAGACCATGCAAACCCACAATCCAGCAGAGGCTTGTTTCTCAATCTCTAGCTGCAAAATATATTAAAAGTAATACTAGCCCCATTCTGCTTTGGTATTTGTAAACTGGATTATAAGAGGTAAATGGAATGTATAGATAAGTACAATTTATTAAGAAATGGGAAGGTATTAAATACTTGGCAGCTCAAGTAATGGGCATTGCTAGTCTTGCCCTTAGGCTTATTTGTATTCACATATACCCTATTCCGCGTATGGGAGGCTGCTTTCTTGAAATGATATCCATTGGAATTGCATGCATTGCTACAATTAGCAATAGCAATAGCTTTGGCTAGTTTAAATTGTTCAAAGAATGTCCACATGGCATTCCTTGATCTGGAAACGGCTTTTGATCACGTCCCACATAAACTTATTTGGCACACCTACAACCCCCCCCCCCAATGTCCCCGAAGCCTATGTCCACTGGATTCAACTATTGTACCAGAGTGTCACTAGCATTGTCTAATGTGCATTGGGAACATCTCCCTTCACCATCAATGTCAGAGTACATCAAGGATTGGAGATTTGCCCCTATTATTCATCCTTTGTGTGGACACTGACACTTGACCTCCAATTGCCCCATTGCATAGTCATTCCTCTATGCAGCTTCTTTGCAAATGAACAACGTGAAGACCTCCAAGAGCAAACAGCAATGGAATGAACAGCTTGGCGAATTTGGCCTTTGACTGAACATCAAGAAAACCAAACATATGGAGTGTGGCCCCCAAACTGATGGAACCATCAACACTGGTGGAGAAGAGCTGAAGAATGTAGAGCAGTTCAAGAACTCAGTTCCTCATATGCAGCAATAGCAATAGTTTTCTGGATGCCTGTTCTCTAGATGGCACCTCCCACCCACAAGATTAGCTAAAATGAGCAAAAACCTCTCACCGATGCATTGGAAATGTAAGGTTACACTAGGGACTTTTTACCATATGTGGTGGGAGTGCCCGAAAACTAGAGATTTTTGGCACCAGATAAAACAGTGGTTGGAGGAGATGTTAACTCAAAACATAGAGTTAAAGCCAGAACGTTTTCTTTTGGGTGTTATAAAGGACAATATAACAAGGGAACAATATATTGAATGTTACACGTAAATTTTAAGATGTTAAAGAAAACTGTGGAACTATCTGATGGGATAAAACTAAAACCTTGTAAAAAATATTTAAAATGCAATGCTTGTAGCCAAGAAAAAAGTAAGCTAACCCCCGCAAACAGAGTTAATGGGTTTACAACCAATGAACCTTTGGAGGTAGTGTTTGTAGATATTATTGGTCCTAAAAAACCTAGTTTAGGAGGAGTTTGTTAGATATTAAGCATAAAAACCCCCTCAGAAGAAGAGGTATTAAACAAGATACTGACTTGTGCTGAAATGGACAGGTTGACTTTAGAATTCAAAGATAAATGTGATACGGAATATTATGAAATCTGGAAAAAAAATGTATTATTGGTTGGAGAGGAGGATTAATGTCGGGACAAAAGATTATTGATAAGTCAAAAGTTTAAAAGTCTTTATGTTATTATTCTGTGACAAATAGGAATGGTATTGGTATTGTAATTTTCAGAGATGAAAGAATCTATACGTTTGAATTGTGATAGATTGTATATATTAACGTAGCGAAAATGAACTGTATTTGTTTTAAGGTAAAACTTGATGGAGATGTTCAAATCAGAAAAGTTGCACCATATCCAATGTTTTAAATTGTATTATAAATAAAAAACTTTAAAAAAAATAGTTTTCTGGATTCCCACACCAGTGTCAACACCATCTGAATGAAGTGGCACCAGGTACCTGGAATCCTGCATAGAATGCCCCTACACCTCAAGGCAAAGATTTACAGAATGATAGTGCATCCTGTTGCTCTCTGCAGATTGGAGTGCTGGCCAGCGACAGCAAAGCATGAACAAGCCCTATACATGATGGAAATGGGAATGCTTCCATGGAGCCTTGGACTAACATGATTCAATTACGCCATGAACGATGATGTTATGACATTGACTGGGAGTCACGTCAATCATAGCAAAACTGTGGTAAGGAAGACTTAAATAGTATGGACACCCTGTACACAATAAAGAAGACTCAGAGTTGAGGACATCCATGTGTCTAGAACCTGATAGCTGGCATCCCCGTGGTAGACTCAAGATACAGTGGATGGGTTGCATCAAGGAGGACATGAAATGCATGGTTATCACCCCTGAAAATGCCCTGGATTGAGCCAAATGGAGATGGATGGACAAGCAGACCCTGCCATAGTGCAGGAATAACGTTAGGAAGAATGAATCTGTTTGGATTTTGGAATGGAACTATTTGCAGGTATTTTACCAACAAGGAAAAAGAAATATATGGAATTATGGCCTGAGACTGCTAGGAAGAGCTGCTCAATGCGAGTTCAGGAGGACTGAGATGAAGTCTAGTGGATGAAGGTAGTGGCCTGCACACCTAAAGGCATGAGAACTAAAACAGCAGTAGTTCATCTTTGGTAGGTGCCTGAAGACTTAGCTATTTCAACAAATGGGCTGATTCAGATTCTTGGGTTTTATTATTTATTATTATTTTATTTTAACTGGTTTTAATTCGGATTTTTATTGTATGTTTTGCTTGTGTTCGCCACCCTGAGTCCTCTGGGAGAAGGGCGGCATATAAATACGTGCAAATAAATAAATAAATAAATAAATAAATAAATAAATAAATAAATAAATTCTGTAATTGCAATTTTATTTTATAATGTTTGGCTTATTTCAATACAATACTTGTTTTGCAGCTGTCTTTCATAGTATTCTTTTTAAATTTGGATACTGTCCTATTTGTAAGCAAATTGCTAGTCTACAAGGACAGATTGCTTATCTGGAGTCTCTAGTCTGTGTTCTCCAGGCAGAAATTAGATATCCAACTCATCCATTCTGTTTTATTGAGCTGCCCTGCTATCAGCCTCCTCTACCATAAAGATCCTGCAGGAGAAAGGCAATATGGGCAACAGTGGGATCTGGCAGGTTGAGAGCTATGAACCATAAATACAAAGCTTTTGGTATCTCCCTATATAATAGATACACTGCTGTTGCTGAACTTAATAGGGATACTAAGGTGGCAGGTCAAGCTGTTTGTGATGATGATGATAATTCAACCGAGCAGGAGATTGTGGTCCGAGAGGAAGTAGTTGTTTTGGATAGGGGAAGGCGTGAATCAGGTATTACACATCAGTCATTTGAGGTGAGCAAGGTATCTAAAAAGAGAAGTCACCTTCTGATTGGTGATTCAATTGTAAGAGATGTCAATTTAGGAAAGGATGTGGAGGTTCTGAAGAGGTCAGGTGTCTGCCTGGTACTACTGCCAGCGGAGAAAAGAGGCACCTTGTTAAGATACTCAAGAATGCTAGTAATGACTATGACTATGATGTTGATGTTGTTGTACATCTTCACACCAATAACCTATCTGAAAAAGATGTGCTTTCTGTGCAGAATGATTTCTGTTATTCTGTTAACAGCTAATCTGTCTCCTGTCCGGACATGGATCATTGAAGGAATGGAAGCCACTTTGAGATCAAGATATCCTGAACACCAACCAACAATTTGTTGACCTCTCACCCAGTCTATGCCAAGCAAGAGAGAGAGAGAGAAGGTTTATACAACTCATGTGTAAAAAGAAGAACCTGCCTTCCTGCTGATGCAAACACTATAGGAACAGACCTGAAAATGCACAATGACATATGGTACGTGGATGGACAACTCAATAAGAGATTTGGCACCACTAGTTATAGATGTATGGTGAGTGTTAATAGAACCCTGGCTCCCCCACAACAATGGCTAATGTTTGTCTTTTGATTTGGTAGACTTCAATAGGAGAAATTGCAGTCACTTCAGGAAGAGTTCTCCAAGCCATTGAAAACTAAACAGCATTGGACTTGGTTAGCCTTTACTGACTAAATTGTCTGCCCGAATTTCTACTGTTGGTTACCATAAACACCAAGACCGGCCTACATTGCCAAAACTAAACAACTGATTGAATTCTTACTAGGACTCAATCTGTGTTAGGGTAAAGGAACAAAGGGTGGGTGGGAAAAGAGGTATTCTTCTATATGTTTGTAATTATTGGTATACTTCAATATTGCATCTACTACTGCAATGCTCTCTACTTGGGGCTGCCCTTGAAGACCACTCGGAGGCTTCAGCTGGTACAGAATGCGGCCGCGCAGGTTGTGATGGGAGGGTCCCGATACTCCCATATTACACCTCTCCTGCGCGACTTGCATTGGTTGCCAGTTGCCCTCCGGGTGAGATTCAAGGTGCTGGTGATGACCTATAAAGCCCTACATGGCTTAGGCCCAGGATATTTGTCGGACCATCTGCTGCCAGCAACAGCTGCCCATCGCCCGGTGCGTTCTCACAGGGAGGGCCTACTCAGGGTGCTGTCAGCTAGACAATGTCAGCTGGTGGCCCCCAGAGGTAGAGTTTCTCTGTGGGCGCGCCCACCCTTTGGAATCAACTCCCCCTGGGGCTCCGGTTGGCCCCTGACCTTCGCACTTTCCGCCGCGAACTAAAGACATGGCTGTTTAAATCGCCCAGCCTGGACTGATGGGGTCTGATTATTTTAATGAGTTTTAACATACGTTTAATTTGTATTTTAATATGTTTTTATCTGGTTTGATTTTAATTGTTGTGAGCCGCCCTGAGTCCTATGGAGATAGGGTGGCATACAAATCGAATTAAATAAATAAATAAATAAATAAATAAATAAATAAATAAATAAATAAATGCCAGGTATCACATATATGTGCAAACAAGACCTCAAGTAAAACTCCAGGGAAAACCTGTGGAAGACTAGATATGGCAGATTGTGAGGGTTGTAATTTATTGGGATAATTGGCCTTGCTTGGAGCCTTTCAAATTATTTTCTTCCCAAAAACATTTCTCACTTAACAGAGGATTGCACAGCTTGAAGCATTCTAGTCAACACTATACTATCCTTTTTTCCCTTCTAACAATGTTAGTAGTGTACAAGTATATTCTTTTCCATATATATATATATATATATATATATATATATATATATATATATATATGTACAACACAAGGATTGCAGGAAGTTTTATATCAAAATATAGTATTTCTTATACTGTCTCCATCTGAGACACTCCCATAAGGGACTGAAAATCAGCATCTCCACTAGATAATTGATGGTCAAGCTGAAACTAAGTTTATCAAGTAAAAGTAGCAAACGGGAAAATCTTTTACTCAAACTTTCTTAAACCCAGACTTAATCCACACGTCAAAGAAGGTCTGAAAACACAAATAGAGTTATATTAAAACTGTCTCCCAGTGGTGTTGCATCTTCACTAAAATAAACATCCTAGATGACCTGTACCTGGAATGCCCACACCCCGCAAGTGTCACCCTAGAACTAGCACATACGCCCCTCCACACCCATCGAGGCCCACACCAAGGACAAGCTCCCTATAAAGGAGATCATTTTTGTATCTCATTTTTTGTAGCCACACACCCCCACAGGCAAATCTCACAGCTGTCATTCTGATTTGTTCATGTGCAATCCCAGGTTGACTTGGAACCCCAAATTATTCTTCTGACAGGAGTTTGGTTGGCAACTGTGGAAACAGTTAGGCCAGGGGTCTCCAAACTTGGTAACTTTAAGATTTGAGGACTTCAACTCCCAGAATTCCTCAGCCAGCAAAGCAAAGCTGGCTGAGGAACTCTGGGACTTGAAGTCCACAAGTCTTAAAGTTGCCAAGTTTGGAGACCCCTGAGTTAGGCAGATAGAAAGGTGTCAAATCCATGATGTTTATTGAATTTGCAACATTTGTATATATTTTAAACATTAAGATTTTTTTCCCCCGTAAGTTTATAAACACCAAATTTCTGCCGACATACAGCTAGGTCAACATGTAAGAATCTTTTAATCCAGCCTCAGGAGAGACAATTATTTTTTAAAAAAATCTTACCTAGGCATTGCATTTTCAGCATCCTGTCTCTTCAGAATAGAGCCTTTTTAAAGAGATTTTTACTATACGATTTATTTGGCCGTCTCCAGGAATGCTACAGGGACTCAGAATTCTCAACCAACCTAGCCATTGCCCCCTATCCCACCCAGTAAATTGAGTACTTGAGTAGTTGTCAAACATCTAGGAGAACAGGTCATGGTTTCTGAGTGTTGTTAATGACATTAGGAGTCTAGAATATTTCAAATGCCCTAAACTTGAAGGTAGTGAAAGCTAGCTTTGCTTTGTAAACTCAGATACATTAATTAATAGGTCTCCTTAGAATTGTAGCATCACTGGAAGCACATTTTTTCTTTGAATCTGAAATATTGTATAGACCATATGTTTAGTAGGAACTCACACAAATGATTGTATCTTCATTTTATTACAAACTTATTCAGAATATTTATTATTACCTGGAGAAATTTGTCTGAGGTTCTATATTAGTGTAGGACTCTAATTAGAAATGGATACACAATGCCCAATGTCCAATTAGATGTCTAATTAGTACTAGTTAAGCTTCAGTAGAAGAATTTGCCCAAGTCTCAAGTCAATAAGTACAAAGTAATTGCATCAGTTATGAATTTCTTCTCTTTAATTCTCTGTAGTGTCTGAACTTCTCAAAAATAAAGTAATTCCCCAAGGACAAAACATTGAATAAAAAAAAGTTAATGGTTAATTGTGTCTCCTTGAAATCAGAAGAGGGCAATCTCAGATCAAGGGCTGTGAGTCCCCTGAAACGTGTGTGTGTGTGTGTGTGTGTGTGTGTGTGTGTGTGTGTGTATGTGTGCATGCGCATGCATGTGTGTCCCAGAGATACCATTGACTACAGTTTATTAAAATTGATGCCATAATATCCTAACCATTCTGAGGTAGAAAACTCCCAAGTCATGCTTTAAATCATGGGTTTTCCAGCAACAACCCCAGCATCCTGGGTGGGGAATTCTGGAAATCTGGAAGTTGAAGTCCACGTATCTTAAAGTTGCTAAGGTTGAGAAACACTGATTTAGAGGCATTCTGTTGGATCCTAATCCTATTGCAACTATCTTAGTGCTCCTAAAGTAGGTCATTGAGATTTCCTAGAAGTATTTTTTTTAATGCCAATCAACTCCTGGTAACTGCTAATCTCTGCAGTCTGTGCGCTCTGCTACACATATACAAAACATGAATATGAAAGACCAATTGCCTTGTTTTGTTTACACTACTTTTTTTCCCAATTGCCTTGCAGTACAATTCCGGTATATTAACAAAGAATATCTAATAATTCCAAAGGGAGGGAGGGATAAAGGTCACCCTAAGTTTAGTGGTCAAGTGGAAATGGCATGCGAATTTTTGGATCACTAAGGAGAAGAAAGGAAATCTTCCTGGAGCTCAGGATCACTGCTGCTAGATTGGTAGTGGAGAAGAAACAGCCATGCAATTTTCCTTCTCTCTGTTTTCCACCTTCCAGTGTCAGAGTCTAGGGGGCTCAGAACCTGAGTTCTCTCAACAGTTCCAGCTGGCCAGAGGACTCTAGTCTTACAGAGGAGCCAACAGAGATAGGCACGGTGCCCATGATGCTACCTGATAAGGGAATTTTTTATCTAAGCTCCAGGTGCATTCTTAAGCATCCATGATCCCTAAAAAGTCTTCCAACATCCCTGTTGTGGTCCACCAGCAGCCCACGGAGCTAGCAGCGGAGTTGGAAAATGAGGAGGCTGGGGAGGACCATGGGCCAGTCCTGGAGTCAGGGGAAGGCCCAGACGAGGGCTCTGCCTCGGAGGCAGAGATGGGGCCAGGGCCATCTGGGAGTGATGTGCGGACTCCAGAGCCTCTAGAATCGGACAACAAAGAGGCAAGAAACAGGAGGAGCCTGTTCCTAGTGCACGCATGCGCAGAGCTGCCAGAAGGCAAGAGCAGCTAAATCAAAAAGGACGACTCGGGAGTAAGGCCAGGAGATGATTGGCCCCTCCCATAAGGCTTAAAAGAGCAGCAAAGACTCTTGGGCTCTTTGTAGGAAAGCAATGTTGCTAAATCTGTTTTCCAGTCGGCGTCTCTTGTTTCTGAACTTCATGGGGCTTTGCCAAGAAAGGCCTTTGGCAGGGTGCCAAAGAAGATAAAGGTTTGTAATAAGCCCGAAGGACTTTTTCTGAAGGACTTGTTTTGGAATTAATTTGGACTAAGCTGGGAATGAAGTAATTCTCAGCTGTTATAATAAAATAGTTTTGTTTAAGACTAATTGTGTCCTGTAATGATTAAGTGAGCCTAGGTCACAACAATCACAAACTTAGCCCTGACACAATAATAAAGTGGTCATTGCATTGGTGTCAAGCCCAGCTTCAGCTCAACACATCGTTATATAGGGGAGCATCAAACCACAGAGAAGCAAGAACGAACCTCTGGGGGAATGGGAGCAAGTAGCATGGAGCACGGGTGATGGTGATGGGTAGTAGGTTGATGGGCACGCTGCAACAGGGAGAGGAGCATTGTGAGAGACCTGACACTGGTGAATGATATCACGGCAGGCAATGCCCGGGAGGTGCTGTGCGGTGCTGACCAGGGCCCACACAGGGTACAAGTGACACAGGACATTGGAGAACAGGGCCCGAGAAAACAATCCAGCCATCATTGCGTGGATGGCAGGAGTACAAGCGCTGCCAGAACAACTGAGCAGGGCCCTATATGGGTTCCAGGGACATGGCCACAACAAACGCTTTGGGGTCCACCACCTATTCAGGCCACCTTTGAAGGGAGCCCTGATAGGGTGGCGCTTTTTCTGAGCCAAATTATAAGCCACATGGACTTGTATGGACGACTCTACCCATCACAATGGGCAATGGTTGTGGCTATCACCACTGTGCTGGCAGGGAAGGCAGCAGACTGGATGGCCAACCTCTACAGCGACCATGCCAGGGAACTGGCAAATGTTGGCTTGTTCTCTATAAATACCCCATATTTTCACATCCTTCACATAACATGATTGTATTTGCAGGTATGATCACCATTCCAATTCCACCCTTGTTCTTTTAATTCTAATCTGAAAGCATTAATATACCCAAACCTCATTAATTTTGAAAAAATCGTATTCTACAAAGATATTTTGAATGAAAAAAGCGAATTGAAAACTAGACAGCAACTACAGAACCAAGGGGTGCAGTTAGATTGGTGGCTCCAGAAACAATCAAGATGTGAGAAAGATGTTAAAACATGCAGTGTAAATAAAGAACCAACAGCACTTGATAAAATATTGATGGGGACAGATGAAAAATTGATAAAGAAAATGTATAATTACTTACCAACATCTAAAATGAAAGAGGAACAGGTCAAAGAACCAATTATTGTATGGGCAAGAAATTTTGGTTATAACATTGAATTAGAGAAATGGCAAAAATTATGGGATAGAATTATAAATTGACTGTGGCCTCGACTTATAAAGAAAATCTATACAAAATGTTTTACAGGTGGCACTTACTCCCAGCAAGACTGGCAAAAATGTTTATCTACAAAATACTGGAAATGTAATCAGTCCCCAGGCACATACTACCACATGTGGTGGATGTGCAGCAAAGCAAGGAAGTATTGGGAGAAATTACATAATTGGCTGGAAGAGATAACTAAACAGAATATAGATTTGAAACCAGAATTATATCTGTTGGGAATAATACCAGAGGGTTACGTTAAAGGGACCACATATTTAGTTTTACGTATACTGACAGCAGCAAGGATTATACTTGCTAAATACTGGAAAAATGAAAACACTCCGCCAGACGGAGAAGTGATTTGGAAAATTTTAGAATGTGCTGAAATTGATATGTTAATTTTTAAAATTAAAGATAAAGAAGATTCAGAATACTACCGGATATGGAACAGTTTTTATGAGTGGCTAGAGAAAATGGGTAGGAATTAGGAAAAAAAGATTATGAATGTCTGTATTAAAAAAGAGATGTTTTAGCCAATGGATGGAAAATGAAAGTAGCTGGAGAAGGTATTGCAGATTGTTCATTTATAAATGAGCAGTTACCAATGTTGTATATACCTAAACTAAAATTCAACTTATTATCTGTACAATCATTATTACAAGCTGGATTTGTAGTAACCATTAAGGGAGATAAATTTTTAATAGAAAAGGAAGGTAAGAGTGTTACTGCAAAGCTAGAAAATGATTTGTTTATATTGAAGGATGATCCAGCAATTGTGGCTAATGCTAACTCGGTTTATGACAATAAGAAGCCACATGATGAATGCATTCATTTGCTTAATCGGCGATTAGGACATATGAATTTTAAGGTGTTGAGAAGGACAGTAGAATTATCTGAGGGGATAAAGTTAAAACCATGTAACAAATACCTCAATTGTAATGCCTGTAATCAGGAGAAGAGCAAGTTAACCCCAGCAAACAGACTAAATGGTTTCTCAACTAAGGAACCATTAGAAGTAGTGTTTGCTGATATAATTGGACCTAAACAACCAAGTTTAGGTGGGGCCTGCTATATATTAAGCATTATTGATGTTTTGATATTGAACTTGTTCCTGTTTTGAAACTCAAGAAGAACTGTATATGAAAATGTTAATTTACCACCAGGCGAATGTTTAATTGGTTGTAAATGGGTTTATAAATTAAAAACTGGAGTTGATGGAACTGTAACCCATAAAGCACGATTAGTTGCTCAGGGATTATATAAACAGTTGTGAGCCAAGGAACAGATTTTATCAATGGCTGGAAGCACGAGGTGGGAGTCGGAACACGAAAAAGTTAGGCTAAGTAGACCCGGAATGAAATATTATTAGAATGAATACGTTGGTCAAAAATAATTGTACAAGACTAGCACTGTGTAAGTAGTATACACGTTATTTGTCTTTTACTTTGGTTTTTATGGCGGATGAAATGCCAGGACAGTCACACTGTGTTTGATATACTTACATGTAAATAATAAAAATATATTTTAAAAAAAATCTAAGGGGCTGATTTGGACAAAACTCAGCAGCACCTTTTCGTGCGGCTGTTGATAAAAATAGGATTGCCAACGTCCAATGGCTGTTATGGCTCAAGAACAAGAACAAGAATAAGAACAACAAGAACAAGAAGAAGAAGGAATGAAACAATTTGGTGGATGGAGATAAAGTACTTAACGGAGCACCTTTGCTCACTAAAGTACAGGGTGCTATAATTGCAGAGGTGCTTTCAGGATTTCATGTATTCATCAGAGTGACCAAAGCAGCACTGCATCATAAGCTCTGCTTGGTTTTTTGAGATACATGTGACTCCCAACAAAGGGACAGAAGGAAACAGGGCAAACCTTGGGTGGGATCACTGCTAATCATCAGCCTTCGCTTGACATGCACACACCACTGATGCCTCTATGATGGCATGTTGCGCATGCGCAATATGGTGGTTCCCCGAAGTGTCAGCTGAGTTCGGGGGATGAAAGGATGAGCGACGGGAAACCGGGGGAGGCCGTTTTTCCATTCTTCGGCCCCCTGCCCGATATGCTGAGCCTCTGGCAGTTCAAATGAGCCGTCTCCGGCAAGAGACGGCTCTCGGAGACCTGGGACTAGTGAGGAGAGGATTGCATCAGCTGGGCGCCGCTGGGAGGGCGGCGTCAGCCTCTGCAATAGCGCCGTGGCCTTAAAGTTCCATCAGCCGGATCGGCGCTACCCAGACGCGGTTTGCTTTGCTCTCGGCGCTACTGGATTGGGGGGGCTGCTACAGGCACTGCAGCTGCTGTAAGATCGTCAGTCCCCCCTGGAGGATCTGCTGAGGCTAGAACAGCGGTGTCATGGGCAGTATGGAGGCCTTGTCGATGGCGGAGAGTGCCATACTGAAGGTGCTGGGAATGACCCAGACGACCATTCTGCTGGGATTACATCTAATTGCCCTTGAAGGGCATGAGGCCGGGAAGATCTGGGCTGTAATAGCCCTGCGAGGACAGGCTATGACTGCGGGGTGAGTGGAGCTGGAGAAGATCTGGGGGGTGGGAGTTTGCCAGAGGGGAAGTGGAACATCTTGCTCTTCCCTGGGGCCTCCCCCCCCCACTTTTGATGGCCCCCCCGGACTACTGCCTGGCTCGGTTTGGCCCACCCTGCCTTTTCATCTTCAGCTGTTTGTTGGGACCTTTGTCATCTTCCTCCTTATTGATCTGCTATCTGATCCCTGGCTTTTCTCCCATCGTGATGTGTTACATCTCATACTTTTACTCCGTATTACTGCCTTTATTGGACTTGGTGTATTGGACAGAGATATGGAGCCTCAGGCTGAAGAGCCATGAGTCCTGGTGGACTGCTGCTGCATTATGTTCCTAAGAACTAGGAACATCAACTAGCTGGGCTGGCTTGAGCTAAATTTTAAATTGATTTTAAATTGGGTTGTTTTAATTTACGGCCAGAATATCTAATTATTTTAATACTGTTTCTTAAATTTTGTATGCTTTGTTTTTACTTAGGCTGTGCACCGCCCTGAGTCCTATTTGGAGAAGGGCGGTATAGAAATTTAAACAAATAAATAAATAAATAAATAAATAAATAAATAAATAAATAAATAAATAAACTGTTCTATGACTCTGCTGGCGGTTGTTCTCCGCCTAGCCGCCGTGAGAGGACGGTTGCGGCCAGTTCCGTTGGACCTATTCACTGCAGCTGTTCGGACTCCTCCACCGCTGTGAGAGAGTGGTGGTTATACCGGCCTGGTTTACTCCTATCTTGACATTATATCTGCCCCTCTTTTTACCATCTTGGTTCCCTGTCGCTGTCTTACATCCAGCTCTTATGTTTATTCTGGCGTACACTTCAGCGACCTTCCTCACTCTGCAAGATGCTCCCCTCTTGCAGACATGGCCTTCGAATTTATTGAAGGCCTATGTCAAGGACGGGTTTTGGAACCCCGAGTGGTGGCATGCCTTGAAGCATGGTCTGAGGGGCTTTTTAATTAAGGCTTTTAATCAAATTTTAAGGGGACCCGGGAGGCGGGTGGTGACCAAAGGAGATGGGGGGGGGGGGAAATCCACTAAGGTCGGAGCCCAGCACAGGGTAACGGTTTGGAGGGTGCAGGATGAGGGATTGGGGAGGGGATGGAGGGCTATCCTAATGAGGGATGTACCATCAGCACGGTCGATGGAAGGGGCAAATATGACCAGGGGCCATATCATGTGTCGGGGGTGCGCACTCGCTGTTTGAGAGCTATTGCATGCCCCAGTCCCCAAGGCTCCTCTCGGATGCTAGGTGGCACAGATACTCAGGATCTGGGCCTTCGGCTGATGCTATGCAACACCAGGTCCATGGTAAATAAGGGCCCCCCGTGGATAAGGCCTCATCCACGATCTCATACAGGAGGGGGGAGCGGACCTGGCGGGTATTACCGAGACCTGGTTGGGCCTGGGGGGAGGGGTCCCCCTGGTTGAGATGTGCCCACCAGGTTTCAAAGCATTCCACCAGCCGAGGGCCCAGGGGAGGGGAGGGGGGGTGGCGGTCATTATTAAAGAAGGTCTCAGACTGCCGGATGTGAATCCCTCTTTGTGAGATGGGGTCATGGGGTTCAGATGGGCCTGTTGCTTATGTACCTGGCTCCCTGCCACATGGCAACGGCCCTGCCCGAACTACATGACATGATAGCCACGGTGGCAGATGATACACCCAGTCATATGGTCATGGGTGATTTCAACTTGCCGTCCGTTGGTGAAATGTCTGAGATGGCTCGGGAGTTCATGGCTTCCATGACGGCCATGGACCTGACCCAGTTAGTTCATGGCCCAACCCACGGGAGAGGGGTCACACTCTGGACTTGATTTTTGTCTCTGGCCAGTGGTTGAGTGGTCTTGTTATAAGGGATATAGACATGGAACCCTTGTCATGGTCAGATCACTCGCTCCTTCGCCTGGACCTTCGAACCGCCATACCCTGCCGCAGGGAGGCAGAGCCAATAAGATGGGTCCGCCCCAGGTGCCTGATGGATCCTGATAGGTTCCAAATGGAGCTTGGGCCACTTCCTGAGGATCTGGCGCATTACTCGGCCGAGGACCTGGTGGCCACCTGGGACCAGGCGGCTGGTGGGGCCTTGGATCGAGTTGTGTCTTTGCAGCCTCTGACCTGGTGTCAATCCCTCACGGCTCCTTGGTTCACTGAGGAGCTGAGGGAGATGAAACGCCAGAAAATATGCCTAGAGAGCGGTTGGAGGGCCAATCTTGCTGAATCTGATCGAACACTGGTAAGGTCGCATATTAAGACCTACCTAGTGGCGATAAAGGCGGCAAAGTTTAATTACTTTTCTGCTCTTATTGTGTCATCAGAGAATCGTCCGACCGTCCTGTTTAGGGTGACCCACTCCCTCCTCCACCCGGGAGCATGGGAGGACCCCCTGGAGGGCAGGGCTGAGGATTTCAGACAATACCTGTATGACAAAATCACTCAGATCCGGGGGGATTTGGACTCTGACTGGATAGATTCAGGCAGGGTGATGAGGAACAGTCCTGAGAACGTTATCTGGGAAGAGTTTGACTCTGTGACTCCTGATGACATGGACAGGATTCTGGGGAGACTTAGTGCAGCCACATGTTTACTGGACCCGTGTTCCTCCTGGTTAGTACTGGCTTCCCGGGAGGTTACACGAGGCTGGCTCCAGGGAATTATCAATGCTTCGTTGAGTGAGGGTTACTTCCCCACTGCCTTGAAAGAGGCAGTGGTAAGGCCTCTCCTCTAGAAGCCTTCCCTGGACCCGGCAGTATTAGCCAACTACCGTCCTGTCTCCAACCTTCGCTTTGTGGCGAAAGTTGTTGAGAGTGTGGTTGCGCGACAGTTTCCACAATTCCTGGAGGAAACGTCTTATCTAGATCTGTTCCAGTCGGGTTTCAGGCCTGGGCACAGCACGGAAACGGCATTTGTCACATTGGTAGATGATCTCTGGAGGGCGCGGGACAAGGGTTGCTCCTCTGTCCTAGCCCTGTTAGATCTCTCAGTGGCTTTTGATACCATCGACCATGGTACCATGCTGCACCGGTTGGAGGAGTTGGGGATGGGGGTCACCGTGTTACGGTGGTTCTCCTCCTTTCTCTCAGACCGGTCGCAGTTCGTGTTGGCAGGGGGGCAGAGGTCGACCTCAAGGCCTCTCATTTGTGGAGTGCTTCAGGGGTCGGTCCTCTCGCCCCTTCTGTTCAACATTTATGTGAAGCTGCTGGGTGAGATCATCTGTGGCTTTTGGGTGAAGTACCATCAGTACGCTGATGACACCCAGCTGTACATCTCCAGCCCAGGCCACCCCAACGATGCCCTTGAAGTGATGTCCCAGTGCTTGGAGGCTGTGCGGATCTGGATGGGGAGGAACAGGCTCAAGCTCAACCCTTCCAAGACTGAGTGGCTGTGGTTCCCGGCATCCTGATATAGTCAGTTGACTCCATCACTGACTATCGGGGGCAAGTCTTTGGCCCCCGCGGAGAGGGCGCGCAATCTGGGAGTCCTCCTAGATATGCAGCTGTCCTTGGAGGAACATCTGATGGCTGTAGCCAGGGGGACCTTCTGTCAGGTTCACCTGATTCGCCAGTTGCGGCCCTTTCTTGATCGGGATTCCCTGTGCACAGTCACTCACGCCCTCGTCACCTCGTGCCTGGACTACTGCAACGCTCTCTACATGGGGCTCCCCTTGAAGAGCACCCGGAGGCTCCAACTGGTCCAGAATGCGGCTGTGCAGGTAATCACGGGAGCCACCTGGCACTCCCACATAACACTGCTCCTGCGTGAGCTGCACTGGCTCCCGGTGGTCTTCCGAGTGCGCTTCAAGGTGTTGGTTACCACCTTTAAAGTGCTCCATGGCATAGGACCTAGTTATCTTTGAGACCGCCTGCTGCTACCGATGACCTCCCACTGACCTGTGCGCTCCCACAGAGAGGGCCTCCTTGGGGTGCCATCAGCCAAACAATGTAGGCTGGTGACTCCCAGGGGGAGGGCCTTTTCTGTGGGGGCACCTACCCACTGGAATCAGCTGCCCCCAGAGATAAGGAGAATCCAAGACCTCTGTGTCTTCCGCCGTGCCCTTAAAACTTTCTTTTTTCAGCAAGCCGGGCTGGCTTAATAAATTTTTTAATTTTTTTTAATTGGTTTGTTATTTTAAATTGGGGCCAAATTAATATATATCTTTTTAATTGTTTTTAATGTTTGTATTGTATATTTTTATCTGGCTGTACACCGCCCCGAGTCTCTCGGGAGAAGGTGCGGTATACAAATTCGAAATAAATAAATAAATAAATAAATAAATAAATAAATAAATTGAGAGCGTGGGAGAGAAATATCGGGCATAGTTTGAACTTTAACGAATGGGAAGAGGCGTGGAATAAAAATTATAAATTAACTAGAGCAGCCACGTACAAGGAAAATCATTATAAAATGTTTCATAGGTGGCATTTAGCACCTGCAAGATTAGCACAGATGTTCCCCAATGTACACCCAAATTGTTGGAAATGCGGTCATGGTCAGGGCACCTTCTTTCATATGTGGTGGACATGCCCAGAAGCAAAAAGATACTGGAGCAAAATTCGGAGATGGTTGAAAGACATACTCAAAGAAGAAATTGATTTGAATCCAGAAATATTTCTCCTGGGAATGGTAAAGAAAGGGCATGGAAAGGAAAAGGTCCACCTCCTAATACACATAACTACAGCTGCCAGACTGGCGTACGCTCAATACTGGAAAAAGAAAGACCTACCACCAGACGACCTTATAATTAGCAAAATATTAGAGTGTGCAGAGATAAGTAAATTAACCCACGAGATAAGTGATGATGAAAATTCAGATTATGATACGGTGTGGGGAAGATGGTACGAATGGATAAATGATAGAATCAAGGAAGGAGTTAAAGGTGCAGAAATTAATTAGAAATGTATAGTATAAATGACACCAGATATTTTTTCATGTATATATGTACAAACACTGCGAATCCGATGTCAAACAAAATTGTTATTATATTTTATCTGTCTTAAAAAAAATCAATAAAGTGTATATAAAAAAAAAATTCGAAATAAATAAATAAATAAATAAATTTTTCAGTCTTAGTCAAACTCTCCGATGTGTGGACTTCAACTCGCAGAATTCTTAAAGTTGCCAAGGTTGAGAAACGCTGCTCTGAAAAATGTTTTATAGGTGGCATTTAACACCAGAGAGATTGGCTAAAATGTATACAAATATGAAACTGGAGTGCTGGAAGTGCAAGCCCAAGGATGGAACATTTTATCACATGTGGTGGCAATGCCCCAAAGCAAAAAAATATTAGGAACAGATAAGGAGATGGAGAACAAATTGAATTCAAAGCTGAACTATTTTTATTAGGAATGATTAACCGAAAGATCAAGAAGCAACTCCAATACATTATTTTACACATAATAACTGCAGCGAGAATTGTCTACGGCTCAATGTTGGAAACTAGATAATACACCAGCCAATGAGATGATTACATACAAGATACTAGAATGTGCTGAGATGCATAGGCTCACGTTAGAAATGAAAGGCAAGGAAGAAGCAGAATTTTATGAGGTGTGGGATAAGTGGTTAGAACAGAGAAACAAAAATATATAGGAATAAATGTAAAATACCTGTAAGAGACACATGACACAGTACTGTTAAAAATGTTTGTTATGTAAATTGAAAATAAAAAATTAAAATTAAAGAGAGACAGAGAAACGCTGCTCTGTGCCAAGGAGATAAAAACCCTTGCCCACCGAAGCAGGACGGGTGGCAAAACTAGGAAACACGTTCGGTTTCTTTGCCCACGAGAGGGCTCTCTGGTCTTTCTTTGCTAGAACCGAAGTACCCGCTAGTTTTTCCTCTTAGCTGCGAACAGCATATGCAAGAGTCCCGTTTTGTTTTCCGGGTTATTGGGAAGTTTCTGTGATTGCTCCGCTTACACGGCTGTCTTATTTCGATGCAAGGACGTCTAAAAGCAGAGACCTCTTCCTCCTTTTTGGCCTTAACCCTAAAGGAAGAATTTTTTCCCTTTGATATTCAGCTTAAAAAAATCTTCTTGACGCGGCTGAATCTGAGCAGGTAGAAAGCTGGTGTGTGTATGTGTGTGTGTGTGTGTGTATGTTGTGCCCGGGTGCCCATCCTTCCGTCCGTCCGCCCACCCGCCTGCAGATCCAGCTTTGTGGGTGTATTGTGCAGCCCCTCCTGGAGTCTCTTCTCAGCAGCAGAGAAATCGGCCGGGTTGCAGGTCAGTTAGAAAACAGGGGGCGGAAAGAGGATTTGAGATGGAGGGATTGACAAGCACAACGCCCGGGGTTCTCTTTTGAGCCCTGGGCTTTGCTGACCAGCTTTTTTCTCCAACCTGGAAAGGAGGAACTGGATGAAGATTTATTTTTTATTATAGAGGGGGGAGGATTCTGCAATGCAAAATCGGTTTCTTTCTCTCTGGGGGGAACATTTTTATAGGCAGGGGAATACTCCAGGCAGCATCTGATAGCAAGCAACCTGACCCTCTTAATAACAGGGAGAATAAGGTAGTAGAACTAGAAGCAAATTGTGGTGACATTTCTCTTTGGAGAGGGCAGAATGAGCCAAAACAGCAAGTGTGTGACTGTTTCTATCAATTATGAAATGTTTTACATGATTTGTGTCTTGCTTGTTTTCTCCTATAACTAGTTGCAAAATTTCCTTTGAGATGGACCCCCAGACACTTCAGCTTTCCCAAGTCCCGGTAGAGGAAGCAATTTCTTGGGATCCACTGGGCGACTGGTGTAGAAGAAGATCCGTTTGGTCTGTCTCCAAGAAAGATCCAGAAGCCCATCGCTTTAGGAAAGAGGAACCAATTGGCATCCCTGAGGAGGTCAAGGTGGACTTGGATGCCCTACTCAAAGACATTGAGGAGCACAACAGGCAGAGGTTTCGTTCTGATGCTCTTCCTTTGGGAGAACGTCCCTGGCAGACTCTGTTCCAGCTGGGAGAGGCCGCTCAGAGATGGCTAAGACCACAGGATCGCACTAAAGGACAGATTGTGGATGTGGTCATCTTGGAGCAGTTTCTGCATGTGCTTCCTTTGGGAATGCAGGCTTGGGTGAGAGCCAGGAAGCCAAGTACCAGCCAGGAGGCAGCTCAGCTGGCTGAAGTTTACCTGGAGCAAAAGGTAAATTCTTTCTAATAAGAAAGGGACACACACACACACAGAGACAGATTCTTGGTCTAATGCTAGGACTTTTGCTGTTCCTCTGACCACAAGCACTAACTAAGTAAGAAGGGGCCTTGGGCAGGTTGGCTTCTGAATTTGTCCTGCAATAGGTTATAAAAGGAGTTGGCAGTAGAATGAGGGAAAGCTAAAACTTCATCTCCTTTAATAACAATTCCCAGCTTTCTAGGAAAGCCTGTTCTTACTTGGAGAGCTACAGATCTAAAATATACCCCAATATCTGGGTTCATACCTTGCTAATTACAAATCCTGGGTTGGTACCTCAGGTTCACGTAATGTCTTATAGTTATATTGTAATTTAATCCAATGGTCTGGTTAACATAATAAATCAGTGGCTGGTTTTCTACAGCTTGCTGAACCACGAATCACAACAACAAATGAAAACTGAGTTGGATCCCAGTCGTAGGACTGTGGTTAAATTTCTAATCTTTGTCCTGCTACTTTTTAGGGGAGACCTTGCTTCAATATTATGCTTAAATATCAACTACCAAAGAGCTTTATATAAACTTAGATAAGGAATTACAAATTCAAGATGCAGCACATATTATTGAATATTTTTGCTAAATGGCATGGTTACCAGTCATCAGAATAGTAGACAGAGAAACTAAATGTTGGAAATGCCATCAAATACCAAGATCTTATTATCATTAGTGGTGGACATGTTTGGAATCTTAATTCTATTGGAACAGAATTAAGATTTGGTTAGAGGAAATAACCGAACAACATATTGATTTAAAACTGGAGCTGTTCCTACTGGGTATCCTACCAGAGAAAATTAGTAAAGAAAATGTATTTTTGATTATTCATATAATAACTGTAGCGAGGATAGTATTTACACAAAGATGGAAAGTAAAGAAAATCCCGTTGGAAGGGGAAGTAATTAAAAAAATTTTAGACTGTTCAGAAATGAAGAGATTAACCTTGATTAAAGAGAGGGAATATACGGAATATTTTAAGATATGGAGGAAATTTTATAATTGGTTAGAAAAGAGAAATAAAGATTTTGATAACGAAATAGGAGAATATTATATTAAATGTATTATACTTGGGGGGAAATATTGTAATAGAGAAATGGAAATTATAAGGGAAGAAATGAAGATAGGAGGAGTAATCAAAAAGAAGAAGTTACTGAAGAAACACCGAGATGACACATGGAATACATTGATGTATTATGTATTTGTTTGTGTAAAAAATTTTTTAAAAAATTTACAAAAAAAAAAAAAACAGTAGACAGAAAAGCATTAATTTATTCCATTTCCTTCCTCTTATAGTGTCCTATGGCATTCCAGGATGTGGCTATATATTTCACCCAAGATGAATGGGACCTTCTAAACGAGGAGCAAAGAATATTGTATTACACCGTCATGCGAGAAAATTCTGAGAACATAACCTCTTTAGGTAAGGTTTCCATTCCTGTAAGATCATGGAATCCTTTCTGAAGCTGTCAACTCCATTTTGTTTATATAATAGTCCTTGTGAGTTTTTATTATTTATTTATTAAGCCAATCTAATAGCCTGGGAGCAAATTACATTTTATTTGGGAATCTTTTATTTTATCTCTAAAGCAGACCTTTGTGTTAGATTGGACTGAGCAAGGTTCCCCGAGGTTTCCATGGCTTTTAGGGTGAACTTTAACCTGATTTTCCCTAAATCTAGCCCAGCATTTCAACTACACTACATTAGTAGACAATTCTAAGCTATTTGGTTTCTTGGTATTCTCTGAGCTTGGTTGTTCTCCCACAAATAACTCAGGTAACCTAGAGGTTCAGTATCATTTTGCACAATGCAGGAAGCAGTACCAAAGAAACAATTAAGAAAGGAACAATGTTCTCATCAGGGCACTATCAAAAAAGAAATTAGATTCCAACTTGTCATCTATCTACCTTTATGAGGTATACCTATATTGGAATTTTGAGCTAGCTAACTTACCCAGCCTGTCCCTGGATAAGACACATTGTGTTAGTTAGCTATAAAGAAAATCAATAATCTTCCTTTTATTTTGTTGTGTTTCTTTCCCTTCCTCTAGAGCTTTTGATTTCGAAACCAGATCAGTCTCTCCAATCTGACTGGGACGAAGAGGCACAGAGGGCCTTCAAAGGGAAAGACTCTATTGTTGAAGGAGTTGTGAACTGGGAGGACATAACTGTGGTCGGTGAGAAAGTCTTTCTGTAACAAAAGAATCCACCTATTTTAAGTCTTATTGGGCTAACATATGTTACTTTTTTTCCAAAGTCAAGCACTTTGAATCACCTGTCTCACATCCAGACACACAGCAGTTGGATGAGACAACATTGATCAGAATGTCCTTTAGTACATAGTTTAGCTCCTATGTTGGTGGCTTTTCCCACCATTAACTTAACTGTTGCCCAGCTGATTTCATTACTTCCCTCTGTCAGGGACCTGGGTTGGCTGTACAAAATCAGAGACGTGTTTCCAAGGGCTCAACATTAACCACTGAACCATTCCCATGGATGCCCTCAGCAGAATCGGGGGTGGGGGGGTGGGGGGGTGTCCATTCTGATTCAGTAGTCTTCTTTGCCCATTTTAATTGGCCCATTACAGCTGCCGTAACACTAAGTCCCAGTAAATCTTAACTCCACCCAATAAGGTAGTCTCTTGGTGTCCACAAACCACAAAAAGTTGCACACACACTTGGACACCTCACCAAAACTGTGACTTAGGTGCATCTGGTAATCAGTAGAAAAGATTTCAGAGAGCCCCATTGAGAGTATAGTGGCCACCAAAACATCCCAGGAGGACTTGAGTGTTCCCCTAAATAAACCCTAGCCAGTTCCAGCATGGCAATATGTTGAATTAAAGCCTGAGAAAAACTGGTCTCCAGTCAAGGTAAAGACTGAATGACTTTTAGACATCTAGTACTAGTCTTTTTTTTTCCCTGCATTGTTTCCAATATTTCCTCTGGCTTCACTTTTTTCTTTATTTTAGAATTGCCACCCCAATATCCATATGACTGCCTGCATAACGGTGAACCTGATGTGATCTTCCAGATCGGAAGAGATGGGATGATTCAGGAGTCTGAGGAAAGGAGTAATCTGAGGCATTCTTCTCCAGGTAAACTGTTAGGATTAGAGTTTGGGGGGGGTTTTTTGAAGCCACCTGGGAAGGTGAGGATGGGAAGAAAGAAGAGGAGAGATGATTCTGTAAGACAGATCCAGGTTCCTTTTGAATGAGTAAAACATAAACCTTCGGGAACCAAACATTCTAAACAATGAAGAACTTTGTTTTCCTGCAGGCCGGGCCTATCTGGCATTCCTGGGGGGCGGTGTGTGTGTGTTAGCCCAGCAGTTTTCCAGTGTTCTTCAAAACATTCCAGTGCCACAGCAGTTCATTTTTCCAATTTATTTTCCATCCTTGTTATTACTTCTGTATCTAGAATGTCAGAGGAAGTAAGGTCTTTAGTACTCTGTTAGTATATCAAATTGTGAGGAAGGTACTTTTATTTTTGATAGTTCCCTTCATGGCTTGGGACCAGGTTTTCTGAGGGACCATCTTTTGCCAGTCACATCCACCCAACCAACTAGAGTGGGGAGGCAAGGTCCTGTCCCCTAAGGAGGTACATCTGGTGGGACCCAGAAGAAGGGCCTTCTCCGTGGTGGCTCCCTTCCTCTGGAACATTATCCCTCCAGAAAGTAGACCAGACCCCACTCTGATGCTTTAGTAAGACCCTGGCCAGCATGCTTGGGGAATTCAGAGTGGGATGGAGCCCATTAAATGGCTTAGTATGTGTGGTTGCTGAGGGGGAGTGTATTTTATTATTTTTATTATTGTTAATTCTTCTACATTGTGTTTTTATTTTCTGTAAGCTGCCTAGAGTCGCTGTAAGTAAGTAGGCAGCTACATAATTTTTCCAAAATAAATAAATAAATGAAAAGGGGTACTAAAAACAGGTGAAGAGAGAATGGTGGTATAACTGAATTAGCCAAGCATTTCAGGCCAAATATTTAAAAACCTGACTGTGGGCCACTGCAAGCTGTTGTAAATGTGAGCCAGTTGCCAAGCAGCCAAAATATAATCATATGACTGTGGTGTAGTGGGGTATTTGTGTGCGTGCATCAGTTGTGATTACGAGGATAGGCCATTATTACCTTTCTTGAAGTCTGTCATAAATTTGAATTGTCATTTAGTGACTGGTCATAGGTTGAGGACTACTGATAGTGAATTAAATAGCCTAGAAATCAAAATGTCATATGTCAGGCCTGAATCCAAATAATGGTATTTTTTCAATAATTAAGGAATGTGAAGGAATAATTCAAAGTTTGTTATTGAAACAGAGTCCGTATTTTTGCCCTTTTTTTGCTTTGCTCACCCACCCCCTTATTTACTTCTTTTGCCTCTGTCTTCAAAACTTTGTTTATATCTTTCTTGTTCTTGCAGAAAACCTGACTACCAGGGAGAAAAAACATCAAGAAGAATTTGGAGCAGAACAGCTTCAGGAGCCAACGCAATGGGATGTGTTATTTGATCCCAAAATTTCTGAACCAATGGAGATCAAATCTAGAAGACAGCAAGGGCTATTCCTGGAGCTCATACAAACTTCTAAGGCTGACAAGAAAATGCCCAGCAGTAGCTCCCAAGTAGGTTCTACTGTATCAAAAAGAAACTATCCCTGTTGTGAATGTGGGAGAAGTTTTGATCGCCGTTCCAACTTAATTAAACATCAGCGAATCCACACGGGAGAAAAGCCTTACCCTTGTACTGAATGTGGGAAATGCTTTGACCAGCAGTCCAATCTAAACGTCCATCTAAGAGTTCATACTGGAGAGAAACCATATGGCTGCCCCGATTGCGGCAAAAGGTTTAGTATCAAATCACATTTACATGGACACTATAGAATACACACGGGGGAGAAGCCTTATGAATGCGAAGACTGTGGGAAGAGTTTCCGTGTGAAATCTTCCCTAAATAAGCACCAGCGAACCCATACAGGAACTGCCAAGCTCTCCAAACCACCTGATATCAAATCAGAGGGTCCCCGGGCAATATTGCCAGAAGTGACACGTGTTTATGCAGCTCCCAAATCAGAAAAAATAATTAAAATTATGAGTAGGAAGCCCCCTATAGAAATCACAGTGTCAAACAAGAATTTTTCTTGTTCCGAGTGTGGGAAAGGTTTTGATCGACCCTCACATCTCATCACGCACCAGAGGATCCACACTGGGGAAAAGCCATATCCATGTATTCAGTGTGGGAAACGTTTTCATCAGCAGTCTAACCTTAATGTCCATTTGCGTCTCCATACTGGAGAGAAGCCTTATGGCTGTCCTGAATGCGGCAAAAGATTCAACATCAAATCCCATCTACATGGACATTACAGGATCCACACAGGTGAGAAACCATTCGAGTGTGAAGACTGTGGGAAGAGCTTCCGGGTGAAATCTTGTCTAAATAAGCACCAGCAAGTTCATACAGGAGAAAAGCAATATAAATGTCTCTGAGAAAAAACCTGGAGTTCTAACCTAATTAAACCATCAGGTCATTTTGGAGACCTGTGCTCTAAACTTGGGAAAAAGTAACTTTTGGAACAGACGAGACTTTATCAAACAAGAAAGAATTCACACAAGAGAAAATCCTTCCGTTTTCCTTCCGCAAGAAATAAGCATATGAAAATCTACAGAGTCTTTGTGGGTGCCTAATCTGTGGGGAAATGTTCAGGAAGATAGTTCTAGCAGTGATTGGAAAGGGTTGGATTTGAACACACAACTGAGGCACTGATCATAGCAGCACAAAAACAGGCACTTAGTACATGATCCATAGAAACAGGGGTCTACTATCTAGACAAATGCAGACTATGCAGAGAGGCCTCAGAGACAGTCCAACACGTGGTGTCTAGATACAACACATAGATGCAGGCAGAAACAGCACACTGAATAGCCCAACAAGATAACTGGCATTGTGTGCAGGAATATATGCATAGTGTATGGGCTACAGCACGTCCAGATGGAAGATTCAACATAAAGTCATGGAAAATAATAGGACTAAGATCCTATGGGACTTCCAGATTGAGACAGATAGGCAGGTACTAGCCAATCAACCAGACATCATGGTAATAGACAAGGATAGAAGACAGCAATGGCGATAGATGTATTGGTACCAAATGACACCAATGTGGAAGGAGGAGTATAAGAAATTGGAGAAATTCCAGGGCCTGAAGGAGGATGTAGAGGAGATGTCAAAAGTCGAAGTGGTCCCAGTGGTGGGAGGAGTGCCTGTGGCTGTGACTCCTACGCTGGGATAATAGCTCCAACAGACCTCAGGAACAACACCAGAGCTCTGTTCAAAAGAGTGCAGGGGTTAGGAATAGTTAACCCTCAAACTCCCAGGCCTCCGGTAGAGGACCCAAGATTGAAGAAAACACATATCGCCATAGGGGTGAGAAGGGAATTTTTTAAAATGTACACTATAATTCATACGGTACAAGCTGTAATCATTCGAAATGCAACAATTGAGAAACATTTCCATGGGGTGTTTTTTTGGACGAGGCTATTCAGTGAATTCCCTAAGGAACAAAAGCAAATGTTTCTATGGGGGTCAGAGCAGGGGTGAAATGCAGCAGGTTCTGACAGGTTCTAGCGAACTGGTAGCGGAAATTTTGAGCAGTTCGGAGAACCGGTAGCAGAAATTTTGAGTAGTTCGGAGAACCGGCAAATACCACCTCTGGTGGGGTGGGAATGGAGATTTTGTAATATCCTTCCCCCAGGAGTGGGGAGGGAATGGGGATTTTGCAGTATCCTTCCCCTGGAGTGGGGTGGGAATGGAGATTTTGCAGTATCCTTCCCCTGCCAGGCCCACCAAGCCACACCCACAGAACCGGTAGTAAAAAAAATTGGATTTCACCACTGGGTCAGAGAGAAGCCGTTTGTGTTTGGAACTTAAATGTCTTAAATTTAGAACAAATGGAGAGCCAGTTTGATATCGTGGCTAAGATGCTGGTCTAGAAACCTGGAGACTGAGTTCTAATCCCTCCTTCTCAACCCAACCAACCTCACAAGGTTATTAGGGAGAAAATAGGCAGAGAAAGGCATGTTGGCATAGCACAAAGTCCGGTGGTTCATTTCACCTGGTGTAATTTAGCTAATAACCACACAGAGGTGGGTGGGAATACATTAAGAACTTTATTTCTACACAGAAGAGCTCACACTTGGGATTAGCGTCACAAAGCAAGCATCCTCTGCATTCCCCTCACAACAGATATTTATATACACTACAGACTGCATCAATTTTGGATTGGTTGGAGCCATTTGCCTTATGACACCCCTTAACTTTTTTGGGTGGGTTCTTCCCTTTCTCTGGACAGATATCCTTAACAGCCTTAGGGGGTGCCTGGTGATTATGCTCATTTTCTCCCTAGAAAGTTCATGCAGCTTCTTCTAGTGTAGGGCAATTAGTTCATGGCTTTTATTGTTTTAGCTTTGACTTTGACTTCCAACTCTTTAGCATAGTACAAGATAACATTACGGCCTCAACTTTTTACTTTTACACATTAGTATGTAATTAGCCATTTATGTAACAAATCTACCTAATTGGCAAAGCTACTTGCAGACCCTCTGCCATAGGGAGGATCTTGTGAGGTGATTCTAGGACTCTCTCTAGCCCAGGAAGTCATATAAACTGAAGGAATGCCAGTTCCTTCTGCTGGTAAATTGAAAAAAAACTACAGTCCAGGGAAAAACCTCTCAGGGATCCTTCCCTGGGCATGTCGTCAGTTGGGTATTTTTTCCACTGGAAGTCAGTGTGTTGTGATTAGGAATATTTGGTATGTTGGTTCCCTTGAGTTATTTAAAAATAATGAAGATGGGATAAAAATAACTTTTTCATTCATGCCCCAAACTGATAGATATTAACCTCCAGAGCCCTTAAATCCTCTGCTGATTAAAAAGCCTTTTTATGATTGGCTTGAAGGAACTTAGTAAACAATAGTCATTCCATGTGAAGTATTGATGCCATGCTAGCTGGTTTTGATTTTCCTTGCAACAAGTGGCATTGCCTTCCAAGATAGGTAGTTCTGCACCTCAGTATAACCTGAAACTAAGTAATAGTTTTCTAAGAAAATCTCAATGGGGAAGAGAGAAACTTTAGGTTAACTCTGTTTATGGCTTCCTACTCGTGCATAACTATTTTACTGAAGCTTGTCTGAAAATAACATGAGATGCTTCAGAAAAAAATGCCCTTGATCTGGTAGCTGTAAGGCAGAAGTTTTTAAGGCTTGCTTTTCAAGGCCCGATGGGAGTCAAAAACAGATTGGATGAAATATGCACAAGTTGGAAAAATAAAATTGTCAGATAAGGAATGTAGCTTTTATTTCATGATACTGCTTTCTTCAGAAACATCAGTTGAAAAAAGAAAGTGCTTTTCCTTCTCTTCCGAGTTTTCATTTCTGTTCTTCCATTTATACATCCAGATGACAGTGAAGGTTCACACAACATAAAACAGCCTGGTTTCACACAGCATACCGGAGTCATGAAGACTATGTTATGTGAACTCAAAAACTGGATTGATTGATTGACCTCACCAATTAAGCCCTAAGAGAATTCATCCTTAAAACAATCCTAGTTTTCTGGAGATAAATTAGCCCATGTGTGAGTGCACACATGCACAATCTAAGTTGAATTATCTAGACAGCTGACCTGGAGGTTAAGTAATATCTCTGCCTTCAGTGGCCAGGTCTTTAAAAGTTTGCCCTATGGGTAGACCTCATATAATAACGATTAGTTCAGTGACCAACCATGGCACTGTCAGGTGCAAAAGACTGAGTCCACACATGAAGGCTCAATTAAAACTATTTATACAAGCTATACACAGAAATCTTCTCAATGAATGGTTAGCATCTGTTTGGAGTTAGTTAAAAGTCATCAGAATTCAGGGGTGGGGGATGGTTAAACTTAGTCCACTTTTGCTATGTAAAGATTCTAGGCTGGTCACTTTTAACTGTTCCCAGCTCTTGCAATTGCTTCTCCTACAGGCACTGAACAAATGGTACTTATGCCCAGTCCCTGAATGTATGGGTGTAGCAGTTCCCCAGGGTCACACAATCAAAATTTTGGTGCTTGGCAGCCTGTGCACACTTAAAACCATAGGGGTACTTCAACTCTTTTTGCTCGCTTATTCTCATCATCTCTGCCCTTTGGCTGCCCTGCACAGTGGCACTCTTTTGTGGTTTCTTCCCACTGCTCACAAGATGTGCCCTATGTAAGGCAGCTACTGCCTATGGCAGACCTTTTTCCTGAGGCTTCAGACGCTGTTCTTCAAATGTCAAGAATGGGGCAAACAATTTGGAAAACTACAGCCTCAGGAAAAATTGTAACAGTAATGGCAGTAAGTAACACTGACTCAGCCTCCTTTGTTAAATCACTTTGCCTTTAATAATCCTTGATTATAATATTTTTCTGGCTTTCTCTCACAGTTGCTGAATGTTCCTCTGAGCAACCTGTCCAAAGGCTTACAACATTCCTTTGCATTAGGATATATTCAGTTAGGCTTTTCGAGCCTACTACGTTTCCACATCAACCTTCTTTAATGATATCTAGAACATCACAGTGTGTTTTCTTCCATACAGTAACTCAAAAGGAGTTGAATATTGTGGAAGTCTGGGAATTTCCCTGTATGCAAACTTATCAGCCACATATCTGCATATAGATATTTTAGTAGTGCTGATTGGAAATTGGTCCCTTTGATCCATCGGGATCTCATTTGATATGCCTTCAGCACTGAAGATCTTGAGACCAACTCCTCTGCTATTTGCTTGGCAATCACATTCCTTAATGGACCAATTTCATGGTACCGAGTGGTGTAGTCACAGACAACCAGGATACCACTCATTGTCTTTACTAGATTGTGGCAAAGGGTCTACAATATCCATGGCTACTTTAGATAAGGAAATAGGGGCTAAAATGTACCCTTTTCCGTAGGTACGTTGTTCTGTTCTCCTTTTAGCTTTAGCAACTGACACACAGGGCAGATCTTGCAATACAGATCTCCACAGATCCCTGGCCAATGCCACCTTATCTAAAATTCTATATCCATCCCTATTCCTACCCATAAATCTGGACCATGGAGTTTCATGGGCTAGCTCCAACATTGCTTTGCGATATCCCTGAGTAGCTACTATTTGTTAATTTTGTTCCTTTGTATAGGGATGAAGCCTTATTCGTTACAACTTCTTTTTGCTGAAATCTGGATGTTGTGTCCTTGTTTCCCTCCTTTTCAGTTGCTACCCAACAATGTTTTAGGGTTTGTTGGCTCTTTCTTTTGCAAAGGTCCCAGGTGAATTTCCCATTTAGGAGTCTCTATCCCTATAGGTTCACCCCTAAAGCTTTGTTTTTCCTAGAACATCTCACTTCTCCTATTAAGTCAAGATAGTTAGGAAGAATCCCGGGTTCCTTCCCTTCCCATTTCAAGCTGCATTCTCTCATCTTTAACCCTTGTAGTTACTCCCACTATCTTAGCTTCTTTCTTGACTCCTTTTCTCCAGGTCCAATCTTCAGTAAATGGAAAGTCTGTTCTCATTAGGTTATGTGGCATGTTAGGGATTATGCCTACAATTTTTTGTATGTTCCTTTCCCTGTGCCTGTTCTTTGGCTTTAACCAATGTGGCTATCTCAGTCTGCTAAAACACTTATATAAGAGGCTTTTTCTCCATAAAATCCTACCTTTTTGTTATTAAATGAGGATGCAACAAGGTTTGTCTACTCCCCAGTATCTACTAAACTTTTCACACTGGCCCCGTTATTTTTTGTTGAGATCCTAATTTTTCTTCTCCCAGAAACACTTGTACTATCACAGTCATTCTTTTTTTTTTCCCCCTCTGGCTTTTACGGACTTTGGATAAATGGCCATTTTCCCCACAGGTGTTAACAGCTACGGGTCTCTGACCTCCCAATGCTTTCCCTTTGATTTGGGTAAGAGCTAAAGGCTTCTTTCTTCTTTTACCTTTCTCTCTTCCATCTCCTTAAAGTTCTTATTTTCTGGAACAAGCTTTCTTATTCTCCTTCCTCTGCACCTTCCTTTCTAATATCCTCATATTTCTACCCTGCCATATTTTCCTCAGCTAGTTCAACATTCCTTTGATCTGACTCAGTTGTGTTCCTGCACCCAAGACCTCAGTATGGTAGAAAGTATACGTGGAAACTGTACTAAAATTACTTCCTCTACCACTTTTTCCTTGTTTCTTTCATCTGGCCTCAACCACTTTCCTGCCCAGGTCTTCCCACCTTGACAGCAATTCACAAATCCCTTCATGTTTGTTGTAGGTGTAGCTCCTAAAACTCTGCCTATAGGTGTAGGGAGTGGCATATCTGTGTAAAATTGCTTCTTTAACTTGAGAGTAATCCACTACTTCTCATGCTGGAAAACTACTATAAGGTATCAAAGCCTTTCCTATTAAACAGGGGGCTAGTCTGGCCACCCCATTCACTCTCAGGCCACTTGCAAGAGGTAGCCATTCTTTCAAACATTTTAAAATAGTCTTATGTATTCCTCTCACAACTTGCGCATTGTGGTGTCTTTGGGACCACCTCTATACTCTATGCCTTCTGAAAGTTGAATATACTCCTTCTGGTGACTGTATTTCATATAGTAGATAACCAGCCCTTAAAACTCTTCTTTTATTTCCTTTTTACTCCTTTCTCAATTCCAGGCAATCTTTCCTCTCCCCGCTCAACCCCAGAGCAACTCTTCCTCTAATTGCAGCCTTTCCTCTTGTTACAGCCTTATCAGTTACCACTAATTTAGGCTAGACTCCCATTTTTAACTAAGTTAGTAGCCTCCTCTAAGGGAGAAGCCGTCCCTCCTTTTTCCATGTTGGTACGTTTGGTGTAAGCTCTGGTACGAGGTTTGCTTTCCTCAGCCAGGATTGTTGGCTAATTTCTACAAGGTCTGGGCTTTGCAAGGACCAAGCTCTCTCCTTTTTACAGCCCCCTTTTCAACCAAGGCTTGTTTTTTTCATAGAATGCACTAAATTGCTTGAGTTTAAGCCACCTCTACCTGTGTGGCTGCCCCTTTGTATTGGATATTCCCTTTTTTTGGATATCCACCTTGCTTTATGGATATCCCACTTCATGAATATCCTACTGGCACCGTTTTGTCAAAAGGGTTCTTTTACATATACCCAAATCAATGGGTTGCAAAAAATGCCAGAAAGCCAACACGACCCTACCTAGACATACACCCACAAGCACTTAAAGGTTGCTACTCACTGTTTACTACCTTTTCCCAATTCTACTACAACTCCCATTTCTCCACTAGCTTTGTTAATCCTACTTCTGGAGAAGAGTAACTCTCCCCACAGGCTGCTTCATGCCGTTTTAGATTCCCAAACGAACACAAACCACTTTTCCCCTCTCTCACTCCCACACCACCACGCCAATACGCTACAGGCAGCTGCCTCTCTGCTCAGCTTTTATAGCCATAATTGCTGGGCTGACTAGGGAGAGGTCTTAAAGGGACAGGGCACCAGCAGCCCAAATGCTGACTATTTTGCAAGCAGCTGCTCTTCTCACATTCAGCAAACGCACAAGCTGTGATCTGGTGAAATATTTATTTGTTTGTTTGTCTGTTTGTCAAGAACATATTTGGTAATAAGTATAAGCATGGATTGGATACATAAAATAGATACAAATAGAAGAAATATTAGGACAGGGACGGTAGGCACTCTGGTGCTCTTATGCACGCCCCTTACAGACCTCTTAGGAATGGGGTGAGGTCAACGGTAGATACCTAGGTTAACATTTTGGGGGTTTTGGGATGAAACCACAGAGTCAGGTAGTGCATTCCAGGCATTGACCACTCTGTTGCTGAAGTCATATTTTCTGCGATTTTTTTTTTTATTGAAAAAGTTTTAAAACAAACACATTTTCCCCACAACCCCCCCCTCCCAACCCCCCCGACTTCCCAGAGCATAACATAAGGTATTTCTATTGATCTTTAACAATAATCTAAATTGCATAACCAATCATTAAACTAACACCCCTATAAAAAAATTTCTTAACCCCCCATATATAAAATCCTATTTCTTAAACATTATTTATTTATTTGTTTGTTTGTTTAAATTTCTATACCGCCCTTCTCCAATGTAGGACTCAGGGCGGTGAACAGCCAAAGTAAAAACAAGACATACATACAAAGCATACAAAATCTAAAACTGTTTAAAATAATTAAATAATTTTGGCCGTCAATTAAAACATTCCAATTTAAAATCCGTTTAAAATTTGACTCAAGCCAGCCCAGCTAGTTGAAATAAATGGGTTTTCAGGGCCCGACGAAAAATCCGGAGGTCTGTTATTGTACGTAGCTCTGGGGGGAGGTTGTTCCAGAGGGCGGGCGCCGCCACAGAGAAGGCTCTCCCCCTGGGGGTCGCCAGCCGACATTGTCTGGCGGACGGCACCCTGAGGAGGCCCACTCTGTGGGAGCGTACTGGCCGGTGGGAGGCTATTGGTGGCAGAAGGCGGTCTCGTAAGTACCCCGGCCCTAAGCCATGGAGCGCTTTAAAGGTGGTCACCAACACCTTGAAGCGCACCCGGAAGACCACCGGGAGCCAGTGCAGCTCGCGCAGGAGAGGTGTCACGTGGGAGCGCCTCGTCGCCCCCAAAATCCCCCGTGCGGCCGCGTTCTGGACCAGCTGGAGCCTCCGGGTGCACCTCAGGGGGAGCCCCATGTAGAGAGCGTTGCAGTAGTCCAGGCGGGAAGTGACGAGTGCCTGAGTGACTGTGCGTAGGGAGTCCCGATCTAGAAAGGGGCGCAACTGGCGTATCAGGCGGACCTGATAAAAAGCCCCCCTGGCCACGGCCGCCAAATGATCTTCTAACGACAGCCGTGCGTCCAGGAGGACGCCCAAGTTACGAGCCCTCTCCGTGGGGGCGAGTGATTCGCCCCCAATAGCCAGCGATGGCGTCAGCTGGCTATATTGGGACGCCGGAAGCCACAGCCACTCGGTCTTGGAGGGGTTGAGTTGGAGCCTGTTTCTCCCCATCCAGGCCCGCACGGCCTCCAGGCACTGGGACATCACTTTAAGGGCATCATTGGGGTGGCTTGGGGTGGAGATGTACAGCTGGGTGTCATCAGCGTACTGATGGAACTCCACCCCGAAGCCACGGATGATCTCACCCAGCGGCTTTACATAAATGTTGAACAGAAGGGGCGAGAGGACCGACCCTTGTGGCACCCCACAAGCAAGGTGCCTCGGGGTCGACCGCTGCCCCCCTGTCAACACAGATTGCGACCGGTCAGAGAGGTAGGAGGAGAACCACCGCAAAACGGTGCCTCCCACCCCCAACCCCGCCAACCGGTGCAACATGATACCATGGTCGATGGTATCAAAAGCCGCTGAGAGGTCTAACAGGACCAGGATAGAGGAGCAACCCCTATCCCGGGCCCTCCAGAGATCATCCACCAATGCGACCAATGCCGTTTCCGTGCTGTGCCCAGGCCGGAAGCCGGACTGGAGCGGGTCTAGATAGACAGCTTCATCCAGGTACCGGGGAAGCTGTTGCGCCACCACACTCTCAACAACCTTCGCAATGAAGCGAAGGTTGGAGACTGGACGATAGTTAGCCAAAACAGCCGGATCCAGAGAAGGCTTCTTGAGGAGGGGCCTCACCACCGCTTCTTTCAAAGCAGCCGGCAGGACCCCCTCACCCAAAGAAGCGTTAACAATCTTCTGGAGCCAGCCTCGTGTCACCTCCCGGGAAGCCAGTACCAACCAGGAGGGACACGGGTCCAATAAACATGTGGTCGCGTTCAGCCGCCCCAGGACCCTGTCCATGTCCTCGGGAGCCACAGGATCGAACTCCCCCCAGATAACACTCTCAAGACCTGTCTCAGTCATCCCGTCTGGACATACCCAGTCAGAGGCCAGCCCTTCCCGAATCTGAGCGATTTTGTCATACAGATACTGCACAAAATCCTCAGCTCGACCCTGCAAGGGGTCATCCCGCACTTCCAGATGGAGGAGGGAGCGGGTCACCCTAAACAGGGCGGCTGGGTGATTATCTGATGACGCGATAAGAGCGGCAAAATAGCTAGTTTTCGCCGCTTTTATCGCCACTAGGTAGGTCTTAATATGAGACCTCACCAGTGTTCGGTCAGGTTCGGAGCGGCTGGTCCTCCAACTACTCTCCAGGCGTCTTTTCCGGCGCTTCATCTCCCTAAGCTCCTCGGAAAACCAAGGAGCTAGGTGAGTTCAGTGCCGGGTCAGAGGCCGCAAAGGCACGACTCGGTCCAAGGCCCCGGCAGCCGCACTATCCCAGGCGGCCACCAGGTCTTCAGCCGAGTCATGAGCCAGAATCTCAGGAAATGGCCCAAGCTCCATCTGGAACCTATCAGGGTCCATCAGGCGCCTGGGGCGGAACCACCTGGTCGGTCCCGCCTCCCTGCGGCAGGGTGCAGCGGTTAGAAAGTCCAGTCGAAGGAGCGAGTGGTCAGACCATGACAAGGGTTCGATGGCTATATCCCCTATATCAAGGCCACTCAACCACTGACCAGAGACAAAAACTAAGTCCAGGGTGTGTCCTCCTGTGTGAGTGGGGTCATGAATTAACTGAGTAAGGTCCATGGCCGTCATGGAAGCCATGAACTCTCGAGCCACCTCAGACGTTTCACCGATAGATGGCAGGTTGAAATCCCCCATGATGGCAAGTCTGGGGGTGTCCACCGCCACCTCGGCTATAACGTTAAGGAGCTCGGGCAGGGCTGTTGCCACGTGGCAGGGAGCCAGGTACGTGACCAACAGGCCCATCTGTACTCCACGACCCCACTTCACAAAGAGGGACTCACATCCGGCTATCTGTGGAACAGTGGTCTCCCTTGGATCCAGACCTTCCTTTATAATAACCGCCACCCCCCCCCGCCCCTGCCCTGAGCCCTCGGCTGATGAAATGCACGGAAGCCTGGTGGGCATATATCCACGAGGGGGACTCCCCCCTCTTGGCCCAACCAGGTCTCCGTAATGCCCGCCAGGTCCGCCTCCCCCTCCTGAATAAGATCGTGAATGAGGGGGGCTTTATTAACAACGGACCTGGCGTTGCACAACATCAGCCGGAGGCTCTGGCCGATACTTCTAATATCACTTATATAACGCTTATACAAATAAAAGAAATCATTCATAAGCTATTTGATATTTTTTGGTCTGATACTTATTTTGTATATAATCAATCCATCTTCTCCAGTCCTGTATGTACCTTTCTTGTGTGTGATCCTTCAGATATGCTGAGATTTTAGCCATTTCAGCTAAATTAGTTACTTTCAATATCCAATCATCAATAGTAGGCAAAAAGTCTTTCTTCCAGTATTGTGCTACCAACAATCTTGCTGCTGTTATCAAGTTCAAAATCAATTTAGTCTCTGCAACTGTACAGTCCGTAGTTATACCCAGTAAAAACAACTGTGGAGTAAATTTCAGTCTCTTTTTTAGAATATTCTGCATCACCCACCAAATCTTTATCCAAAATGCTTTGATTTTTCTACAAGTCCACCATATATGATAATAAGTTGCATCATCACAGTCACATCTCCAACATTTAGCTTGCACATTAGAATACATACATGATAATTTTTTAGGATCTAAATGCCATCTATAAAACATTTTATAAAAATTTTCTCTTAAATTTTGTGCTTGTGTAAATTTCACATTTCTAATCCAAATCTTTTCCCAAGTTTCCATCATTACTGGCTCTTGAAAATTTTGGGGGTTTTGGGATGAAACCACAGAGTCAGGTAGTGCATTCCAGGCATTGACCACTCTGTTGCTGAAGTCATATTTTCTGCGATTGAGTTTGGTGCGGTTTACCTTAAGTTTGTATCTATTGTGTGCTCCTGTATTGTTGTGGGTTGAAGCTGAAGTAGTCATTGACGGGTAGGACATTGTAGCAGATGATTTTATGAGCTATGCTTAGGTCATACCGAAGGCGGCGTAGTTCTAAGTTTTCTAAGCCCAGAATTTCAAGTCTGGTGGCATAAGGTATTTTGTTGCGAGCAGAGGAGTGGAGGACTCTTCTTGTGAAATATTTCTGGACACGTTCAGTTGTATTAATGTCCGATATGCAGTGCGGGTTCCAGACAGATGAGCTGTATTCGGGAATAGGTGGGCAAAATTAGGCAAGAATTGGGATTATATTCATTAAAAGGCACAAAACTTTCCAGAGCCCTAGAAATGATCCTGAGAACAATTAGCATAAGGGGTCTCTTAAGGAAGTGGCCCTTGGTTATTCCTTTTTTTTTTTAATAATCTTTATTTACATTTTACCATTAAAAAACAACAAGAGAACGACATAATATATAAATGACAAACAAAACATACAAAACAAGACAACAAAAACCTACAATGCTAGCATATCTATAAACAGTACCTTGATAACCTAGTACTTGGCACTGTATATTTATATTATAATCTGGAGAAGACAGAGCATTTTAGACTGTGCGGAAGCAGATAAATTGACCAAAAAATTACAAGATAGAGATCAAACACAAGTATGTTTATCCTGGGAAAAATTTTATAAATGGCTTGAGAAAAGGAAAATATAACCCAAATTAGAAGAGGAACTATATGTATTGAGAAACTTATATTATACGAGTAAAGTGAGGTCGGATAGACCTAATTGTTTTATAAAGATATGTAAGATGCTCTGCTCTTGGTTATTCCAATTTCAGCCTGTTCTGTAAATCATGGCATAATATAGATGGAAAGCAGCTGCCAAGCGATCCTTCCTTTATTCCACACCAAAAAGAAACAATTTGGTGAATGGACACTTCCTCCCTGAAACTCAGGGTGCTCTAAGCCAGAGGTGTCCACAGGATGCATTCATCCGAATGACCAAAACAGCATTGCACCCTAAGCTCTGCTCTTTTTTTAGATGGTGACTCCCAACAATGGAACAGGAGGAGACAGGATGATGCTTGGATGGGATCCCTGCTGTGCATTTGCCTTCATATGACACGCACAAAACCACTGACCAGTGCCTCCATGCCAGCGTTTCTTCAATCTTAGCAAAACTATCACATATGTAGACTTCAACTCCCAGAATTTTTAAAAAGTTGCCAAGGTTGAGAAACGCCACTCTGTGTGCCAAGCCAATAAGGACCTCTTGCCCACTGAAAGGTGACGGGTGGAAAGCAGTTTACTGTATCTAAAACAGAGGTAAAAATTAGGAAACTTTTCTTTCCTCTGCCCACGAGAGGGCTCTCGGGTTTTTCTTTGCTAGTCCTGAACTACCGGCTAGCTTTTTTTCCCTCTTCGCTGTGAACGGCATGAGAGATTTCTGTTTTGTTTTCCGGGTTATTGGGAAGTTGCTGAGATTGATTTGCTCCATGGCCGTCCTGTTTCGGTGGAAAGAGATCTAGAAGAGAAAAAAAACTCTTATTTTGGGGGGGGCTTAACCCCCAAGGAAGAATTATTTTCCTTCTCTAGATATTCGGCTAAAAAGGCTTCTTGACACAAGGCTGAATCTGAGCAGGTAGAAAACAGGGTGTGGTGGGGTGTCCCCATCCTTCCGTCCGCCCATCCACCCTCCTGGAGGTCCATCTTTGTGCAGTCGTTCATAGCCTCATGGAGTCTTTTCTCAGCAGCAGAGAAAGTGGCCGGGTTGAAGGGCAGTCAGAAAAGAGGAGGCGGAAAGAGGATTAAGATGGATGGATTGGCAAGCAAAACAGAGTTCCCCCCCCTCCCCCGGTCCAACATGCAAAGGGAAGAGCTGGATGAAGATTTATTTCTGAGTATATGGGCGGGGAGGGGTGGGGGGAGAGAGAAATTTCTGCTATGCAAAATCGGTCTCTTCTCTATGCAGAGAAAATCTGAAAAGCAGATGAACTCCAGGCAGGATTGGATGGCAATCAACCTGGTCCTCTTATTTAAAGGGAAAACCATCGTTAGTAGAATTAGAAGCAGATTGTGGTGATGTTTCTGTGTGGAGAGCAGAAGTGGGTTTCAGCAGGTTCTGACCAGTTCTGGAGAACCGGTAGCGGAAATTTTGAGTAGTTTGGAGAACTGGTAGTAAAAATTCTGACTGGCCCCCGCCTCCACTTATTCTCTGCCTCCTGAGTCCCAGCTGATCCAGAGGAAATGGGGATTTTGCAGTAACCTTTCCCTGGAGTGGGGTGGGAATGGAGATTTTACAGTATCCTTCCCCTGGAGTGGGGTGGGAATGGAGATTTTACAGTATCCTTCCCCTGCCACGCCCACCAAGCCACACCCACCAAGCCACACCCACAGAACCGGTAGTAAAAAATTTTGAAACCCACCACTGGTGGAGAGGGGAAGAATAGCCAAAGAAGCCAGTGTGTGTGTGTCTGTGTGTTTGTGTGTTTCTCTCTGACCACTCCACTATGTCACTTACAAAGTATGTGGTTTTGGTTTGAGCTCCGAGCTTGGCAATTTGGTTGCAAACATTTCGTTACCATTCGAGGATACATCGTCGGTGTGTTTTGAAATGTCAAAACAATTCAAAACGCACCGACGTCTCCTCGGATGTGACTTGAAATGTTTGCAGCCAAATTGCCAAGCTCGGAGCTCAAACCAACAGCCTACCAACCCGAGCTACTAATATTCAAACACATTTCAACTTTTGAAGTGTTTTACATGCCTTGTGCCTTGCTTTTGCTGTTCTTGGATGCAGTTTTTCATTCCCTTTGCTATTTTTGTTTTCAGTATGGTTCACTGCCCAATAAGTGAGATGTATTTTCCTTTTCTCCTAAAACTAGTTACAAGATTTCCTTTGAGATGGACCCCCATACGTTTCGCCTTTCCCAAGTCCCAGTAGAGGAAGCAATTTCTTGGGTTCCAGTGAATCTACTGGGTGGCTGGTATAGAAGATCTGCTTGGTCAACATCCATGAAAGATCCAGAAGCCCATCACTTTGGGAAAGAGGAACCAATTGGCATCCCTGAGGAGGTCAAGGTGGATGTGGATGCCCTACTCAAAGACATTGAGGAGCACAACAGGCAGAGGTTTCGTTCCGATGCTCTTCCTTTGGGAGAACGTCCCTGGCAGACTCTGTTCCAGGTGGGAGAGGCCGCTCAGAGATGGCTAAGACCACAGGATCGCACTAAAGGACAGATTGTGGATGTAGTCATCTTGGAGCAGTTTCTGCATGTGCTTCCTTTGGGAATGCAGTCTTGGGTGAGAGCCAGGAAGCCAAGTACCAGCCAGGAGGCAGCTCAGCTGGCTGAAGCTTACCTGGAGCAACAGGTATCCTTGCTAATAAGAAAGGGACACATACACACACCAATTCTTGGTCTAATGCTAGGATTGTTACTGTTCCTCTGACCACAAGTACCGACTAAAACAAGAAGGGTTCTCCAGTGGATTCTGAACCCACCTGAAATTGTCCTGCAATAAGTTATAAATGGAGTGGGCAGTAGAAAGATGGAAGGTTAAAAATTTCATCCCTCTTGATAACAACTCTTAGCTTTCTAGGAAAGCCTGTTCTTACTTGGAGATCTACAGATCTAAAATATAAGTCAATATCTTGGTTCACACCCTGCTGATTTACAAACTCTGGGTTGGTATCCCAGATTCAATAACATCTTATAGCCATACCATATTATGATTCAACCTGTGACCTGTTAAAAAACTCACTAATTGGGCTGCTATAGCTAAATGGAATGGTCAGTAGTCCAGGGGTGAAATCCAACAGGTTCTGACAGGTTCTGGAGAACCGGTGGTGGAAATTTTGAGCAGGTCTGAGAACCAGTAGCGGAAATTTTGAGTAATTCAGAGAACCAGCAAATACCACCTCTGGCTGGTCCCAGAGTGGGATGGAAGGGAGATTTTGCAATATTGTTCCCCCAAGAGTGGGGAGGGAATGGGGATTTTGCAGTATGCTTCCCCTGGAGTGGGATGGGAATGGATATTTTGAATTGTCCTTCCCCTGCCACACCCACCAAGCCACACCACGCCCACCAAGCCACTCCCACAGAACCGGTAGTAAAAAAAAATAGATTTCACCACTGCAATTGTCATTGGAAAAGTAGACAGATCAAATGCATTAATCTATTCAATTTTCTTCCTCTTCTAGTGGCCTGTGGCCTTTGAGGAAGTGGCTGTATACTTCACCCCAGAGGAGTGGGACCTTCTGGATGAGGAACAAAGAATTTTGTATTACACAGTCATGCAAGAGAATTTTGAGAACGTGACCTCCTTAGGTAAGGTTCCCGTTCCTGTAAGGCCATACAAACCTTTCTGAAGGTGTCAGTCCCAAACAAAGAATCAGCCTAGGTGTAACAGGCAAATTGCATGTTTTTGTAAAGTCATCTTCCTTACTTTTAAGGTTTTTAGGAAAGCTCTGTTGAACCCTCTCCTTATCCCCAAGGGCTGTTCCTGCCTCATGCTACATAGTCTACATGAAACTCATCATATTTCTGAAAATTAAGACTTGCCATTGACTACCCAACATTGGCCAAGGAGGCAAGCAGTTGAAATCTATAATGCTCTGGACTATCTCTACCAACAATGGCTTGAAATATTAGCATAGGTTGATCAGAAAGAGGTGGATCAGTGGTGGTATTCTACCAGTTCGCACTGGTTCTGACGAACCGTTAGCTCCGTCTTTCAGCCGTGAGCAAACCGGTTCGGTCCGATTTTGAAGTGGGCCCGTCCACCTGCCTGCCCCTGTGTTATATTTCCGTTTTCCGAAGCCCAGCTGATTGGTGTGGGAGAGTGGATTTCTGTGCCTCAGCTGTTTTCCTTGCCAACAGCAGTGCGGCAGGTGAGTTTTCTGCAAACTGTGCAAGCGTGCGTAGCGAACCGGTTGTTAAACCGGTAGGATCCCACCCCTCAGATGGCTGTCCAGAACACAAATAAAATTTGCCATTGTTGTACAAATAAAAGTATCCTTGACTTATAACTACAGGGGTGCTTGGGATTTTGGTTGTAAGTCATTGCACTTGTAAATAAAGGCACCACATGATTAAACTTTGTCAAGTAAGTCACTTTAGTTGTTAAGCAAATCATGTGGTTTTTAAGCAAATAGTGTCATCATTAAAGGTTATTAAAGTGTGTACCTGCAGCAGTTATAACTTTAAGGGCGAGTCATTACCTTTCTTGAAGTCTGTCATAACTGTTGTTAAAGAACCAGTCATAAATTGAGGACTACCTGTAATAATGGATTAAATATCCCAGAAATGAAAATGTCTGTTGTATCACATTTCATGCTTAATTTCAAATAGTGGTATTTTTTCCATAGTGAATGCTAAGGAATATGTCTAAGATTTACATCATGGCATGGGCCCGGGGTACTTGCAAGACCACCTCCTACCAGCCTCCCACCGCCCAGTGCGCTCACATAGGACTGCCCTCCTCCGGGTGCCATTGGCCAGACAATGTCGGCCATTGGCCCCCAGGATGAGGGCGTTCTCTGTGGTCGCACCGACCCTCTGGAATGGGTTACCCACCAGGCTCCTGATGGTCCCCGACCTCCGCACTTTCTGCGCTGACCTAAAGACATGGCTTTTTCAGCAAATTCCCCGATCTGCCACGAGGTTTTAATTGTCTGGGGATTTTAAATTGGCTTGTTTTAGCACTATTTTATTGTTATGCTGTTTCTGTTCTGTGAGCCGCCCCGAGTCCTACGGGAGAAGGGCGGCATATAAATTTGATAAAATAAATAAATAAATAAGATTTGAGGAAAGGAAACCTGGCTTCAGTTAGATCCTTGAAGAAGACCATAGGTTTATTCATCTCCAGTTAAAAAGTGTTCAGCAGCTGAGAATAGCATAGTCCTCTTTAGGAGAATCTGGGATGCCTTCTAACCAATTAAGGTATTTTCTAATTTGTGTGTTCTTAGATTTCTATCATAGGTTACTCAGGAACCTGTTTTGTCCCTACAACAAAAATAATCCTGTGTGGTAGATTCAGCTGAGAGACAAGGACAAATGCAAGGTTTCCTGAAGTTTCCATAGCTTGGGGTGGACTTTAATGTGATTCTTCCCAAATCTAGTCCAACACTTCAACCATACTATTGGATACAGTGGTGGGTTTCAACTGTTGTTACCACCAGTTCGCTTCGCGCATGCGATTTGTGCGTGATTTGCCGAACTTGCGCTTTGTGCAAACGCATTTAATTTCAGAACAGCTGAGACACGGCAATCTACTCTGCCGCGCCCATCAGCTGAACTAAAAATGAACGAATATAGGTAGGTATAGCGCAGGGGCAGGCGGGAGGGCCCAACTGACGGTCGGAGCAAACCGGTTCACACTCACCTCACCATCTCTGCTACCGGCTCGCCCGAACCAGGGAGAACTGGTAGCAACCCACTACTGATTGAACCTTACTATTTGGTTCTTGGTGTTCTCTGAGCTTGATTGTTCTCCCACAAACATCTCTGAGACAATCAACAGGCTCAGTATCATTGTTGTGCAGCATAGGAAATGGTACCAGAGAAACAATGAAGAAAGAAATTACACCGTGATCAAGACACAATCAAAAGAGAAAGTGAACTCCAACCAACTGCCTATAAACAACCAGCAGACTTCTCACTTTCATGCACTGATGATGTTGCCTGGTAAATGAAATGTGTGCAGAAGGACATCCAAGATAACAGAACCCCTGCATGTTGCAAAGTGCCAGATGTTAGTCACATGACCCCAGGAACACTGTGATGGTTGTAACACTCATTGTGAAGTTATTTTTTTTCCTCAGTGCTTTTAAGTTCCAATGGTCACTGAACGAGGCAATCGTTAAGTGAGGTCTTTTTGCATTGGAATTCTGAGGTAAATAATTACCCAGCCTTGCCCAGGATAATACACTTCATCGTTAGATAGCTATAAAGAAAATCAATAATCTTCCTCTCTTTTGTTGTGTTTCTTTTCCTTGCTCCAGAGCTTTTGGTTTCCAAACCAGATCCAAGGCTCCAGACGGTGTGGGAAGAAGGATTACAAATGGCTGATCTCCAGATATTCAAAGAAAAAGACTCTATTGTTGAAGGAATTGTGAATTGGGAGGACATAACGGTGGTTGGTGAGAAGGCCTTTCTTTCTCTGACAAAAAAACCCTTTTATATGCTTTATTGGGTTATATAATTTACTTTTATTTACAATTTACTGGCTAGGTGGCTCAATGGCTAAGTCTCTGAGCTTGTCGATCAGAAAGGTCGGCAGTTCGGCGGTTCAAATCCCTAGTATAGGTCTCCTGCATGAGCAGGGGGTTGGATTAGATGACCTCCAAGGTCCCTTCCAACTCTGTTACTGTTATACCTCTCCTGTCTGCCACCCAGACTCAAGTCAGTTGGAATATACAACATCTAATTAATCAGAATGTCTACCGTGTTAGATTGTATTCCTTTAGTACCTGGGTTTTAACTCATGTGCAGGATGACATATTCCTTTCCTTTCCTTAACATACCGTATTTTTCGGAGTATAAGACACACCTTTTTCCCCCCTAAAAGGGGGTGAAAATTTAGGTGTGTCTTATACACCGAATGTAGCCCTGCCCACCCACTGGCCCCCACCCTTTGGCCTCTGCCTCGCAGCAGTTACCTCCTTGCAAGGAAACAGCAAGAAAAAACAGCTCCTTTCAGCTTCAGCACAGCCTAATTAGCACAAGTTGATTGGATGGCCTCCCAAGTCTCAGCCGATTTGCTCTCAGCTGTTTTGTGCAGGGCTCTGCTGCTTGCTGCAAAGAGGTAAATTTCTGGAGCAGATTTTTTTTCCCCTTGTGCTAATCAAGCTATGCTGAAAACGAAACTGAAAGTAAAGCAGGCTGTTTGCTGTATGCTGCAGCGGGGGCAAAATTACTCAAAGGCAGAGGGAGATTTCTTTTTCTTCTTTTCCTCACCAAAAAAGGTAGGTTCGTCTTATACTCAGGTGCGTCTTATACTCCAAAAAATAGGGTAGTTGTAACTGTTACCTTGCCGATTTCATTACCTCCCACTGACAAGCAGCTGGCTTGGCTGTAGGATATCAGAGATGTGTTTCTGAGGGCTCATGTTAACCACTCAGCCACTCCAGTGGATGCCCTCAGCATTCACTGAGCCCTTCAGTAAGAGCCCTTCCAATTCATCAGCCCTCCTGACATCAAAGCCTGTTTTAATTGGCCCACTGCTATTGCAGTAGCTGTAAATTCCACTTAAGACACATCCAATAGTATTGTTTCGTTGTGTCTGCAAAGCCACATAAAGTTCCACATATTTGGATCACCAAAAATGTTATTGAGGTGTACCTGGTAATCAGTGGGACAAGATCTTACGTGGAGACACCCATTGAGAGTATGATGGACAGCACAACAACCAAGGAGGACTTGGGTGTTGTCCCTAAATCAACCCTAGCTAGTTCCAACATGGTAATATGTTGAATTATAGCCTGCCAAAAACCACCTGAGTGGTTACTACTCAAGGTAAAGCTTAAGATCTTGATGGCTTTGAGACAGTTTAAAAAACTGTCTATTTTCCTGCATTAGTTTTGATGTTTTCTCTGGTTTCACTTCTTTCCTTAATTCAGAATTGCCAACCCAATATCCATATGAGACTTTCCATAATGGTAAATCTGACACGGCCTTCCATATGAGAGGAGATGGAACAATTCAGAAGTCTGAGGAAAAGAGTAATCTGAGGCATTCTTTTCCAGGTGAGATGTTAGAGCAACTCTATTTTTGAAACAAACCTGTGAAGGTGCAGGTTCCAGGAAAGAAGAGGAAAGATGGTCCAGCTTCCTTCTATGTTATGAATGAGCAAAACATAAACCTTCTGGGTACAGATCATTTATCCGTGGTGGCGCAGTGGTTAGAATGCAGTACTGCAGGCTACTTCTGCTGATTGCCGGCTGCCAGGAGTTCGGCAGTTCAATTCTCACCGGCTCAAAGTTGACTCGGCCTTCCATTCTTCCGAGGTCAGTAAAATGAGGGCCCAGATTGTTGGGGGCAATATGCTGGCTCTGTACACCGCTTAAAAAGGGCTATAAAGCACTGTGAAGCAGTATATAAATCTAGGTGCTATTGCTATTATCAAAATTCCTGAAAGGAATGTTTCTCTATTAGACAGTTGATGGGATTCTTACCCCAATAGCCTGCTTATCAGATCCTTGTCCTACTTCATTGATTAAAGCCACCTGGGAGGTGACATACATTTAAGTCCATGAAGTGCTTTAACTTACTTCAGGGAGGAGGTAGTACATGCCATTCCTGAAGATGTCATCTCTGGACTGAACTCTTCTGGATCATTTTCATCCAATCTCCAACCTCCTTTTTTTGAGAAAGTTGTTGGTTGCACCTGAAGAAGCACTGATCATGCTAGTGGAAGCTAATCAGGCTTCAATGGGGAGAAACTGTTTTAAGCTCAGCCTTAGCAAAACTGAGTAGTTGTGAGTTTTTCAACCACCTGTAGTTCCGGCTTTGTCATTACAAGTCCTCCCACAAGTGAATGGACACACCCTTCAGAACTTCCTAGGAGATACTTTGAACCAGGGGTGAAATCCAGTAGGTTCTGACAGGTTCTAAAGAACCGGTAGTGGAAATTTTGAGTAGTTCGGAGACCCGGCAAATACCACCTCTAGCTGGCCCCGGGGTGGGGTGGGAATGGAGATTTTGCAATATCCTTCCCCCAGGAGTGGGGAGGAATTGGGGATTTTGCAGTATCCTTCCCCTGGAGTGGGGTGGGAATGGAGATTTTGCAGTATCCTTCCCCTGCCACACCCACAGAACCGGTACTAAAAAAATTTGGATTTCACCACTGCTTTGAACCATTATTGGCCATCCTTTCCTATTCTTGTCTCTTAGATATTTTGGAACTATAGTTGTCAACTTCTCATGCACCCAAGGCCACTGGTCTGGAGTGAGCTGGAAAGTCAAGTTAGAAAAAGTTATTTCCTTTCATATCTTGGCAGCTTCTGCAGACCTTGCTCTTTTTTTTAATGGTTGCCAGAAAAATTATCTGTGCCAATGTCATTTGTTGTCCTTATGTTGCCAGCAAGCATAATTTTGCATCACAGATTAACTATCAGAATCTTCCTATTGAAACCAAGACTGTATTTTTGCCCTTTTCTTGCTTTGCTCCCCCACCCCCTTATTTACTTCTTTTGCCTCTGTCTTCAAAACTTTGTTTATATCTTTCTTGTTCTTGCAGAAAGCCTGACTACCAGGGAAAAAAAACATCAAGAAGAATTTGAAGCAGAACGACTTCAGGAGCCAACGCAATGGGATGTGTTATTTGATCCCAAAATTTCTGAACCAATGGAGATCAAATCTAGAAGACAGCAAGGGCTATTCCTGGAGCTCATACAAACTTCTAAGGCTGACAAGAAAATGCCCAGCAGTAGCTCCCAAGTAGGTTCTACTGTATCAAAAAGGAACTATCCCTGTTCGGAATGTGGGAGAAGTTTTGATCGCCGTTCCAACTTAATTAAACATCAGAGAATCCACACGGGAGAAAAGCCTTACCCTTGTACTGAATGTGGGAAATGCTTTGACCAGCAGTCCAATCTAAATGTCCATCTGAGAGTTCATACTGGAGAGAAACCATATGGCTGCCCCGATTGTGGCAAAAGGTTTAGTATCAAATCACATTTACATGGACACTATAGAATACACACTGGGGAGAAGCCTTATGAATGTGAAGACTGTGGGAAGAGCTTCCGTGTGAAATCTTCCCTAAATAAGCACCAGCGAACCCATACAGGAGCTGCCAAGCTCTCCAAACCACCTGATATCAAATCAGAGGGTCCCCGGGCAATATTGCCAGATGTGACACGTGTGTATGCAGCTCCCAAATCAGAAAAAATAATTAAAATTATGAGTAGGAAGCCCCCTATAGAAATCACAGCGTCAAACAAGAATTTTTCCTGTTCCGAGTGTGGGAAAGGCTTTGATCGGCCTTCGCATCTCATTACACACCAGAGGATCCACACTGGGGAAAAGCCATATCTATGTATTCAGTGCGGGAAACGTTTTCATCAGCAGTCTAACCTTAATGTCCATTTGCGTCTCCATACTGGAGAGAAACCTTACGGCTGTCCTGAATGCGGCAAAAGATTCAACATCAAATCCCATCTACATGGACATTACAGGATCCACACAGGTGAGAAGCCATTTGAGTGTGAAGACTGTGGGAAGAGCTTCCGGGTGAAATCTTGTCTAAATAAGCACCAGCAAATCCATACAGGAGAAAAGCCATATAAATGTCTCTCCTGAGAAGAAAATCTGACCTAATTATACACAGCTCACTCACTCTGGGGAGAAAAATTGCCTATGATTTGAACTTGGGAAAATAACTTTTGCAACAGATAAAATCTTATTAAGCATGAAAGAATTCATACAGGACAAAATCCTTGCCTATGTTCCTTTTGGACAAAATAAGCATCCATAAATCCATATGGAAGACAGGTATGGGGGGGGGGGGGCTATCTGTGGGATAATGTTCAGGAATGATTCACAGCAGAACACACAGAGACACATATACATACACCATATATTTAGTTATATGGTTATTTTTCAGTGAATTCCCTAAGGAACTCAACTCTTGCAAATGCTTTTATTGAATCAGAGGGAAGCAGTGTGCATTTGGAACTTAAATATTTTGCCCTGAGACCATGGAAATGACCAACTTAAACTGTCCTGAAGTCCCTTGTTATTTAAAATGCCTTCTTTAGGGCTGGCCAAAGGAAGTTAGTAAACAGCAGATATTCCATATGAAGAGGTTTATGCCAGGCTGGCTGGCTTCAATTTTCCTAGGAACATGGCATTACCTTCCAGATAGGTAGTTCTGCACCTCATTGTAACCTGAAACTTAGTAAGAGCTATTAATGTTCTCTAAGAAATCAATTTGGACTATTAGAAAACCTTTAAGTTAATTACATATTTTGTTTCCCACTCATGCATGGGTATTTACCACCTTTAAAGCGCTCCATGGCATTGGACCTGGATACTTTCAAGACCGTCTTCTGCCACCAGTAGCCTCCCACCAGCCAGTTCGCTCCCACAGAGAGGGTCTCCTCAGGGCCAAATTATGTCGGCTGGCGACACCCAGGGGGGGGCTTCTCTGTGGGAGCCCCTGCCCTTTGGAATGATCTGCCCCCAGAAATTCGTAAAATCTCTGATCTCCGTGTGCTTCACTGTGCCCTCAAAACCATTTTGTTCCGCCAGGCTGGACTATCAATGTAAAGATTTTAATTGGTTTTAAATGGGATTTTAAATTTGGGGTTTTATAAATTGGGCCTATTATTTAATAATTTTAATTATTTTTAAATTTTGTCTGTCTTTGTGTTTTTAATTAGGCTGTACACCGCCCTGAGTCCTTCGGGAGAAGGGCGGTATAGAAATAAAATAAATAAATAAATAAATATTTCACTGAAGCTTGTCTGGAAATGACATGAGATGCTTCAGAAAAATATGTCTTCGATCTGGTAACTATAAGGCAGAAGCATTTAAGACTTGCTTTTCAAATCTAGTGGGACTCAAAAGGGGTTGATGAAATGTGCAGAGGTTGGAAAAATCGAACATTAGCATATAAAGTATGTACCTTCCATGTCATGATACTGCTTTCTTCAGAAATATCATTTGAAAAAAAAAAGTGCTTTTCTTTCTTGGGTTTCTTTCATTTCTGTTCCAGTCCATTTATGCACCTAATGACTGTAACACCCTGGTTTGTACAACATAGTTAACTAAGTTCTGAAGGGCTGTGTGTTATGTGAACAGAACAAATAAGTTGATTGACCCCATAAGAGACTTCATTTTCAAGCCAAATTGCCCTAGGTTTCTGGACATAAAGTAGCCTGTGCACAAGAGTGTGTGCTTGCACAAACACACACACACATACACAAGCTGTATTGCCTAAACAGATGACCTGGAAGTTAAGTAATACTGTAACTCTGCCTTTCATGGCAAAATCTTAGAATTGAAATGAACATTCTAGGCATTCCATCTTTGTGGCTCTTGGCTTTCACTATGAGAGCCACACAGAAGTGAAAAGGGGGAGGAGAACTTAGTGGATAAATGATCCAAGCCCCTAATTTTGTCCATAGTGGATTGGGGATGGTTATGCCAGGGCAGGATCTCCCCTCCATCAAAACAGAAGTCCAGGAAGTCCTGGCTTCTCTGCCTTTTTGGCAGCAAGTGAGAGGACTGTTGATGTAACTGTTAGACAGTTGGTGTGGCCCCAATGGTACATGAAAAGGTGGTAGGTAATTGGGTGAGATGCCAATCAGCAGGATTGTATGAAAATGGACCCCAGGTCCTACCAATCTTTGCGCAGTTGAGGCATGCTTGTCTTTGTAATAATCCAGTGGGGAGTATCCACAATTATTTCTATTTTCTTGTTCTACAGCATTTGTCAGTGTAACTCTGCTTTTTCATTCTTATTTTTTTAATGACAACTTTTCAAGATCAGATAAAGTTGTAAGAAACAACTTGCCCAAGAATAATCAACTGCCATTTTTTTTAATGCCTAACAAAGCCAGTTAAATCTGGGTTTCCCACTCATCATCTGCAAATATTGTGGGTCTCTGATGTGGAATAAAGACCCATTAAGATATCTCTTGTCCTGAAAGAAGATCTTTTTGCCATACAAGTAGTCCTCATTTAACCATCTTTCGTTCAGTGACCCTTCAAAGTTACAGCACCATTGAACAAATGGTACTTGAATCCAGTCCCTGAAGTTATGTCTTCTGCAACAACCCCATGGTCACTTGATGAAAATTTGGGCACTTGGCAGCCCACCTACACTTAGGACTGTAGGAGCACTTCAATTTCCCCCCTCCCCACTGCCTACCTATTGCCTCCCACCATTATTTCTATCCTTTTGATGGCTTCTTCCTGCTGCTGTTGCTGAAGTGCAGCCAGCCTAGTGATGTGCAAGGCAGCTGTTGTCATGCCTGGCCTTGTTCCTGAGACCGCATGCACCATTCTCCAAAAAAATTTGAGAACTTGTCTTCATTTGGAAAACAGCACATGCAACCTCAGGAAAAAGACTTACCATGGACAGCAGGTGCCTCATGTAGGAAAGAAGGTCAGCTGCACGGGGCAGGTCTGGCACAAGGTATGTCAGCTGGGATTCAGCAGTGGGGTGGGTGGCTGCAACATGGACTCAAGGTGGCACTCCTTGGGGGCAGTGGTGGCACCTGCAGTACTGAGGCTGAGAAAGAGGTCTGGGGGCAGCTGAAATTACTGAAAGTCCTAGGCCTCTTATGATGGAATTGCGCAGCTGGTGTTCAAATGAAGTCCGAGACACTGACACAAACATGTAGTTTTATTTATATTTATATTTATTTATTTATTTATTTATTTTGTCGAGTACATATTAGATAATATATATAAGTATAAGCATGAATTGAATACATAAAATGAATACAATTAATGGGAACATTAGGACAGGGACGGTAGGCACATGGTGCTCTTATGCACGCCCCTTACAGACCTCTTAGGAATGGGGTGAGGTCAACAGTAGACAGTTTTAGGTTAAAGTTTTGGGGGTTTTGAGATGAGACCACAGAGTCTGGTAGTGCATTCCAGGTATTGACCACTCTGCTGTTAAAGTCATATTTTCTGCAATTGAGTTTGGAGCGGTTCACTTTAAGTTTGTATCTATTCTGTGCTCGTGTATTCTTGTGGTTGAAGCTGAAGTAGTCATTGACAGGTAGGACATTGTAGCAGATGATTTTATGAGCTATGCTTAGGTCATACCGAAGGCGGCGTAGTTCTAAATTTTCTAAACCCAGAATTTCAAGTCTGGTGGCATAGGGCATTTTGTTATGAGCAGAGGACTCTTCTTGTGAAATATTTCTGGACGTGCTCAATTGTACTAATGTCCAATATGCAGTGCGGGTTCCATATGTATTTTAATATAGTTATATAAATAACTATATTTTGCATCTATATATACACCAAAGATAGGCAAACAGGAGCATCATAAATCACAGAGCACACAGGCACACAAGGGAAAAAAGGCGGGAAAAGGGGGAAATTTTCTCTCCACACCCACAGCAACCAATCACAGTGCAGATTGCCTCACACAGGAGCTACCGCTAGCACTCTTCAACCAATCAGTTATAACTCTGTGTCCTGGCTCATTGCACAACCCCACTGCTCCAGCTACTAAATTTAAGTGTCTTAACACTCAACCCCAGCACTGCCATCATTCGAGAGGAGGCAGTCCCTTAACCTTAGTGAGGCTTGAAACTGGAAAGGACCAAGCCAAGAATGGCTTGGATTGGAGGGCTGGATCCTCCCCTAATGACATTTGGTTAGTGATGGCAAAGAGGACTGCCGGGATTTCCATCGCTAAGCAATGTGGTTATGTGATGCTATGTTTTATAACTGCATTGCTTATCTGTGGAAATTCTAGTCCCGATTGTCATTGTTAACCAAGGACAACCTGTATACCTGTAACAGTTGTGTTATATGGATGTCTCAACGTTTGTTTGTTTTTTTGGATGCCTTGCTAATTGGTTAGAGTTTGTTTTTGTCTAGGAGATTGTGCTAAACTCTAGAATGCTCATTTTAAAAAAAGAAAGAGCAATAAATTAAAACTTTTCCAACAGATTTAGTCCTGGGATACTAATGCAATGATCACCTTGTTGGTTACATCCAAACTGTTAACTGGCAACACAGAATAAAGGCAAGCAAAACCAAAGAACGATTAACATATTCATTAAAAGGCACACCAGAAACCATACTGTGAATAATTAGCACGAACAGTTCCCAAGAAAGGGGCCTTTGGTTATTCCAGCATCAGCCTGTTCTGTAAATCATGGCATAACAATAGAGACGGAAAGCTGCTGCCAAGTGATCCCTCCTTTATTCCACACCTCGAAGGAAACAATTTGGTGAATGGAGATTTCCCCCCTGAAATATAGGGTGCTCTAAACCAGAGATGTCTGCAGGATTTGATGCACATTCATCCGAAAGAGCAAAGCAGCATCGCGCTTTTAGGTGCAAATATGACTCCCAATAAAAGGACAGAAGGAGACGGGGCGAAGCTTGGATTGGGATCATTGCTGTTCAGCTGCCTTCGTTTGACATGCACACACCATTGATGCTTCCATGCCAGTGTTTCTCAATCTTAGCAAAACTCTCAAATGTGGGGACTTCAATTCACGGATTTTTATAAAACCGCTCTGCTCGCTGAAGAATGACGGGTGGCAGCTTACTGTCCCTCAGCAGAGGCAAAACAAGGAAACGTTTCTTTCCTCTGCCCACGAGAGGGCTCTCCCTTTTTTCTCTTTGCTAGAGCCGAAATACCAGCTAGCTCGGAGGAAAGAGTCCTGTTTTGTTTTTCCGGGTTATTGGGAAGTTGCTGTGATCGTTCCGCTGGCTACATGGCCGTCCTATTTCAATGCAAGAAGGTCTAGCAGAGAAAAAAAAAATCTCTCTCTCCTTTTTGGCTTAATGCTAAAGTAAGAATTGTTTTCCTTCTCCAGCAGCCGGATATTCGGCTAAAAAGGCTTCTTGACACAGGGCTGAACCTGGGCAGGTAGAAAGCAGGTGGGTCCCCATCCTTCCGTCCGCCCATCCACCTCTTTGTGGATTTGCCCATCCTGCAGTGCAGGTCCATCTATGTGTAAGTCGTTCCCAGCAGCAGAGAGTCTCTTTTGAGCCCCGGCTTTGCTGACCAGTTTTTGTCTCCAACCTGGAAAGAGAGAACTGAAGGAAGATTTATTTCTGAGTATTGGGATGGGATGGGGTGGGGGAATCTGCGATGCAAAATCCGTCTCTTCTCTATGCAGAGAAAAATCTTAAAAGCAAGTGAACTCCAAGCAGCATTAAGGGTCCTATTATTTGCAGAGAAGCCATCTTAGTAAAATTAAAAGCAGATTGTGGTGATATTTCTCTGTGGAGAGGGGACAGAATATCCCAAAAGCAGTTAAGTGTGTGCCTGTGTGTCTCCCTACTCACCCCATTTTGTCACTTGTGAAGTATTTTACATGCCTTGTGTCTTGCTTTTGTAGTTCTTGGGTGAAGTTTTTCGTTCCCTTTGTTATTTTTGTTTTCAGTATGGTTCACTGCCCAATAAGTGAGATGTGTTTTGCTTTTCTCCTAAAACTAGTTGCAAGATTTCCTTTGAGATGGACCCCCATATGTTTCGCCTTTCCCAAGTCCCAGCAGAAGAACTAGTTGTTTTGGCCCCAGTGGATCAGCTCAGTGCCTTTTCTAGGAGAAGATGCATATGGTCAGCCTCCATGAAAGCTTCAGTAGAAGTGACTACTCTGCTCATGGACATTGAAGAGTACAACAGACAGATGTTTCGTTCCGATGCTCGTCCTTTGGGAGAACGTCCCTGGCAGACTCTGTTCCAGCTGGGAGAGGCTGCTCAGAGATGGCTAAGACCACGGGACCGCACCAAAGGACAAATTGTGGATGTGGTCATCTTGGAGCAGTTTCTGCATGTGCTTCCTTTGGGAATGCAAGCTTGGGTGAGAGCCAGGAAGCCAAGTACCAGCCAGGAGGCAGCTCAGCTGGCTGAAGCTTATCTGGAGCAACAGGTATCCTTGTTAATAAGAAAGGGAACCCTTGATTCATAGCCTAATGCTAGGAATGTTGTTCCTCTAACCACAAGCACTGGCCAAGCAAGAAGGCATCTCCAGTAGGCTGGATTCTAAACCCACCTGAATTTGTCCTGCAATAGGTTATAAATGGAGTGGGCCAGGTTCTACTTACCTTTACTACCGGTTTGCAATGGGAGCACGCACACACATGCTCAGATCTGCATGCGCAGATTGTCCATGATGACATCCGGGTGGGTGGGCAGAGCCTCCCACCGCTTTTACTATCGGTTCGCAAGAATCAGACAGAACCGGGAGCAACCCACCACTGGAGTGGGCAGTAGAAAGACGGAATACTAAAAATTTCATCTCCCTTGAGATAGTTCCCAACTTTCTAGGAAAGCCTGCTGTTACTTGGAGAACTACAGGTTTAACATAAAGACATTATCCCAGTAGCTAGGCTCACACAAGTTGTAATGACAAATTCTGGGTTAGAATCCCAGTAATATTATTACGCCATTTTAGGACAACTCAATCACCTAATAAGGCAGTGGCTGGATTTCTATAGCTTGCTGAATTACAATCACAACCAAAAGTCTAAACAGTGAGTTGTGTTTCAGTTGTAGGAGTACAGTTAAACCTCTAACCTCCCTCCTCCTGCCTTAATGTGAGTTAGGCAGGCCCTTCTTCAACATTGTGTTTGGAATTCGACCACCTCGGAGCTTAATATAAACTTAATATAAACTTGAATCAGGAATTACAAATTCAAGATATAAAGCAGACATAATTACTGAATATTTTTGCTAAATGAAATACCAGCCATCAGAATAGTAGATCAAATGCATTGTTTTGTTCAATTGTCTTCCTCTTGTAGTGCCCTGTGGCTTTCCAAGATGTCGCTGTATATTTCACCCCAGAGGAGTGGGACCTTTTGGATAACGAACAAAGAATTTTGTATTACACGGTCATGCAAGAGAATTCTGAGAACGTGACCTCCTTAGGTAAGGTTCCCGTTCCTGTAAGGCCATACAAACCTTCCTGAATGTGTCAGTCCCAAACAAAGAATCAGCCTAGGTGTAACAGGCAAATTGCATGTTTTTGTAAAGTCATCTTCCTTACTTTTAAGGTTTTTAGGAAAGCTCTGTTGAACCCTCTCCATATCCCCAAGGGCTGTTCCTGCCTCATGCTACATAGTCTAAATGAAACCCATCATTTCTGAAAATTAAGATTTGCCATTGACAATCCAGCATTGGCCAAGGAGACCAGCAGTTGAAATTTATGATGCCTGTGAAACATTGTTTTTATATATAATAACTGCACTGAGATTATTATATGCGCAATGAGTGAAAGATTTGACTTACCCACTATGGATGGTAAAGATGATGACAGCCTTGGTTAGAGAAAACCTATTAAGTTTAATGCTGATTGGAAACCCCTTTACTGACTTTTTGCATGAAACAGGAAAGAATTGGAAATAATTATAATTATTATATAAATGATTATATAATAATTATATATTTGATGATTATTTAAAAAATAGTTGATACTAAAATTGTAATTGAGAGAATAAGAGGTTAAATTACATTTTTAAAACTGCTTTAAAAGAAAATGAAAAATCACTTCTTTATAATTTTCTTTCATTTTATCCGTACTTCTGGCTTTGTCTTTTTCTTATCTCTTTCCTTCTTTCCTCTTCTTTTATTCTAAATCTTCATTTTTGTTAGTTCTTACCTTCTTTAAAACTTTAATAAAGATCTTTTTTTTAAAAGGACTACCTCAGCCAACAGTGGCTGGAAATTAGCATAGACACTGAAAGGGAGAGGATGTCAGGAACACAAATAGTGAATTAAATAACCTAAAAAAGAAAATGTCATAGATTTCTATCCCAGAAGCTAAAGCTTACTTGGGTCTCTCTATTTTATCAACAACCCTGTATGGTAGTTTGAGCTCAGAGAGAAGGACGGATGCTAGGTCACTGGGAGTTTCCATGGCACAGGTAGATTTTAACTTGGTTCTCCCCAAGTCTAATCCATTACTTTTACTACACTATACTAGTAGACAATTCTAACCTATTCAGTTCTTCGTGTTGTCTGAGGTTGGTTGATTTCTTACAAATATCCCTGAGGGAACCAACAGACTTGGTATCATTGTTGCATACTGCAGGAAGCAGCACCAGAGAAACAATTAAGAAAGAAAAAAATACCCTGATCGAGGCACAATCAAGAAAGCAACTTAACCCCAACCAAGTTTCTATAAACAACCAGCATATACCACGCACTCATGCACTGATGATGATATCTTGCCTGGCAAATAAAATGCCTGCAGAAAAACAACCAAGTTAAGAGGTCCAAGAAATAAACAGTTCAACGATGAGCCACACATCTTCACTACTATAAGTAGTTCTTGCTTAGTGACAATTATTGGGACCGGCAAGTCTGTCACTAAGCAGCATAGTCACTAAGCATAACACATGACCGTGATGAATTTAGGACTTCAATTCTCATTCGGTCATTAAGCAAGTAACCATAAGTTATAAAGCAACATCATGTGGCCATGATCTGTCAGTTTCTGCATTGACTCTGCTTGTTGGAACCTGGTTGTGAAGTGCACAAATAGTGATCACATGACTCTGGGATACTGCAATGATTATAAATACTGTCCACTTGGCGAAGTTCCTGAATGGTTATGGTGATGACACTGCAACGGTCATAAATGTGAGGACTTACATAAAATGTAAGTTATTTTTTTCAAATGCCAATGCCAAAGTGGCATTGTCACTTTGAATAGTTGAACTGGGCATTAAGGGAGGTGTTGAAATTTTAAGCTAACTAAATAACCAGCTGGACCCAAGATATTTTATTGTGTTAAATGGCTATAAAAGAATCAATAATCCTCTTCTCTTTTATTGTGTTTCTTTCCCTTGCTCTAGAGCTCTTAATTTCCAAACCAGATCCATATCTCCAGCTTGACTGGGGAGAAGTATCACAGATGGCTGATCTCCAGACAGTGAAAGGAAAAGACACTATTGATCAAGGGATTGTAAATTGTGAGGACGTAACTGCGGTTGGTAAGAAGGTCTTTCTTTTTTTTTGACAAAAGAATCCTTTGGTTACATTTTATTGGATCATACAATTTATTTATTTTTTAATTCAAACATTTTAAATCTGTCTACTGCCCAGACCCAGGGCGGTTGGGAGATACATCTAATTGATCAGAATATCTTCAAATACATAGGTTTTAGCTCATGTATGTGATGACATATTCCTTTTCTTCCATTAACATACAGTACTGCCCAAAATTGTGGAAGCCTTTTGGGAAAAGTGTACAGTATTTTTGAGGTTTGATGGCTAATAACACCACTCTCATCACTCCAAATAACACTGTCCCATTGTTCCTCTGTTCAGGTAGCATGGGTTTTAGCCTTTGTTTGAGAGATAAAAGTGGCTTTTTTCATGGAATTCTAGATTTTAGGCCAAATTCCTGCAGTCTGCGCCGAACAGTCCTTGCACTCAACTTCACATTGCATTGCGCCATTTCATCTTGTATACACCCAGATGATTTTCTTCTGTCGTGTGGGCACAGTCTCTTAATTCTTCTATCATCACTTGCTGTTGTGCACCTTTTCCTGCCTTTACCAGTGTGGTTTTGGAGTGACTGAGTCTCCTTATACTTCTTCAAAAACTTAGAAATGGTTAAGTTTTGGTTAAGTTTTCACCAATTTTTCTTCTAATTTCTTCATAACTGTAGCATTGTTCACTTAATAATACTATTTTACATCGCTTTCTGGGCGAACAGTCAACTCTTTGCACCATTACTTTAATTTTATTACATTCTACAAGCTCACTAAATGAAAGAACACAGAAAAACCCCAACCAACTTGATAGCAATCACATAACACACTGACAAATATCCTCCTCTCAGCTTCAATACATGACATCAGTAACTGAATTCTACTGTGAACTGATTGGCTCATTGCCAAAACAAAATGATACCTGATTGGCTCTCGAAACACTCATGCTCATTGGCTCCAATAAGATGAAAGAAAGCTACCTGATATCAACCTAAGCAAGTTGTGCTTCCTTTTTCTGGTTATTTGGCTGTAATGTTTCATAGAATACAGATAATTGAACAAACTTGGTTGCATTACATTCTTGATTAAATTATCTTTCCATTGATATATAATTTTATGGTACTACTCTAAAAAAAAGTGGTGTTATTAGCCACCAAACCTCAAAAACACACTTTTCCCAAAAGGTTTCCACAATTTTGGCCACTACTGTAGTTGTAACTGTTGCCCTGCCAATTTCATTACCTTCCACTTTCAACCACCTGAATTGGCTGTAATAAATCAGAGAATGTCTCTGAGGGTTAACCACTCAGCCATCCTAATGAACACCTTCAGCAGAATCAGGGGGACATTCAGTAATAGCCATTCCAATTCATCAGCCCCCTGCCAAAGCCTGTTTTAATTGGCCCATTGTGGCTTCAGTAACTCTAAGTCCCAGTAAGTCTAAACTCCACCCAATAAGCTTGTCTTTTCCAGGTGGCCATCACATAATGTACATCTTTAGAGCTTGATGCTTTTAGATTTACAGAAGAAATCTATTTTCCTGCAGTGTTTCCAGTATTTCCTCTGCATCCTTATTGTTCTTGCAGAAAATGTGGATACAAGAAAGAATCCTCATCAAGAGAAGCTTGGAGCGGAGCAATTTCATGAACCATTGCAGTGGGATGTTTCCTTCGATCCTAAACATTCTGAAAAAATGGGGATCAAATCCAGAAGGCGACAGGAGTTATCACCGGAGTTATTACAACTTTCCAAGGCTAACAAGAAAATGCCTAGAAGTAACTCCCGATTAGCTACTATTGCAACAAGAAAAAAATATGGATGTTATGAGTGTGGAAAAAGGTTTGATCAGCCGTCACATGTTATTAAACACCAGAGGATCCACACAGGAGAAAGGCTATATCCATGTAATGAATGTGGGAAACGTTTTAATAAGCAGTCTAATCTTAATGTCCATTTACGGCTCCATCGTGGAGAGAAACCTTATAGCTGCCCTGATTGTGGCAAAAGATTCAATGCCAAATATCATTTACGTGTACACCACAGGATACACACAGGGGAGAAGCCTTATGTATGTGAAGACTGTGGGAAAAGATTCCCTGTTAAAGCTTCCCTAAATAAGCACCAACGAATCCATTCAGGAAACCCCAACCCGGTCATACCATCTGAGATCAAATCAGAAGGCAATACCCAGGCAGTATTACCAGAAGTGATACAGGTGTGCACAGTTCCTGATACAGAAAAAATAGTTAAAATTATCAGTACCAATTCCCCAATAGAGATAGCAGTGTCAAACAGGAATTATGTCTGTTTTGAATGTGGAAAACGTTTTGAGCGGCCTTTACACCTTACTAAACACCTGAGGATTCACAAAGGAGAAAGGACATATCCATGTATTGAATGCGGGAAACGTTTTAATAAGCAATCTAACCTTACTGTCCATTTACGTCTCCATACTGGAGAGAAACCTTATGGCTGTCCTGAATGTGGCAAAAGGTTTTGTACTAAATCTCATTTACTTGGACACTATAGGATGCACACAGGGGAGAAGCCATATGAATGTGAAGTCTGTGGGAAGAGATTCCCTGTTAAAGCTTCCGTAAATAAGCACCGCCGAATCCATATAGGAGACCCCAAGCTGTCCAAACCAATTGAGATCAAATCAAAAGGCAATACTCAGGCAATATTACCAGAGGTGACACATGCAATTCCTGTACCAGAAAACTTCATCGAAAATATAAGTAAGAAGCCCCCAATAGGAATTACAGTGTCAGATAGGAATTTTGTCTGGTGTGAGTCTGGGAAAAGTTTTGATCAATCTTCACACCTTACTACACACCAGAGGATCCACACAGGAGAAAAGCTATATCCATGTAATGAATGTGGGAAATGTTTTAATAAGCAGTCTAATCTTAATGTCCATTTACGTCTTCATACTGGAGAGAAACCTTATGGCTGTCCTGATTGTGGCCAAAAATTCAACATGAAATCCCATCTACAAGGACACTATAGGATCCACACAGGTGAGAAGCCATTTCAGTGTGAAGACTGTGGGAAGAGCTTCCGGGTAAAATCTTGTCTAACTAGGCATCAGCAAATCCATACAGGAGAAAAGCCATATAAATGTCTTTCCTGAGGAAAAAAAAATCAGCTAATTAAACACCAGCTGTTTCACTCTGGGAAGAAAAATTGTATGTGCTTTGAATGTCAGAATACTTTTTGCAACAGATCAGATTTTATTAAGCATGAAAGAATTCACACATGAAAAAAACCCTTGTCTATGTTGTTATAAGCACTGGAAATGCACTGGGAAATATTTCCATGCAATTTTTATATGATTATTTTCCAGGAATTCACTAATAACTCTCTTGCAAATGCTTTTATGGAGTCAGAGGGAAGCAGTGTGCATTTGGAACTTAATTTTTGTGTCCATCTTCTATAAGAACTGCAGGCCTCTTGTTTAAAATGCATTTTTTAGGATTGGCCTGAAGGAGCTTCATAAACAGTAGACATTCCATGCAAAAGCATTGATATCATGCTGGATGGCTTTGATTTTCCTAGGAATAAATGGCACTATCTTCCAGATAAGTATTTCTGCACTCCAGGATAATCTGAAACTAAGTAATAGTTATTGCTGTTCTCTAAGAAAACCTCATTTGGGACTATGACAAACCCTTAGATTAATTTTGCATTTGTTTCCCACTCAAGCATGGCTATTTTATGGAAGCTTGTCTTGAAATGAATGAGACACTTCATAAAAAAATATTCTAAATCCAGTAGCGGTAAGGCAGAAGAAGCATTTAAGACTTTCCTTTTTGCTCAGCGGGATTCAAAATGAGATGTATGAAATTTGCACAGGTTGGACAAAAATCAAAAACTGACAGATAGAAATGTAGCTTCCACTTCAAGATGCTGCTTCGGGAACATCAGTCGAAAAAGAAAGTCCCCTTCTTCCTGAGTTTTGATTTCACCCAACATGCTTAACTGAGTCATGAGAGGTAGAGTGTTGTGTGAACAGAAAAACTGGTATGATTGGCGCCCACCCATTAGCCCTAAGAAAGTTTATTTTTAAATCAAGCAGTTCTAGTTTTCTGGAAATCAAGTAGCGCATGCGTGAATGCACAGAACACACATTGTTTAAGCTGGATTGTCTACGCAGCTGACCTGAAGGTTAAATAATATGTCTATCTTCCGTAGCCTAGCGCTAGAGTCAACTTACAAGACACGAACATTCTAGGCATTCCATCTTAGTGGTTCTTTTGGCTTTTACCACCAGAGTCACATAGAAACACTGAAAAAGAGACAGAACATAGTAGATATTTTCAGGCCCCTAATGTTGTCCATGGTGGATTGGTGGTGATGATGCCAGTGCAAGATCTCCCCTCCAGCAAAACAGAAGCCCAGGAATCCTGGCCTTTTTGGCAGCAGCTGGGAAGACTTGATTTAGATGTAGTGGCCAGAAAGCTGGTGCGCCCCAAGCAATGAATGGAATGGAGGAAAGTAACTGGGTGAAGGACACCAGTCAGCAGGGTTGTCTGAAAATGATCACCAGTTTCCACCAAGTCTTGCACTGTTGAGGCTCGCGTACTTTTGTAGAAGTCCAATGGAGAATATTAACAATTATTTCCATTTTCTTGTTCTACAGTCATTCTGATTTTTTTTTTAAGTGACAACTTTTCAAGATCAGGTAAAGTTGTAAGAAACGATTTGCCCCAAAATAATCAACTGTCATTTTTTTTTTAATGCACATTGAAGCCAGTTAAACCTGGTTTTTCCACTATCTCCTGCAATACTGTTTGTTGCTAAGTGCTGCTGTTCAAGGTAGGCTAGATGTGGGGGTGATAAAGAATTGTTACTCTTTTATTCTGGGTGGGGTGGGGAATGTGACATACTGGCAGAATAATTAGGCATTTTCTGAATATTTGATCCACTGAGCCCCAAAGGAATGATGCCATTCCTGAAATCAATAGTAAACTGCATGCAAGGTACATGTTTTAAGAATAAAAGAATAAAATATTGTAGTTGCTCCAGCAGTTCTCTGTACGCAGCCTTTCCTGAATGTGCTTCTTACCTGTAGGTTCTTTAGCTGACTTCAGATTGTTGGAAAACATCTTGCTAAATGTTCAAGGCTTCTAGTCCAGTGATTTGCCTCAAGAGAGCCTGCTCCTTGAAGTGGGCATAGTAAAAAGAGAGATTAAGATACAGATAGCTATAAACACTGGCTAGAGTTTGCTCTCTTGTGCGGCTAGTCCCTACAACCTTGGTCTGAAACACCCTGTTTTTACCTTCAGAAAGCCTTTAAAAACCTGGATTTTTTTTTTCTAGGCTTGAGGGCCTGGATATTGGCAGAAGCCAGCTTGCATTCTTGCCCTGGGCTGATGTGGTTTATTCTTTGTCTGGCATCCGTTGGTTCTTGTTGTTTTTCTATTATTTTTATATGTATGTTTCAGACGTTTTGTTGGTTAGTCACCCAGAGCTATTTGATAAAAGAAATCTATATAATAAACTAATAAACAAGCTAACTCTTGGAGATGATTTTCAATTGACTCTGAACTTTGACTAACTCATAACCTTTGAGATATGAAAAGTCTTTGACGCACTTTGCATCAGGTTTTAGAATATGGAGCAACAATCCTGTCTTTTAGGATGCCTAATCTACCATTGCTGGGAATCATAGGTACAGAATAATACTATGGAATGGAATTATGGAATGTGGGAAAGACCTTGGGAGACAAGGAGAGGCTGCCTATGGAATGGCCAGATAAGAGGGATCTTAGACTACAGCTGGATACTGAGTAGAGCAAGAGACTCAGAAAGGACCCTCCTCCCTAGTTTCTCAGGCTATAAAGGAAATGTTGGGAGGACTGTACTTTCATATTTGTAAGCTTCTGTTAACGTAGCTTTTCTGCTTGTGCTTCCTGTGTGGTCTGCCTGTTAAGGCTGACATCATGCGCCAACCATTCTCCAGCTGCAGGCTATGCTCTCTCTTATCTGACTATTCCCTCGGCTGCATTTCTTTGCCCCGTCTTCCAAGGTCTGTCACATAATGTACTTTAGCTCTTGATGCTTTCAGGCTTACAGAAGAAATCTATTTTCCTGCAGTGTTTCTAGTATTTCCTCTGCTTCATTTCTTTCTTTAATTTAGAATTGTCACCCCCATATCCATATGACAGCTTTCATAACAGGGAATTTGACAGAAGAGAGCAGAGGGAAGGATTCTGCAGTCTGAGGAAGAGTAATCTCAGGCATTTTTGTCCAGGTGAAGTGTTCGGTCAACTCTTTTTGAAGTAAATTTAGGAGGCTCAGAATCCGTGAAGATATGATTGGGAGCTATGCTGTCTCTTTATCTGACTATTCCCTAGACTGCATTTCTTTATCCCATCTTCCAAGGTCTTTCCTGTATACCATTGCATACCAGCAGCATGTCTCATGAAATTATAAGTCCTAAAGCAGAGAAGGACTTGTACATTAATACTGCAGTCCCAAACATTTCTGGCTCCATGGACTGGCAGCAGCAGTTGTGGCTGGGGAGGAGATGGTTTCACAAGCACAGCCTAGTTCTCATGCATGTGCAAATGAAGCTTTGCACACTTGGCCACCCCTTGTCCCAATGGGCTGCAGCCCCAAGTTTTGGGGACCCCTGTATTAATGCACCTGAATGCCTCCCATTCTGCGGTTTCAAAACTGAGGTATAAGAAGATCCTGAATATGAAATTCCTTTGTTGCACTAGGTGTTTTGAGCTGGCTGAGCATGTCCTTGTCTGGTGCCTGCTACATAAAGGCACACATTAATTAGTTCCCCACAATGGAACATCATCCCCCCTGAAATTAGATTGGCTTGGGTCCCTGAGTGTGAAATAGAGCCCATTTTTTGAATCGATAATTATCTGGCTGCTATGTATCTTATTTGTATTTTTGATATTGTGTATTTTATGTATTTTACTTTATTTTATTGTAAACCCCCTAGTGTCATATAAAAGTGAGATGGTTGGCTACATACATTGAGTGGATGGATGGATGGATGGATGGATGGATGGATGGATGGATGGATGGATGAATGAGCAAGGCCAACAGGGCATGCTGATCAGGCACATTTGCAAATTGAACTGATTGACTATATTTCTTCAATAACATCCAAAATGCTTCTTTGTGTGTGTGTGTGTTTTGTGCTTGTGTTTATAAAACCCATCCGGAATTGATTAGGAAAAAAAGATTTAGCAACTTTGCTAAATTTTCAGGTGCTATTATATAAACTTCTATTTATTGCAATCAACACTAAACTGATAATCTCTTATTTTAGATGTATAGTTTATTTCTACAAAAACTATTTTATAACCTTGTACCATAGTATTTATATTTTCTCACATACAGTTTATGTTAGTATTATTATGAAGGTGTAATATTTTACAATATTAAGCTACAATATTAATCTTCAGTTATTGTTCAAATGGATGTAATTGTTATATCCTCATGGTTTTATGTTATCTTATGCTGGCCTGTGACCAAAATAAAGACTCTCGTTATTGTTGAAATCATTCTAGTACAGCCTTCCTGATGATCTATATTGGTCTAGAGACTCTAGATCATTAAGAGTTTGGTTAAACCAGATTTAGGAAATAGATTTAGTTCATGTTAATTTAAAGGAACAAAGGTGCCAATTCTGTTCATTGCAAAAGAATAACCAATAGCTATTAATGGCATTTCTTGGTTCAAAACTTCCTAAATTATATTTCCTCATGTGAATGTCTCCAGATGTATACACAATTCCCATCTCTTTCTTTTGGGGAAGAAATTGTTGTGCAACAAAGAGGGCAAATATGTGTGATGGGTCTCATTTTGCATGCTTGCTTTTATCTGCACAAAATATTATATATATATTATGTTTCTTGTTCATGAAAGGCAAAGAAGTAAGAGTTAGGAACATCTATATGTATTTGTTTACTACTATTACTGCTGCTGCTACAGTAAGAACATCAATTAGAAGTAGGGCTACTAGATAAACCCTCTAACTTCTTTTTTTCAAAATTCTCTTAACCTGTCTGTTCTATCCTTTCCTATTGGTCAATGGACACGTGTGATGTCACAGCCCTCTTTAGTCTCCTATGTGGGAGAGGGAGAGCTCACAATACTTATTATGAAGTGTTGGGCTTTTCGGGTACTACTGTTAACTCTCAAGATAAAGCATTGTTCTAGCTGACCAATCAAAGGGCAAAGGACTGGTCCCTCATTTGAATACAAGTCAGTATATCACAGAAAAGGGAGAGACATTAGTGAGGCACTTATCACTACAAACTTCAGGTGAGCATAAGCACAGAAGATTGAAACAATGGCTATTGTCCAAGCCCAAAAAAAGTTACAACCTCAGAAGAAATTGAGACAGAAACAGAAGAGGAAACAAGGAAGAAATCGGCAACGAAGGAACTTGGCAATCAGTCAAATCAGGAAATGTGAGAGTTTTGAGGCTAAGATTTTGCCACCTCTTTTCCTTTCCCAACGAAAGATGCCTCTGTCAATGAAGGGGAATAAAAAGGCAGTCTTTGCACAACGATACCTCCTGGCAACACAAGACGGGGAGCAACAGTGCTACCTCAGCAATTACGTGTCCTCCCAAGCCAGCATGGGCATCAGTGAGGTGTATCCAGCAATTGTGTGGCAATGCAAACCCCCTGTGGTGAAATGGCCAGTGACAGTGAGACATCAGCAGCAAAGTGCCCTCACCACCCACTTGTGCCAAGATGACCCACAAAGATATGTCTTCAGCAGTGCCGTACCCTCGCCAGTTATCTGTGGCAAGATGGGGACCAAACTCTGCACTCTCACCACTAAAGATCTTCAGTACGAAGTGAATGAGATGATATCCAGGCAGTTGATACCATGCTTGTTTGCCAGTGACCCTAGCATCTCTCCTTATTAGCAGAGTCATCACGTCCTTCCTCCCTGGCTGGCCTAAATTAGTCTCTGAAGGAGAGAAGGAAGAGTACAAGTGGCCAGCCTGAGAAAAATCCCATCTTTCACCCAATGGAAGACCATCTAAGGTACCTCCCAAACCCAATCATTTTATGACAACAATCTTGCCACCTACAATAGTCAAGGAATATAGCAGATCTTCACACAGAATGGCCTTGAGAAGGAAAATCAGCCAAGCAGAGGACACAGTTTTCATTAGAAAAAGATCTTACTCCTCAGGGTGTTGTACTTCCAAACATTCATATTGTGACTGAAGAATTTCCCTTCAGAAACAGCAAAAGCAACTAGTTATTGACATACAAATAAAATGGGATTTAGAATGAGTGACACCTGTTTAACAGTGTTATGTATCTTGAGCATGTTTATTGCAAAATTTGGGGGTTTGCATACGTTGTTTATGGTTCTAGCACCTTTCCCCAAATTCACATCTTCTCAAGCATTCTAGATGACTGACACATGTGAGTTTTGCCCCTTAAATTTACAAACATACATGTACAGCACATAGTACTACGCTCTAACTTTCTACCATGAATTAACTTTGTGCTAGTGGTCATTTGTTCCGATTACAATAAAAGTGAAAAGGGTTGATATTCTGTCTTTTTCATATTAGCAGGTGTAACAAGCCAGGGGAGGAAATCCATTATTCCAAGATGACAGATACACATACTGAAGAGAAAAATAGTGTGTTTTACTGCATATAAAAATGCCATGCTCTTTATTTAGCAAGATCTGGGTTATAATAAATTCTGCAATGGCAATTCACTTTTGGTACCAATAACCACCTTGAGTTGCCATGGGCGAATATAAATTCAATATAAATTCAATAAATAAATATTTAAATAGTTAACCTCCAATTACCTCAGAATTAGCCTTGTAATTTTCCCCTCCCAATAACAGGATTTTGAGTCGATTTCCCCATGAATTTTTAATCCCCGGTTATGCAACAATTTCCTGGTGAACAAGTTCTCTCTTTGTATTCCGGCAAACCATTTATCCCAAATGATATAATTGTTTCGAAGTGAACTTTTAATCCCAATGACACGTCCACTAGCTGATTTTGGCATGAAAATGTCTTGTGGAAAATTACTTCAAATGCATTCCATACCTCGATCTACATTAGTGTGGCATACAAGATATAGATTGTAGTTTAGAGGCACCACCCCAGAAAAAGTAACATGAGTATAAAAATTACAGTTAAGAAGATATATAACAATTATAATGGCCTTGAGCCCAGAAGTCAATGAGAAACTGTTCTGGAACCCAGAGTCCCATGGAAAACTTAGAAATACAGAAGAGAAGAACCTTAAACTCAGACTTAGAATAACTTTGTCACTTTGAGTGTGTAAGAAGTTAGCACCCACCCCTTTCCTAGAGGAATGAAATATTTTGGGAAATATTAAAAAGGCAGAATATTATGTTTCCCTGGATGAGAAATGGAGAAGCATGTTTTAAAGACGAAGCAGCTCCCATCTTCCTACCCGCACCCTTTGTCAAGAGGCCAGGGCAGAAACTCAATCTTTGTCAATGGACCATCATCTGCAACACAATAGGACCCATCTAGCAACAGAAACTCACCACATGGCACCTGGGAAGATTACATCAGCCAGCAAGGCTAGCTAAGACCCCCACCCCCTGGGAGTCTGAAAACCAATCAGGATATTCTTTCTGGGCCCCAGGAAGTTCAAAGCCAGAGAGGGCATAAAACCTGGGGACTCGCTGTGTCTCGCCCCTTTTCTGTTCAGGAACTCAAACCATGTGATCCTGTCCACCATTAAACCATCTTTCCATGCAGTCTCCCTGTTTCCAGTGTCTTTTTCCCCACTTGGAGCTGAACCTAGAAGGATATTTCTTCCTACAAGTGTACACTAATCGGCATACATTAAAATGAAATTTCATTGTGTACAAGGGTCTCAAAGGGTCTCCACCTCTAATATACATTACATAAACATGACTAAATAAATAAATAAACAAATACAAAATTATGCATATACCCACATATATGACATGGAGAAACAACACAGTCTAGTTCAGATGTATACATGTACATGACGTGAGAAACAAATCCTGCGAGCTTACCAAACAGATGGCATAAGGAACAAAGCTGTTACAGAATCTGGAAGTCCTGCTAGAAATATTTTGAAACCTCCTCCCAGAGGGGAGCAACAGAAACAGACTGTTAAGTGGGTGTGTGGGGTCTCCAACTATCCTTTGAACTCTAAGCATATAGCACTTATAAACAGTATCCTGAATAACGGGAAGCGAGCTTCCTATAATATTCTCAGCTGTCCTTACCACTCTCTGTATGGACTTTCTATCTGAGGCACTGCTGCCACCAAACCAAACAGTGATGCAGTTTGCTGAAACGCTCTCAGTCGTGCCTCTATAAAAAAGTGGCCAGGACAGAAGGAGAAAGATACGCTCTCCTGAGGTTCTCCTGAGGTTCAGAACCATGTTGATTGCAACAATCATTGGGTTCCTGCTTTATAAAAAAGAGGGATCCTGAACAAAGGAAAAGCAAAGATTTTTACAGTTGACAGCTATAAGGCATGAAATTTCAGGGATCAGATTTGCTGAAACAAAGATGAGCACCACCCCCTAGAGTCAGGAACGACTAGCACATATATGCGAGGGGAACCTTTACCCTTTACCTTTTTTAAGGAAGCTAGGCAGGCCCTTGTTAGTATCTCAGTTAATTCTATTATTAGGCAAAATGGTCCTTTCAGGAGGGCAGCATTGTGAAGGAGAAGGAATGTTGAGGCAATCAAGCTGATCGAGGATGAAAGACTGGGATTCCTCTAGGTTGCAACTCCCTTGTAGGTGCTGCCCTTGGGCTATTCTCTGAGTGGGTTGAGGAGACTTATTTTGATGGGTTTACAGGAGGGTTTTATCTGGAAGCAGGGAGGACCAATTTGAATCTGACAGGACTAGACAAAAACAGAAGCTCAGTTTGACCCTGCTCATGTCCAAAAAGCAGGGAGGAAAAAGGGTGAAACCTCCATGTTATTTGGTACATTTATTTTCTCCAGAACACAGTGATAGCACACTGAATTCAGAGAGGAACAAAGGAAAGTTTCGAGTACAAGAGAAGGTTGCCACTTTATGCAAAGAAGGTGTGCTTTAACATATACATCAGTCGTGGTTTTACCAAGGCCTGGCAAGCAGCAATACAAATAGGAGAAATTTAGAGGGCATGCTAGAACAATCTTCATTTGGAAAAGTCATTGCTGGGTTCTCTTGCTTTTACTCCCTGTTGCTACCAGAATTGCTGCAAGCAAGGGGTTATAGAAGGGCCTATGGAAAACACCCCGCCCCACTTTCCTTCAAACTGGAGCAGTTTTTCCAACCAGACTGGCCTGCCAGAATCTTCCTAGTGCAGTGGCCTTTGGGTTTATTATAGAAGGGGTCTGTTAATTACAATCAGCATTTTTTGAACCTTTGGCTCTATAAAACCTCAGACTCTGGAGCTAAAGAAATAATAGGAAGATTTTGAGAAACTGAGTGGTAAGGAGTCACCTAGTTTACACTGCATCCAAGGACACAATGGGAAAAAATGTTCCAAACAATCAAATTGAATATTATAGTAACGATTGATTGGTTGATTGATTGATTGATTGATTGACTGACTGATTGACGGATGAATGGATGGATGATGTGCCATCAAGTCAGTATTGACTCTTAGTGTAGACTTAGATAGACTTTCTCAATAACAATTTGTACCTAACTTGGTCTGTCAGGTCTTCTAATGTTGTACCTATCACTGCTGTAATTGAGATGATCCATCTTGCTGCTGGTCATCCTCTTCTCTTTCCTTCCGTCTTTCCCAGAATTACAGCCTTCTCCAGGAAGCTAAGTCTTTGAATCATGTGTCTGAAGTCAAATAATTGGAGCCTGGTCATTTGTGCCTCAAGTGAGAACTGGTTTGATTTGTTCGATGAAGCAATTGTTTGTTTTCTTGGCTGTCCACAATATTTTCAGGAGTCTTTCCAGCACCAAAGTTCAAAATTGTCAATATCCTGCTTCTTCAAAGTTCGAATTTTCACTTCCATAGAGTGCTACAGGGAATGCCATGGTCTGCACAATTCTGATCTATATAGTTTAGTGACATTATAGGTTTTTTAAAAAAAAAATCCTTGGCAATCAATTTGTTCATCAGTTTACACCAGTTTTGCAATAAAAATCAGTGCAAGAGACTTGAGGAAATAACAGTAATAATTTAGCAATTATTAGTAATGATTTATTTAGCAATAAATAGCCTTTATTGCTAAAAAAAAATCTGCCCAACATCAAAAGATTCCTGTGCCCGTACTTTAGGTGAGATGCATCTCTTAAACTTGAATGTGCATCATTTTCTTTCTTTACCAGTCTAGCAGAGGATTTCAGTACTGTTCCATCCAGTACTGAATTGATTACAGCTTACTTTTCACCTATCCCAAATCAGAGAAGACCTGCAGCCTAGTCACAAGGAGCCATACCATTTCCCCAGCCATTATCTGCCCGTCTACTCTCTTTTTCCTAGTCAAAGGTCCTTTAAGCCCTTATTTTCTCCTCCAACTTCAGTCTTGGAATCAGAGCATCTACCAGTCTGACCAGTGCAGACACAAACAACCATATTCCAGATACTGGCCATCCAAATAAAGACCTGCTACAGTGCTCAGAACTGTCTTCACTGTGCCTATTGTAACAAGCTAGAGAAGGGGGGAAATCCTTCTAGCGAGTTTGGATTGTTGTGGTTGTGATCTGCCCAGAGTTGTGTTTTTAATGAGTGATCATCCAAATCTTTTAAGCAAACTGGTCCCAAGAGAACAGATATGCTTAGATAAGAAGAGAAAAAGTGGACTTTATTGCAAATAAAATCATTGTGCCTTTTGTTTGGCAAGGAGGCCCAGAATATTTGCCAAAAAAGGTACTGTACAGGCATGATGCTAAACTCTGGAGCACATAGCTCTCGTTTTGCCACTGTGGTATGCGCCACCATGGTATGAAGTGGTTAGAGTACAGTACTGCAGGCTATTTCTGCTGCCTGCTGGCTGCCTGCAATTTGGCAGTTCAAATCTCACCAGGCTCAAGGTTGACTCAACCTGTCATCCTTCAGAGGTCGGTAAAATGAGGACCCAGATTGTTGGGGGCAATATGCTGACTCTGTAAACTGCTTAGAGAGGGCTGTATACTGCTTTACAGTACTTGTCTACGTGCTATTTATATTGCTATTGCTATTTCCCCAAACATTTGATTAGGACTTTGTAGGTTACACATGCTAAGATTATAGGACCCCACATCGTGCTTCTCTCTTACAGTCACTAATTACAAGACAAAACTGCTATCTTATCATGCAAAATCTATCATTATTTATGCCAGTATTTGAATATGCTGCTTCCAAGCACTCCAGAATTTCCCCTTCCAATGAAGGGGATTAAATTACCAAGTGAGCTTTTAACCCTAAATGACCTTATCAAGATTGCTAACTGAGTGTTTTATCACAGTGTTTTCTGGAAAATTCCCTCAATGCTACAGCAAGGAACTTAAGTAATAATCGTTTGTGGAAAGCAAGGAAGGTGACCTTGATGGAAATATGCAGGAACTACTACATGGGCAAAAGGAACATATTTCAAATCTAAAGCAACAAGATAACATTTGGCAATGGCTCAGGCAGACACCTCCTTAATTCACTGAAATATACTGCTCAAAAAAATAAAGGAAACACAAGCAGAAGACATCCGAGATCTGAATGAATGAAATAGCCTTATTAAATACTTTGTTTTTTACATACAGTAGTTTATATGCTGCTCAAACAACTAAAGGGAACACAAAACTACTGTATGTAACGAACAAAGTATTTAATAAGGCTATTTCATTCATTCAGATCTCGGATGTCTTCTGCTTGTACAAATACAAATCAAATAAACTAAAAAATAAACTTGTGTTCCCTTTATTTTTTTGAGCAGTGTATAAGTAGGTACAGCACAATCAGACTTGCAATATTCTATTACAGCCAGTCTCCATAACTAAAAAATATAGTTGATTTCTTGGTCTGGTCTACCTAATGGGGATGACAGTGGTTCTTCAAGCTGTCACTGTTCTCCAAATAAGTAATTCATCACATTTTATGATCTGGGTAAAAAGTGTTTATTCAATGAACAAAGAAGCATCCACTCCATTTTCTCAAACCCTGTAGAAATTAGATTTAATGCAGGGGAGCTGACTTTCACTGGGATTCATTATGTCATGCACAGACCAGGATCTGCTTTCTTCCAATGAATGCAAGACAAGAGAGGGGAAAAAACCCAACCAATTTTTTATTACACAGAAAGACTATGGTTTAACAGCAGTTAGATTCTGAAATGACATTCTATCAAATTTATTCTTCCTGTTTAATCCAAATTTTATGTCATCACCTCACCCACCTTCGCAGGTAGCAAAGAGAAACGGCTCACAGAGGCATATTATGAGGAGATGCTATCTGCTCAGGTACTATGGTTACATCTCAAAACAGAGTATTGTTCTAGCCAACCAATCAGAAGGCCAAGAGCTAGTCCCTCATTTGAATGCAAGCCGTTATATCATAACAAATGTAAAGGAGATACAGAGGCATTCATCACCAAGACACAGGAGTGAACATAGACAATTGAAACCATGGCTGCTACCTACAACCAGAAGAAGAAGAAGCAGCCTCAGCGAAGAAAGAAACGGCAGCCAAGGAAGCCGCAAAAAAAGCAACGTCAGAGCAACTTGAACACAAAGCCAGTGAAACATCCTTCCAAAACCTTTGTGCCAAAGGTGCTGCAAAATCTGTGCCAAGGAAAAGCATCCCAGCTGGCTAAGGCCAATGAGAATGCAATCTTTACCCAGCGCTGTATCCTCACAACCCAAGATGGGCAGAAGCAATGTTTCCTCAGCAACTATATGTCCTCACAAGCCACCGTGGGCCCCAGCGCTGGGACCCCAGCAGTGATATGGCCTGGCAAGGCATCCATGACAAGTTGGCCAGCAACAATGTGTACTCCGCAACACAGTTCCCTCAACAACCAGTTGTGGCAAGCTGGGCAGCAATGCATCCTCGGCAATACAGTGCCTTCTCCAGCTCTCTGTGGCAAGATGGGTAACAATGTCTGCACTCTCAGCTCCAAGGATCTCCAATACGAAGGAAACGAGATGGTGCCCCGTCAGTTGATACCATGTGTGTTTGCCAATGATCCCAATGCCTCTCCTTTTTAACCGCATGTGGATCCCTGGCTGGTCTATATAAGAGAAGAATCGGCCAGCCTGATCTTCCCATCATCCACCCTGCACCTAGGGAACCAAGAAGTCTAGCATCTGGAAAAAAAATAATGACTTTGCCCACTTCTTAAAGACTTAAACAACGTAGCCAGCCTTAAGATTTTACAAACTGCTCAATCACCAGAGGAATCCTACTTTTCACTAGAAGAAAAATCCTATTGTTTCAAAGGATGTTGGATTTTCCATCTTACCCAGCATGTAAGAAAGCTTCCTTCAAGAGGAGATAAAACAATTAAACAATTAAACTAAACAAAAACTAATAAAGTGGGATTTAGAACCAATACCTTCAATATCTTAGCAGTTTCTTCTGCATTTGTCGTTCAGTATGCAATGCAAAAGCATTGTATGTTAGAATTTTGATACTTTATTTCCTACCTGCCTACGCATGAAACATATAAGATAGCTAGCAATTATAAAGAGCCAACGTTTATAAATACAATTAACATTGCTATTATAGTCTCTAAAATTTAAAAAGGTTTTTTTTTCCCCCAAGCCTCCGTCTCAGCTAAGGCACTTTCTGCTAAATATATCTAAAAGTTGGATCTAAAGTTCTAAGAAACGGATGATTCGTACTGATAGGATAATATATTTTAGCAAGTCATTGTCCTCTTCTCCTTGTAGATGTTGGTAAATAAAGGGTTTATAATCCATTCCTTAAACTATTGTTCTTGGGTAATTGTTCCGCATATTATCCATGTGCAACAATAATTACAAAAGAAAATAATTGTGTAACTACATCATATATTTTTACATATTTGTCACAGCTGAGAACCAGTATAAGTTTCCTTGCAATGAAAAAGCTGCTTCCCTCTGCAGAATACCCCTTCTAACACCTAATGCCCTGGCTAGACCTCTTCCCCAAATATTCTAGAGAACCAAGGCAGCAACAAAGGTGGTGCTGAAGCTGGAAAGAATAAACATTTAAACACTGTTTTCTCTCCACCCAATCAATGCAGTTGTGAAATTAATTGCATTATGGGTAAGGGTGCCCAACAGTTTAGTCATTTTGAAAGGGACTATCACTACAGGTGCCAACATCACTAAACATGACTGATTCCTCAAAGCTAAGCAGGCAAGAATTTAATTACAAGTAGTCCACAAATTTAGCCATCATTGAGCTCACAATTTCAATCATAAATCATGAGTCATAAAGTGGGTCATCTATATATATATATATAAAAGTGAAAACCACTCAGGCATTAATCACGAAATCTAACCATAAAGCCTACAAACTTGAAATTTGCCATATATTGTATCTTGGCTTCTAGGTGCTCACTAAGATAGGATTTTTTGAAATGACCATCAGAGCATTAGCATTTCCTATATTATTATAACACGCTCTGATGCTAATTAGTTAGACGTTCTACTCCCCCTCCCAACTTGAAAATAACTCTGAAGAGAATGGGATAGCATAGGACAGGCTTCTGTGGGGCAAACCTCATGGAGAGAAGGGGCTAGAAAACCTGAGGGAGAGAAGGGGAGAGGAGAAGAGAGGATCTATGAGGCCAGCCTGAGGGAGAGAAGGGGAGAGGAGGGGATCTATAGGGCCCGCCTGAGGGAGAGAAGGGGAGAGGAGAGGCTTCTGTGGGGCAAGCCTGAAGGAGAGAAGGGGATAGGATAGGATAGGATCTATGAGGCCAGCCTGAGGGAGAGAAGGGGAGAGGAGGGGATCTATGGGGCCCGCCTGAGGGAGAGAAGGGGAGAGAAGAGGAAAGGCTTCTGTGGGGCTAGCCTGAGGGAGAGAACGGGAGAAGAGAGGCCGATCATAACTACTCATTAATTTTCAGATTCTAAGTTTCAATTTATCAAGCCCCATCACATAGTTTCGTAGCAAAGCACGGGTATCCAGCTAGTCACATTATGAACCTTTTTGAAGTGTTCTTTAAGTAAAAACCATAGGTGTTAAGTGAACTCATTATTCATTATGGAGCAAATTTTGCCAGAGTAAACACCAGTTTCTGGTAAAACCATCATAAATCGTGATTGTGCGACCACAGGGCATTGCAAATGGCTGTAAATGCAGGCCGATTGTTGAACACCCAAAATGTAGTGATATGACTGCAGGGCCGATGGGTATGTGAAAGTTGGAACGTCAAATCCAAGATGTAACAAGCTTTTTTGGGATTAAGCTAAACAACCAATGAGGACTACCTGTAGTACTTAAATGGAAGATTGTCAGAATAAGCTAAAAGTAAAAAGAAACGGTTCTTGAAAGAAGACAGTGATAAAGTCTATTTTTCAACCAGGTAAACAACATAGGAATGTCCAATAATTGAACTGAATTGATGAAGCCTCTAACTTTATCTTGTAAATAGACTGGGTAAATCCATACCTTCATCAAGGAGATATTTATCAATTGTTACTAGATAGTGGCTATTTATTACCTCTAAGCGGTAGGAAAAAGCTTGTATTAACTATTAGCAATTAGGGAGCAACAGCTATTCATTTTTGCCCAACCTTGCCAGCTTCCTGATTGCATCTGGTTGCCTACTATATGCTATAGTTTGCTGAACTAAATGAACCCTTAGTGTTAAGGTTCTCCAAATGTAGTTGATTTCTTGGTCTGGAGTTAGATCACTGGTAGAAACAAATGGCCAAGGCAATTTCAATTCTTAGCAAAACAATTCTTACAGAAGCAAAACAGCAAGTTATTATGTCCCAGAAATTCTACCCATTCTATTATTATATCCCTACATTCCTCCCTTTTAATTTTAGGACAGGATGTGTCCTGCCAATGGTGGACGAGGGGTATATATTTAATGGGGACAGTTTGGAGGACCATGATATTCACCAGTTTATCAGGAAGGGTAGAAGACACTATGCGTTGGATTAAAGGGATGAAACAGAGGAGGAGAAGGAGACCTCCAAAGTTTAACAACACAAGAAATCCAATCCTTGTCCAGTCAGAGAAGAGACTGCCAAATCAGGTGAAGTCAACTGGCCCAGTCCAAGTATGCACTGGAACGTGTGCGACCTTTTATACTTTGGCAGTTTTCTCCTCTAAAGCTTGTCCTTGGTGATCTATTTGCAAACATCTATTTGCAAACACAACAGTTTGTGAGATTAAATCTTCCACACACCCCTACTAGTTTTGCTAACAAATAGTGTAAAGCAAATATATTCTGGGATATTGCTGTTTTAAACAGAATATGCTGTTTAGGTATGAAATGTAGAGCAATAGCAGTTGCCTTAGTTATTATTACAAGCATTGCCTGTAATCTTATAATTCTATTCAGCATATAAATGGGAGTTCTATAACCATACATTCCAGCTTCTGCCCAGGTGGTTGGTCTGTATACCAGAATTATTCTGTCTAGAGGCCAGTCATCTTTCTGTGGCCTACTTCCTCATAAACAGATTCACCCAGTTGGTCACCTTGTTGTATGGGCAATAGAAAAAAGGAAGAAGAAGAAAAGGTTTCACAGTTCCTAATACACATGCTTCATACCATCACATAGTGTTGTGGCCCATATGTGGCCTGTGCAGCTAGTAGCTGATTCAGATAGCGAGGAGGCTGGTGTGGTGCTGCGCCAGCAGCCTGTGCAGCTGGCACTCAAGACGGACAATGAAGAGGCTGGAGAAGATGTGGTGTCAGAGGCGGGGATTCAGCCAGGGCCTTCAGAACCTCCAGAAGCTCCCATAAGTGAAGAGGACGAAGAGGAGGAGTCTCTTCTCGATGCACGGGCATGCAGAGCTGCCAAAAGGCAGGAGTGGCTCCTCAGGAGGAGGTCTCCTTGAGAGTAAGGCTTGGGGCTAATTGGCCACTCCTTTAGCCTATTTAAGGAAGAACGCCCACTGAAGCAATTGCAGGGAACAACTTAGTTCACATACCTTCGTGCCTTGATCTTAGTTCTTTGCAAATTGCTTCTGGGCTTTCTGCCAACCAGAGTAAGATTAAGTTTATTTATTCTTTGGATTCTTGCAGGCTGTTAAGAAAGTTAATTTGTTTGAAGAAAAAACTGATTTTATTTTAGTAAACTAAGGTTTTTAGAGACTTTGTGTGTGCTGCGTTCTTTGGGGTCCGTAGCTGGGGCAGAACACATAGGTAAACTTTCCACATCCAAGATAAGCCATCTGGAGCATGCCAATTAAGAGTTACCAAATCCGTCCATAATCCACTCAGTCTAGTTATATTGTCAAATGGGTTACTAGGTTATGTCAGGTTAATTCCAGACTGAAAGGTGACAGTAAGCGAAGAAAACACCCTTGCTTGTAATATATGATTTTTCACACTTATAATTGCATTATATTCTCCTCCTATAAGTCCTACGCATAAGAAAATTATTCCCAAATATTGAACCATTGCATTAAATCAATACATTTTATATTGTCAGGGATTATGATATCACTCTCTCCTAGGACTACTGTGTTCAAGTTAAGTTTTTAAAAAAAAAGTTTTTTTTTAAATTTGATTTATATGCTGCCCTTCTCTGGAGACTCAGGGCGGCTTACAATGCGTTAAGCAACAGCCTTCATACTTTTGTATATTTATACAAAGTCAGCTTATTGCCCCCACAAACTGGGTCCTCATTTCACCTATCTTAGAAAGGATGGAAGGCTGAGTCAACCTTGAGCCTTGGAGAGATTCAAACCAGCAGTAATTGCAGGCAGCTGTGTTAATAACAGGGTGCTTAGACCACTGTACTATCAAGGCTCTTGATCTGATTCAATGTCCCAATATATAGAGTTTATATGGGGAGCAATCCTTTGCACATTTCCACAATCACAGTGTCCCACTCTTCCCCATAGGCATGTATCAGTTCACAATTACAACAATAATAACAACAACATTCAGTGACACAGTTACAATCACAAAACCAACACAATCTGTAGAGTGCGAAGTTCCACAGCTGCTTTTGGGATCTTCAGATAGAATAACATAGGCCACCACTCAGGCCGGAAATACCAAAAAGTTGCTACTCCTGCAACAAAATCACGAACGAAACCCATGCATACCACAATGACCATGTCAGTTTTTGGAAATGTTTATTCTCAGCGGGTCTTCTCCAGGAATCACTTGCCACCCTTTAAGTTCTTCCATTGGTCCTTTTACACAGGTGTAGTGGTTTGACCCTTTGTCTTTAGTTCGGACTGCTGTTTCAGTGGTCAGCAGAACATTGCTCAAAAAGCACCAAAGGCCCTACAGTTCAACCCCGAGCTACAAATATTCTCTTCTGTAAGTCTCCATGACATGACCTTCCCCTGTCTAACCCATGAGAGGGACACCCCAGGGGGGAAATCAGTGGTGAAATCTGAACCAGTTTGCTACAGCTTCGCTGGCCATGCATGCGCGCTGCGCCAAGCATGTGCTACGCATGCATACATGCGCAGTTTACACCAACGCGTGTTGCACGCACATGCACACTGCGTGCCAAAAGGAGGCTTGGGAAGGTAAGTAGAAGAGGGGAGGGGATCAGCTGTGGCACGCGATCTTGGGAAACTTTTAAAAAACTTTTTTAAAGCATTTTTTATTACCGGTTCGGGCGAATAGATAGTAAAAATGCTTTAAAAATGTTTTTAAAAACTGTGCCAAGCGATCATAGGAACCTTTTTTTGTTTTTTTACTTTTTTAAAGCATTTTTTTTACTACCTATTCACCTGAACGGGTAGTAAAAAATGCTGTAAAAAATAAAAAAAACCTATTCTATCAATGGTTAGATAAAAGAATATGGAAAGAGCCTTGGTAGTACAGTGGTCTAAGGCACCCCGTTATTAAGCTGGTTATTAAGACCAGCTGCCTGCAATTACTGCAGATTCGAATCTCGCCAAGGCTCAAGGTTGACTCAGCTTTCCATCCTTTCTAAGGGAGGTAAATTGAGGACCCAGTTTGTGGGGGCAATAAGCTGACTTTGTATAAATATACAAAAGGATGAAGGCTATTGCTGAGCACATTGTAAGCCGCCCTGAGTCTCCGGAGAAGGGCGGCATATAAATCAAATTTTAAAAAAAATAATGAAATATGGCAGAGACTTTTACAATACAAGAAGTGCAGAACTATGTGAAACATAACATATAAGATGTATTATTATTGGATAGATATGAATGTTATATTAAAAATTAAAGCAAATTTTAGAATACTTTGAATGATAATGAGGGAAGAAATAGTCAGTCAAATAAATGATTAATGAGGATAACAATATAAAGATATATATTAGGTCGATGATATGAGAATCTAGGTAAATTGTAAATTGTAAGCTATGAATTTGGTGAACGATGCACAAAAGACTTGTAACCAACTGACACACTGTTTGCAATTGAAGATGATTTTATGTTTGTTTGTTTAAAAATAAAAAAAAAAGTAAAAAAAAAGTTCCCAGGATCCTGCCTCGTTCAGCTGATTGTTGGAACTTTTTTTTACATTTTTTTACTACGGGTTCTTCACCCATTCAAGGGTGCGTGGCTATAATTTCAACTCCAGGGACAAATGACATCACAAGTATTCATGCAGAGCAATATTGATTTTTTTTCTCAGAAACCCTTCCCACTTTTAAAAATGATGGAGGACCCCAAAAGAACCCGAGTGTACGTGTGTTATATATTTACTGTATTAAAATTAATTTTTTAAAAATTAAAGTTGCCACCTTTAGAGAAATTGCATTGTGTAAAAACAATAATAATAAATCAGTAGGTTATTTATTAACTTAAATAAAACCGTACAACCTGTATTTTTAAACAATACTAATCATAAGAAGAGCGGCTTTGTTCTACATTGTTGTAAATATCTTCAATACCTGACAAATAATTTTGATTTTGCAATTATAGCTAACGGAGTAAGAGGAAAGAGCGGTTAGCCAGACCGCGTTTTCCCCATTTTGTTCACAAGGAAGTGTGACTGGGTTTGGTTTGTGCAACATTAACGCTGCCTTTTTTTCTCCGTAATATCCAAAAGGCGACGCCTTGTAACAAGGAAGGGGAGCGCCTCCAAATTCGGGGAGGGATCCCCAACACGTTCACAAATGAATTAGCATGGGAACAATTAGGTAACTACTTTCAGAAGCCTCATTTCCCCAGATGTCAGGATGGCCGAGTGGTCTAAGGCGCCAGACTCAAGGATCGCTCCTTTCCCAGTGTTGGGTGTTCTGGTCTCCGAATGGAGGCGTGGGTTCAAATCCCACTTCTGACATAAACCTTTTTTTCCTCCCTACCCCAAATCTCTCCCTTTTAGGGTTCGCTATAAACTTCTGCAGCAAATGCCAGGAACGATCAGACCCTCTTCCCAGCGGAAATGTTTAACATTAAAATCTCAAAGGTTCCCGCCCCAAACTCAACTTCCTCGCAAGCGCCATTGCGCAGGCGACAATACGGCAGCCTCTCCGTTTCCAAAGAGAGCTACAGGATTTCTATTGCCCGATCACACCCGCAGACTGTTGCTCTCTTTTATTTAGCAAACAGCTCGAACACCAAGCAACACTCGACTTAGGAAAAACGGGGGCCAAAGAAAACCAGCAGCCCTGCAGATATCGCAGCTGAACCTCTCGTTCCGGCGAGGGTTGATTTAACAAGCTGTAAATTCGCTCTTGTCTCAAGTGATCCCTCCGGCGCGTTCCTGGGGGGCAGCGGGAGGGGGCAGGTAATCCGGAGGCAGTTCTATGGGCCATTTGGTCCCCTAACATGAATGGTTGAGTGAGCTTCGTTACCTTCTTTTCTAAAGAGAGAGAAAAGGTGGATTCAGGATTTAGGATATTTTTGAACCAAAATAAGATAACGAGCCAGTTATCCAGTGCATGGCAACCAAAGGCTCTCTAGCCTCTCCTGGAACGCACATGGGAAATGATTTTACTGCTAGCCCGTTGGGTTTTTGTTTTTTTCCCTTCCTTAATTTGCATCCTTTCCTAAAGAAGAATCAACTCTGACAGTCCTTTGGAAGGACAAATATTGAAGCTGAAGCTCAAATGCAAAAGGAGAAGGGGACAGCAGAGGATGTGATGGTTAGATAGATAGCGTCATTGAGGCAATGAGTATGAATTTAAGATTGCTTTGTGGAGGATGGGGGGGCGGTGGTTTGATCTTTAGAAAAATTCATTAGAAAAAATGAATTCATTAGTGGCCTTGTTAGATACAAAACATATTTCTGAACAAAATACAGAGAGCTTTCTATTTTTGTAACTTGGATTAAAACTTATTACTCTAATCTTTCAACCAAGATAATTTACTTGCCAATTGCCTCATGAAATTTATGAAGGAAATCCTTAATCTCTTATTATAAGGGTTCCTCCAGGATAAAAAGGTTGAGAAAGGTTCCTGTAGATCAGTGTTTTTCAACCTTGGCCACTTTTAAAATGTGTGGATTTTTAACTCTCAGAATTGCTCAATCAAGTTTTTTTAAACTATTTAAATTATTGCAAGAGGAATTTGGATGTGAAATGACAGGGTAGTCAACTGAAACTTATTTTCATTTTACAATTAGGTCCAGATGTATAAGCAGCATCTAAAATTCCTGAATAACTCTCAGAACTGATATGTTCCTTTCATGTGTGTTCCTCATGGGTGTAACTCCAAAAGAGTTGATTTCCTTGTTCCTTGTTCCTTGTTTTATGTATAATTAGAATGGGAGGGGAGGATAAAAGTGCAGGCAAGAAGATTAGCGCATAAAAGCATTCTCCAATGCATCCTTTTGACATGTGAATCAAAAGTGTTTTGAACACGTAGCATCAGTAAATCTTCTTCCAAGCATTGCCATTGACAGTCTCCAAGCCAACAAGATGAATGTCTTCTGTAAGTACCTTTTTGCCTAAGACTCACTAACTGAATTATGGCTTGAATGGAATGTATTATTTAATATATTATGGCTTGAAGCATAGTCAGGCGAATGTTTAGCCTGGATTAGACATTTTTTATTACTGGTTCATTGTACAGTTAGCCAGATGTTCAGACTGGATTTGGCATTTTTGTCCACTTATCAAGTCCTTCCTAAGGATTTGGGATAGGCAGATATTGATGTTTTATGCTGTTAGAAGTATCGTCACAGGATGTCAGCTGTTCTGAGTAAAGCTGCCTTTTGCAATTGACTGATGGTGAATTTGTCTATCATCATCATCATCTCTTTTATTCATTAACCATGAAACTCAGTCAACTGATCATTTAAAAATGTGTCACAAATACCATTGACTGGTGCTAATGGTTCACACAGGTTGCTGCCAGCGTCCTAGGTATCAACCAAATATCTTCTTAATTTTAATTTAAAAATTCTTAATTTTAAGATGATTATTATTATTATTTGTTCACAATGTGAAATCACAGGTGTATTATTATTCCATAATTAGATTTCAAGATTTCATAACCTTTTATCATTTAAAAATCAGTTGCCTTCAAATTAATGAGATGGGTTACAATTAATTTGCCTTGATACATTTCTAATATTTGTAGTAATAAGAGAAGAGCATACTAAAAACTAGTAAGTTAGGTTTGTCACAAAAACTTTGGTGCTACATATGACCTCCCTGAACCACTTACTCAGAACTTACTCAGTAACCATTTGAAATTATGAAGGTGATGGTCAAAGAGAGTTATGACTCATGCTGCCTAGAACTACTTAGAACTAAGGAGAAATTTCCTAACAGAATAATTAATCAATGGAATGACTTGCTCCAGAAGTTGTGAGTGCTCCAACAATGGAGGTTTTTAAAACGAGATTGGACAACCATTTGTCTGAAATGTTATAGTATAAGGTCCCAAAATGTACTTGGGTCACCAGAATAATAAAGAGAGAGATCCAAGAAGAGGCTTGGAAAAAATATCAGCTTTTATTTTTGATCAAAGCAAAGAGCTGGGTAGACCATTCCACAGCATACAGACAAAGAGGAAAGGCCACACCTTGGAGAAGGTATGGCATCCTTTTATACCTTCAGAGCAGAGATGGGTCACTTACCTTCCCTACTGGTTCGCAAATGTGAGCGTGTATGCCAGGTCTGCGCATGCGCACGGCCGTCTGTGTATGCACAGTTGTCGCGCATTACATCTGAGTGGGTGGGCGGAGCCTCCCGCAGTCTTCGCTACCAATTCGCGCAATCCGGACAGAACCGGCTAAATCCCACCACTGTTTCAGAGACATCAGCTTAGTACCCAATTCTGGCCCCCTGGCCCATGCCTTCCTTATAGCCCTGCATTGCCTGTGCAGCAAGGAACAGGGGGGTTGAGTGCTTAGCAACACAGGTATTTGCCTGATGTGACCCTGCCAGGCCATGACACCCCGCACCAGGCACTGAGTTGTACACAAAAACAAGATAACCGGAGTTAGATCAGTGGTAGAAGCAAATGGCAGAGGCAATTCTAATTCTTACAGGAGCAAAGCAATTCTTACAGAAGTGTTATTATTATGTCTCAGTAATTCTATCTATTCTACTATTATTATGTCCCTTCAATAGGATTTCCTTCTTGAGCAGGGGGTTGGACTAGAAGACTTCTAAGGTCCCTTCCAATTTATTCTGGCCAGAGTTACAATTTTGCAGCAAGCCTGCCATTGTATGATAAAATGTTGCTGTTTTCAGACTCTTACTTCCCACATTTCCAGTTTTATGCTGAAGAATCAAACCAGTCTTGCAAGAAGTCTTTTAATGCACTCATAAGTGTTACAGTTCTGTTAATAGGGTAATTGAATTAAGATCTTTTTAATTCAATTTAATTTGCATTCGTGTAGTTGGAATCTCCAATTCTATTAATTATTTTTTATTTATGAATGTAGAAACTGGTTCAGTAAGGCAAAACCTTTTAGTTACATTCTGACAATGTTTCTGTGCTTTGTTGAGGGACACTTTATCCAGACACTGGTGGTGATTAGAGTCAAAAGTCAGGAAAAGAATTTAGACAGCAGAACATGAGGAAACAGGGTGAGGAGTGCAATTTAGAATTACAGATTATAAAGTTTCTAAGTTGAAGAAAACAGAAGTCATAACCACCCTTTATAGAAATTATCTTCCTCAGGGCTTTTAGGTAACTTCCCCAGGTCTGGCATATTCCAGGCACCTCTAATTAAATTCTTTTAAGAAAGCAGTTGGGTTAATCGGCATCAGCAGCAAGAAGGAACAGTCATCATTTCAGTTCACAGTCAGGTCATCAGTTGGAGCCTGGAGCGATTTTCTGGAAAAGTTCAAGACCTTCTTTGCGTTTGTGGCCAAATGCCATCTGACTTTGCTTATAAAGGGAGTGAGTATGTGACTGAAGAAGCTAATTGCATAAGCAGCAAAACGCTTCAAACCAAAAAGAAAAGAAATCCAGTTGTCATGATTCAACTTTCAGACTTGTAAGGGGAGTTTTTTAAAAATGCAGAAGGCATCCATCTCATGGAGGAGAGGAGACGGGTTAATTCCCAGGACTGAAACAAACATGGAGAAGGAATGTAGTTATTTTTTAACTTGGAACGCTTTGATAGAATTGCTTTGAACATAGAAGGAAACATTTCCAAGGAAACAATGTGCATTCCACATTAGGATGCTTTGGAAAAACATTTGGAGCCATCAGCAGTCCTAGAAAGCTGCACCTCTTATTTTAGAATGGAATGGAATGGAATGGAATGGAATGGAATGGAATAGAATAGAATAGAATAGAATAGAATAGAATAGAATAGAATAGAATAGAATAGAATAGAATAGAATAGAATAGAATAGAATAGAATAGAATAGAATAGACAGAGTTGGAAGCAAGAGAAATAGAAATAGAATAACAGATTTGGAAGGGACCTTGGAGTCTTCTAGTCCAATCCCTGCCCAGGCAGGAAACCCTACACCACTTCAGACAAATAGTTATCTAACATCTTCTTAAAAATTTCCAGTGTTGGAGCATTCCCAACTTCTGCAGGCAAGTTGTTCGACTTATTAATTGTTCTAACTGTCAGGAAATTTCTCCTTAGTTCTAAGTTCTCTCCTTGATTAGTTTCCACCCATTGCGTCTTGTTCAACCCTCAGGTGCTCTGAAGAATAGCTTGACTCCCTCTTCTTTATATCTCAATTCACCCTTGAGATATTGGAACACTGCTATCATGTCTCCCTTAGTCCTTCTTTTCATTAAACTAGACATACCCAGTTCCTGCAACCGTTCTTCATATGTTTTAGCCTCCAGTCCCCTAATCATCTTTGTTGCTCTTCTCTGCACTCTTTCTAGAGTCTCAACATCTTTTTTACATCATGGTGACCAAAACTGAATGCAATATTCCAAATGTGGCCTTACCAAGGCATTATAAAGTGGTATTAACACTTCATGTGATCTTGATTCTATCCCTCTGTTTATGCAGCCTAGAACTGTGTTGGCTTTTTTGGCAGCTGCTGCACACTGCTGGCTCATATTTAAATGGTTGTCCACTAGGACTCCAAGATCCCTCTCACAGTTACTACTATTGAGCAAGGTACCACATATACGGTACCTGTGCATTTTGTTTTTCTTCCCTAAATGTAGAACCTTGCTTTTTTCACTGTTGAATTTCATTTTGTTAGATAGCGCCCAATGTTCAACTCTGTCAAGATCCTTCTGTATCTTGAGCCTATTTTCTGGAGTGTTGGCTATTCCTGCCAGCTTGGTGTCATCTGCAAATTTGATGAGTTCCCCATCTATCCGCTCGTCCAAGTCATTGATGAAGATGTTGAAGAGTACTGGGCCTAAAACAGAGCCCTGGGGTACTCCAGTGCATACTTCCCTCCATGTAGATGCAGTTCCATTGAGGACTACACGTTGAGTGTGGTTGGTCAGCCAGTTACGAATCCATCTGGTGGTGATGCTGTCTAACCCACATTTTTCTACTTTATTTAGTAGTAGGTTATGGTCTACTTTATCAAATGCTTTACTGAAGTCCAAGTAAATTATATCAACAGCATTCCTCTGGTCCACTAATTTTATCACTTTGTCAAAAATGCAATAAAATTAATATGGCATGATCTGTTTTTGACAAACCCATGTTGGCTTTTGGTTATTACTTGGTTTGCTTCTAGGTGTTCGGTGATTCGTGCTTGATTATCTTTTCCAGAATCTTCCCTGGTATTGAGGTCAGACTGATAGGTCTGTAGTTTCCTGGATCTGTTTTTTTTTCTTCCCCTTTTTTGAAGGTGGGAACTACATCAGCTCTTTTCTAGTGCTCTGGCAGTTCCCCTGTGCTCCAGGATCTTTGAAAGATATAGTTCAGTGGTTCTGAGATCTCGTCTGCCAGTTCTTTCAGAACCTTGGGGTGTGATCCATCTGGTCCTGGTGATTTGAACTCGTCTAGGGTAGACAGGTGTTCACTTACCATTTTCTTCCCTATTTTAACTTGTGTTCCTAATCTGTTTTTTGTGGTGCTGTTTTTGATAGGTTGGACTGTTTTTTCCTTTTGTGTAAAGACAGATGTAAAAAATGAGTTAGGTAGTTCTGCTTTCTCCCTGTTGCTTGTCACCTTCTTACCACTTTCTCCCAGCAATGGGCCAATTGTTTCCTTGACTTTTTTCTTGTTTTTAATATGTTGGAAGAAGCTTTTTTTTGTTATTTTTTACTTTAGTCGCAAGCCTTTGTTCATTGTGAGCCTTAGCTTTCCTCACTTCATATTCTGCCTTAGTTATTTGCCCCTCTTTCCACTTTTTATACTTGTCCTTTTTGTCTTTCAGTGGTGGGATTCAGCCGGTTTGGCCCAGTTCAGGTGAACTGATAGTTAAATTGCTGGGTGGCCCCTCCCAGCAATTGTGCCCCTGGGTGGAGGGAACCCACCACCAGGCTGGGCTGGAGCGTAAGGCTGGGAGTCGAGCCGCTCGGGGCTGAATGGAAAGAGGCTGATGCTCCGTCCATTGTCCTGCAACTCCCTGGCTTGGGAAGGTGAATGTTGGCTGCAACAATGTCCACCTGAGCTTCCCGGTGCTGAGGGGCTGGGCCGTCTCGCTCATGCTTAGTTGGCTCAACTGCTCCGGGAGACCAGCCAGTTACTGGCTGCATGACAATGGTGGGAAGCCCCAGTCTCCAGAGTGCCTATGGTGCAGTTTCTGTTGCACTCCCCAGCTGAGGGTCGAGGCTTGTCCTGCATCCACTCGTGGTTCCAACAGCAATTCCTGGATTGGGGTAACTCTCACAGCTCTGCAGAGTCATGTCTGGCTGCAACCTCTGTTCTGGCATTGGCTCCTTGCGTCGAGTGCCCAGCTGGCGTTCGGCTTCTGCAGTTTTCATGGCTTCCTCCATAGCCAGGGAAGGGAGTAGAGGGTGTTAGAAGAAGTTGCTGAGCCCATGCCTGCTGCTCCCTCCGTGGATTTCTTCTCTTCCTCCATCTTCCCTGAGTCTTCGCGCCACCCGTTATCGGGTCGACACTTGGGGCTCAGGACTTGGGGGAGCTGCCTTAGTTTGAAAGGGGATTCAGGTTAATGTCAGGGTTCCAAGTAACACCCCCAACATAATCAAACTCCGAGGCTTGAAGTTCCTCAGAGCTAACTTTTATTAGAGATGTCATATTGGCACATCTAGGAAAACCCAAATCTGAGAGCTTCTGGGTTTTCCACACCCAAAAAAAAGTTCAAGACCTTGCCCCCACCCACATGTCCACCACACACCCAATCAGGTGCCATCCGGAACAAATGATACCTCCTCATTCTTCTCAACAAAGCTGCAAGGCACAATGGCCTTGACTTTCTATAAAGAATTTTATTTTGACTATATTTTATTTTCACTCTATACAATCCCCCCTCCCAATTTCCCACAGTAGAATTTGTGGCAAGCCTGAAGCCTGAAGGCACAAAGGTAGAAAGATGGCTTCCAGGTCTGACAGTGTGTTTATACAGTATTGGAATAATCTCATATTGGATGTAACTTTTTCCAGGTCCACCGACTCATCCTACTGTTGCAATGCCTTGTCTGCTATGCCCGTCTCTCTTGTGCTGCCTCCTCCTCCTCCTCCCCTTTCCATTAGCCTCCAGTTCTGCTTCTAAAGGAGACACAGTGGTCAGAACCAGCAGTGGCCCCATTAAGGGCAAGCAGTTCCTGGCTGGCATTGGATCTGTGACAGCCTATCTAGGCATTCCTTATGCTAAGCCTCCCCTGGGGAAGTTGCGTTTCCAGAAACCTCTTCCACATCAGCCATGGAGTCAAACATTGGAAGCCACCAGTTTTGGCAATTCCTGTTCTCAATTTATTTTCCTGGAAGACCCTGAAGCAGAAATATGGTCTCCTAAAACACCACTGTCAGAAGATTGCCTTTCCCTCAACATCTGGGTGCCACACCCACAACCTTCTTCCCCAGTCCCTGTTTTGGTCTGGATACACGGAGGGGGATATTTAATGGGCACATCTTCTGTGGACGTGTTCAATGGGGCACCTTTGGCTGCCGCTGAGAATGTCATTGTGGTCACCATCAATTATCGCTTGGGAGCCCTGGGTTTTCTGTACTTGCCACCAGCTGCTCCAGGGAACCTAGGCTTATGGGACCAACAGCTGGCCCTGAAGTGGGTAAAAGAGAATGCAGCTGCCTTTGGGGGAGATCCTTCTCGGGTGACCCTTTTCGGCCACAGTGCTGGAGGAGCTTCTGTGAATTTCCATCTTCTCGCACCAAAAAGCCAGGACTTTTTTGCCCAAGGGGTGATCCAGAGTGGAATAGCCAATGACTTCTATGCTTGGAGGTCTCCTGAGGAAGCCAAACAAAAATCACTGGAATTTGTTCATCTGCTAGGTTGTTCCAAGAACAATACTATCAGCATAGTGCATTGTCTGCAAACAAAAAATGTTTCTGAACTTATTCAGCATGAAATAGCTCTGTTCTTCAAAGGTGGCTTCCTTGTCAATTTTCCCTTCAGGCCAACCACAGATGGGGAGTTTTTGCTTGGTGAACCAAAAAAGCTCATGGAGGAGGGGCAAATTCAGGTCAAACCTATCCTCATAGGTGAAACCTCTGATGAAATGGCCACATTTGTCCTCTTTGTTTTCCCTAACACCACCCACAATCTCATCAACCAGGAGCAGCTTCTGAAAGGGATAAGAATGTTGGTGCCAAATGCAACTGAAGATTTTATTCGGACTATTGCACTGAAGTACAGTGAAGGAAATCATGGCCCAGCACAATACCGCTCTGCTCTGTCCCACTTCTATACAGATCGAATATTTGCATGCCCAATGAGGGAAGCTGCAGGAAATATCAGGAAAACTGGGAGTCCTGTATATACCTATTTATTCGCACATCGCCCTTCATGGTCAGTTTGGCCTGAATGGACTGGGGCACCTCACGGTGCTGATGTTCCTTTTGTTTTTGGAACCCTTGAATCTACGCTGCCTTTCAATCAAACATACACAGAGGCTGAAGCCAGGCTGAGCCATAAGATGATGCACTACTGGGCAGAGTTTGGCAGAACTGGGTAAGTGATTCATTTTATTTCTGTAAATTTGTATTGTAAATACAAAGAAAGCCCCCCACCCCATTCAACAAATGCACTTTATATCTAAAGCAATGCAGGCATAAAGAAATGCATGCTATTCCTTTGCGTGTGTTTTCAGGTTGTGTTAATACAAGTAGTTCATGATTTACAACCACAGTTGGGACTAGAATTTCTGTTGCTAAGCAAGACAGTTGTTAAGTGAATCATACCCAATTTCTAAATCTTTCTTACCAGTTTTTAAGCAAATCACTGCAATTTTTAAGTACAATATATGATTATGTGAATCCAGTTTTCTCCACTGACTTTGCTTGTTGAAAATCAGCTGGGAAGGTTGCCAATGGTGATCGAGTGACCTTGGGACATTGCAGCATTGGAAATACATGCCAGTTGCCAAGCAGCCAAATTTTGATCATGTGACCGTGAGGATGCTGGAATAGTTGTAAGTGCAAGGACCAGTTGTAAGTCACTTTTTTCAATACCATTGTAACCTTGAATGGATGTTAAATGAATAGTTGAAAGTCAAGGACTACCTGTACGGGAAACAGCCCTGAAATTTTTAAGAATTCTTAATAATGTCACTTATAAATCATTGTTCTTTTATGAGTTCAGTGGTATCACACATATTCCAGGGTACATTATTTCTCCAAGTAAAATAAAGAAAGCAAAAGGGAATTTTTTAGAAATTTAGAATAAAAAGTTATTCTACCATTAAGAGAACGAGGCTTGCAAGGGAGTAAGTAGTGAAGGGGAAACTCACAAGATTGAGGGTGCCCAGGTTGTGAGGATTGGGACTGGCAGATCCAAGAGTCTACGAGGAGCTGACCTGGGTTTGGATCAGCAAGGAGGAGACACAAGAGATTTCACCAAACCAAATTCCACCCCTCCCTCAAAGTCCCCTTTGGGAGTTCCCCTTGGTTGTAGTTTCTCAAGTCAAAACCAGTCGCTTTGGAAAAGAGCTACATCAGAATAACAGAGTTGGAAGGGACCTTGGAGGTCTGCTAGTCCAACCTCCTGCTCAAGCAGGAGACCCTATTCCAGTGATGGCTAACCTTTTTGTCCAAAAACATGCACATGCGCACAACAGCATGCATGCATGCCCACACCAGTGGTGGGTTCCTCCCGGTTCGGCCTGGTTCTCCCGAGCCGGTAGCGGTGATGATATGATGTCACCAAACCGGTTCTGCCTCCCCGCCCACCCCCCGTGTTATTCTTACCTTTTATTTGGCCCCACACCCAATCTATTGCTGCCTCCTGTTGAGGTGTAAATAAATCAATGTATCGTAAACCTTTATCTCTATTAAGATCTACTGTAACAAATGAGCCTCAAGCAGTTAACAATAAATGTTTTTATTAATATAAAAACAAAACAATATATATTCAAATATTAAATAGTATTTCATTACTTTGCTTAAATATCCTGTCAGATATATATATATATGTATGTATGTATGTATGTATGTATGTATGTATGTATGTATGTATGTATGTATATGTATGTAATCGCTCTAAGCGATGTTAGTTCTGGCTATTCTTCCTCAGAAGAAAGAGTCTGTTAAACCATCAGAACTGCCCTTCTAACTGACTTCCAAACTGCCCACAGTTTTCTAACAGAAGAGCTCGGTTTTCTGTCAAGAATCTCCTTTTATACTGTCAACTGTGACAGTTAGGGGAGGGAATATAAAAGCCCGGGAGATTCAAACCTATTAGCTGCTTTCTGATTGGCTTATTTACTTGTCCATTCCAAAAGCCATTAATAGGCACAGCAATTGAGAAATAACTTTTCTCTCAAACCTCCTGAATCCCAGCTGATGGCTAGAGGGAAAAAAACTGTTTAAACTCTTGCCGCGGGGCTTCAAAGGGCCGCCCTACAGAGGACCCAGATTGTTGGGGGCAATATGCTATTTAGTATACTGTCGATTGTTGTAAGCCGCCCAGAGTCCTCGGAGAGTGGGCGGCATAGAAATATTAATCATCATCATCATCATCATCATCATCAGTGTTAAAAGAAAACAAATTAGTAGACAGATGCCTGCAAAAATACATGAGTAGATCAGTGCCTGCAAAAATAAATGGGTAGATCGGTACAGCTCTGCAAGCAGTTAAAAGCCTGGTAGACCAGTATCTCTGCTAAATCCTAAATAATTGTCACATGACCATCAAGCCATGCCCACAAAATAAGCCACGCCCACAGAACCGGTAGTAAAAAAATTTAGGACCCATCCCTGGCCCACACCCATAATACAATGCACGCACAACACCCCCTGTGTATGTGCGTGCCACCCCCCCATGCGTGCTCCCCCGCCCCCGATGCATGCGCATGCGACACACACACACACACACGTGCCCCATTTTGGGTCTAGCAGGTCTCCCTGAAGCCTCCTGGGACCAAAAAAGGGGCACACACACACCCTGCGCTCCCCCTGCCCCCCCCATGCATTCCAATGTTGTAACAGATGTTATGTCTGCCTTGTATGCAGCTTTGTTCCTCTCTGGCATTCATCTCCATTGTTCAGTGATGCATTTCCTGCCTCTCTAGGATTATCTGCTGAGGCACTTTCTGTTCCTTTTGGATGTATATAGTTATATTCTCGATGGCTTGTATAGTGTTTTAACTGCATTTTGATTAAACAACAGCGCTGCAGAGACCCGAAAATCAGGTGGCCAGCGGGAGGTGCGCGTGCAGAACTCAGCTGGGGTAAGGGCTCGCGTGCCGGCAGAGAGGCTTATGCGTGCCACCTGTGACACGCATGTCATAGGTTTGCCATCACGGCCCTATTTCATTCTGGACAAGTGGCTGTCCAATCTCTTCTTAAAAACCTCCAGCAATGAAGCACTCATAGCTTCTGAAGGCAAAGCTGTTCCACTGATCAATTGTTCTCACTGTCAGGGAATTTCTCCTTATTTCTAGGTTGGTTCTCCCCGTGATTAGTTTCCATCAATGTCCTTTTCTTCCTCCTTAGGAATCCCACTGGGTCAGCAGCCAGCAAGGATGAGTGGCCACTCTATAATGCCACAGAGCAGAATTTCTTCCTTCTTAATACTGAGCCATTCCAGGAAAGGGTGAAAGAGCACTGTGATTTTTTTAAAGAGCCTTTTTTCAAAGGCTGAAGAGACACGTAAGTTCAGCTATTAGTTCTGCCTTTGGAAGGGAGTAGTGGTTGATGAAAAAGATATTTTTAAAAATCATTTATATATAAAATATAGACATTGCCCATCTCACTCATAGAGCAATCTCTAAAAAATGACTTTATTGCCACTCTTTGCTGAAACATACTCATTTGATTTTGCACTGGGCAATTTTGTAATGCTAGTGATAAATTTTATAGAGCAAGCATATTTCATGATGTTCCAAGAGTTGGGTCTCTAGTACTATCCTCTAAGTAAGCCTTAGTTGCTCACATAAAGATAACAACAACAACTATAATGAATCCCAAAACATCTGGATCATCTTTTGACCACCATCGTCATTGACAAAATCCCTCTCAGTCAATTGCAAAAGGCAGCTTTATTTGGAATAGCTTACATCCTGCAATGATAACTTTAATACTATCAAAAAATATCTGCCCATCCCAGCTTTTTGGGAAGGACTGAGTAGGTGGACAAAAAAGTCAAATCCAGTCTAAACATCTGGCTGTCCATGTGACAAACAATAATGTTTTGATATATATTTAATAAATATATATTATGCCATGCATCATGGAATCCTCAGAATCCTACTTCTAGATTTAGATTCTTTAGTGATAAAATGTACACCTTATCTTGATATCTCATTTTTCTTCGTTCTGCAGAGAAGTCCAAAGGTGATTCTGTTTCCTCAGACTAGGAAGAAGACAGCAGGTAGGAATCCAGTGCTTGGTGGTAGTAACGGCCAGCAATTGGGATAAAGTTGGATGATTTCAGAAGGGGACTAGACTTCTTCCTAAATAGTAGTTTCACATCGGCATGCCAAGCAATTTTTAAGTAGCACTTTTGTGGCTCAGCTTCACTGTGTGAAACAGAAGCTCTCCAAGCTGATGCCAATGGCTTTTGTGGAAGAGGAACCTGGAGAAACCTCTAGATCTCAGCATAAACATGTACAGATCTTGGGCATAGGGAAGGAAGGAATTGAGCCACCAAGAGTAACTTACAGAGAAGGTTACACAGTGCTGAGAAAGAGAAAGCATGAGAATGAAATTCAGCCTGGGGGGGAAATCAGTTTTCATATGAATGAGACTATTTAATAGACAAATGGAGACATTGGGAATGTGTCCTTGTAGCCCAGTGATAAATGTTATCAGAACATTCCCATAGGCACCTCTGAATCTCAAGATGCAAATATTTCTTCTAACGAAGACTATTGTCCTCTCTAGGTAACAGAAGGGCAGGAAGTAACTTGAGATCAGTTAGGTTATTAATTACCAATGGATATGCATGCATATAAATCCCCCTCCATTTTGAAATGTATAAATATGAGTGAATTTGTCAGGTCTGCCATCATAATGGCTTCAGCCTACTTTGCTTCGCTGGCATCCTGCCATAAAAGGCGGGGAGGGGGAGAATGGGAAGGGGGATGACAGGGTGACAGAAGCCAGAGGTGTCAATCTGGAACAACAAAATGAGCATGAAAATGGAATGCGAAACTCCACCAAAGAGGCACCAAACCTTAAAGCTGTTACCAAAACTCCTAATATTATTGGACTCTTAAAACTGGTCAAGATGGGAGGACCTGGGAGAAGGGGAAAAGGCAGGCTTTGCACAGGAATACTCAAATCCACTTTTTTGGCGCTGTAACCACTTGACGTTAGTAAAAGTATACCTTTTGCTACAAATGGATTTGAGGGTCTTTCTTTCCTAAACATCCAAGCTGGAACAAGCCTGACAGCATCCTTTTCTCTGCAAGAGTTCCTCCCACTATTTTCTCAAGAGAATTTCTCCAGTGCACACTGTTAACAGTAAATATTGCAGTGAGCATTGATTACGTGCTTTGGGTCCTGCATTTTGATTCCACAAACCCCTCCATGTTTAGTATAAGGGGAATGCAGAGCACCTTAGTTGGACTTTTAAGGTTAAGATTAAGGCACCAGACTTGACATCAGGAGACTGAGTTCTGATCCTACCTTAGCCATGAAAGCCAAAAAGGTAGGATTAGAATTCACAGTCTGATAACTTTTAGCCTGGTGACTTAATTTTAAAAATCCATCTAAGGTACTCTGTGTTCCCCTTATAATAAATAGGCTGACTAGTCACTCTCTCTCAGCCCAACTCACCTCAAAGGGTTGTTGTTGTTGGGAAAATAGGAGGAAAAAGGAGTGTGGGTTATGTTCTCCACCTTGGGTTATTTGTAAAAAAATAAATAAAGGTGAGATACATATAATAAACAAAAATAAATAAAATTATCTTATTCTACCTTACTACAGAGAAGAGCATCCTGGAATCTCTGCTTTGCCTGTGTCTTGAACTGGCCTACTATGAAGGGCTGCCACATAGGTTGAACCTCTTTGAAAATGGCATCCATATCTCAAAGGCACCATCTGAAAACCTAGCTACGGTTTTGGTGGCTTCAGAATAATGGTTGTGTGTTTATTTCTCTCAGGAATCAATCAAGACTTCTCTTTAAAGCCTGGTGAAATGATGACAAGCTGCACCAGAGAACCTTCCAGAAGCATCCATTGTCCTTTCAGAGACTGACTGGTGGGAACTTGGAAGACAAATAAGGAGACAACTAAAACCCACATCACTTTTGCTGTTAAAATAATAAATTGCTAGGAGTAATTTGTTATATCTTGATTTGAGACAGGCTTTTAATTAATCCTGCTCCTTCAAAAAGAACCTCTTAATAAATACGGTCTGAATTCTTAGGATAAAAATCCTTTTATTTTCACAACAACATAAGAACTTGATGCAATATGGAAAAACAAATAAAGGAAACAGGAATTTTGCCAAATTTTGCTATAACCTAATGACTCACATATCTTTCTCATAGGGCTGAACTCCTTAAATTTAATAAATGGGCAGGTTTGATATTCTAGGTATTGCAATCAAAATTATTTTAACATATCCTGATATGGAGAAACCAGTTTAGGCAGGATGCTTAAATTAGGACATGATCCATTTAATTAGAGATGTTTTCTCATGTGCTGTAAAAACATCCATGTGTTCTGGTTTGGAAAGGTAGGGTTAGGGTTAGGGTTACCAGAAATTCATAGCATTAAGAGTTGGGCTTTTCAAAGTTTTCTCCTTAGCAACTATCTACTGAAACCACCTCCATTACCTTCCCACATCCCAAACTCCCAATGTTTCTCTTGAAAGTTTTTGGGAAGACCCATCTCTACTCTGTGCTTTCAATCTGGATTTCATTGATGATACTGTCAAATACAATAAAAGACACATCTGTTAGAATGACCCAAGGAGCAGGCTGAGCATACTGTTACAAGAGGACAGAAAAGTCACACATAGCAATGTTTAAAATGATAGAAATGACTACAAGAATGATTTTCAGGCGGATTGGATAAGAAGGATAGGCCTAAAAAATAAAAATCTGCCTTTTAACAAAATGAAAGAATGGCATACAACGTTGAGGAGGAGAATCGACAATTGAATAAAGTAACAGCCAGAGGAAGAAACATGAATATATCAATTGAGTGAGAGAAGGAAGAAATGGATGATGAAACACTAAATCAGATTATCATAATTTATTCACAAGTGATAGTGCCGTCCCCATTCAGAAACAAAGTTTGATTAGAATATCTATTAGATGGTTGATACATCTCCCAATCATTTTACAGCAGTGGCAGAAGACTTTACTATCTACATAGGGAAATCCCTAAACTAAATTGCATGTGACTTTTTAAATTAAAAAATAGATTATATCACTCACAATAAATGCTTCTTCAGAAGAAAGCATTTATTGTGAGTGATATAGTCTATTTTTTAATACTCTTCTTCAGAAGAGTTACATTACTTAGATTGTACCCTCAGGAAGGTTTATGCCTTAGACTAAAATGTGTTAACCTCCAAAGATTCCTTCTGATTTTTGCTTACCATAGATTAACATAACATGAAAAGCACAAGTAAAAGAGGCAAAATAGGATCAAGGAGATAATCGATAAAGCACACAGAGATTTCCACAGAAAAGGTCAAAATTCCAAGATGATGGCCATAATAGTGTAACACACATAACAAACTGATCTTTGATCATACTTAGATGACTACCATCTTGATTTTTTAAAAAAATAATTCCCTGCAGACACCCTTGTTTAAAATGAAGAAAGACAAAGTGGGCACACTGGAAGATGTACAGGGGGAAATCAAGCATGAACATCTTTTGAAGCGTTATTAAAGTCAATGTGATTAGCCAGCTAGTCAGGCCAGAAGAAAAGCGCATCATACCCAGAGGTGAAATGCTCCCGGTTTGGACCGGATCACCCGATCCTGTAGCGATGGTGGGTGGTTTGGAGAACCCGTAGCAAAAATCCCTGCCCCCACCGCTATGCCCAGCTGAGCCACGCGATCATCAGAGGCTTTTTAAAAAAATTTTAAAAGCATTTTTTCTACAACCTCTTCGGCTGAAAAAATGCTTTTAAAAGTAAAAAAAAGCCTCTGATGATCTTGCGGCTCAGCTGGGATTGTCAGAGGCTTTTAAAAGCATTTTTTTACAACCTCTTGGCTGTAGAGGTTGTAGAAAAAATGGTTTTAAAAGTTAAAAAAAAGTTGGCCACACCCACTCAAGTCACATTACCCCCCCCACCAAGCCACGCCCACAGAACTGGTAGAAACAAATTTTACATTTCACCACTGATCACACAGTCTCTGTTTTAAACAATATCACAATTTTGTCCTTATGGGACTGACCTGGGAGGACTTCCCATGCCTCAACATTATTCTACCTATGACTATCAGGTAAATGGTGGAAAACTCTCCAAAGACATTTCCAGCAACTGAAAAAGGTTGAAACCATCATTCTATTAATCCCAAAGCCTGCAAATTAACAGAGTGAGGCACTCGGGCCCTTAGGACTAATGCCAACGCACAAAGCTACATACATTTTAATTTCTTTGAGGAAATAGCTGCACTGTTTGAAGTACTTGTGAAAAAGTGGATGTTCATAGAATCAAAGTGGGAAAGGGGAGATGAGACAAAAGCCATTTGCAGTTAGAAAGTCTGAGTAAGAGCAGGTTGTTATATGCCAATTCAATCAAAGATAACACATGTTGTACCAGTTTTGTCTTTTCCAGTTTCCAGTTGTAGAAAGTTAGCACCCACTCCTCTCTTAGAAGAATGAAATATTTTAGGAAATATTAAAAAAGCAGAATATTGTATTTCCTAAATGGAGAAACATTCTCTTGAAAAGCAGCCGCCATCTTTCTTAATAGCAAACAGCAGATGTCAGCACTTAAGAGATAAAGAGATAGCTATCTCTATTCATAAGCAATTTCCCTGCAGCAAGGTCTGAACAAAGGTAGGATTATCCCTCAGCCACAATAGGAATTGCCCAACAAGTCCCTTCACTGTATCAACCAAATTTCAACCAAGCTTAGCTCAGACAAACTCCTAAGATTTGTACATGGCCTCTTTGGGCAACCCTCCTCCACCCTCCTTTTCCTCTCACAACAGGATGCGCTTCTCCCTGCACTAAGGCTCCAGCCATCGCCTTGCCTTATCCCCCACCCACCCCCAGCAGCTCTTCGGCCGAGCACAGCGGGTGTGAGCTCCAGACCGAAGCGGCAGGAAGCAAAGATACAGGGCCACTCCATTGCTGCACTAAGGCTCTGGCGACCCTCCTCCTCCTTCTCCTCTCATGACTCCTTGGCCAGCTGTGGCAGGGCCAGGAAGGTGCGCACGCACAAGTAGACCCTCCTTCAGTGAACGGTTTCCCACCAGTAGTGAAATTGAAACGGTTTCCACCGGTTTGCTGGCCACACATGCGCGGTGTGTGCCAAGCACGCACTGTGCACACTCATGCGTGGTGCATGGTGCGCACCAAACTCACAAGTGCATATGCATGCACAATGCATACCAAAAGGAGGCTTGGGAAGGTAAGTAGAACAGTGAGGGGAGGATCAGCTGTGTCGCGCAATTTAGATTCATTAGAAAGCAGGATTTCCTGCTTTCCTGCAATTTTAAATTGCGCGGCACAGCTGATTGTTGGAAATACCAGTTCAGAGGAACCAGTAGCTTTTTTTTACTACCAGTTTGCCTGAGCCAGTGCGAACCAGAAGCATTTCACCACTGCTGCCCACCCCGTGTGCGCCTTTGCTGTGCCTTGGCACTTGCTTTAAAGAATTGCAAACAGATGCAGCATTCCTTTCTCTGTGCTCTCCAAAATATATTTTTTTGCATTTGAATTCAAAATGCAGTGGTATAGTACAAGAGAGCAAGTAAGAATACACAATTAAGAAATATTATTTGAAATAGGTGCTTTATCTGTGTCAAGTCTTCCCAGCCACTGTTTTGCAAAAGCATTCACAACAATAAATATGCATCAGAATCTAAATGTAGGGCTCCAACTTTAGGTGACATTTATGGCTGCTTATTTTGTTTCTACTACTAGTAAAGAAATGAGTGAGAAATCATAATTTTTATAATTATTCATGAAGTGGGGTGTGTGTAAAAGGCAGCACTGATTACTAATCATAACAGCATAAGAACAGACACTAAGCACCAGATCCACAGAAGCAGGGGTTTACCACATTAGGTAGAACCCAAGGGGTAGATCAGTGTCTCTCAGCTGAAAGATGTATGGACTTTAACTCCCAGTATTCTCTAGCCAGCCATCAAGGAGTTTCCACAGAAGATTGTGGAGAATAATAGAGCTAAGAATCTGTGGGAGTTCCAGATCCAGAAGGATAGGCAGGTATTAGATAATCAACCAGACACTGTAGTAGTAGACAAATTAATAAACAAAGACCAGAAGAACTCGGGAGGCCAGGTAAGTGGGGCGAGGCAAGGTGCCCCTCGATGTGAGTGATGTGGAGTTGGCCATGCCCACCCACTCACATGCCCACCCAGCCACACCCACCCAGTCACACCCACCAAGCCAAGCCCACCAAGCCACGCCCACAGAACTGGTAGTAAAAAAAAAATGAATCTCACTACTAGTTGGAAGGGATCTTTGAGATCTTCTAGTCAAACCCCCTACCATTTCAGACAAATGATTGTCTTCTTTGCTAAAACCCTGGAGAGGTCTTGGTATTCTTTGGGAACTTGGGGGCTGCGGTTTCGGGTCTGCTGGTTCTGCCAGGGGCCATGGCTTCCTGGTGTTGGTCTGATTTAATGGGTAGAAGTGGCCCAATGCCGATGTTTAACTTCCTATAGCCATCCTCTCAGGAGATGGTGGGTCCCCCTTTGTCCAGCCAGGCAAGCCCTAATATAATTGATTCAGTCATTTTTGGGGCTATGACAAATTGGATGAGCTTTCGCTGGTGACCCATCTCCAATCTGACGAGCTTGGTGACTAATGTGGCAGGGGGCCCTCCAATTAGTGTTCCATCAACCTGTTCAAAATGGATGGGGTTCACTAGGGGTCTCGTGCATATGCCTAGTTGCTCGACTATGGGGAGGCTGATTAGGCACTGAGCACAGCCCATGTTTATGACAGCCTCTATTTCCCCTTGGACCCCCTTTCTGGCACTACTATCTTAGTTTTGATAGTAAATGGCCAGATGGCTGCACTCATCATCAGGTTATCATCCCCGCTGCCTTCCTCCACCGAGGCTGGATGGTTTTCGCTGGCTGGAGTTCCCTTGGCTTCACGTGGAAGGACCAGACTTTCAACAGCTTGTTGGGCGAGTCATCCTTTGTTGGGTGGCTTTTGTGGGGTTCTCCTCATCCCAGCCACAGTTGGAGGCCGGGCTTGGAGGACCGGGGCCGGAGCCAAGAAGTCGGAAGCCCAGTGCCCATATTGACTACACCAGTAGCATTTGACAGTTCCAGACAGTGTGGGAGTCAGAGCTTTGGCTTTTTTCACTTGGGCTCAGCGCCTCAGGGGCCTTCTTGCTGGCTTGTCCACAATTGGTCTCATGTGGGGGTGGATTTCCAGATCCAGAGCGACAGCTGTATTGTACCACGCTTGTATGCAGTCCGGTAAGCCCCTGATGCCGCAGGCTTGCCTGAGGTCTGGGTCGAGGGCCTCCTTAAAGCGGTGTATTAGTAGGCACTCCAGCCAGTCCCTTAGTTTCCCAGCCAGTCTCCGAAACTCCCAAATTAATTCTTTCATGGGCCGGCCGGCTTGCTTCAGAACCGGATTTGTGTTTCGGCTTCTACTCAATGGGCCATGTTCTTGAATCGAGTCTTCATCAGATGGATGAATTCATTGGCATCTTCCAGCTCAGTGGCTTCTTCATCATGGAGCTCAGCTATCCATTCTGTCGCTTCCCCTTCATTCATGCTGTCCACAATGGCCAAGATCAATTCCCGATCGGATGTGTACTGGTGTCCATACTGGTCAATGTGGGTCCAGACTTGGCTGAGAAAATAGGCTAGCCTCCCTGGGGTCCCATCAAATGTCGCTCGGGACCGCAGAGGGAGGGCAGCTGGTGGGACCTGCTGCTGATCTTGAGCAGGTTGCTGGCTGGGCAGCTGCTGCAGGGCTTGGACCTGCAAGGATCTGCTGCTGGGCCTGTGCCTGTTGTGGGATTATGTCTTGGGGCTGAAATGGAGGCTGCGGTTGGACTGGAGCCTGTTGCAATGCAGTGACTGGTGGCTGGAAGGGCCAGAGATGCTGGAAAGGCATCAGTTGTGGGACCAGAGCCGGTGTCCATTGGTATTGCATCCATCCTTTGCCAGGATAGTATGCCCACCCAGGAGGGATTTGGCTCACTGGCAGCAGTCCCAAAACCTGTAGCTGCTGTGGGATGGAAAAACCCCAGAAGCCTGGTTGCGGTCCCAATATTCCTTGGTTGGGCTGGTTCAGCAGGCTGGGCTGTTGGGTCATTTGTATCCCCAGATTTACCACTGCCACAGCTGGTCCAGTCTGAAGAATGAGGCTATAGTCCGAGCTGCTCCGCGCCATGGAATGAGGCTGACGCTCCACTCAGTTGCGCTGTAAACTCTTGGCCCGGGAAGCTGAACATCGACTCCACCTAGGCTGCTCGATCCTGAGGGATTGAGTAGCGCTGCCCATGTTGTTGTTGTTTTATACAGTTGTGTATATATATTTATTATAAACTCAGTTGAAGCCAATGGGTGTTCCTATTGAATAAACAAGGATTATATTGCATGCTAATGGTTCACTGTCTTCTCTTGTCTGTTCTATTAATCTTATGCCGGATATAACTATTACTTTGTCCATGTTAACCGCTATATCTGTAATAATTATGTATAATTTTGCCATGTGTCTAAATTAAGAAAATCCAAAGAATTTGCTACCAACATTGACATATACATTCCAGGGGTGAAATCCAGCAGGTTCTGACAGGTTCTGGAGAACCGGTAGTGGAAATTTTGAGTAGTTCGGAGAACTGGCAAATCCCACCTCTGGCTGGCCCCAGAGTGGGGTGGGAATGGAGATTTTGCAGTATCCTTCCCCCAGGAGTGGGGAGGGAATGGGGATTTTGCAGTATCCTTCCCCTGCCACGCCCACGAAGCCACGCCCACAGAACCGGTAGTAAAAAAAATTGGGTTTCACCACTGATACATACCACCTTTGCATACTATACTTTGTATCACATTACAACACATTCCTATGTGTATGGATCCACACTTGAACTTTAGTGGGACTTTTTCCCCAGGAACTTCATATATAGAATGTATTGCACAACAGTGTTAATGTAGCATATACATTCATCTCAATTCTTTGCTATTAGCATACATTATGCAATAACTTAGACAAACTTAGACAAACCTGACCTCCTCTCCTTCCGCCGCGAATTGAAGACGTGGCTCTTTCATCAAATGGGCTGACCCGTTGGGGGATTTTTACATTGAAATAATTTTAATTAATTTTTAATTGGATTTTAATTTTTATGTAATTTTCAAATTTGTTGAATGTTTTCTTTGTAAGCCGCCCTGAGTCCTTCGGGAGAAGGGTGGCATATAAATTACATCAATAAAATAAAATAAATAAATAAACTTAGATAAATCACAGAGAAACAAAAATAGTATTAATTTAAAATTATTAGATGATGCTCACAAATACATGTCACCATCTTACGAGAAATTAATTTATTTTTATATTACTAAGATGTTTACAGCAAGTATTTTGTAAACCAGCCTAGCTTTAAAGTTTTCTTTTAAAATAAAAGTTGCAGGATTAGTTCTGGTAAAATAGACAGAATGCCGTGAGTGTGTGTGTGTATGTACATACACACACATACACTCATATATATTTTAGGGGCAAGATTTACGGTTTCTAAGTATGGACTGGGGATACAATGGCAGAATATGAAGCAGGCATATGCAGATATGAAAGAGTCAAAGAGCACTGATGTTGTTCCCTAATTTGGTAACGAAATGTCTGCAAGAAAACAACCAACCTCAGAGAGTACCAAGGTTGCCACAGAATCAAAATGGTCTGTATTTTCCTGAATTGGGGAAAGAGAGATAGATCAACAGTCTATACCAGTGATGGCTAACCTTTTTGCCGTCGCGTGCCAAAAGCGGGGGGAGCATGGCGATGTCGCCCATATATGTGCCCATATCCATAATTCAATGCGCCCTACCCTTGTGCATGTGCCCCCCCCTTTAGCACACGATGGCATAGTGGGCCCGGTAGGCCCATTTTTCACCCTCCCCAGGCTCCAGAAGCTTTCTAGGAGCCTGGGGAGGGCGAAAACAGCCTTCCCCATCTCCCCAGAGGCCCTCTGGAGGCCGGAAACAGCCCATTTCCTAACTTCTGGTAGGACCGGAAGGCCCAAAAATCAGCTGGCCAGCGCACACATGTGCGCTGGAGCTGAGCTACAGCAACGCTCGCGTGCCAACTGATATGGCTCCATGTGCCACCTGTGGCACCTGTGCCATAGGTTCGCCATCAGAGGTCTATACCAAGTATCCTAAATTGACTATTGCCAATGAGGAAGAGCATATACCGGATATGCCGTACTGATATGCTGAAATAACCAGGACCAATTTTAACAGGCATAAGGGCACGATAACTCACTACTGTCAGCATCAAAATGACCTTCCCACCATCACAATTCCAATATAAATGGTAACAACAAAAATTTAAATTGCAAGAAACTTTGTTTTGGACAGTCTTACAACAAGCATTATTACATAAATGTTGGGTTCTCCACCTTATGGATAGGTAGATCTATCAATCTATGTATGTGTTTTCTTCTATACTGTGTAACAGTACTGCAGAAAAAAATGAGTTAAAGAACTGAAGCAAAATAAAATTTTAATGGACTCAGCAAGACTCCACAATTTAAAGCGAGGGTTACAGTTATAGGTAGTCCTGGACTTAACGACCACAACTGAGTCCAAAATTTCTGTTGCTAAGGCAGTTAGGTGGGTTGCATCTCATTTTATGACCTTTTCGCCACAGTTATTAAGTGAATCATGGAGTTATTAAGTGGATCTGGCTCCCCCATTGCCTTTGTTCATCAGAAGCTAGCTAGGAGTTTGCAAATGGTGATCACATGAGCCCCGGGCACTCCAACTATCATAAATACATGCCAGTTGCCAAGTGCTCTAATTTTATTTTTTTTTTGAGAATTTTTTTTTATTTTAAAACAAAAATAGAACATAAAACCATCATCATTCCAAACTATTACAGACAGTGAGTCGAACGGTTCATATTCTCTTGTGCATAAATCCATTCCTAAAATACCAATTTATAACAGAAACTTATATCTTTTATAGAAACAAAAAACATCAGATATTTTATCTTTACATCAACCCCATATTTCATACTTCAAATACTTACATAAAATACTTTTATGTAAGTATTTGTGTACCTCTTTTATTGTTTTCTGTACTTCTTTTATTCTTATTTAAGTATAAAATGCACGAAATAATAAACTACCTTTTTGTATATCTTCTTTTTGTAGGTGCTTAGGGCAAAGAAGTGACGCAGATTTAGCCACGTCCACCCAGTCACATGCTCACCAGGCCACACCCATCCAGTCACATGAACACCAAGCCACACCCACAGAACCGGTAGTAAAAAAAATTGAATACCACCACTACTGCCTCCGCATGAAACATATAAGATAGCTAACAATTATAAAGAGCCAAAGTTTATAAATACAATTAACATTCCTATTATATTCTCTAAAATTTGAAAAGGCTTTTTTTTTCCAATTCTCTGTCTCAGCTAAGGCACTTTCTGCTAAATACATCTAAAAGTTGGATTTAAAGTTCTAAGAAACGGATGATTCTTACTGATACCGTATTTCCCTGAAAATAAGAACCTGTCTTATATTTTTTTGAACCCCAAAATAAGCACTTGGCCTTATTTTCGGGGAGGTCTTATTATTTTGGTGCATATGGAGTAAACCAGAGGAAATGGCGGGGACCGGCTGTGCATGCGTTTAAATATTTTTGGGGAGGGCTTATTTTCGGGGGGGGGCTTATTTTAGCACATTTGCTCAAAAGCCCGATTGGGCTTATTATCAGGGGATGTCTTATTTTCAGGGAAACAGGGTAGGATAATATATTTTAGCAAGAGGTCCTGTTCTCCTTGTAGATAAATAAAGGGTTTATAATCCATTCCTCAAACTATTGTTCTTGGGTAATTGTTCCGCATATTATCCACATGCAACAATAATTACGAAAAAAGATAACTGTGTAACTACATCATATATTTTTACATATTTGTCACAGCTGAGATCCAGCATAAGTTTCCTTGCAATGAAAAAGCTGCTTCCCTCTGCAGAATACCCCTTCTAACAGTTAATGCCCTGCCCAGACCTCTTCCCTAAATATTCCAGAGAACCAGGGCAGTAACAAAGGTGGTGCTGAAGTTTGCAATGGAAAGAATAAACATTTAAATACTGTTTTCTCTCCACCCAATCAATGCAGTTGTGAAATTAATTGCATTATAGGTAAGAGTGTCCAACAATTTAGTCATTTTGAAAGGGACTATCACAACAGGTGCCAACATCGCTAAACATGACTGATTCCTCAAAGCTAAGCAGGCAAGAATTTAATTACAAGTAGTCCACAACTTTAGCCATCACTGAGGTCACAATTTCAATCATAAATCATGACTCATTAAGTGGGTCATCACATTATGAACCTTTTTGAAGTGTTCTTTAAGTAAACACCATAGTTGTTAAGTAAACTCATTATTCATTATGGAGCAAATTTTGCCAGAGTAAACACCAGTTTCTGGCAAAACCATCATAAATCGTGATTGTGTGACCACAGGGCACTGCAAATGGCTGTAAATGCAGGCCGGTTGTTGAACACCTAAAATATGACTGCAGGGCCGATGGGTATGTGAAAGTTGGAACATCAAATCCAAGATGTAACAAGCTTTTTTGGGATTAAGCTAAACAACCAATAAGGACTACCTGTAGTACTTGAATGGGAGATTGTCAGAATAAGCTAAAAGTAAAATGAAACGGTTCTTGAAAGAAGACAGTGACAAAGTCTGTATTTCAACCAGGTAAACAACATAGGAATGTCCAATAATTGAACTGAATTGATGAAGCCTCTAACTTTATCTTATAAAGAGACTGGGCAAATCCAAACCTTCATCAAGGAGATATTTATCAATTGTTACTAGATGGTGGCTATTCATTACTTCTAGGCAGTGGTGAAATGTAAAATTTGTTTCTACCGGTTCTGTGGGCGTGGCTTGGTGGGTGGTAATGTGACTGAGTGGGTGTGGCCAACTTTTTTTTTTTTTTTACTTTTAAAACCATTTTTTCTACAACCTGTTCAGCCCAAAAAGTTGTAAAAAAAAATGCTTTAAAAAGCCTCTGAAAATCCCAGCTGAGCCATGTGATCATCAGAGGCTTTTTTTATTATTTTTCAAAACATTTTTTCGGCCAAAGAGGTTGTAGAAAAAATGCTTTTAAATTTTTTTTTAAAAAAGCCTCTGGCTCAGCTGGGTATGAGGGGGGCAGGAATTTTTGCTACCGGTTCTCCGATTCACCCGCCTCCATCCTTACCGGATCAGGCGATCCGATCCGAACCAGGAGCATTTCACCCCTGCCTCTAGGACCGTGATGGCGAACCTATGGCACACGTTCCGGAAGTGGCACGCTGAGCCATTTCTCCGGGCACGCGGAGCTGTCCCCTGTTGCTCTTCCGGGTTCCGGTGCACTGGCCAGTTGGGTTTCATGAACACCGGCAGGCTGGAAACCGGAAGAGCAGCCACCCATTGTGCATGCACACTCCAGGAAGATGATCTTCCTGTTTCCAGAGTACGCATGCGCACCGGCCAGCTGGTCTGGTTTCTGGCGCGCATGCACGTGCTAAGACCAGCAACAGGCACGCGTGCCAAAAGACACAGAGAGGCAATCCTAAGGGAGCAGAGCAAGATAAGCCAGGGCTTCCCTCCCTGCCTGCCCGGGCTTCTTGCACGGCCCCAGGCGGTCTGGACCAGCAGCCAGTGAGGGCGGGGTGGTGGTGGTGGGCTGCCTGCACAGATGACCCCATGGGGTGGTCTCCTCCCTGCTGGGAGCTGCCTTCCCAGGCTGGTGGCAGCGCTCTCGACACTGCCATGCGCCCGCCGGGGAAGCTCCAAATGCGCAGCTTGCCTGGGCTCCTTCCCGCTGGGAGCCACTGTTCCCTGGCTGATGGCCGTGCTCTTGGTCCCACAGGGGAAGCTTTGAATGCATGGCTTGCCTAGGCTCCTTCCCACTGGGAGCTGCAGGCCAAGCAGGTGGGGACGGGGATTGGCTGCACCCACCGCCACCTAGAGGGGCATCCCGGATGCGAGTGCTGCCCTCAACGCTTCCTTGACACCTGCTTGCTGCCACTGCTGCTGCGCCTAGCCTGCTTCCCCAGCTCCTCTTCTCTAAGTGAGCGCTTGGCAGCAGGGAAAACCAGGAACCGCCACTTTCGCCCTGCTCGTCCCCGCAGTTCTGCTCAGCTCAAGTTCATGGAAATCATGTGGCGGCCCTTGAAATTTTAGGAGGGAACTGGCTCCGAGACTGGGAGGCAGCCTTTGGTGGAGCCAGTCCGATGGAGAACTGAAAAGAGAGGGGCTTTTCCCTTCTTCTGACACGCTCGTGGGGTTTGGGGTGGCTCCAGAGTCGGAATTCACTTGGCTGATGATCAGGCAACTCCAGAGCTTCCTGCTAAATGCGTTCGTTCTCTTGCCTATCTTCTTTCCCTGTTTAAAAGAGCCGCACTTGTAGGGGGCAGAGATCTGACTAAAGAGCTGTGCTTGCAGAAAACAGGAGGTGGAAACAGAGAAAAAAATCCTCTTCCCCACTGAGATCTTGGCTGATGATCAGGCAACTCCAAAGTTTACCTGCTAAACGTGTTCCTTCTCTTGCCTGTCTTCTTTCCCCATTTAAAAGAGCCGCACTTGTAGGGGGGAGAGTCTGACTAAAGAGCTGTGCTTGCGGAAAACAGGAGGCAGGAGAGAACTTTTAAGTTCGGTCACCTCCTGTCACTGCTCTAGGAGGTAGGAAAAAGCTTGTATTAACTATTAGCAATTAGGAAACAACAGCTGTTCATTTTTGCCCAACCTTGCGAGCTTCCTGGTTGTATTTGGTTGCCTACTACATGCTGCAGTTTGCTGAATTAAACAGTTTGCTGAATTAGTGTCCTCCAGCATGGGTTTTCTTGCTCCAAATGGTACACCACTCAAGAAATGCAACATCGGGTGGAAAAGAAGCAAGGTCCTGAACTTTTTGCATTTTCCACATTATTGCAGCAGATGTTAGTTCTTGAAAGTGTATGCTAACAATATATGCTTTAGTCTTTACTTTCAGAGTCTTCTTAGTTGCTTTTACTAAGCATATTGAAAAACCATTAAAACCAGGGTTGGACCAATATAACCATACCCACTTCATTCATACCCCCAAATTCATCTTTTTAAAATCTGGAGAAAACTATTCTAAAACATTGTGGCACATTTAATTTAATCAATAGGTCCACTGTCCAGTTCTGGTGTTTGATGGAGAGAAGGATTGGTCTTTGTCATGACCAGTGGTGGATTCTTACCGGTTCACTCCGGATCCTGCGAACCAGTAGTAGCGGTGGGGGGAGGCTTCGCCCACCCGCCTGGACGTCATCACGGATGCACTGCGCATGCGCAGAAGCACCGCACACGAGCTAAGCAAGCAAGCAAGTGCGCTCCCATTATGAACCCCATTGGTGGTTTCTGAGCTTGGTTGTTTTCTTGCAGACATTTCATTACCCAAGTAGGTAACATTATCAGTGCTATCACTTGTGGAGGAGGATGTTACCTAGTTGGATAATGGAACGTTTGCAAGGAAACAATCAAACTCAAAGAGCACTAAAGACCCCACAGTTCAACCCCAAGATACAAATATTCTCTTCTATAAGTCCCCATGACAGGGACACCCTCAAGTCATCCATAGCTGTACTAATGCTGACATGGTCTTTTCCTCTTATCTCACATCTCAAGAAAGATGGAAACCAGTGCTGTTTCCTCATCCATTTCCTTAGAAAACAGAGATTAGGATCACTTTTTATAAAAGGACTCTTATCAGGAAAAAGATTGGCAATGAGGACAGTGGATATATATGAGGTTCTTCCCCCATTCAAGGGTGTGTGGCTATAATTTCCAGTCCGGGGAAGAATGACACCACAAGTATTTATGTAGAGCAGCATTTATTTTCCCCTCAGAAACCCTTCCCACTTTTAAAAATGATGGAGGACCCCAAAAGAACCCGAGTGTACGTGTGTTATATTTATCAATGTTTACTGTATTAAAAATTGAAATTGCCACCTTTAGAGAAATTGCATTGTGTAAAAACAATAATAAATCATTAGTTATTAACTTAAATAAAACCGTACAACCTGTATTTTTAAACAATACTAATCATAAGAAGAGCGGCTTTGTTCTACATTGTTGCAAATATCTTCAATACCTGAAAAATAATTTTGATTTTGCAATTATATCTAACTGAGTAAGAGGAAAGAGCGGTTAGCCAGACCGCACGTTTTACCCCTTTTGTTCACAAGGAAGTGTGACTGGGTTTGATTTGTGCAACATAGACGCTGCCCTTTTTTTCCCCGTAACATCCAAAAGGCGACGCCTTGTAACAAGGAAGGGGAGCGCCTCCAAATTACGGGAGGGATCCCCAACACGTTCACAAATGAATTAGCATGGGAACAATTAGGTAACTACTTTCAGAAGCCTCATTTCCCCAGATGTCAGGATGGCCGAGTGGTCTAAGGCGCCAGACTCAAGGATCGCTCCTTTCCCAGTGTTGGGTGTTCTGGTCTCCGAATGGAGGCGTGGGTTCAAATCCCACTTCTGACATAAACCTTTTTTCCTCCCCACCCCAAATCTCTCCCTTTCAGGGTTCGCTATAAACTTCTGCAGCAAACGCCAGGAATGACCTGGCCCATTTCCCCTCTTCCCAACGGAAATTTTTAACATTAAAATCTCAAATGTCACTCCCCAGCCTCAACTTCCTCGCAACCGCCATTGCGCAGGCGACAATACGGCAGCCTCTCCGTTTCTAAAAAGAGCTACTGGATTTCTATTGCCCGATCACACCCGCAGACTGTTGCTCTCTTTTATTTAGCAAACAGCTCGAACACCAAGCAACACTCGACTTAGGAAAAACGGGAGCCAAAGAAAGCCAGCAGCCCTGCAGATATCGCAGCTGAACCTCTCGTTCCGGCGAGGGTTGATTTAACAGGCTGTAAATTCGCTCTTGTCTCAAGGGGGGGAGCGGGAGCGGGAGGGGGCAGGTAATCCGGAGGCAGTTCTAGCGGCCATTTGGTCCCCTAACATGAATGGTTGAGTGAGTTTCGTTACCTTCTTTTCTAAAGAGAGAGAAAAGGTGGATTCAGGATTTAGGATATTTTTGAACCAAAATAAGATAACGAGCCAGTTATCCAGTGCATGGCAACCAAAGGCTCTCTAGCCTCTCCTGGAACGCACATGGGAAATGATTTTACTGCTAGCCCGTTGGGTTTTTGTTTTTTTCCCTTCCTTAATTTGCATCCTTTCCTAAAGAAAAATCAGCCCTGACAGTCCTTTGGAAGGACAAATACTGAAGCTGAAATACAAAACGAAAGCAAAAGGAGAAGGATACGGGGACAGCAGAAGATGCGATGGTTAGATAGTGTCATTGAGGCAATGAGTATGAATTTAAGATTGCTTTGGGGAACAGTGGAGGATAGCAGGGGGGGTGTTAAGTTGGGTGATTGAAGAGGCAGGACGCAGAGTTCCAAATAAACAGCTCTTTATTCTGCAAACAGATACAATACAAACTCTCTGCCTGTCCGACATCTTGCCCTTTAAAGGGGAGCTGTCAGACAGCTCAACCAATCAGATTTACTTATTTTCCCGCCGGATAGGTGGACCTGAATGAAGACTACGTTCCTTGGCTTGACTCCTCATTAGCATACATAACAGGTGGTGGGGAGGGTTGTGCTATGGTCCGTGGGGTCGGGAAGAGCTGCGCACAATGTAGCGACTGAATAACAACAAAATTTGCCTCCCTGCATTTCAAATTCATTATTCCGTGGTTCTGAAATCTGGCACCAAGAGAGTTAGTTCTCCGCCTGCTCTGGCCCACCTTGCAGAGATTGGTGAAGTGTTATAAGTGTATATTTGCAGTTCTTCCAATCTCTCTTCCCAGGATTTAGTTCCTTGTAGTTTGGGATGCTGCAGATTGGAAGGAAAATTGTTCTCTGGATTACAGATAGCCCATGATTTATAACCATTTATTAATTAACCATTCAAAGTTAAAGTGGCACTGGAAAAAAAGGGACTAAACACCCTTTTTCACGCTGTTCTGAGCAACAACAATACATACACAAATTATATGCAGGGAGGCAAATTTTGTGGTTGTTCAGTCACTACATTGTGTGCAACTCTTCGCGACCCCATGGACCATTGCAGCATCCCCACAGCCATGTGATCAAAATTCAGGTGCTTGGCACCTGGCATGTATTTATGACAGTGGTCCTGAGATCATGTGATCACCTTTTGCAACCTTCAGACAAGCAACAGTCAATGGGGAAGCCAGGGTCACTTAATAATCGTGTTATTAATTTAACTGCAGTAATTAATTTAATAACTATGGCAAGACAGGTTGTAAAATAGGGCAAAACTCATTTAACAACTGTCTTCTTTAGCAATGGAAATGTTGGGCTCAATTGTGATCCTAAGTCAAGTTCACACAGCACTTCCCAGCTCTCTTTAAAGCAGCCACCACCAATCTTCTCAGGAAATATATTTTGGTTTACTGTAAAGGGTTCCCAACTTTATTCTTCCAAATAACCTTTTTCATCATACACTGCAAGGATTGTCTGCAAGGTGTAGTCAAAACGTCAAGATGGTGTCCTCAATGGTGCGACTGAAGCTCTGCTTCAGAATTGATGATGTTTTCTAGTTGGGAAATGCAAATTTGGTTTGCAAGTCAACAACCAAAAATTCCCAAAGCCAAATAGCCTATTTTCTCAGGTAAGGACAATCATAATTTATTAAATGTATATGCTGCCTGATTTCCAGTTATTCTGAGGGAATAATTTGGGAAGCACAGGTAGCCCTTAAATTATGATGTTAATTGACCCTGCAATTATGGTCATAAGTGGTGAAAGTCATTAAGTGGATCACCCCATGTTTGGACCTGATTTTATAATAAGGATACACAAAGGACTAGAGACTGTCATAGGAATGATTGCCACAACACAACGCTTCTTTTGCAAATGATCAAGGTGTTACGCATTGAGAGATGCATGATTTAGATACTCACTGAGTTGATCTTGGCTTTTCTTCAAACAACTAAGCAGCAGTAGGCAGGATGAGTATTTGATGGGAAATTTCCAGGCAATCCTATGATAGCATCTTTAACAGTGCTATGGTGATAAATACTGGTAAATATCCACGGGGAAAAAATGCATAGTAGAATGATACTGATCTGATGCATTGGCATTCATTATTCGTCATTGTTTACTTTATAATAATACTGAGTCAAAGGTTACTGGAGAAATCCCAAAGCTGCTTTTTCAAGAGTCAACTGGACTCTCTTGTTTTTCCTTTGAAGACATTTCACTTCTCATCCAAGAAGCTTCTCCAGCTCTGACCAGGCGGTGGGCAATGGAAGGATTTATATTCCTTGCAAACAGCTAGTCATTTGCATGGGGCAAGGCTTTTCAGAAATTGTTTGCCATTGCCTTCTTCCTAGGGCTAAAACAGTGTCTGATCCAAAGTCATCCAGCTGGCTTTGTGCCTAAGGTGGAATTGAGATTCCCAGTTTCCCACTTTCTAGCCTGACGTTTTCAGAATTTAAGAACTAAGCCAGACTGTGTGATCTTTACATACATTAAATAACTGATTTGGAAAAATCATACTGTCAAGTTTTAGCTGCCTAATTTTCTTCTAAATATAAATGCCAACATTTTGGCAAGGCCTTGTTTATCCATCCTATGTAGTCCAGTTTTAAAAAATGAAACCAGCTTTGAATAATGATAGAATGCAAACTGATAATTCTGATCTTCCTTCAGAAAAAAAATGAATGTATTAGTGGCCTTGTTAGATATAAAGCATATTCCTGAACAAAATACAGAGAGCTTTCTATTTTTGTTAATTGGATTCAAACATATTCCTCTAATCCTTCAACCAAGATAATTTACTCACCAATTAAGATGTCTCATGAAATTTATCAAGAACATCCTTAATCTCTCATGTTTAATATGTTTATGTTAGAAAGCTAGTTTAGTCTAATGGTTAAGACTGGAGGACTAGTCCTTCCTTAGGCATGAAAGCCAGCTGGGTGACTTTGGGCCTGTCACTAACCCACCTCACAGGGTTTTTGTTGTGGGGAAAATACAACAAAAAAAGAGCATGAGATATGTTCTTTGACTTGAGTTATTTATAAAAATATTAAAGGCAGGATTTTTATAAACAAATAAACAAATGTTCAATGTAGCAATATTTATCAACATTAAGTTATGTTTAATGGAATATTGACTGGCTTTGTCTGATCAGAGTATCAAAGCCACCCTGAGCATAAACAAAGCTAAGCTGGTCATAGATTGTTCTCTGTGCCAATAATACATTAAATCTTATTCACTGTTACAGTATAAATGATCCATACCAAAATAAATTGATACAGCTTTTGCATATTATTAGGTTACTCAGGTAATTAGTCACATAAATTTCCTGTAGCCTCTAAGATATTTATGCAAATCTAAAACCTGGGGCTTTATTTGATGTTTTAAATTTCCTTTATTGTCTCAGATAAATTTAAATATAAATAAATGGTTAAAATCTACAGTAGTGAGATTTTGGGAAAAGCTAAAAGTTGTAAAATAAATATATTATATGTATTAATATATATATAGATGTATAGATTTGGAGGAATCCCCATATTGATTTATTGATTATTTATTTATTTATTTATTTATATTTATTGGTTCGATTTATATGCCGCCCTTCTCCGGAGACTCAGGGCGCCTTACAATGCATTAGGCAATAGCCTTCATACTTTTGTATATACCTGCTTAGTAGGGCTTTCGGACCCTCCTAAGAAGTGTTCTTTTTTATACAAAGTCAGCTTATTGCCCCCACAATCCAGGTCCTCATTTTACCTACCTCGGAAGGATGGAAGGCTGAGTCAACCTTGAGCCTGGTGAGATTTGAACACGCAGTAATTGCAGGCAGCTGGCAGCTAAGTGGCTACTTAACAGCACTTTAGTCTGCTGCGCCACCATTATGTTCCATCAATTTAATGGAATGACAAACCATTAAATTTTCTTTATCTTAATTATAGCTGGAATACAACAACAGGATTTTTTAAATCTTTCCATCATTCATTTTTTTCTGATTGGCCATATAGAAGTAATGAAGAAACAACAAGTCACAGAGGTCTCCACAGGTGAGCCGCTTTTGGATTTTCTCTCAGAGGTCTCAGCTGGACTATTTAATATAAGAGAGGCGGTTCCGGATTCTAATGTAATGATTTATCAAGCCACAAACCAGCATGGAAGTCAATCAGTTGATATACAATTTACAGAACCAGAAAGATTTAAGTCACAAAAGCAAAACCAACAAGATCAAGTTATAGATCAGCATGAAAACCAAATAGTCGATACACAATCTACAGAAAGGAATTCAGGATGGAGATCCAACCCACAAAAAATCAAGAAAAGAAGAAGTAGGTCTCACAAAAACAAAAACTTTTAAACTAAACAACAGTGTAATGCCAGTTATTTATGAGAGGACTGAATATATGAAAAGATAATGGGCAAAGTATTGGTTTATTTTATCTTGAGGAGAGTGACAGATCTCTGTAGTGCTGAACTTTTGGGATGTGAAAAGGGCCTTAAATCGAATGGATTGGAAATATCTTTTTCGTTTTTTGGATTTCTTGATAAATATATTACATTTATGCTGAGTTACATGGCAAGAGATTTACTGGATTGGGGCACGCAGAAGATCTGGTTGTTACCCTATTATGGTGGTTGGAATTAATAATCTGGATAAAAGACACCTCTATAGACATTATATGGAATATAAATATAAAGTCACTCGGGTGGTTGTTGTGTTTTTTTTTGCAATATGAAGATATTTGTTATGGATGGGGGCAGATGGTAATTGAAGATTGAAGATACTGAAAATACTGTTGGAATTAGGATGCGATGTTACCCTAACATGGGCGATGGAGTTTATCATCCAGCTGAAAGACATTACAGAAGATATTATATGGATTACAAGTTTAAAGTTTTTTTTTAGGATTTTATTTACATAAGGGAATATTTTTCTAGTTGAGTGGACAGAAGAATAAACATATTAATATGGTAGTTTTGTAGGAAAGTGGGTGGAGATAGGTTATTGATTGTTTAGTTTAAAGAAAAGGGATATTATGTCTAGATGTGAATATATGTAAAAGATTTGAGCTAAGAGATATAATGATGGGGGGGAAGGAAATGGGTAGCTGAACTGAATAAATGTTAAATTAGGATTTACTATATAGTCTTATAGTGGAAGGTTGTTTTGAAATGTTATATTTATATATATAAAAGATTTGACTTAAGAGATATACGTATGGGGGGTAGTAAAAGGGTAGATTATGAGCGGAAAACGCTAAATTGGGAGATATAATAATATTATTATGTTAAATTAGGAGTTATTAGATAATGTTATAATAGAATGTCACTTTGAAATGTATAGTATAGTATAGTATAAGGGGGATATGATAATTTTATTAGAAAGAAAGGGTCAGCATATGGAGATGGAGTAAGTGGATGGTAAAGTATGATATAATCTGTTATGAATTTGGGTTTTATTATGAAGAAGTCACAGGGGAAGGGGAGGGTGAGGGGGGGTTAGGGAGGAGGGGGGGAAAGCGGGGGAAATCTGTATTTGAAAAACTTTTTCAATAAAAAAAAAGAAATTGTTCTGTATTTCCTAAATTAAAGTTTGCAACGTATATTTGGAGGGTATTGGAACAGATGTATAATTTTGACTCTTATCAATATACTAAATTTACTTTCGAATAATCCCAATCTGAAAATTGAAGCGGGAATTTGGAGGGAATTCACAGGACATTAATACTGCAGCCTTTCTCAACTGGGATTCCTCAGACCCAGAGATTCTACAAGAGATTATGACAGAAAAGAATACTGTAAATCTGATTTTTTTCTTTAACTTTTCACATTGAACTATGCTATTGCTCACACTGATGGGCATTTTTAAGTGCTGTAACTTAGCTGCTAGCTCTTGTAAAACATGTATTATCTAGGTTAGAAGTTAACTATATTGCAATGTTTTTATATTTTTGTGATCTTTATGCAGACGTTTTTCAAGTAAGACTTAAAATTTATTATAAGGGTTCCTCCAAGATAAAAAGATTGATAAAGGTTCCTGTAAATCAGTGTTTTTCAACCTTGGCAACTTTAAAATGTGTGAACATTTAACTCTCAGAATTCCTCAACCAGCTTGCTCAATCAAGTGTTTTAAACTATTTAGATTATTGCAAGAGGAATTAGGATGTGAAATGACAACTGAAACTTATTTTCATTTTACACTTAGGTCCAGATATATAAGCAGCATCTAAAATTCCTTAATTCTGTAACTCTCTGAATTAATGTGTTCCTCATGGGTGTAAATCCAAAAGAGCTGATTTCCTTGTTCCTTGTTTTATGTATCATTAGAATGGGAGGGGAGGATAAAAGTGTAGGCGAGAAGGTTAGGGTATAAAAGCATTCTCCAATGCATCCTCTCGACATGTGAATCAAAGTGTTTTGAGCACTTTACATAGCATCAGTAAATCTTCTTCCAAGCATTGCCATTGACAGTCTCCAAGCCAACAAGATGAAAGTCTTCTGTAAGTACCTTTTTGCCTAAGACTCACTAACTGAATTATGGCTTGAATGGAATGTATTATTTAATATATTATGGCTCAAAGCATAGTCAGGCAAATGTTTAGGCTAGATTAGACATTTTTAATTACTGGTTCATCACACGATTAGCCAGATGTTCAGACTGGATTTGGCATTTTTGTCCACTTATCAAGTCCTTCCTAAGGACTTGGGATAGGCAGATACCAATGTTTTATGATGTTAGAGCAGGGGTGTTAAACTTGCGTCGTCATGGCATCATCATGTGACATATCGGGACTTTTTCCCCCTTTGCTAAATCAGGTGGGAGCGGGGCCAGCACATGACGCATCCAGACTGCGGGCTGCGAGTTTGACACCCCTGTATTAGAGGTATTTTCACAGGATGTCAGCTGTTCCAAGTAAAGCTGCCTTTTGCAATTGACTGATGGTGAATTTATCCATGATGATGATGATGATCATGATCATGATGATCGTGATGATGATGAAGATTAGTTCACTACAATGTGAAGTCACAGGTGTATTATTATTTATTCCATAATTAGATTTCAAAATTTCATAACCTTTTATCATTTAAAATCAGTTGCCATTTAATCAAGTGGTCAAATTCAAATTAATGAGATGGGTTACAGTCAATTTGCCTTGATACATTTCTAATATTTGTAGTAATAAGAGAAGAGGATACTAAAAACTAGTAAGTTAGGTTTGTCACAAAGTCTTTGGTGGTACAAATGACTTCCCTTAACCGCCACTTACTCAGTAACCATTTGAAATTATGAAGGTGATGGTCAAAGGAAGTTATGACTCATGCTGCCTAGAACTACTTAAAACTAAGGAGAAATTTCCTAACAGTTAGAATAATTAATCAGTGGAATGACTTGCTCTAGAAGTTGTGGGTGCTCTGACAATGGAGGTTTTTAAGATGACATTGGACAACCATTTGTCTGAAATGTTATAGGATTTCCTTCTTAAGCAGGGGGTTGGACTAGAAAACCTCTAAGGTCCCTTCCAACTGTTATTCTGCCCAGAGTTACAATTTTGCAGCAACCCTGCCGTTGTGTGATAAAATGTTGAGCCCTTGAAAGTAGGCAGCATAAAGCAGAGGCAATAATGCCCTTCTCCAAGGCACATGAGCTTTGGAAAATTATGTGATTGTCCCCACCGCCCAGCCCTCTGATCTGCTGGACACTCCGGGCACTTTGCTCCTGCTATTGACATGCCCATGCAGGCCGATCTGATGCTTTAGAAGATTTTCAAAGCCCTGTTGGAATTGGCTCCAAGGCAGCTTTGGGAAAGGAGGCCTGGTGCATTGGATAGGCCACATGAGCCTCTCAACAGCAGGAGAAAAACACCTGAAGGTAAACTATATGTGGCATATTCTTGGGAGCGCTGGATGATGGGGGCAAACACGCTATTCCCCAATGGTCAGATGCCTTGGAGAACAATGCGAGCTGGCATTTCTGAGGGGCAATGGTGATGCTAAGACTAATGTTGGGGCCTGGGTAGTGGCAGCAGGCTGAGACTGCAGAAGGCCCTAAGGACATGGACTGTTCTGCTTGGTGGCCTCGATAAGAGAAAAATAGGCGGATATGTAAAATTAGGCAGCGCTCCTTAGAAGCAATGGTGGCACTAGGGCTGAGATTGAGGCCTGGATGATGGCAGTTCACTGAGACTGCTGAAGGCTCCAGGCTTCTACTTCAGGGCTAGGCCCAGTGCTTCCACCGAAAGCGCTGCACTGCAAGGCCAGACTGCGGCGCCTTATGCTATATACTGCATTGCAGCATCTCTCCAGCTCATGCTTGGTCTGCGCTCGGCCTCTCAGGTCCTGCCCCATCCTCTGAGGCATCCCTTGCATGCTCACTTACAAATGCTAGGAATGAGATTGTCCCAAAGGTGCTTTTTCAGGAGGCAACTGGACTTTCTTGTTTTCTCTTTAAAGACGTTTCGCTTCTCATCCAAGAAGCTTCTTCAGCTCGGAGTGGATGGTGGGGAACGGAAGATTGCTGAAGAAGCTTGTTGGATGAGAAGCAAAATGTCTTCCAAGAAAAAACAAGAAAGTCCAGTTGCCTCCTGAAAAGGCACCTTCAGGACAACCGTGACCTGGATGACTGGGAATCTCCATAGACTTTTAGGAATGCGATTGTTGAGCAAAGCAGTCACATGGGCATCTCGCTTAATGACCGCAACAACTCACAACTGCAATTCTGATCTCAGTTGTAGTTGTAAATTGAGGACTACCTGTAAACAATGAAAAAGCCATTCTTTGATGAGCATCAACTGAACAAGGGAGAACTTAAAAGTAAAATGGCTCAGCAACCTGTTCACAAATTACATTTCAGATAATTGAATCAAAATTTTAGAGTGGTGCTTCAAGCTGAGCTAGAAAAACAATCGTCAGAGAAAACATTTAATCATCTGCACAGTGTTGTACCTGCTATTTTCAGACTCTGTTTCCCACATTTCCAGTTTTATGTCAAAGAATCAAATCAGTCTTACAAGAAGTCTTTTAATGCACCCATAAGTATTACAGTTCTGTTAATAGGGTAAATAGAGTTTAAAGGATGTTATTTATTTTATTTTTATTTATTCATAGTCATTTGAGGTCACTCATAGCCATTGACATATCTGTCCTCCAGTTTGGCCATGCATCTATTCCAGGATTTCTCAAGCTTGGCAACTTTAAGAAGTGTTCAACTCCCAGAATTCCCCAGCCAGCTTGGAATTCTGGGAGTAGGAGAATTCTGGCAGTTGAAGTCCACACATTTTAAAGTTCATAAAGTTGAAGAACTGATTTATTCTGTTAAGTAGATTATTCAGTGAAAGTCAACCTAAAACATCCACTAAGCTTCATGACTGGAGGCTATTACCTCTAAGGGACAGCTACTTAAGTGGGAATTTTGCTTTTTTTAAAATTTCTTTTCTCTTTCCTTTTCTTTTTTCTTCACCGTTAGCCTTTTGCCTGTGTCCTTTGTGCCCAAAAGCTGGAATCAAGTGATCCCTGCAGCAGATCCTTTTCACACTGAATTGAATTAGGATCTTGTTTTAAATGGGATTTTTAAAGGTTATTTTGTTATAATTTGTTATAATTTGCCTTCTTGTAGTTGGACCCTCCAATTCTGTTAATTAAATTTTATGTATGAATGTAGAAACTTGTTCAGAAAGGCAATTCTAATTGTTATACAAAAGCAAACTCTTGCAGTCAATGCAAAAGGACAATAAGCTACGTAATAAAATAAATATATAATTACAATTAAAAGGTAAAGATAAAGGTTCCCCTCACACATACGTGCTAGTTGTTCCCGACTCTAGGGGGCGGCGCTTATCTCCGTTTCAAAGCCAAAGAGCCAGCACTGTCCGAAGTTGTCTCCGTGGTCATGTGGCCGGCATGACTAAACGGCAAAGGCGCACAAACGCTGTTACCTTCCCACCAAACGTGGTCCCTATTTTTCTACTTGCATTTTTTACGTGCTTTCGAACTGCTAGGTTGCCAGAAGCTGGGACAAGTAATGGGAGCTCACCCTGTTATGTGGCATTAGGGATTCAAACTGCTGAACTGCAGATCTTTCGATCGACAAGCTCAGCGTCTTAGTCACTGAACCACCGTGTCCCTATTAATTATAATTAAGCACTACTTAATTAATAGAAACTGAATAACTGCAAATCCCAAAGATCTTTATCTTTTAGTTACATTCTGACAATGTTTCTGGGCTTTGTTGAGGGGCACTTTATCCAGACACGGGTGGTGATTAGAGTCAAAAGTCAGGAAAAGAATTTAGACAGCAAAACATGAGGGAACAGAATGGGGAGTGCAATTTAGAATTACAGATTATAAAGTTTCTAAGATGAAGAAAACAGAAGTCATAACCACCCTTTATAGAAGTTATCTTCCTCAGGGCTTTTAGGTAACTTCCCCAGGTCTGACATATTCCGGGCACCTCTAATGAAATTCTTTTAAGAAAGAAGTTGGGTTTCGACATCAGCAGCAAGAAGGAACAGTCATCATTTCAGTTCAGTCGGGTCATCAGTTGGAGCCTGAAGCGATTTTCTGGAAAAGTTCAAGACCTTCTTTGCGTTTGTGGCCAAATGCCATCTGACTTTGCTTATAAAGAGAGTGAGTATGTGACTGAAGAAGCTAATTGTATAAGCAGCAAAACGCTTCAAACCAAAAAGAAAAGAAATCCAGTTGTCATGATTCAACTTTCAGACTTATAAAGGGAGTTTTTTAAAAACGCAGAAGGCATCCATCTCATGGAGGAGAGGAGACGGGTTAATTCCCAGGACTGAAACAAACATGGAGAAGGAATGTAGTTATTTTTTAACTTGGAACGCTTTGATAGAATTGCTTTGAACATAGAAGGAAACATGTCCAAGGAAACAATGTGCATTCCACATTGGGATGCTTTGGAAAAACATTTGGAGCCATCAGCAGTCCTAGAAAGCTGCACCTCTTATTTTAGAATGGAATGGAATGGAATGGAATGGAATAAGAATAGAATAGAATAGAATAGAATAGAATAGAATAGAATAGAATAGAATAGAATAGAATAGAATAGAATAGAATAGAATAGAATAAACAGAGTTGGAAAGGATCTTGGAGGTCTTCTAGTCAAACCCCCTACCATTTCAGACAAATGATTGTCCAATCTCTTCTTAAAAACTCCCAGTGTTGGAGCATTCACAACTTCTGGAGGCAAATTGTTCTAATTGTCAGGAACTTTTTTCTTAGTTCTAGGTTCTGAATCAGTAATTGTGCTGCTTTAATGATACAATTTATTAAAACAGAGCCATCTTTTTTACACCCAGACAATAGGTTGAGAATCCTACAGGCTTTCAAAAAGGCAGAGAAAACCTGGCTCTTTCCCCAAACCTTTGGATTAGGATGAGCAAAAATTCCAATTTCCAAGAGCTATATAGATGGTCCTCAGTTTACAAATGAAATTGAGCTGGCCATTTCCGTCATAAGTTGTGACATTCATAAAGTGTGGTTTTTCAGCTTTTTTTGCAGTGGCCATTAAGCAAATGCCACTGTCATTATGCAAACTCATTGTTTGCTATGCGTTGGTTTTTCCAGGAACCAGAAGTAAATGCCAGTTTCCAGGAAAAAAAACCACCGTAAATCGCAGCACTGCAAATGATCCTAAATGCAGGTTCGTTGCTGAGTGCCCAGAATGTGGGCATGGAAATAGGCAGATGTTGGAACTTTGAATCCAGCTCATAAGTCCCTTTTTTGCTGTCTATCATAACTTTGACAAGGGGGCCTGTTATGTAAATAGGTTTCTTTTGGCGGGAAGTTTGAACTAACTGACCCTCAGCTGATTGGCTGACCACCACAGCTGCAAGGTATATAAAGGGAGCTGGCTCCCCTGGTCAGTTGCTGGAGTCTCACCATATAATAAAGAGCTGTTGTCACTAACTACTCTGGCTTGCTGCGTCCTCATTCACCCCACATAACATTGGTGACGAAGGTGGGATTTTGAGGCCAGAAGCAGAGGAGAGCTGAAGCCACACTCGAGAGAAAGAGCTGAAGCCACGTTCAGAGAAGGGACCAGAGACCGCAACCGAATCCAGCCAGGCGAGCGAGCGGAGCACAGGAGAATCCCCGAACGATGTCTGCCTACACCCCGCCAGCGCCTTTCGACCCCAAGGAAGAGAAGTGGGGATCCTACATGTCTCGGTTCGAGTGCTTCATGGTGGCAAACGACATGCAAGGGCTACCGGACGTTCGGAAGAAAGCCCTGTTCCTGAGCCACTGTCGGCCAAGGGTCTTCGACACAGCCGAAGCATTGTCGGAGCCGAATTCGGTCCACAACATTTCCTGGTCGACGCTACAGACTCTGCTGAAAGACCACTATGCACCAACGCCATCGAAGTACGTCCAACGCTATGAATTCCGGCAACGGCTACAGCAGGAGGGCGAATCGATCAGCGAGTACGTCGCTGCCCTGCGTAAGGCCGCAACCCAATGTGAGTACCGAGACCTCGATGAGATGCTCCTAGAGCAACTAATTTGCGGAGTGAGAGATGGCCGGCTCCAGAGAAGGCTGCTTGCGAGGTCAAACCTGACCCTACTCATCGCGCTAGACGAAGCCAGAGCGCAAGAGTCGTCAGTAAAGGCCGCCGAGAGATTAAAGAGCTCCCACCTAACCAAGACAACGCAGAAGACGGCGCCAGTGCATCGGGAGGCCGTGAGCACCGCGAGCGAGGGGGAGTCTGAGGAGGAGGTCTACCGCACCGAGCAGTCCCGCACAGCCCGGAGGGAGCCCAGAAACGGATGCGCCAGCTGCGGAGGGTCCCACTCACGACAAAACTGTAAGTTCAGGGACGCCGTTTGCCGTGCCTGCGAAAAGAGGGGCCACATCGCGAGGGTCTGCAGATCGAAGGCACACCAGAGCTACAGACCACGTGGCCAACCTGCCCAATCCGAGACGGCGCCACACCGAAGGCCCAACAGGGATGGCGGAAACCGGAAGGGCGCGAAATTCGAAGACGCTGGGGCCTACACCATACGCATCGCACAGACCTGCACCTCGCCCGGAGAGAAGACCTACACCACGGTCGAGATCGAGGGACGGGAGTGCCAGATGGAGATAGACACGGGATCACCAATATCCATCATGTCTTGGGAGAACCTGAAGAAAGCCATCCCCAGCGTACACAAGCGACAGCTCCAGCCGCAGCAACGCAGACTGAAGGACTACCAAGGGAACCGCATACCCGTCGAAGGCAGAGGCGAGTTCCAAGTCCAGTACGGGGAGTTTACCGAGAAACTGCCCCTCACCATCATCAGCGACAACCTCCCCAGCCTCCTGGGCATGGACTGGTTCAGGGCCCTAGGCATGGGATTCACCGGAGTAAGGAACGTTCGAAGCACCCTGAAGGAAGACCTGATGCAGGAATTCCAGGACGTGTTCGACGAAAGGCTTGGCAAGTATGTGGGGACCCCGATTTCGTTTAATCTAGACCCCAATATTGCACCCATCTGTTTAAAGCCGAGGCGGGTACCATTTGCCCTGAAGCCCAAAATAGACATTGAACTGGACAAATTAATCAAGCAAGGGGTGCTCGTTCCAGTCGACCACGCCAAATGGGAGACCCCAATCGTTACACCGGTCAAGCCGGATGGGTCAGTGCGCATATGCGCCGATTATAAATGCACGATTAATAAGGCCCTGCAGCAGAGCGCCTATCCAGTGCCCGTCGTTCACCACCTATTGCATTCCCTGGGCCCTGGCAAGATTTTTGCAAAACTCGATCTTGCGCAGGCGTACCAGCAGCTGCCAGTAGATGGCGCTACCGCAGAAGCACAGACTATCGTAACCCACAGAGGGGCCTTCAAGTGCACCCGCCTGCAATTCGGAGTAAGCGTGGCCCCCGGACTGTTCCAAAGTACCATGGAGCGGCTACTACAGGGGATCCCCGGGGTGGTGCCCTATTTCGATGACGTGCTCATTACCGCCGACAATGAGCACCAGCTGAGAGAAAGGCTGAGGGAGGTGTTAAGGAAATTCAGGGACGCAGGACTCAGAGTAAAACGCAACAAATGCATGATCGCAGTCCCCTCAGTCGAATTCCTTGGGTACAGGGTTGATGGCACCGGCATCCACCCCACAGAAAGCAAGATCAGGGCAATCCAAGAAGCACCCACCCCCAAAGACAAGGCAGAGCTACAGGCCTTCCTGGGACTATTAAACTTTTACGCCATCTTCCTAAAAGACAAGGCAACAGTGGCAGAACCCCTACATAGACTGTTAACCAAAAAAGCCATTTGGAAATGGGGGAAGGCTGAAGACAGGGCATTTGCCGGCATTAAAAAACTGCTGTCAGCCGATAGTTTTCTGATACAGTACAACGCAACGCTTCCCCTTGTTCTAGCATGTGATGCGTCCCCGTTCGGGGTGGGAGCCGTCCTGAGCCACAGACTCCCGAATGGCCTAGAGGCGCCCATCGCATACTACTCCCGAACCCTATCAAGTGCCGAGCGAAATTACAGCCAGCTCGACAAAGAGGCCCTAGCCGCCGTTTCGGGAGTAAAGAAATTCCACGAGTACTTGTTCGGGAGAGACTTTGAATTGATCACAGATCATCGACCGCTCCTGGGTCTCCTCGCGGGAGATCGACCAACCCCGGCAGCACTTTCGCCCAGGATGACACGCTGGGCCATTTTCCTCGCAGCATACTCTTATCGCCTGGTACACCGACCAGGGGCGGACATGGGCAACGCGGACGCACTCAGCCGATGCCCACTACCCGACAGTTTAGAAGACCCCACACCCGGCATCCCCATCCTGCTGATAGACGTTTTGGACTCTGGGCCCATCACATCAGCCGAGGTTGCGAGAGCCTCAACCAAAGACCACGTGATCCGGACAGTCGCAAGTTGGGTTATGAGGGGGTGGCCGGAAAGGATTGGGAGCGGGGAATTTAAGCCATTCGCGGGAAAACGGGACGAGTTGACAATGCAAGGGGGTTGTTTACTATGGGGCGATCGGGTTGTTATTCCTTCACGCTTAAGGGAAAAGGTTCTAACGTTGTTGCATGAGGGGCACCCCGGGATTGTAAGAATGAAGGGGCTAGCCAGGAGCTACGTCTGGTGGCCCAGCATGGATGCAGACATCACCGAGTGGGTGGGGAAATGCCAGCCCTGCCAAGAGTCCAGATCAGACCCGCGAACGGCACCAGTGAGAGAGTGGGAAAGACCCCAGGGACCCTGGTCCAGAATACATATTGACTTTGCAGGCCCCTTCCATGGACAGACCTTCATGGTCGTCGTAGACGCATTCTCCAAATGGTTGGAGATCAAGCTAATGAAGGCCACTACCACCGACGCAACCATTAGAGAGCTAAGACAATTATTCGCCACACATGGGTTACCGGACATCCTAGTGTCAGATAACGGGCCACAGTTCACCGCAACACAGTTCGAGGGCTACTTAGCGGGACTTGGGATCAGACACGTCCTTTCTGCCCCGTTTCACCCGGCTAGTAACGGACAGGCTGAGAGATTTGTTAGATCAGCAAAGGAGGCCCTTTCACGCTTAAGCCCCGGGGACTGGCAGGAAAGGGTAGACAAGTTCCTACTAGCCCAGCACTCCACACCCTGTACAGCCACAGGCCGAAGTCCGGCCGAACTATTAATGGGGCGGAAACTCCGGGGAATACTAGATAGACTCAACCCCAATTACTCCCCAGAGGTATTCAAGGGGGGGGAGAGGAAACTTAGAGAGTTCACCATAGGAACACCGGTACACGCCAGAAACTATGGACAGGGCCCACTCTGGGAGGCAGGAACAATCACAGAAATCACAGGCCCCAAGTCATACCGGGTAGACATGGGGGACGGAAGAGTTTGGCGCAGACACATCGACCAATTAAGAAAACGGGTAACCACAAACACAGACGAGGCATTAGACGACCCCATCTCCGACCACGACTACCAACCAGAGGCACAAACCACTAGCCCGAATAGAGCGGAGGACTTAGCTGAGGATTCGGGTATCCAGCGCCGCCCCATCGAGGTAGTCCCAGCAGCCGAAGAAGTCGCCGCCTACGAGGAGGTTCCGGAGGCCTCATTGGCGGAGCAGGGAGAAACAGAAAGTCCCTCCGACCTGCTCGACGCCGCCCCTCCGACTGAACTGCGCAGGTCAACTAGGCATCGTACACGCCCTAGTCACCTGAGAGACTTTGTATGCAAATGACACCCCAAGTGACTTCTGGGAGGGGAGGAGTGTTATGTAAATAGGTTTCTTTTGGCGGGAAGTTTGAACTAACTGACCCTCAGCTGATTGGCTGACCACCACAGCTGCAAGGTATATAAAGGGAGCTGGCTCCCCTGGTCAGTTGCTGGAGTCTCACCATATAATAAAGAGCTGTTGTCACTAACTACTCTGGCTTGCTGCGTCCTCATTCACCCCACATAACAGGGCCGATCTGGTGTCTGCAACGGAGAGCAAAAAAAACACCTCGGTATATTTGCGGCGCAAGGCAGCCCTCGTTTCCTGCCGACTCGGAGCGGTAAACAGCGTCTGGTTCGGGGAGCAGCGGGATTTTGCTCTCCATTCCTCTCTCGGCCCCCTGCAAGCTCTCCATCTCTCAAGAAGCCCAACCAAAGTTTCCCGCGCCACTTCAGGGAGCGCTCCTCGAGAGATGAGAGCTTGCAGGGGGCCGAGAGAGCAATGGAGAGCAAAATCCCGCTGCTCCCCGAACCAGATGCTGTTTACCGCTCCAAGCGACAGGAGATGAGGGCTGCCTTGTCCCGCAAATATGCCGGATTTTGCTCTCCATTGCAGACACCAGATCGTAATGCACCACCTGCAAAAATGCGAAAATTTCCAAATGTAGCCCTGCCCTCTTACAGCTCTCCTGATGTTCAACTGTTGTCTTTCAAGGAAGATACTTGGCCAGCTTCATGCTTGATGTCTCCCACCTTGGCAGCTTTAAGACTTATGGGCTTCAACTCCTAGAATTCTCCACAATTCCCCAGAATGGGCTAGGCGGGACTTGAAGTCCACAGGTTGTAAAAGAGCCACAATTGCCCAGCCCTGGGCTAGGGTAGGCTGACGCCGCGCGGATGGGAGATGGGAGGTGGGGCAGGGCGAGGGTCAGGCGAGCCAGCAATTTAACAAACGGTTCGGTGTGCTGCGGGGCCAATAAATTACAAAAAAACCACCGAACCGTTTGTTAAATTGCTGGCTCGCCCGCCCCATTTATTGGCAATAAATAGTAGTGCGAAGGGGCGGGGCGAGCCAGTAACTTAACAAAGGGTTCGGCGGAACCCCCAGAATCCCACCACTGCTTTCGCCCCCCCCCCAAGCGGTGTTCTTTTTATACAAAGTCAGCTTATTGCCCCCACAATCCAGGTTATATATTAAGAAATATTGTGGCTGAAGACAAAGGAAAAGACTTTGGAAGCACACTTTTTTCTTCGTGTCTTTTCTATCTGCCAGTAAAAACCCGAAAAGATGAGAGGGGAGTTGTCCACAAATGGAAACATATCCGGGGAAGCACTAACATCTATTTGAGCAGCATTTTCAGGCCAGATTAATTTCTTTTTAACTGTTTTAACAGCTACTTAAAAGGATTATCTTAAAAAAACTAAGCAAGTAAGAATTTGAATAGGAGTCCAATAAGAAAATCCTTGGATAGTGGACTAAATTGGGAAGCAAAAACCCTTCAAATTGTAACCCCTTTCCCACTGTTGCCAAGAAAAGAAGATGTTAAGGAGTTAAGGTTGAAGAGGACATATTTGTTATCAGATCCTTTGTGTGACCAGAGAAGCGGAAGGAATGACTGTGTGTCCATCTTTGCTTGTTTTATTGCGGTTTAGATGTAGTGTAGGAACTCTGGTTAGAAGTTGGTTCAATGACACACATAAAAGAATGGGACAAATGAACAGAGCAAGAGGCAATAAATCCAGAATAAGAAAAGCCAGGAAAATGCTACCCTCATACATATTCCATTTTTGTATGTGTTTTATCCAGTTATTTTCTCACTGCTATTCTTGGCTGCCTTGGGAAGCTGTGCAGATGACAGAAGCCCCCTAGAAGAATGCTTCAAAGAAGATGATTATGAAGAATTTCTAGAGATCGCCAGAAATGGTCTGAAACAGACATCAAATCCAAAACATGTTGTGGTTGTAGGTGCAGGAATGGCTGGGCTTAGTGCAGCCTACGTTCTTGCAGGGGCTGGACATAAGGTAAGCCATTGAAGAATTACTTTAGAATGATGCCTCTTAGTCCCAACTCTTGGGTAATCCAGAAGGATAACATGATGGCACCAAAAGCCAATGAAAGGTCGACCAGGATTATGAGAGCTGCATTCTCCCCTCCCAGGTCCCAGAAATTATACTTTAGAGCAAATCAGCCTGTTTCTATCACAATCATGAGTCTAGACCTCGGCTGAAAGGGATATAGATAATCCACTACCTCTAGGATCCTATATTATTAATATCTTCATCCTTTTCAACAACCTTCCTCACAACAGGAAGGTGGTAGACAGTGCAAAAGTCATCACACATAGCCAAGTCAAGAGAATTGTTTTAGGAGAGAAGTTCAAACCGACCGCCCTTTTAAAGACAATGGCATAATAACTTCCCACAATAAATCATTGACTACCTCCTAAATCCAGCCACCTATATACCCACCTGGCTGCTTATAAGAGCCAGGAAGGTCCTGGATCTAGCTGAGAAATGGAAGAATTTATGCTACAGAGAACTCAGTTCATTTCCTTGGGTTCCACAAGCTCAAATATATCCCAAATCATAACGCAAAAAGCTGCCTTCCCTTGATCTTGTCCAAATGGCATCCAAGAATAAAAATCAAGCAACTATCTGCAAAAATCCCTGCAAACTCATATGTGCCATTGCAGGTGTCCTGTTGTAACCACATTTTTTAATAAGGAGTTAGGTCACTCTGAATGGGTTATCAATCAGAAAATTCCAAATGCAATAAGCACAAAGAAGTATTAATGAGTTGCTGTTCTTAGTGGCAGTGACTCAAGTGTGGGTTCAAAAACACCTAGTAATCTCTAGTTTTACTTTTGTGCTATTTATGCTCTAAGAGTGTCTTCAGTTGCTTCATTCCTGTAGGAACCTAGAAAACAAAAGAGTTGCTTGGCCTAAGAAACTGGAGAGAGACTGTGAAGGGGCAATCTTCTCCATTGCCCTCCCATCTCTAGGAATTCACAAGGTGTAAGACCAAGCTGTCCAACTGTTTGTCAGGATAATCCCCAAACATCATCTGGAAACCCTGTAGATCAGGGGTCTCCAATCTCCAACTTCAAGCCTGGCAGACTTCAACTCCCAGAATTCTCCAGCCAGCAGAGAATTCTGGAAGTTGAAGTCCACCAGACTTAAAGTTGCCAAGGTTGGAGACTCCTGCTGTAGATCCATTAGACACTGAGATGGACATAGACCATTCAAATAGGGCATCCTACCTAGCAGAGATCCAGGATAATACATTTTGACCAGAAAGTGATCTGACCACAACAAAGCGTAGAGTCTTGTGACTGAATTTGAGGCTTTAGCATAGAACCTATTTTTGTGGCTGCAGAGATATGGGGCTATGAGTTTCACAGGAGGACGAAACTCAGTTTCTATTGCACAATGACTGCAACTGTCATCATGCTGTTTAGAATACTTTTCAATAAATAAAGAAAAGGTGACTAAATAAAGTTTAAATAGATTAAAACAATGAAGACAAAGAAAAGAAAAAGTCCTCCTGATTGCAAAGAATAGATCTCCTTAGATTCTAAGACACATTCAAGTGAGATATCTGAAGATGAAATGCTATTTCACACAAAATGTTCCCCGCACAAAATAAGGGTGGAAAGCAAATCCATGTGATAGAACTTCCAATAATCGTCAAGCGTACACATTTCAACATTGCAGTTCTGCTATTTGAACTGCTGGCTCTATTGGGGGAAGGTGCCTCAAAGAACATAGTGAGAAAGGTCTCTAGGTGTCAGAAGGGAAAGATGTCAAATGTTGAGAAGAACAGGTACCAGAGGTGGATTTCAGCAGGTTCTGACCAGTTCTGGAAAACCGGTAGCGAAAATTTTGAGTAGTTCGGAGAACCGGTAGTAAAAATTCTGACTGGCCCCGCCCCCATCTATTCTCTGCCTCCCAAGTCCCAGCTGATCAGGAAGAAATGAAGATTTTACAGTATCCTTGCCCTGGATTGGGGTGGGAATGGAGATTTTACAGTATCCTTCCCCTGGAGTGGGGAGGGAATGGAGATTTTACAGTATCCTTCCCCTGCTACGCCCATCAAGCCATGCCACACCCACCAAGCCACATCCACAGAACCGGTAGTAAAAAAATTTGAAACCCACCACTGGCAGGTACCGTAGAAAAATGCCAACTTGTGCTAAAGAACCTTAGGGGTGGGAAGAGGTGCCAACAGCCATACAATACTGACATCTCAAAGCCAAATCAATCATGCTATGAAGAAAAGTCTCCCCAAAATAAGTCATAAAGCAACCAAGCAGAGAAGTTTTAATAAGAAACAATTGTCAAAATGATGCCATGGCTTTCCTATTTGCCTCCAGGTGACGGTTCTTGAAGCTAGTGAACGTGTGGGAGGACGAATGACCACTTATCGAAATGACATAGAAGGCTGGTATGTCAATCTGGGACCCATGCGTCTCCCTGAGAGACACAGGTGAGATGTGAGATGATCATGTTTACTTATCTCTTCTCTTTGCATACCAAGAAGACTGGAGGGTCGTGGAGGTATGTCCCAAAACAACATTGCTATTTTAGATTCTGGGAATCCAGCATTAAATTCCACATATTTGTAAGGGTAGTTCATTAGCCACTTAAAACTTGGCAACAGAACCTACAGCAATTTATACTGAGTGAACATGATAAACGTGATGAGGCATGGAATGGAGTATTGCTGCTGGAGCATTCACAGGGTTGGTTAAGCTAATTTCCTTCAGAATTAAGAGGACAAATTAGCTGGAAATATCTAGCTTGGCTTTCAAAAAGCTAAGCAGGCCCAACCTGATATTGCTTAGTACTTGGATGGCAGACTATTAGGAAATCCTAAGATTGTATGCTCCACGGTGAAGTCAAAAAAAGCATCCTAAAAGCCAGGGCAAATAATTGAGAATAAAACAAGTTTAATTTGGATTGGAATCATTCTGTTTGATCTTATCTTTCTTCCAAGTATCTATTCATGGGAGAAAAATAAGCCCGAATGATTTTGGTAAGACAAATGACTTGTAAGAGTTTATCAAGCAATTTGAGAGTTGTTGTTGTTTTTCTGTACCGTTTTCTTCCCCTCTTCTCAATTGGTAGCTCTTTTTTACGGAGGGAAAAAGTTGTGTTGAAACTGGAAATTCTGGCTAAATGTGTGCAGTTTTTCTTTCTATATGTAAAGCAAAGTGAAAGAGAGACAGTGATACTCCAGAAATCATTATCATTGGCATCTTTCAGTCTCAAGAGACTATGGTATCGTGCTCTGGAAAGAGGTCCTAAAACAGCATCTAGTGTGACTAAAAAGGCCAATTCGTGAGTGGCGATCCCTTCCACACTGAGGGCAGATACATTCTGTCCCCTGCCCAGCCCCCAGATTTCACTGGTTCTGGGACTGCCTCTTTGCCTCAGCCTGCCGAACAAGTGTCTCTTCGAATTGGAGAAGGCCATGCTGCGTCTTTAGCCTCTAAGCTGAACGATCGGAGGTCAAGGTTTCCCAGTTGTTAATGTCCATTCCCTCTTGCAGATATCCTTATATCGCAGCTGTGGTCTCCCTCTGAGGTACTTTCCCTGCACTAATTCTACATACAGGAGATCTTTCGGAATTTGACCATCAGCCATTCTCATGACATGCCCCAGCCAGCGTAGACGTCGCTCTTTCAATAGTGTATACTCCAGAAATAATGCCAGAATAATTATTTCACCTTCACATTTACATGTTAATTTTCCTGATAATCGGATACTTTTCAGTGCACAGAACTACACATCATTCTATTTTTATTTTTATTTTCACTGTTTTCTCCTTTCCTCTCCCCAGAATTATCCGGGAATATATCAGAAAGTTTGGTCTCCGGTTGAACGAATTTTTTCAGGAAAATGAGAATGCCTGGTATTTTATTAAAAACATCAGGAAGAGAGTATGGGAAGTCAAAAAAGACCCCAGCGTCTTGAAATATCCTGTGAAGCCCTCAGAAGAAGGCAAATCTGCTTCACAGCTATATCGAGAGTCCCTCAAAAAGGTTCAGATAAGTCGTAAAATTTATCTTTAATTAGGAAATTTATGCTATGGCTTGTTTCAAGCATACATAGACGAAAGGTACCAAAAGCATTCGCCAAAACTTGTTTCTCTATCATCCAGAGCTGTCCTCAGGGTACGGTCAAAAAAGCCAAAATGAAGGCCATAATGGAGTGATTGAGGTTCTGTTTTTTAATGTGCAGGGAGGATTCCCATCTTGACAAAATGATAGCTGTTGAATTCTTGATTGTTTTCCTGCAGGTGCTTTGTTACCAGACAAAACTGATCACCGCAAGGGGAGAGTGGAGTTTGTTGGGCGATAATAGATGGTAGTTAGTCCCAGCAATCATGGTTGGAATGTGGTTTCTTCCTTGATAGTTTTTGATTGGGCTATTGTTTCTTCTTTGGTGAAGTTTACCTGGTCTTGTTTTGGCTTCTCTAGGTTTATTGCTAGGAAAGAATTATCCTGGGCTGTTTATTTCACTTAAAATGCATAAACTAAAGTCAAGGAAGGAATAGCCCATCTGCTTGATTTTGGCCCAGCCAACCCCTCTCTCTCAACCCAACCCATTTCACAAGGTTGTTGTGGGAAAATAGGAGTGAGCATTAAATATACTGTCTTGAGCTGTACAAAAATAAAGGTGGTATATAAACAGAAAAATAAGTAAAATTACTACTAATAAAATAATAAATTGGTTCTTATTTTAACAAATGTTATACTTGCTAGAATGCATGTATCAATACTACGTTCTTTTAATAAATCTTGCTCAGGAAAGCTCTGAGAGATCCTTGCTTAGGAATAAACCATTTTATTTCAGAGTAATTCCTAAAAACCAGCTTTCAAATGTGGGACTAAGAAAAATGGCATTCAGAAGCTAAGGCCTTAGCATCTGGGATTTCTACACCTCTTAATGTTGTAAAGGTTGGGAAACTCTGGTCTAGCCACTCTATGCATCTGATGGATTTATGTCTTTTAATAAAATGTGTTAGTCTGAAATGATGGTTATCAGACTCCATCTATCTGATTTTTAACATTATCCCTAGGTGTCTCTTGAAAATACAACTCCAGTTACCATCCTAAATACACCCTGAGCAATATTTAATTGCCATTGGGAGCAATTAAAAAGGCAACTCCTAGACTCATCTCCCTTTTCTGATCAGAATGTTCTTGCAACTGCTGGCCATACCAATCTCCACGACTCACAGAGAAAGGTTAGGGGGTCGGCCACTCAAAGCCAATACAATCTGGTATTTGTAGCCTCAGCAAATTAAAAGATGACCAGATGTGGATAAAGTTATTCAATCAGACATCAATGGTATTTGCACAGCTCTCAACCCACTTGCCAAATTAATCCATTTTCTGAATGGGTTTCAATTTGATACATTGAAAAGGAAATTATCTTAATGAACTATGTTTACATAAATATGGAATGGAATGGAATAAGTTTGGATTTCCCACCTGTATTCATTGGCTTATGTGCTGCAACTGTCATAAATGATCACTGGTTGCCAAATGCCCAAATCATGGTAATGTGACTCCAAGGATGCTGTGGCCAATGTAAGGACCTATTGCAAACCTTCTTTTTCAGCATTTTAGTGGCCATTCAAAGTTTCACTGTAAGTTTGAATGTTCACTAAATAGTGGAATTGTTAACTAAGGACTACCTGTAAAAGCTATGTGGGAACCTTGATCTTTTCTAAGTTTGGTTGTTTGCTTGCATCATTACCTGACTAGGTAATATCATCAGTGCTAATGAGTGTGTAGTTTGCTCCCTGTTTACATACAGTACTGTGTCCTGCCAGTACTGGCAAAACTGTGGTTTCCTCCTTGATTAGTTTATTTTTTTTTCCTGCTTGATTGTTTGTCTGATATCAATACTTGCTTATCTGGGTGTTGTTTGCTGGACAGGATATGTTCTGGTCTTTTTTATTTCTTTTTCAGCTTTTTTATTTGAATGGTATGTAAATGTGATTTAAGTCTATGTGTCTAGTGATGGCTGCTTTGTAGAATGCCAATCTTCCAGGAATTCCCTAGCATTTTTGGATTTAGTTTGGTCTAGGATACTCACAGTTTCCTAGTTGAAAATATGACTGAGTCAGTCTATTAAGATTAAGGAGATTGCTAGTTGGTATTCATGGATGCGCTCTGCTAGTCTCCTGACTGTATGTCCTACACGTTGGCTGTAACAGTCCTTACAATGTAAGTTGTACATGACACCTGTTTTTTGTTCTTGGATTACTGGATCTTTTGCTTTATTTAGGATGGTTTTGGAGGGCCACACAAGCACAAGTTGGCTTGTGTGCTATTGCAATGGCATGTGGTTGTAATAGTCTGTTGGCTGTTTCTGAGATATTATTGGTGTATGGTAGCGTTATTCTTTTCACAGCTTATGTCAGTTGTGCTGTGGTGGGTTGAGTGGTCAGGCACTTTTTGATAAAATTGCACAATTATCCATTTTGTTGGAAGGTGGTTCATTTTCCCAATGTTCAAGGTTGCTGCAGTGTGTTTGTGCTTAACTAGTGTTCTCACACAGCTTTTCTTATGGGAGGTTAGATTGTTACTGTAATAATGGATCACTTGTTTAGTATTGGTTGTTTTTCAATAGGCTTGGGTTTCTAATTTGTCATCGTTTCCTGTGCTGTTGAGGATATCCAGAAAGGGTAGCAACAGGGGTGAAATGCAGCAGGTTCTGGAGAACCGGTAGTGGAAATTTTGAGTAGTTCGGAGAACCGGCAAATACCACCTCTGGGTGGCTCCAGAATGGGGTGGGGAATGGAGATTTTGCAACATCCTTCCCCCACGAGTGGGGAGGGAATGGAGATTTTGCAGTATCCTTCCCCTGCCACGCCCACAGAACCAGTAGGGAAAATTTTGAATTTCACCCCTGGGTAGCAACATATTGTTTTTTCTCCCCATGTGAATTTTATCACTTGGAATATGTTGTTGATTGTTTCATGTGCATTCTCTACTTGTTCCTTTTTTATTATAACAAAGCTGTTATCTTCATATTGGATCCATACTTTTGGCTGTATGTGTGGGAGTGCCATAGTTTCAGTATAGCGCTATAGTTTTATTATACCATACTGACTTTAATAATTTTTCCCATTTATCATAAACATAGTTCTAATCTGTACAATATAATGATCTATCAATATTGAGTCGACATTTGTCCTTTTTCGGTGTGGCTTTTTTGTTTGGTTTGATGTAATACATTTTTAACAAGATACTTTCTTTTCCTTCTCCTATGTCTCCTTTCTCCTTTCCAAATCATTCTCAGGTTATAGAAGAATTGAAAAGGACTAACTGCAGCTACATAATAAATAAATATGACACCTACTCAACGAAGGTATTTGGATTGTGCCCTGAAACCAAGTCTCCAAATAGTACAGTTTGAGGGGGGGGGTGTTTGGGGGAGGAGTAAGAGGGGTGGGCTTCAAAAGTTTTAGCAAGGGATTCTCTGCCTAGTTGCTGTGTGGGCGTGGCCATGGTGGGCATGGCCTAGTCAACCTCCTGCACCACGGCGAGGGGGGGGCACTTTTGCACTCCCTGGACTCTGGAAGCTCTCTTTGAGCCTCTGGAGGGTGAAAATAGCCTCCCCAGGCTTTGGAGGCCAAAAACTGGTCCCAAACTTCTGGTAGGCCTGTTTTTTGCCCTCCCCGAGCTTCCGCGCGCACCCTGCACTTACCTGCATCCAAAACAGGCCGCGTTGGGACTCCTGGGGGGGTGGGCGGGGCAGGGCCAGCCATGAGTGGGATTTGGGGGTTCTCCAAACTGCACAGAATCTTAGCTAGAGGTTCTCCCGAACCCCTGCGAACCCCTAGCAGCCCACTCCTGGCGAGTCATGTTTAAGATGTATTATCATGTTCTTCTTACTGTATTATTAGAATATGAGACAAATTACTTACTGAGCCTGAGAGTTTCAAATACTAAAACAGATTGCGATCCAAAGGGCAAGATGGCAGTCAATGACAATGGTGTCATTTGAAGATCCACCTGTATTTTGATGAGGTTTTTATTTTGCACATGCAACACACCTGTAGTAAAACACAGGTTGGAGGGACCTCTTTGTCATGCCTCTGATGATCGCACGGCTCAGCTGGGATTGTCAGAGGCTTTTCAAAGCATTTTTTTCTGCAACCTCTTCGGCCGAAGAGGTGGTAAAAAAAATGCTTTGAAAAGCCTCTCTGACAATCCCAGCTGAGTTGCCTGATCGGCAGAGGCTTTTCAAAGCATTTTTTTTGCAACCTCTTCAGCCAAAGAGATTGTAAAAAAAATGCTTTGAAAAGTTAAAAAAAAAAAAGTTGGCCACGCCCACCCAGTCACATTAACCCCCCCCACACACACACACCACGCCCACAGAACCGGTAGTAACAAATTTTACATTTCACTCCTGATTTGATCTAATGGAGAGGGTGGCCATATTATACAGTATTTAATGAATGAGATGGAATATAATTAGGTTAAACAGCAGGCTACCATGTTGACTCACAGACTGAACAATCCCCTTCTGTTTTCTCCTCCCAAATTCTGGGTCAGAATTGTCAATACTTTCTTTTTTGTGGGTAAATCTTAATAGGCATATACACTTTTATAAGTGTATCATTAAATTAAATGTATATATGCAAAGTTAAAGTAGTGAAATGCAGGCACAACTACAAAATTTAAAATATAGACTACCTTCCTATTATAACCCTACTTGAGATTTCCTCAGGCATTGGTCATATCATCTCAAGCTTTATCCCCTTTATTGAACATAATGTAAAGGTAGTCCTCAACAGTGGTGGGATTCAAATTTTTTTACTACCAGTTCTGTGGGCGTGGCTTGGTGGGCATGGTGTGGCTTGGTGGGTGTAGCTTAATGGGCAAGGCAGGGAAAAGATACTGTAAAATCTCCATTCCCTTCCCACTCCAGGGGAAGGTTAGTGCAAAATCCCCATTCCCTCCCGATCAGCTGGGACTCGGGAGGCAGAGATAGCATCTCTGTGGTCATGTCATCAAAATTCAGACACATGGCAACTGACTCCTATTTATGATGGTTGCAGTGTGCCAGAGTGATGTAAATCACCTTTTGCGACCTTCTCACAATCAAAGTCAATGGGAAAACCAGATTCACTTAACAACTGCAGTGATTCACTTAACAACTGTGACAAGAAAGGTCGTAATATGGGGGGAAACCCATTTAACAATTGACTTGCTTAACAACAGAATTTTTGGGCTCAATTGTGGTCGCCAGTCGAGGATTATCCGTAAATTGCTTTCAACAAAATGGAAGTTATTTAAGAGACAGATTATTTCCCTGGAGGTCATTAAGTGGAACAATAACAGAATGATTCTGCTTTGTTCTTAAACCTCTAACTCAACATCTCCTCAGAATTAGAAGAATTTGTCCGATTTGCAGCCCACCAGTTTCAATCTGAAATCAAGCTCCTTTCTCTGAAATGATGTTTTTGAACAATGTATTGCAGACGAATTTAAGGATTTCTCTCCTCAAACAGGAGTATCTAATTAAAGAAGGAAATCTGAGCCGCGGAGCTGTAGATATGATTGGAGACTTACTGAATGAAGATTCTGGCTATTACTTATCTTTTATTGAGAGCCTGAAAAACGATGATATCTTCTCTTACGAAAAAAGGTAAGCAAACTTATATCACTTGGATTAGATGACTTCCTCATCATTGTCTCAATTTAAAGATGAAACCCTTGTTTATCCATTGAAGGATCCATGGGAATCTGCAAGGAACTGGAGATAAGAAATCTTCGGGAGGGCAGGCACATACACGGTCACAGTCAAATCCTCCCTATATTGGTGAGGGAATGTACACAAACTCTTAACTCTTTGCTGCCAAATAAAGTCATGGCATAGCTATGTTGGGCATAGGTTATTATTTATTTATTTATTTTATTAGTTCGATTTATATGCCGCCCTTTTCCGGGGACTCAGGGCGCCTTACAATGTGTTAAGCAATAGTCTTCATACTCTTGTATATACCTGCTTAGTAGGTCTTTTCCCCCCCACCCCAACCCTAACCCAAACCACAAGCTGGCAACTGAAACCAAAGCTAACATACTATTGCAGTTGCAAGAAATGGCAATTATCAGTAATCAGTAATTATCTTTTAATTTTCAAAGTTTAAATCTGTTTTAAATTGATTGGGGTTTTAATCTGTCTGGGCCAAATTATTTAATTTGATTTTATTTCTGTTTTTTAATTTTTTTTTAACATAAACAAACGTAAAACATAAATACATGCAAACACATATACATTAACACAGTACTAAAACAAAAAAGAAACAAGAAGTCTATCGACTAGCTCTTAAGAAACTCTCGCATCAGTGGTTAATTTCTATTTCCCTTATTTTTCCCTTATCTTACAGTTTTCAGATTAGTTTGCTTTCACTTTGATATATTTATACATTTTGAGCTGTATCTTTCTACAGCCATGTTAACCATTTATTTATACCATCATACAACTCTTCTCATGTGTCTAGTTCTATGTTTCTTAATTTAAGTTCTCCTAGTGTCCTATGTTGTTGGCCCTATCCTTCCCTCTAGCCATAAGTACCATCTTTGCCAAACTAAATAATAATCGGTATCCTCTTTTTCTTGAAGCTCCTTAGTGAGCTTATCCATCTCCACACATTGTTATTTTTGCAATTATTTTTTCTTCTGTTGGTAATAGTTCGGATTTCCAATTTTGAGCGTACACTATACATGCCGCTGTCAAAATGTGGATGATAAGATATTTTATCTCTTTAGTGTATTGTGGTGTAGTCATTCCAAATAAGAAAAATTCCGGTTTCATTTCTACTTTTTGCCTTGTTATTTCTTCAATTATTCTCTTAATCTCCTGCCAGTAGTGTTGTGCCTTCCTGCAAGACCACCAGAGATGGTAGTATGTCCCCTTTTGTGTCTTGCATTTCCAACACATTGGTGATGTACTTGGAAACATTTTAGCCAAACGTGCCGGTGGGAGATGCCATCTATGGAATATCTTGTATAGATTTTCTTTGTATGGGATTGACATTGTCATCTTGAGATTTTCTGCCCATAGCTTATCCCATCTGTCCAATTCTATATTGTGACCTATATTTCTTGACCAACTTGCCCAAAGAAAACATGATGTTTTCTTTCACCGTTTCCTTCTCTAATTTATACTTTATTACATATCCATAAATTTTAGTTATCATTTTCTCATCCTTGCCTTTTAATATTTTATCCAATTCGTTCGGTTGGCTTTGGAATCCATATTGTGTCCGGTCTGCCATAAATCTTGACTCTATTTGGAGATACGGCCACCAATCGATAATTATACCCCGTCTTTCCAATTCTTGTCTCGTACATAGGTCTTTTTAAATTTTGTATGTATCTATTTTATTGTTGGCTGTTCACCGCCCTGAGTCCTTCGGGAGAAGGGCGGTATACAAATTAAATAAAAGTAAAAGTAAAGTAAAGTAATGGTAACATTATCAGTAGATATTAATTTTTATATCAGTTAGAAATGGCATATGAAGTAGATTGTCATTTGTGCGGACTTGTTCTATATGTAACGTCTCCTCTGTGTTAGTTTAAAACAGGGGTCTGCAACCTTAAATACTCAAAGAGCCATTTGAACAGAAAAGAAAACACTGGGAGCCACAAAACCTGGGTGGGCGTGGCCAATTTGATATCACTCACTTCCACCAGTCACATGACTCCCCCTAGCCACGCCTACCCAGACGGTCATTGGGACAGAGAACCACTTGTTAAAAAACACCACAAAATCATTTTGACATATCTCTCTTTCCCCTCTCTCCCTCCCTCCCTCTCTCTCTGTATCTCTCTATGTCTCTCTCTCCCCCAATCTCTGCATCTCTCTGTCTCTGCCCTGGCCACTTCTCCATCCCCCATTGTCGCCCTTACCTTCTCAGGCCAGGCAAGGAGTGACTGAAAGGGGATGGCGAGGGGCGGGACCAGCCAGTGGTGGGATCACCTGACAGGGAGCCACAGCAGAGGGCCCAAAGAGCCGCATGTGGCTCCAGAGCCGCAGGTTGCTGACCCCTGGTTTAAACCATTAGGTTAACAGTTGCCAGATATCCTTTTTGAAGCATTCTGTAAAACAAACCTTGGGACTAACATTCTGGATTGTAAAGACAGCATTTCATGTTAAATCATTCTGCAAGGCTTAACCCATTACTCTTTGTATTTTATTAAAACACAATTAATTCTAAAATAGACAAAAAAGGTATCGGAATTTTGCAAACTTTGCTTAGTATTGCAAATATTCACACAGTCAGTTTCTATATCAAGACTTGTATAGTATTTGCTTATCCAAACTATACACAACTCAATAAGAACTAAATTGTTCATTTCAGCTCAGGTATAAATTTCCCTTTTTATATTCTCCCTCCTCTCAGATTTATGGAATCATATTTGACAGCTATTGCTGAGTAGACAACTTGAGATAATGCCATCTTCTCTTCCAAACATAAAATGTGTTTACATAAAATACATTAAAAATATAAAATTATTTTATCAGTGTATATTTTTCTGGGATAAATTTGTATAGATAAAATAATATTGCCAATAATTTTGAAAGGCATTTTTAAATCAAACTTATTTCATATTTCAGGTGTCTGCTTATCGAAGAATTAAACAAAAGCATTATGATAGTGGTATCTTTTGTTTAATGGCCCTTCCTGGTGAGATCCCTGATATGGTATCACTAGATATTGTAACATTGTAAGCCGCCCAGAGACACCTCGTGGTGAAATGGGTGGCAAACAAATCTGATAAGCAAAAATAAGAAATAATAGATAGCAAATTCAAAGTAAGAATAAAGCATGTTCACTAATATCATTATTATTATTCACTAATATCATTATCCAATTTTAGGAGAGCAGGTTTTTACTTCCTCTGTCCCATTTTGGTCTTGCAGATTTGATGAAATTGTTGGTGGATTTGATCAGTTGCCTATATCCATGTATCAAGCCATTGCGGGAAGTGTGCATCTCAATGCCCGAGTAATCAAGATACAACAGAATGCTGAGAAAGTCAGAGTGGAATATCAAACCCCGGCAAAGACCTTGTCAAATGTGACAGCTGATTATGTCATTGTGTGCTCCACGTCAAGGGCCACCCGTCGCATCAATTTTGAACCACCCCTTCCACCAAAAAAAGCACACGCTTTGCGGTCTACCCACTACAAAAGTGGCACCAAGATCTTCCTCACTTGCACTAAGAAGTTTTGGGAGGCTGATGGCATTCATGGTGGGAAGTCCACAACTGATCTTCCATCCCGATTCATCTACTACCCTAACCATAACTTTACTAGTGGTGTTGGGGTTCTCGTGGCCTATGTCCTTGCTGATGATGCCGATTTCTTTCAAGCTCTTGATATCAAGAGCGCTGCTGATATTGTCATTAATGACCTTTCATTCATCCATCAGCTGCCCAAGAAAGAGATCCAGGCCCTCTGTTACCCCTCAGTGATTAAAAAATGGAGCCTGGATAAGTATGCTATGGGTTCTTTAACCGCCTTCACTCCCTACCAGTTTCAAGATTTTAGTGAACCACTCGCTCAACCTGTAGGCAGAATCTACTTTGCAGGGGAGCACATTACCAAAGTTCATGGTTGGTTGGACAGCACAATTAAGTCAGGGCTGACAGCAGCAAGAGATGTGAATCGTGCTTCTGAAAAGCCATCAAAAATCCGCCTGATCAGTGACAATCAACTTTAAGAAGGAGGTCAACAAAAGGAGAATTATAAACAGAGAACTACAGCCACTTTCCCTATTCTAGCAACTTCCAGATGTTTCAGACTAAAATTTCCAGAATACTAACTGGGAATTCTAGGAGCTGTAGTCCCAGGAGTTTGGAGCCAGAAGGAATTGGGGGAAGTAAGCTGATTTGACTAAATTATCAAGTTATATCAGCCAAAACATGTCAAACTATCTAAGAGCATTTTAGAGGAAACAAAAATAAACCACAGAATGAAAAGGATTATTAGCGTCCCACCCCAATTTGGAAAGGAAATCCTCTCAGGAAAATCTATATGTATTACTAAAACTCTCATTTCTGTCATCTTTAACAATGGCGAAACAATGCATCATAGGGCAAGAATTTTCAAACCAAAATACCTCTAATGGGCTAACTTACAAAACACACCCAAAATCCAGAACCCATGATTCTCCTAGTACTAAAATTTGGCAAATTTTATGGAACATTTTATGTCATTTGTTTGAAATGGTATAGCATTTCCTGCTTGAGCAGGAGGTTACATTAGAAGACCTCCAAAGTCCTTTCCAACTCTGTTATTCTGACAGAAAAATTATCATAAAAACAGCTTATGTTATAATACAAGATACCATAAAACATTTCCTGTGCTGATGTTTTACTGTGCTATAAAGTTCACCATGCACTATTTTCAAGCCAATTGTATCTGTGAATGTGTCCCAACTTTTCCGTGAAGATAGTACATTAGCTCTGCCATTGTTCAAGTGATTGAGGAATCTAGTAAAGAACTGTCTCTAACGGGATGACCAATAAGTCATGGTTGTCTAAAGATAGGGTCCTTCTGTTGCCCTTTTCAAAAAGGAATGGAAAAGAAACAGACAGCTGTTATTAAAAGTGGCTTTGTGAGTTTATGCTACTACTTCATTTTAAAAGATCTCGTATGTATGACCATATTTCTTTGGTACGTCAAGCATCTACTGTTCCTAAGCTTTGATTCTATATTTCCTGCAACCATCAAAAATTGTCAGAGCTACAGGTTCACTGATGGGGAAGAAAACACATTATGGCATCAAGCAGGCCTGTAGACAGCCTTAATTTGTAATTTCTCCAGTTTGCAACCCTCCTCTGATTAGAGTTCTGGAAAACCAGGAATACAGAAAATGATAATAAAAGCATACATTATAATTTTCCCTGCCTCTTCAATTTTTTGGTTTGTTCGTTTCTACTTTAAATTGGGCCTAGAGATGGAGAAATCCCTGGGACTCTAAACTGCATAAACCAGTTTAAAATAATCTGGTTTTAAATTGAAATAAAATTATTTTTTAAAATTTATTTATTATTTATTTATTTTGTCGCATTTCTATGCCGCCCCACTCCCAAGGGACTCTGGGCGGCTAAAATTAAATTAAAACCACTTTAACAAAAATGCAACATGCTGACTGCACCCTTAAAGAGATAAAGTTATCTGGCTAGTACTGCATGTTGTCAACGTTCACAATCCAATTGTGCAGCCCAACTGTCAGAATACCCAGGAGTAGACAGAAGTGAACAGCTAAAATAGGAGAAGTTACTGTCTCCTTGAAGTTTCTCCAAACAATTATGTATCTTCTTGTTAACTTTCAACCACGTTACCTTTTCTGATGAGCAACTTTTGAACCACCTGATGTGCTATTGTAATTGTGAGTTTTTCTAATAAAGTTACTGCCTGCATTAGAATTTATATATGGTCAGGGTGGCTACTTTTGTGCTTTTAATAGATATTTTATATGATCTTTGATATGAAGAATGGCAAAGAACTATTCACAAGGCAGTTCCTTTGCTTTGGAGGAGCTCTTTATGTTTCTGCAGGTTAATTCTACAAAATTATTTCTCAGTTGTTTATATACTAAACTTTATATGCCAATAAAGACAATTGTTGAAGTTATCATCATGATTCCATGGTCCTTATCTGCCATTATAAGGACCAGAAAATCATGATAGTGACTGGAACAATTGTCTTTATTGGCACAGTATAAAGTATTCTAAAGTTTAGTATCTATTAAAAGCACAAAGGTAGCCACCCTGGCCATACAAAAATTCTAATGCAGGGTGCATGTGAATGTGACCCTATACAAGTAGTCCTCAATTTACGACCACAATTGAGTTCAAAATGTCTGTTAAGTGAGTTTTGCCCCATTTTACTATCTTACTTGCCGCAGTTGTTAAGTGAATTACTGCAGTTGTTAGTAACCTGGTTGTTAAGTGAATCTGGCTTCTTGTGAGAAGGTGAGAAGGTCACAAAAAGTCATCACATGACTTTGGGACACAGCAATCATCATAAAGATGAACCAGTTGCTGAGCATCTGATTTTTGATCGTATGATCATGGGAATGCTGCAACTGTGAAAAACAGTTGTAAATCACATTTTTCATTGCTGTTGTAACTTTGAACAGTTACTCAGCGAACTGTTGTAAATCAAGGATTACATGGATAGCCCATGTAATTGTTTTGGCAAGTTTATGGAAGAGGTTTACCGCTTTTTTCTCTGATTTTTCAGTAGTCTCCCACCCAAACACTTATCAATTCCCACCTTTCTTAGCCTGCTTGGGATTAGCGAGAGGGGGGGGGGGGGGAGAGTGAAAGAAAGAGAGGGAGAGAGAGGGGGGGGGAGTGAAAGAGAGGGAGAGAGAGATGGAGAGAGAGAGATGGAGAGAGTGAGAGAGATGGAGAGAGTGTGTGTGAGAGAGATGGAGAGAGTGAGCAAGGGAGAGAGAGAGAGAGATGGAGAGAGTGAGAGAGAGAAAGAGAGAGATGGAGCAGAAAACTAGAACTACTGAGCAAGGGGAATTACTATTATTTGTATACTATTGTAAGATCACCTGCTACAGGAAAAATACCATGCATTGCATGCAAACCTGGCCATAGTTTTATCTGGCTTTTTTTTTTAGATATTAAGTGACTTTTAAGTGATCTTGTTTTGGTGATGGATTCTTTACTTTCATGCCTTGTTTTGTGTGGTGAGTTCTAGCAGGAAGGAGTGATAGAAATTGTAAAAAATAAATTATTCTGAGTAAGGAAAAGATAATCCATTAAGTAACCCATGGTTATAAAATGTATACATTTAAGAAATGAACTCTCCAGAAATCTGTTGAAGTTGTTATTGATACTTGAAAAGAAAATTGATAAACAACTCTTACGTTTCAGAAAACAGCACCTCGAAGAATTACTCCATTTTATAAAATGTAAACTCGCACTCAGGGTCTTGAAGGATTATCCCTATTTCATAAAAATATACCTTTGGGCTTTTTCCAAAATGTGTTATTTATTATTTATTATTTATTTATTATTTAAATTTGTATACTGCCCTTCTCCCGAAGGACTCAGGGCGGTGCACAGCCAAAATTAAAATACATGCAATACAAAATTTAAAATAATTTAAAAGCAGAATTAAATCGAATTTGCTTCCCAAAATATTAAAACCCATTACCCTTAAAATAACCCATTAAAATTTTAAGCCAGCCCAGTTTGCTGAAATAGGAAGGTCTTCAAAGCTCAACGGAAGGTACGGAGATCCGGGATTAGTCGTATTCCTGGGGGTAGCTCGTTCCAGAGGGCGGGTGCCCCCACAGAGAAGGCTCTCCCCCTGGGGGTCGTCAGTCGGCATTGCTTGACCGACGGCACCCTAAGGAGGCCCTCTCTGTGGGACCAAGTTGGCCGGTGGGAGGTTATCGGTGTTCCCTGACCGGGAATCGAACCCAAATCTCAAATGACTCTCCCCAGACTCAACTTCCTCGCAAGCGCCAGTGCGGCAGCCTCTCTGTTTCCAAAGAAAGCTACAGGATTTCTATTGCCCGATCACACCCGCAGACTGTTGCTCTCTTTTATTTAGCAAACAGCTCGAACACAAAGCAACACTCGACTTAGGAAAAACGGGGGCCAAAGAAAGCCAGCAGCCCTGCAGATATCGCAGCTGAACCTCTCGTTCCGGCGAGAGTTGATTTAACAAGCTGTAAATTCGCTCTTGTCTCGAGTGATCCCTCCGGCGCGTTCCTGGGGGGGAGCGGGAGGGGGCAGGTAATCCGGAGGCAGTTCTATGGGCCATTTGGTCCCTTAACATGGATGGTTGAGTGAGCTTTGATACCTTCTTTTCCAAAGAGAGAGAAAAGGTGGATTCAGGATTTAGGATATTTTTGAACCAAAATAAGATAACGAGCCAGTTATCCAGTGCATACCAACCAAAGGCTCTCTAGCCTCTCCTGGAACGCACGTGGGAAATGATTTTACTGCTAGCCCGTTGGGTTTTTGTTTTTTTCCCTTCCTTAATTTGCATCCTTTCCTAAAGAAAAATCAGCCCTGACAGTCCTTTGGAAGGACAAATATTGAAGCTGAAATACAAAAGGAAAGCAAAAGGAGAAGGAGACGGGGACAGCAGAGGATGCGATGGTTAGATAGTGTCATTGAGGCAATGAGTATGAATTTAAGATTGCTTTGGGGAACAGTGGAAGATGGCGGGGGGCTGTTAAATTGGGTGATTGAAGAGGGAGGACGCAGAGTTCCAAATAAACAGCTCTTTATTCTGCAAACAGATACAATACAAACTCTCTGCCTGTCCGACATCTTGCCCTTTAAAGGGGAGCTGTCAGACAGCTCAACCAATCAGATTTACTTATTTTCCCGCCGGATAGGTGGACCTGAGTGAAGACTACGTTCCTTGGCTTGACTCCTCATTAGCATACATAACGTGGGGGAGGAGGAGGAGGGTTGTGCTATGGTCCGTGGTGTCGGGAAGAGCTGCGCACAATGTAGCGACTGAATAACAACAAAATTTGCCTCCCTGCATTTCAAATTCATTATTCCGTGGTTCTGAAATCTGGGACCAAGTGAGTTAGCTCTCCACCTGCTCTGGCCCACCTTGCAGAGATTGGTGAAGTGTTATAAGTGTATATTTGCAGTTCTGCCAATCTCTCTTCCCAGGATTTAGTTCCTTGTAGTTTGGGATGCTGCAGATTGGAAGGAAAATTGTTCTCTGGATTACAGATAGCCCATGATTTATAACCATTTATTAATTAACCATTCAAAGTTAAAGTGGCACTGGAAAAAAACAGGACTAAACACCCTTTTTCACGCTGTTCTGAGCAACAACAATACATACACAAATTATATGCAGGGAGGCAAATTTTGTGGTTGTTCAGTCACTACATTGTGTGCAACTCTTCGCGACCCCATGGACCACTGCAGCATCCCCACAGCCATGTGATCAAAATTCAGGTGCTTGGCACCTGGCATGTATTTATGACAGTGGTCCTGAGATCATGTGATCACCTTTTGCGACCTTCAGACAAGCAACAGTCAATGGGGAAGCCAGGGTCACTTAATAATCGTGTTATTAACTTAACTGCAGTAATTAATTTAATAACTATGGCAAGACAGGTTGTAAAATAGAGCAAAACTCATTTAACAACTGTCTTCTTTAGCAATGGAAATGTTGGGCTCAATTGTGATCGTAAATCAAGTTCACACAGCACTTCCCAGCTCTCTTTAAAGCAGCCACCACCAATCTTCTCAGGAAACATATTTTGGTTTACTGTAAAGGGTTCCCAACTTTATTCTTCCAAATAACCTTTTTCATCATACACTGCAAGGATTGTCTGCAAGGTGTAGTCAAAACGTCAAGATGGTGTCCTCAATGGTGCGACTGAAGCTCTGCATATAAGAACAGAGTCTTGCTAGCACCACTACAGCCATCATCTTGACTTTTTTGACTGCACTTTGCTAGGGGCGGCAAGTTCTACTTTCTAATCTCCTCATGGTCCCTATTGCTCTTTTTGTAACGTTTTCCAATCATCTGAATCCTTCTTAAAGAATGATGCCAAACTGGACAAAGTACTTAAGGTGGGAGTTGGACTATTAACGTGAAGGAAGTTATTATCTGTTTTTTGTTTTTTGTTTTTTAATTTGATTTATATGCCGCCCTTCTGAGACTCAGGGCGGCTTACAATGCATTAAGCAATAGCCTTCATACTTTTGTATATTTATACAAAGTCAGCTTATTGCCCCCACAAACTGGGTCCTCAATTTACCCACCTTAGAAAGGATGGAAGGCTGAGTCAACCTTGAGCCTGGTGAGATTTGAACTTGCAGTAATTGCAGGCAGCTGATGTTAATAACAATGCTTTAGTCTGCTGCGCCACCAGGACTCTGGGGGAAGCAGAAGAGAGGGAGAGGTATCAAGTCAACCAGTACCTATTGCTTCAGCCACAACGTTTCTAGGAACACCCTGGCACAGTAAGATTTGGAACGCAATCATGGAAAGGCCTTTTAACAAAAGAATTGATGATGTTTTCTAGTTGGGAAATGCAAATTTGGTTTGCAAGTCAACAACCAAAAATTCCCCAAGGCAAATAGCCTATTTTCTCAGGTAAGGACAATCATAATTTATTAAATGTATATGCTGCCTGATTTCCAGTTATTCTGACGGTTATTTGGGAAGCACAGGTAGCCCTTAAATTATGATGTTAATTGAACTCTGCAATTATGGTCATAAGTGGTGAAAGTCATTAAGTGGATCACTCCATGATTGGACCTGATTTTATAATAAGGATACACAAAGGACTAGAGACTGTCATAGGAATGATTGCCACAACACAACGCTTCTTTTGCAAATGATCAAGGTGTTACACATTGAGAGGCTTTTCAGAAATTGTTTGCCATTGCCTTCTTCCTAGGGCTAAAACAGTGTCTGATCCAAAGTCGATATTCTTTACTTTATAATAATACTGAGTCAAAGGTTACTGGAGAAATCGCAAAGCTGCTTTTTCAAGAGGCAACTGGACTCTCTTGTTTTTCCTTTGAAGACATTTCACTTCTCATCCAAGAAGCTTCTCCAGCTCTGACCGGGTGGTGGGCAATGGAAGGATTTATATTCCTTGCAAACAGCTAGTCATTTGCATGGGGCAAGGCTTTTCAGAAATTGTTTGCCATTGCCTTCTTCCTAGGGCTAAAACAGTGTCTGATCCAAAGTCATTTAGCTGGCTTTGTGCCTAAGGTGGAATTGGGATTCCCAGTTTCCCACTTTCTAGCCTGACGTTTTCAGAATTTAAGAACTAAGCCAGACTGTGTGATCTTTACATACATTAAATAACTGATTTGGAAAAATCATACTGTCAAGTTTTAGCTGCCTAATTTTCTTCTAAATATAAATGCCAACATTTTGGCAAGGCCTTGTTTATCCATCCTATGCGGTCTAGTTTTAAAAAATGAAACCAGCTTTGAATAATGATAGAATGCAAACTGATAATTCTGATCTTCCTTCAGAAAAAAAATGAATTTATTAGTGGCCTTGTTAGATACAAAGCATATTCCTGAACAAAATACAGAGAGCTTTCTATTTTTGTTAATTGGATTCAAACATATTCCTCTAATCCTTCAACCAAGATAATTTACTCACCAATTAAGATGTCTCATGAAATTTATCGAGAACATCCTTAATCTCTCATGTTTAATATGTTTATGTTAGAAAGCTAGTTTAGTCTAATGGCTAAGACTGGAGTACTAGTCCTTCCTTAGGCATGAAAGCCAGCTGGGTGACTTTGGGCCTGTCACTAACCGACCTCACAGGGTTTTTGTTGCGGGGAAAGTACAACAAAAAAAGAGCATGAGATATGTTCTTTGACTTGAGTTATTTATAAAAATATTAAAGGCAGGATTTTTATAAACAAATAAACAAATGTTCAATGTAGCAATATTTATCAACATTAAGTTATGTTTAATGGAATATTGACTGGCTTTGTCTGATCAGAGTATCAAAGCCACCCTGAGCATAAACAAAGCTGAGCTGGTCATAGATTGTTCTCTGTGCCAATAATACATTAAATCTTATTCACTGTTACAGTATAAATGATCCATACCAAAATAAATTGATACAGCTTTTGCATATTATTAGGTTACTCAGGTAATTAGTCACATAAATTTCCTGTAGCCTCTAAGATATTTATGCAAATCTAAAACCTGGGGCTTTATTTGATGTTTTAAATTTCCTTTATTGTCTCAGATAAATTTAAATATAAATAAATGGTTAAAATCTACAGTAGTGAGATTTTGGGAAAAGCTAAAAGTTGTAAAATAAATATATTATATTATATATATATATTTATATTATATATTATATTATATATTATATTATATATTTATATAAATATAAATATATTATATATATACATGTATAGATTTGGAGGAATCCCCATATTGATTTATTGATTATTTATTTATTTATTTATATTTATTGGTTCGATTTATATGCCGCCCTTCTCCGGAGACTCAGGGCGGCTTACAATGCATTAGGCAATAGCCTTCATACTTTTGTATATACCTGCTTAGTAGGGCTTTCGGACCCTCCTAAGCAGTGTTCTTTTTTATACAAAGTCAGCTTATTGCCCCCACAATCCAGGTCCTCATTTTACCTACCTCGGAAGGATGGAAGGCTGAGTCAGCCTTGAGCCTGGTGAGATTTGAACACGCAGTAATTGCAGGCAGCTGGCATCTAAGTGGCTACTTAACAGCACTTTAGTCTGCTGCGCCACCATTATGTTCCATCAATTTAATGGAATGACAAACCATTAAATTTTCTTTATCTTAATTATAGCTAGAATACAACAACAGGATTTTTTAAATCTTTCCATCATTCATTTTTTTCTGATTGGCCATATATACCGGTATGACCTCTATTTTTCTAAAGAATCCAATCTATTAAGTTTGAAACCCACTATGGACACAGTTAGAAATATATTGTATGACCTCTCTTGTATCATCACAGAAATTGTTCTGTATTTCCTATATTAAAGTTTGCAACATATATTTGGAGGGTATTGGAACAGATGTATAATTTTGACTCTTATCAATATACTAAATTTACTTTCGAATAATCCCAGTCTGAAAATTGAAGGGGGAATTTGGAGGGAATTCACAGGACATTAATACTGCAGCTTTTCTCAACTGGGATTCCTCAGACCCAGAGATTCTACAAGAGATTATGACAGAAAAGAATACTGTAAATCTGATTTTTTTTTTTAACTTTTCACATTGAACTATGCTATTGCTCACACTGGTGGACATTTTTAAGTGCTGTAACTTAGCTGCTAGCTCTTGTAAAATATGTATTATCTAGGTTAGAAGTTAACTATATTGCAATGTTTTTATATTTTTGTTATCTTTATGCAGACGTTTTTCAAGTAAGACTTGAAATTTATTATAAGCATTCCTCCAAGATAAAAAGATTGAGAAAGGTTCCGGTAAATCAGTGTTTTTCAACCTTGGCAACTTTAAAATGTGTGAACATTTAACTCTCAGAATTCCTCAACCAGCTTGCTCAATCAAGTGTTTTAAACTATTTAGATTATTGCAAGAGGAATTAGGATGTGAAATGACAACTGAAACTTATTTTCATTTTACACTTAGATCCAGATATATAAGCAGCATCTAAAATTGCTTAATTCTGTAACTCTCTGAATTAATATGTTCCTTTCATGTGTGTTCCTCATGGGTGTAAATCCAAAAGAGCTGACTTCCTTGTTCCTTGTTTTATGTATCATTAGAATGGGAGGGGAGGATAAAAGTGTAGGCGAGAAGGTTAGGGTATAAAAGCATTCTCCAATGCATGCTCTCGACATGTGAATCAAAAGTGTTTTGAACACTTTACATAGCATCAGTAAATCTTCTTCCAAGCATTGCCATTGACAGTCTCCAAGCCAACAAGATGAAAGTCTTCTGTAAGTACCTTTTTGCCTAAGACTCACTAACTGAATTATGGCTTGAATGGAATGTATTATTTAATATATTATGGCTCAAAGCATAGTCAGGCAAATGTTTAGGCTAGATTAGACATTTTTAATTACTGGTTCATCACACAATCAGCCAGATGTTCAGATGGATTTGGCATTTTTGTCCACTTATCAAGTCCTTCCTAAGGACTTGGGATAGGCAGATACCAATGTTTTATGATGTTAGAGCAGGGGTGTCAAACTTGCGTCGTCATGGAATCATCATGTGACATATCGGGACTTTTTCCCCCTTCGCTAAATCAGGTGGGAGCGGGGCCAGCACATGACGCATCCAGACTGCGGGCTGCGAGTTTGACACCCCTGTATTAGAGGTATTTTCACAGGATGTCAGCTGTTCCAAGTAAAGCTGCCTTTTGCAATTGACTGATGGTGAATTGATCCATGATGATGATGATCATGATGATGATGATGATGATGATGAAGATTAGTTCACCACAATGTGAAGTCAAAGGTGTATTATTATTTATTCCATAATTAGATTTCAAAATTTCATAACCTTTTATCATTTAAAATCAGTTGACATTTAATCAAGTGGTCAAATTCATATTAATGAGATGGGTTATAGTCAATTTGCCTTGATACATTTCCAATATTTGTAGTAATAAGAGAAGAGCATACTAAAAACTAGTAAGTTAGGTTTGTCACAAAGTCTTTGGTGGTACAAATGATCTTGGTCTGCGCTCGGCCTCCCAGGTCCTGCCCCATCCTCTGAGGCATCCCTTGCATGCTCACTTACAAATGCTAGGAATGAGATTGTCCCAAAGGTGCTTTTTCAGGAGGCAACTGGACTTTCTTGTTTTCTCTTTGAAGACGTTTTGCTTCTCATCCAAGAAGCTTCTTCAGCTCGGAGTGGATCCCTGCAGCAGATCCTTTTCACACTGAATTGAATTAGTTTTAAATGGGATTTTTAAAGGTTATTGTGTTATATAACGATTTGCCTTCTTGTAGTTGGACCCTCCAATTCTATTAATTAAATTTTATGTATGAATGTAGAAACTTGTTCTGTAAGGCAATTCTAATTGTTATACAAAAGCAAACTCTTGCAGTCAATGCAACAAAAGGACAATAAGCTACGTAATAAAATAAATACATAATTACAATTAAAAGGTAAAGATAAAGGTTCCCCTCACACATATGTGCTAGTCATTCCTGACTCTAGGGGGCAGTGCTCATCTCCGTTTCAAAGCCGAAGAGCCAGCACTGTCCGAAGTTGTCTCCGTGGTCATGTGGCCGGCATGACTAAACGGCAAAGGCGCACAAACGCTGTTACCTTCCCACAAAACGTGGTCCCTATTTTTCTACTTGCATTTTTTACGTGCTTTTGAACTGCTAGGTTGGCAGAAGCTGGGACAAGTAACGGGAGCCCACTCCGTTACGTGGCACTAGGGATTCAAACTGCTGAACTGCAGATCTTTCAATCGACAAGCTCAGCGTCTTAGTCACTGAACCACCTTGTCCCTATTAATTATAATTAAGCACTACTTAATTAATAGAAACTGAATAACTGCAAATCCCAAAGATCTTTATCTTTTAGTTACATTCTGACATTGTTTCTGGGCTTTGTTGAGGGGCACTTTATCCAGACACGGGTGGTGATTAGAGTCAAAAGTCAGGAAAAGAATTTAGACAGCAGAACATGAGGAAACAGGGTGGGGAGTGCAATTTAGAATTACAGATTATAAAGTTTCTAAGATGAAGAAAACAGAAGTCATAACCACCCTTTATAGAAATTTCTTCCTCAGGGCTTTTAGGTAACTTCCCCAGGTCTGACATATTCCGGGCACCTCTAATGAAATTCTTTTAAGAAAGAAGTTGGGTTTCGACATCAGCAGCAAGAAGGAACAGTCATCATTTCAGTTCAGTCGGGTCATCAGTTGGAGCCTGGAGCGATTTTCTGGAAAAGTTCAAGACCTTCTTTGCGTTTGTGGCCAAATGCCATCTGACTTTGCTTATAAAGGGAGTGAGTATGTGACTGAAGAAGCTAACTGCATAAGCAGCAAAACGCTTCAAACCAAAAAGAAAAGAAATCCAGTTGTCATGATTCAACTTTCAGACTTATAAAGGGAGTTTTTTAAAAATGCAGAAGGCATCCATCTCATGGAGGAGAGGAGACGGGTTAATTCCCAGGACTGAAACAAACATGGAGAAGGAATGTAGTTATTTTTTAACTTGGAACGCTTGGATAGAATTGCTTTGAACATAGAAGGAAACATGTCCAAGGAAACAATGTGCATTCCACATTGGGATGCTTTGGAAAAACATTTGGAGCCATCAGCAGTCCTAGAAAGCTGCACCTCTATTTTAGAATGGAATGGAATGGAATGGAATGGAATGGAATGGAATGGAATAGAATAGAATAGAATAGAATGGAATGGAATGGAATGGAATGGAATGGAATGGAATAGAATAGAATAGAATAGAATAGAATAGAATAGAATAGAATAGAATAGAATAGAATAAACAGAGTTGGAAAGGACTTTGGAGGTCTTCTAAACCTTTGGATTAGGATGAGCAAAAATTCCAATTTCCAAGAGCTATATAGATGGTCCTCAGCTTACAAATGAAATTGAGCTGGCCATTTTGGTCATAAATTGTGACATTCATAAAGTGTGGTTTTTCAGCTTTTTTTGCAGTGGCCATTAAGCAAATGCCACTGTCATTATGCAAACTCATTGTTTGCTATGCATTGGTTTTTCCAGGAACCAGAAATAAATGCCAGTTTCCAGGAAAAAAACCACCGTAAATCGCAGTCACTGCAAATGATCCTAAATGCAGGTTCGTTGCTGAGTGCCCAGAATGTGGGCATGGAAATAGGCAGATGTTGGAACTTTGAATCCAGCTCATAAGTCCCTTTTTTGCTTTGTATCATAACTTTGACAAGGACTACCTGTAGTATATTTCAGTTCCAATCTACATTTAATTGTTTCAGTTTTTGATGTGTGCTGTTTTCTTTTGTGTTTTATGCTTTTTGTACATCTCCCAGAGTCTCAACTCTTTCTGAGTTGGACAACCTTTCATATCAGTGCTTTAAATAAATAAATGTGGTCTGCAGGTAACATAAAATCCAGATGCCTTTGAATCTTTTCTGAGAGATGTCAGTAATTGTTCAGTGTAAGGAAATTTTTTAAGACAAATATTCCCAAATTTGTTTAACCAGAAAACGGATGTTGATTAACAGCTCAATGAAAATATCAGCCCAGGTGAATTGAATGCATGGGATTTGTTAGGAGAAGAACTGAAAATATAACTGACAGTATGATAATACTTTTGGAAATATCTGCGAAGGAAACACACTTGGTATATTATGTACCGTTCTGACTATCACTCCTTAAAAAGGGTAGCATAAAGCTAGAAAATAGTTGTGTTCAAAATCAATTAGCATCAATACATAGGCAGTTTGAATGATAGTGCTGGAGGAGTGTCAAAGTAGCCAAATATCCACTTGGCAAGAAATACGTTGAATAGAACGATGTCTTGAATTCTGTAATCTTTGCAGAAATATAGGAATCAGGATTGTCCCACAAATCAACTTTCAAGTATTATACACTAAATGGCACATCATGAGACGTAGCCAATCAGAAATCGTCCAAGTGGCGTAGCAGCATGAGACCTAGCCAATCAGAAAACCTACAGATATAACAGGATAATAGAATTGGAAGGGACCTTGGAAGTCTTCTAGTCCAACCCCCAGCTCAAGCAGGAAACCCTATGACATTTCAAGGCAAATAGTTGTCCAAACTCTTTTTAAAAACCTCCAGTGTTGGAGCACCCACAGATTGGAGGCAAGTTGTTCCACAGATTAATTGTTCTGTCAGGAAATTTCTCTTTAGTTCTAAGTTTTCTTCTTTTATTAGTTTCCACCCATTGTTTCTTGTCCTGCCTCTGGGTGCTTTGGAGAATATATTGACCCCCCTCTTCCTTGTGGCAGCTCTTTAGATATTGGAACACTGCTATCATATCACCCCTAGTCCTTCTTTTCATTAAACTAGACATATCCAATTCCTGCTCCTGTTCTTCATACGTTTTGGCCTCCAGTCCGCTAATCATCTTTGTTGATCTTCTCTGCACTCTTTCCAGAGTCTCAACATCCTTTTTATCTCATGGCAACTAAAACTGGATGCAATATTCCAAGCGTGGTCTTACCAAGGCATTATAAAGTAGTATTAACACTTCACATGATCTTGATTCTACCCCATCCAACCCATCCTGAGGGTACTAGGTGATAGAAACCTGACATAGATCTGCCGGTATATATTTGGAATTGTACTTTTTCTCTGATGTAGCATCCATGCCAACGTTCCTTAACCTGGTTCCTTCCTCCATAAAGAAGATAGAAGCCTATCAGGGGCAAATGCCTGGTCTTATGGCATCTGGATGGATTTTCTTTCTGTAACCAAATTATTTATTTATTTATTTATTTATTTATTTATTTATTTATTTATTTATTGGTTCAATTTATATGCCGCCCTTCTCCGGAGCCTTCATACTTTTGTATATACCTGTTTAGTAGGGCTTTCGCCCCCCTCCCCCCAAAGCAGTGTTCTTTTTATACAAAGTCAGCTTATTGCCCCCACAATCCGGGTTATATATTAAGAAATATTGTGGCTGAAGACAAAGGAAAAGACTTTGGAAGCACACTTTTTTCTTCGTGTCTTTTCTATCTGCCAGTAAAAACCCGAAAAGATGACAGGGGAGTTGTCCACAAATGGAAACATATCTGGGGAAGCACTAACATCTATTTGAGCAGCATTTTCAGGCCAGATTAATTTCTTTTTAAGTGTTATAACAGCTACTTGAAAGGATTATCTTAAAAAAACTAAGCAAGTAAGAATTTGAATAGGAATCCACCAAGAAAATCCTTGGATAGTGGACTAAATTGGGAAGCAAAAACCCTTCAAATTGTAACCCCTTTCCCACTGTTGCCAAGAAAAGAAGATGTTAAGGAGTTAAAATGAAGAGGACATATTTGTTATCAGATCCTTTGTGTGACCAGAGAAGCGGAAGGAATGACTGCGTGTCCATTTTTGCTTGTTTTATTGCGGTTTAGATGTAGTGTAAGAACTCTGGTTAGAAGTTGGTTCAATGACACACATAAAAGAATGGGACAAATGAACAGAGCAAGAGGCAATAAATCCAGGATAAGAAAAGCCAGGAAAATGCCACCCTCATACATATTCCATTTTTGTATGTGTTTTATCCAGTTATTTTCTCACTGCTATTCTTGGCTGCCTTGGGAAGCTGTGCAGATGACAGAAGCCCCCTAGAAGAATGCTTCGAAGGAGCTGATTATGAAGAATTTCTAGAGATCGCCAGAAATGGTCTGAAACAGACATCAAATCCAAAACATGTTGTGGTTGTAGGTGCAGGAATGGCTGGGCTTAGTGCAGCCTACGTTCTTGCAGGGGCTGGACATAAGGTAAGCCATTGAAGAATTACTTTAGAATGATGCCTCTTAGTCCCAACTCTTGGGTAATCCAGAAGGATAACATGATGGCACCAAAAGCCAATGAAAGGTCTACTAAGATTATGAGAGCTGCATTCTCCCCTCCCAGGTCCCAGAAATTATACTTTAGAGCAAATCAGCCTGTTTCTATCACAATCCTGAGTCTAGACCTCGGCTGAAAGGGATATAGAAAATCCACTTCCTCTAGAATCCTATATAACTAATATCTTCATCCTTTTCAACAACCTTCCTCACAATGGGAAGGTGGTAGACAGTGCAAAAGTCATCACACATAGCCAAGTCAAGAGAATTGTTTTAGGAGAGAAGTTCAAACCGACCGCCCTTTTAAAGACAATGGCATAATAACTTCCCACAATAAATCATTGACTACCTCCTAAATCCAGCCACCTATATACCCACCTGGCTGCTTACAAGAGCCAGGAAGGTCCTGGATCTAGCTGAGAAATGGAAGAATTTATGCTACAGAGAACTCAGTTCATTTCCTTGGGTTCCACAAGCTCAAATATATCCCAAATCATAACGCAAAAAGCTGCCTTCCCTTGATCTTGTCCAAATGGCATCCAAGAATAAAAATCAAGCAACTATCTGCAAAAATCCCTGCAAACTCATATGTGCCATTGCAGGTGGCCTGTTGTAACCACATTTTTTAATAAGGGGTTAGGTCACTCTGAATGGGTTATCAATCAGAAAATTCCAAATGCAATAAGCACAAAGAAGTATTAATGAGTTGCTGTTCTTAGTGGCAGTGACTCAAGTGTGGGTTCAAAAACACTTAGTAATCTCTAGTTTTACTTTTGTACTATTTATGCTCTAAGAGTGTCTTCAGTTGCTTCATTCCTGTAGGAACCTGGAAAATGAAAGAGTTGCTTGGCCTAAGAAACTGGAGAGAGACTGTGAAGGGGCAATCTTCTCCATTGCCCTCCCATCTCTAGGAGTTCACAAGGTGTAAGACCAAGATGTCCAACTGATTGTCAGGATAATCCCCAAACATCCTCTGGAAACCCTGTAGATCGGGGTCTCCAACCTTGACAACTTTAAGCCTGGTGGACTTCAACTCCCAGAATTCCCTAGCCAGCAAAGAATTCTGGGAGTTGAAGTCCGCCAGGCTTAAAGTTGCCAAGCATGGAGACTCCTGCTGTAGATCCATTAGACATGTTGCGTATTTTTGAGGATCAGACTCAATAAATGATTCAGGAACAGAGTATTTAAACAAAGCACTATTTATTTACATTAGGCATTCTATATTCTCTGAATTATCGTAGATAGAAGCGAGGAAGGAGGTGCATACATCCCCTTTTATATCAATGAGGCAGAGTAAAGGATGGGAGTGGTTACATATGAATATATTAAGGAAGGAAGAATAAATTAACCCCTGATACCCTGTGTATGTACATTTTCCCCTTTTGAGAATAAGGCATTTACTTGTGACAAGACACTGAGATGGACATAGACCATTCAAATAGGGCATCCTACCTAGCAGAGATCCAGGATAATACATTTTGACCAGAAAGTGATCTGACCACAACAAAGTGTAGAGTCTTGTGACTGAATTTGAGGCTTTAGCATAGAACCTGTTTTTGTGGCTGCAGAGATCTATCTTGATATGGGGCTATGAGTTTCACAGGAGGACGAAACTCAGTCTCTATTGCACAATGACTGCAACTGTCATCATGCTGTTTAGAATACTTTTCAATAAACAAAGAAAATAAAGTTTAAATAAATAAATAAAGTTTAAATAGATTAAAACAATGAAGACAAAGAAAAGAAAAAGTCCTCCTGATTGCAAAGAATAGATCTCCTTAGATTCTAAGACACATTCAAGTGAGATATCTGAAGATGAAATGCTATTTCACACAAAATGTTCCCTGCACAAAATAAGGGTGGAAAGCAAATCCAATGTGATAGAACTTCCAATAATCGTCAAGCGTAACACATTTCAACATTGCGGTTCTGCTATTTGAACTGCTGGGACTCTATTGGGGGAAGGTGCCTCAAAGAAAATAGTGAGAAAGGTCTCTGGGTGTCAGAAGGGAAAGATGTCAAATGTTGAGAACAGCAGGTACCAGAGGTGGGTTTCAGCAGGTTCTGACCAGTTCTGGAGAACTGGCAGCGGAAATTTTGAGTAGTTCGGAGAACCGGTAGTAAAAATTCTGACTGGCCCCGCCCCAATCTATTCTCTGCCACCCAAGTCCCAGCTGATCGGGAGGAAATGGAGATTTTACAGTATCCTTCCCCTGCCATGCCCACCAAGCCACGCCCATTAAGCCATGCCACACCTACCAAGCCACACCCACAGAACCAGTAGTAAAAAAATTTGAAACCCACCACTGGCAGGTACTGTAGAAAAATGCCAACTTGTGGTAAGGAACCTTAGGGAAGGGAAGAGGTGCCAACAGCCATACAATACTGACATCTCAAAGCCAAATCAATCATGCTATGAAGAAAATCTCCCCAAAATAAGTCACAAAGCAGCCGAGCAGAGAAGTTTTAATAAGAAACAATTGTCAACTTGATGCCATGGCTTTCCTATTTGCTTCCAGGTGACGGTTCTTGAAGCTAGTGAACGTGTGGGAGGACGAGTGACCACTTATCGAAATGACATAGAAGGCTGGTATGTCAATCTGGGACCCATGCGTCTCCCTGGGAGACACAGGTGAGATGTGAGATGATCATGTTTACTTATCTCTTCTCTTTGCATACCAAGAAGACTGGAGGGTGTTGGAGGTATGTCCCAAAACAACATTGCTATTTTAGATTCTCGGAATCCAGCATTAAATTCCACATATTTGTAAGGGTAGTTCATTAGCCATTTAAAACTTGACAACACAGCCCACAGCAATTTATACTGAGTGAACAGGATAAACATGATGAGGCATGGAATGGAGTATTGCTGCTGGAGCATTCACAGGGTTGGTTAAGCTAATTTCCTTCAGAATTAAGAGGACAAATTAGCTGGAAATATCTAGCTTGGCTTTCAAAAAGCTAAGTAGGCCCAACCTGATATTGCTTAGTATTTAGATGGCAGACTACTAGGAAATCCTAAGACTGTAGGCTCCACGGGGAAGTAAAAATAAAGCATCCTAAAAGCCAAGGCAAATAATTGAGAATAAAACAAGTTTAATTTGGATTGGAATCATTCTGTTTGATCTTATCTTTCTTCCAAGTATCTATTCATGGGAGAAAAATAAGCCTGAATGATTTTGGTAAGACAAATGACTTGTAAGAGTTTATCAAGCAATTTGAGTGTTGTTGTTGTTTTTCTGTGCTGTTTTTTTCCCCTCTTCTCAATTGGTAGCTCTTTTCTACGGAGGGAAAAAGTTGTGTTGAAACTGGAAATTCTGGCTAAATGTGTGCAGTTTTTCTTTCTATATGTAAAGCAAAGTGAAAGAGAGACAGTGATACTCCAGAAACCATTATCATTGGCATCCTTCAGTCTCAAGAGACTATGGTATCGTGCTCTGGAAAGAGGTCCTAAAACAGCACCTAGTGTGACTAAAAAGGCCAATTCGAGAGTGGCGATCCCTTCCACACTGAGGGCAGATACATTCTGTCCCCTGCCCAGCCCCCAGATTTCGCTGGTTCCGGGACTGCCTCTTTGCCTCAGCCTGCAGAACAAGTGTCTCTTCGAATTGGAGAAGGCCATGCTGCGTCTTTAGCCTCTAAGCTGAACGATCGGAGGTCAAGGTTTCCCAGTTGTTAATGTCCATTCCCAGAGCCTTTAGGTCCCTCTTGCAGATATCCTTATATCGCAGCTGTGGTCTCCCTCTGAGGTGCTTTCCCTGCACTAATTCTCCATACAGGAAATCTTTCGGAATTTGACCATCAGCCATTCTCATGACATGCCCCAGCCAGCGTAGACGTCGCTCTTTCAATAGTGTATACTCCAGAAATAATGCCAGAACAATTATTTCACCTTCACATTTGCATGTTAATTTTCCTGATAATCGGATACTTTTCAGTGCACAGAACTATACATCATTCTATTTTTATTTTTATTTTCACTGCTTTCTCCTTTCCTCTCCCCAGAATTATCCGGGAATATATCAGAAAGTTTGGTCTCCGGTTGAACGAATTTTTTCAGGAAAATGAGAATGCCTGGTATTTTATTAAAAACATCAGGAAGAGAGTATGGGAAGTCAAAAAAGACCCCAGCGTCTTGAAATATCCTGTGAAGCCCTCAGAAGAAGGCAAATCTGCTTCACAGCTATATCGAGAGTCCTTCAAAAAGGTTCAGATAAGTCATAAAATTTATCTTTAATCAGAAATATATGCTATGGCTTGTTTCAAGCATACATAGATGAAAGGTACTAAAAGCATTGTCCAAAACTTGTTTCTCTATCATCCAGAGCTGTCCTCAGGGTACGGTCAAAAAAGCCAAAATGAAGGCCATAATGGGGTGATTGAGGTTCTGTTTTTTAATGTACAGGGAGGATTCCCATCTTGACAAAATGATAGCTGTTGAATTCTTGATTGTTTTCCTGCAGGTGCTTTGTTACCAGACAAAACTGATCACCGCAAGGGGAGAGTGGAGTTTGTTGGGCGATAATAGATGTAGTTAGCCCCAGCAATCATGGTTGGGATGTGGTTTCTTCCTTGATAGTTCCTTGATTGGGCTATTGTTTCTTCTTTGGTGAAGTTTACCTGGTCTTGTTTTGGCTTCTCTAGGTTTATTGCTAGGAAAGAATTATCCTGGGCTGTTTATTTCACTTAAAATGCATAAACTAAAGTCAAGGAAGGAATAGCCCATCTGCTTGATTTTGGCCCAGCCAACCCCTCTCTCTCAACCCAACCCATTTCACAAGGTTGTTGTGGGAAAATAGGAGTGAGCATTAAATACGCTGTCTTGAGCTGTACAAAAATAAAGGTGGTATATAAACAGAACAGTAAGTAAAATTACTACTAATAAAATAATAAATTGGTTCTTATTTTAACAAATGTTATACTTGCTAGAATGCATATATCAATACTTCATTCTTTTAATAAATCTTGCTCAAGAAAGCTCTGAGAGATCCTTGCTTAAGAATAAACCATTTTAATTCAGAGTAATTCCTAAAAACCAGCTTTCAAATGTGGGACTAAGAAAAATGGCATTCAGAAGCTAAGGCCTTAGCACCTGGGATTTCTACACCTCTTAAGGTTGTAAAGGTTGGGAAACTTTGGTCTAACCACTCCGTGCATCTGATGGATTTATGTCTTTTAATAAAATGTGTTAGTCTGAAATGATGGTATCAGACTCCATCTATCTGATTTTTAACATTATCCCTGGGTGTCTCTTGAAAATACAACCCCACTTACCATATGAAGGCTTATGGCATCCTAAATACCCCCTGAGCAATATTTAATTGCCATTGGGAGCAATTAAAAAGGCAACTCCTAGACTCATCTCCCTTTTCTGATCAGAATGTTCCTGCAACTGCTGGCCATAGCAATCTCCAAGACTCACAGAGAAAGGTTAGGGGGTCGGCCACTCAACGCCAATACAATCTGGTATTTGTAGCCTCAGCAGATTAAAGATGACCAGATGTGGATAAAGTTATTCAATCAGACATCAATGGTATTTGCACAGCTCTCAACCCACGTGCTAAATTAATCCATTTTCTGAATGGGTTTCAATTTGATACATTGAAAAGGAAATTATCTTAATGAACTATGTTTACATAAATATGGAATGGAATGGAATAAGTTTGGATTTCCCACCTGTATTCATTGGCTTATGTGCTGCAACTGTCATAAATGATCACTGGTTGCCAAATGCCCAAATCATGGTAATGTGACTCCAAGGATGCTGTGGCCAATGTAAGGACCTATTGCAAACCTTCTTTTTCAGCATTTTAGTGGCCATTCAAAGTTTCACTGTAAGTTTGAATGTTCACTAAATAGTGGAATTGTTAACTAAGGACTACCTGTAAAAGCTATGTGGGAACCTTGATCTTTTCTAACCTTGATTGTTTGCTTGCATCATTACCTGACTAGGTAATATCATCAGTGCTAATGAGTGTGTGGTTTGCTCCCTGTTTACATACAGTACTGTGTCCTGCCAGTACTGGCGAAACTGTGGTTTCCTCCTTGATTAGTTCATTTTTTTTCCTGCTTGATTGTTTGTCTGGTATCATTACTTGCTTATCTGGGTGTTGGTTGCTGGACAGGATATGTTCTGGTCTTTTTTATTTCCTTTTCAGCTTTTTTATTTGAATGGTATGTAAATGCAGTGGTGGGATTCAAGTAATTTAACAACCAGTTCTCTGCCCTAATGATTTCTTCAAACAACAATTGCTCAGAAAGTTAACAACCGGTTCTCCCGAAGTGGTGCGAACTGGCTGAATCCCATCACTGTGTAAATGTGATTTAAGTCTATGTGTCTATTGATGGCTGCTTTGTAGAATGCCAATCTTCCAGGAATTCCTTAGCATTGTTGGATTTAGTTTGGTCGAGGATGCTCACAGTTTCCTAGCTGAAAATATGACTGAGTCAGTCTCTTAAGATTAAGGAGATTGCTAGTTGGTATTCATGGATGCGCTCTGCTAGTCTCCTGACTGTATGTCCTACACATTGGCTGTAACAGTCCTTACAATGTAAGTTGTAGATAACACCTGTTTTTTGTTCTTGGATTATTGGATCTTTTGCTTTATTTAGGATGGTTTTGGAGGGCCACACAAGCACAAATTGGCTTGTGTGCTATTGCAATGTCATGTGGTTGTAATAGTCTGTTGCCTGTTTCTGAGATATTATTGGTGTATGGTAGCGTTATCCTTTTCACAGCTTATGTCAGTTGTGCTGTGTTGGGTTGAGTGGTCAGGCACTTTTTGATAAAATTGCACAATTATCCATTTTGTTGGAAGGTGGTTCATTTTCCTAATGTTCAAGGTTGCTGCAGTGTGTTTGCACAGCTTTTCTTATGGGAGGTTAGTTTGTTACTGTAATAATGGATCACTTGTTTAGTATTGGTTGTTTTTCAATAGGCTTGGGTTTCTAATTTGTCATCGTTTCCTGTGCTGTTGAGGATATCCAGGAAGGATAGCAACAGGGGCGAAATTCAGCAGGATCTGACCGGTTCTGGAGAACCGGTAGTGGAAATTTTGAGTAGTTCGGAGAACCGGCAAATGCCACCTCTGGCTGGCTCCAGAGTGGAGTGGGGATGGAGATTTTGCAATATCCTTCCCCCACGAGTGGGGAGAGAATGGGGATTTTGCAGTATCCTTCCCCTGCCACGCCCACCAAGCCATGCCCATAGAACAGGTAGGGAAAAATTTTGAATTTCACCCCTGGATAGCAACATATTGTTTTTTCTCCCTATGTGAATTTTATTCCTTGGAATATGTTGTTGATTATTTCATGTGCATTCTCTACTTGTTCCTTTTTTATTATAACAAAGCTGTTATCTTCATATTGGATCCATACTTTTGGCTGTATGTGTGGGAGTGCCATAGTTTCATTATAGTGCTATAGTTTTATTATACCATACTGACTTTAATAATTTTTCCCATTTATCATAAACCTAGTTCTAATCTGTACAGTATAATAATCTATCAATATTGAGTCTACATTTGTCCTTTTTAGGTGTGGCTTTTTTCTTTGGTTTGATGTAATACATTTTTAACAAAATACTTCTTTTTCCTTCTCCTATGTCTCCTTTCTCCTTTCCAAATCATTCTCAGGTTAAAGAAGAATTGAAAAGGACTAACTGCAGCTACATAATAAATAAATATGACACCTACTCAACGAAGGTATTTGGATTGTGCCCTGAAACCAAGTCTCCAAACAGTACAGTTTTTTTTGGGGGGGGGGATTTGGGGGGGCCTTCAAAAATTTTAGCAAGGGGTTTTCTGCCTGATTGCTGGGTGGGCATGGCCATGTTGGGCATTACCTAGTCAACCTCCTGCACCATGATGGGGGGGTGTCGTTTTTGCCCTCCCTGGACTCTGGAAGCTCTCTTTGAGCCTCTGGGAGGGCGAAAATGGCCTCCCCAGGCTTTGGAGGCCCTTTGGAGGCCAGAAACTGGTCCGTTTCCGGCCTTCCCAAACTTCCGGTAGGCCTGTTTTTCGCCCTCCCCGAGCCTCTGTGCACACCCTGCAGTTACCTGCATCCAAAATGGGCTGCGTTGGGACTCCTGGGAGGGGTGGGCGGGGCAGGGCGGGGCGGGGCAGGGCAGGGCCAGCCAGGAGTGGGATTTGGGGGTTCTCCGAACTGCACAGAATCTTAGCTAGAGGTTCTTCCGAACCCCTGCGAATCCTCAGCAGCCCACTACTGGCGAGTCATCTTTAAGATGTATTATCATGTTCTTCTTACAGTATTATTAGAATATGAGACAAATTACTTACTGAGCCTGAGAGTTTCAAATACTAAAACAGATTGCAATCCAAAGGGCAAGATGGCAGTCAATGACAATGGTGTCATTTGAAGATCCACCTGTATTTTTATGAGGTTTTTATTTTGCACATGCAACACACCTTTAGTAAAAGAAGGAGCCTGGTGGAGCAGTGGACTAAAGCGCTGTTAAGTAGCACTTAGCTGCCAGCTGCCTGCAATTACTGCAAGTTCGAATCTCACCAGGCTCAAGGTTGACTCAGCCTTCCATCCTTCCGAGGTAGGTAAAATGAGGACCCGGATTGTGGGGGCAATAAGCTGACTTTGCATAAAAAAGAACACCGCTTAGCGGAGGCTGAAAGCCCTACTAAGCAGGTTTATACAAAAGTATGAAGGCTATTGCTTAATGCATTGTAAGCCGCCCTGAGTCTCCGGAGAAGGGCGGCATATAAATCGAACCATTAAATAAATAAATAAAAACACAGGTTGGAGGGACCTCTTTGTCATGCAGGATTGATGGCAAGTGATTGTGTCTCCCCTAAAGCCACACAATGGCCTTCTTAAAAAGTATCCAAGCCTGACTCAGACACAGCCAGAGATAATGCCTGTTTGGCCTATTTGAACTAAGTTCTTGAAGTGGTGAGTGAGAACTTGAGACTCCCCAAATCAATTTGAATTCTAATTACAACAGGCTTGCCATAAAGCATCACAGTTGATGACAAATGTAGTAAAGCACAACAAAAAAGTCATTAAGGGCATCACAGAAGTACCAGATTTTCGTTTTAGGACATATAGTAATTACATTACATGCTTAACTTTTCTTTGCTCATGCTGGCTTATCTCTAAACTGGCTAACAAGCATTCTGTCTGGACTGAGACACTTGGACAACAGTTGGTAAAGGATTTGGTCTAATGGAGAGGGTGGCCATATTATATTTAATGAATGAGATGGAATATAATTAGTTTAAATAGCAGGCTACTATGTTGACTCACTGATTGAACAATCCCCTTCTGTTTTGTCCTCCCAAATTCTGGGTCAGAATGGCCAATACTTTCTTTTTTGTGGGTAGATCTTAATAGGCATATACACTTTCATGAGTGTATCATTAAATTAAAGGTATATATGCAAAGTTAAAGTAGTGAAATGCACGCATACACATGGATGCATAAGAACAAATTTTAAAATATAGACTACCTTCCTATTATAACCCTGCTTGAGATTTCCCCAGGCATTGGTCATATCATCTCAAGCTTTATCCCCTTTACTAAACATAATGTAAAGGTAGTCTTCAACAGTGGTGGGATTCAAAAATTTTACTACCGAATCTGTGGGTGTGGCTTGGTGGGCGTGGTGTGGCTTGGCTTGGTAGGCGTGGCTTAGTGGGTGTGGCAGGGAGAAGATACTGTAAAATCTCCATTCCCTCCCCACTCCAGGAGAAGGTTAGTGCAAAATCCCCATTCCCTCCTAATCAGCTGGGACTCGGGAGGCAGAGAATAGATGGGGGTGGGACCAGTCAGAGGTGGTATTTACCGGTTCTCCGAACTACTCAAAATTTCCACTACCGGTTCTCCAGAACTGATCAGAACCTGCTGAATACCACCTCTGGTCCTCAACTAAAAACAGTTTGTTTAGTGACTGTTTGAAGTTACAACAGCAGTGGAAAAAGTGACTTATGATTGTTTTTCACACTTATGACCGTAGCATCTCTGTGGTCATGTCATCAAAATTCAGACACATGGCAACTGACTCCTATTTATGATGGTTGCAGTGTGCCAGAGTGATGTAAATCACCTTTTGCGACCTTCTCACAATCAAAGTCAATGGGAAAACCAGATTCACTTAACAACTGCAGTGATTCACTTAACAACTGTGACAAGAAAGGTCGTAATATGGGGGGAAACCCATTTAACAATTGACTTGCTTAACAACAGAAATCTTGGATTCAATTGTGGTCGTCAGTCGAGGATTATCCGTAAATTGCTTTCAACAAAATGGGAGTTATTTAAGAGACAGATTATTTCCCTGGAGGTCATTAAGTGGAACAATAACAGAATGATTCTGCTTTGTGCTTAAACCTCTAACTCAACATCTCCTCAGAATTAGAAGAATTTGTCCGATTTGCAGCCCACCAGTTTCAATCTGAAATCAAGCTCCTTGCTCTGAAATGATGTTTTTGAACAATGTATTGCAGACGAATTTAAGGATTTCTCTCCTCAAACAGGAGTATCTAATTAAAGAAGGAAATCTGAGCCGCGGAGCTGTAGATATGATTGGAGACTTACTGAATCAAGATTCTGGCTATTACGTATCTTTTATTGAGAGCCTGAAAAGTGATATCTTCTCTAACGAAAAAAGGTAAGCAAACCTGTATCATTTGGATTAGATGACTTCCTCATCATTGTCCCAATTTAAAGATGAAACCCTTGTTGATCCATTGAAGGATCCATGGGAATCTGCAAGGAACTGGAGATAAGAAATCTTTGGGAGGGCAGGCACATACACGGTCACAGTCAAATCCTCCCTATATTGGTGAGGGAATGTACACAAACTCTTAACTCTTTGCTGCCAAATAAAGTCATGGCATAGCTATGTTGGGCATAGGTTAACCCAAACCACAAGCTGGCAACTGAAACCAAAGCTAACGTACTATTGCAGTTGCAAGAAATGGCAATTATCAGTAATGGTAACATTATCGGTAGATATTAATTTTTATATCAGTTAGAAATGGCATATGAAGTAGATTGTCATTTGTGCGGACTTGTTCTATATGTAACGTCTCCTCTGCATTAGTTTAAACCAGGGGTCTGCAACCTTAAATACTCAAAGAGCCATTTGAACCCGTTTTCCACAGAAAAGAAAACACTGGGAGCCACAAAACCTGGGTGGGCATGGCCAATTTGATGTCACACACTTCCACCAGTCATCCACATCCCCTCCAGTCATGCCTACCCAGCCAGTCTTTAGGGCAGAGAACCAGTTGTTAAAAAACACCAGGAACCACAAAATCATTTTGACATATCTCTCTCTCCCCTCCCTCCCTCCCTCCCTCCCTCTCTCTCGGTATCTTTCTATGTGTCTCTCTCTCCCCCACTCTCTGCCCTGGCCACTTCTCCATCCCCCATTGTCGCCCTTACCTTCTCAGGCCAAGCGAGGAGTGACTGGGAGAGGAAGGCGAGGGGCGGGGCCAGCCAGTGGTGGGATCACCTGACAGGGAGCCACAGCAGAGGGCCCAAAGAGCCTCATGCGGCTCCAGAGCCACAGGTTGCTGACCCCTGGTTTAAACCATTAGGTTAACAGTTGCCAGATATCCTTTTTGAAGCATTCTGTAAAACAAACCTTGGGACTAACATTCTGGATTGTAAAGACAGCATTTCATGTTAAATCATTCTGCAAGGCTTAACCCATTACTCTTTGTATTTTATTAAAACACAATTAATTCTAAAATAGACAAAAAAGGTATCGGAATTTTGCAAACTTTGCTTAGTATTGCAAATATTCACACAGTCAGTTTCTATATCAAGACTTGTATAGTATTTGCTTATCCAAACTATACACAACTCAATAAGAACTAAATTGTTCATTTCAGCTCAGGTATAAATTTCCCTTTTTATATTCTCCCTCCTCTCAGATTTATGGAATCATATTTGACAGCTATTGCTGAGTAGACAACTTGAGATAATGCCATCTTCTCTTCCAAACATAAAATGTGTTTACATAAAATATGTTAAAAATGTAAAAATATTTTATCAGTGTATATTTTCCTGGGATAAATTTGTATAGATAAAATGATATTGCCAATAATTTTGAAAGGCATTTTTAAATCAAACTTATTTCATATTTCAGGTGTCTGCTTATCTAAGAATTAAACAAAAGCATTATGTTAGCAGTATCTTTTGTTTAATGGCCCTTCCTGGTGAGATCCCTGATACGGTATCACTAGATATTGTAACATTGCAAGCCGCCCAGAGACACCTCGTGGTGAAATGGGTGGCAAACAAATCTGATAAGCAAAAATAACAAATAATAGATAGCAAATTCAAAGTAAGAATAAAGCATCTTCTTTGCTTTCTATCAAATCTGCTGCCAACTTCTTTCCAGAACTGTTTTCATTTCATTGTCCTGTGACCTTTTATTCACTAATATCATTATCCAATTTTAGGAGAGCAGGTTTTTACTTCTTCTGTCCCATTTTGGTCTTGCAGATATGATGAAATTGTTGGTGGATTTGATCAGTTGCCTATATCCATGTATCAAGCCATTGCGGGAAGTGTGCATCTCAATGCCCGAGTAATCAAGATACAACAGAATGCTGAGAAAGTCAGAGTGGAATATCAAACCCCGGCAAAGACCTTGTCAAATGTGACAGCTGATTATGTCATTGTGTGCTCCACAGCAAGGGCCACCCGTCGCATCAATTTTGAACCACCCCTTCCACCAAAAAAAGCACACGCTTTGCGGTCTACCCACTACAAAAGTGGCACCAAGATCTTCCTCACTTGCACTAAGAAGTTTTGGGAGGCTGATGGCATTCATGGTGGGAAGTCCACAACTGATCTTCCATCCCGATTCATCTACTACCCTAATCATAACTTTACTAGTGGTGTTGGGGTTCTTGTGGCCTATGTCCTTGCTGATGATGCCGATTTCTTTCAAGCTCTTGATATCAAGAGCGCTGCTGATATTGTCATTAATGACCTTTCATTCATCCATCAGCTGCCCAAGAAAGAGATCCACGCCCTCTGTTACCCCTCAGTGATTAAAAAATGGAGCCTGGATAAGTATGCTATGGGTTCTATAACCGCCTTCACTCCCTACCAGTTTCAAGAGTTTAGTGAACCACTCGCTCAACCTGTAGGCAGAATCTACTTTGCAGGGGAGCACATTACCAAAGTTCATGGTTGGTTGGACAGCACAATTAAGTCAGGGCTGACAGCAGCAAGAGATGTGAATCGTGCTTCTGAGAAGCCATCAAAAATCCGCCTGATCAGTGACAATCAACTTTAAGAAGGAAGTCAACAAAAGGAGAATTATAAACAGAGAACTACAGCCACTTTCCCCATTCTGGCAACTTCCAGATGTTTCGGACTAAAATTTCCAGAATACTAACTGGGAATTCTAGGAGCTGTAGTCCCAGGAGTTTGGAGCCAAAAGGAATTGGGGGAAGTAAGCTGATTTGGCCTAACTAAATTATCAAGTTATATCAGCCAAAACATGTCAAACTATCTAAGAGCATTTTAGAGGAAACAAAAATAAACCACAGAATGAAAAGGATTATTAGCGTCCCACCCCAATTTGGAAAGGAAATCCTCTCAGGAAAATCTATATGTATTACTAAAACTCTCATTTCTGTCATCTTTAACAATGGCGAAACAATGCATCATAGGGCAAGAATTTTCAAACCAAAATACCTCTAATGGGCTAACTTACAAAACGCACCCAAAATCCAGAACCCATGATTCTCCTAGTACTAAAATTTGACAAGTTTTATGGAACATTTTATGTCATTTGTTTGAAATGGTATAGCATTTCCTGCTTGAGCGGGAGGTTACATTAGAAGACCTCCAAAGTCCTTTCCAACTCTGTTATTCTGACAGAAAAATTATCATAAAAACAGCTTATGTTATAATACAAGATACCATAAAACATTTCCTGTGCTGATGTTTTACTGTGCTATAAAGTTCACCATGCACTATTTTCAAGGCAGTTGTATCTGTGAATGTGTCCCAACTTTTCAGTGAAGATAGTACATTAGCTCTGCCATTGTTCAAGTGATTGAGGAATCTAGTAAAGAACTGTCTCTAAAGGGATGACCAATAAGTCATGGTTGTCTAAAGATAGGGTCCTTCTGTTGCCCTTTTCAAAAAGGAATGGAAAAGAAACAGACAGTTGTTATTAAAAGTGGCTTTGTGAGTTTATGCTACTACTTCATTTTAAAAGATCTCATATGTATGACCATATTTCTTTGGTACGTCAAGCATCTACTGTTCCTAAGCTTTGATTCTATATTTCCTGCAACCATCAAAAATTGTCAGTGCTACACGTTCACTGATGGGGAAGAAAACACATTATGGCATCAAGCAGGCCTGTAGACAGCCATAATTTGTAATTTCTCCAGTTTGCAACCCTCCTCTGATTAGAGTTCTGGAAAACCAGGAATACAGAAAATGATAATAAAAGCATACATTATAATTTTCCCTGCCTCTTCAATTTTTTGATTTGTTTGTTTCTGCTTTAAATTGGGCCTAGAGATGGAGAAATCCCTGGGACTCTAAACTGCCTAAACCAGTTTAAAATATTCTGGTTTTAAATTAAAATAAAATTATTTTTTTAAATTAAAACTACTTTAACAAAAATGCAACATGCTTTGCATTTAGAACTGCTAATTGTTAGAAATTCTGTATAAAAGCACCACATACAGCAAACAAAGAGTACAGTCACCATGTGCCTTACTGCTCAACTATGTAACTGTAACAGGAAACAGGAAACTCCTTAGACCAAAAGAGCATAGAGTATATACCATGGATCCAAATCTGTAACCATTGACTATCATCTACTGACTAAATACTGCTGTAGTTGTTGCATAAAAATATATTCCAACAATGAGTTCCAACACTAATGGATAGTCTATGGGTGGGAAGAAATCTTAAATGAATGAAGACTGCACCCTTAAAGAGATAAAGTTATCTGGCTAGTGCTGCATATTGTCAACGTTCACAATCCAATTGTGCAGCCCAACTGTCAGAATTCCCAGGAGTAGACAGAAGTGAACAGCTAAAATAGGAGAAGTTACTGTGTCCTTGAAGTTTCTCCAAACAATTATGTATCTTCTTGTTAACTTTCAACCACGTTACCTTTTCTGATGAGCAACTTTTGAACCACCTGATGTGCTATTGTAATTGTGAGTTTTTCTAATAAAGTTACTGCCTGCATTAGAATTTATATATGGTCAGGGTGGCTACTTTTGTGCTTTTAATAGATATTTTATATGATCTTTGATATGAAGAATGGCAAAGAACTATTCACAAGGCAGTTCCTTTGCTTTGGAGGAGCTCTTTATGTTTCTGCAGGTTAATTCTACAAAATTATTTCTCAGTTGTTCATATACTAAACTTTATATGCCAATAAAGACAATTGTTGCAGTTATCATCATGATTCCAGGGTCCTTATCTGCCATTATAAGGACCAGAGAATCATGATAGTGACTGGAACAATTGTCTTTATTGGCACAGTATAAAGTATTATAAAGTTTAGTATCTATTAAAAGCACAAAGGTAGCCACCCTGGCCATACAAAAATTCTAATGCAGGGTGCATGTGAATGTGACCCTATACAAGTAGTCCTCAATTTACGACCACAATTGAGTTCAAAATGTCTGTTGTTAAGTGAGTTTTGCCCCATTTTATGATCTTACTTGCCGCAGTTGTTAAGTGAATTACTGCAGTTGTTAGTAACTTGGTTGTTAAGTGAATCTGGCTTCCCCTGCTTGTGAGAAGGTCACAAAAAGTCATCACATGACTTTGGGACACAGCAATCATCATAAAGATGAACCAGTTGCTAAGCATCTGACTTTTGATCACATGATCATGGGAATGCTGCAACTGTGAAAAACAGTTGTAAGTCACATTTTTCACTGCTGTTGTAACTTTGAACAGTTACTCAGCGAACTGTTGTAAATCAAGGATTACCTGCATTAGCAGTTTTCGGTTCTTCACATTAACAAAAAGTCAGTTCTCCCTCAAGTCAGTCTCAACTCCTGATGATTATATGGATAGCCCATGTAATTGTTTTGGCAAGTTTATGGAAGAGGTTTACCGCTTTTTTTCTCGGATTTTTCAGTAGCCTCCCATCCAAACACTTACCAATTCCCACCTTTCTTAGCCTGCTTGGGATTAGCCAGAGAGAGAGAGAGAGAGAGAGAGAGATGGAGAGAGAGAGAGATGGAGAAAGAGAGTGAAAGAGAGAGAGATGGAGTGAGAGAGAGATGGAAAAAGAGAGATTGAGAGAGAGATGGAGAAAGAGAGATGGAGAGAGAGAGAGAGAGAGAGAGATGGAGAGAGAAAGAGATGGAGAAAGAGAGATGGAGAGAGAGATGGAGAGGGGGGAGAGTGAAAGAGAGATGGAGCGAGAGATGGAGAGAGACAGAGAGTGAGAGGGGGAGAGTGAAAGAAAGAGGGAGAGAGATGGAGAGAGAGTGAGAGAGAGAGAGAGATGGAGAGACTGTGAGAGAGAGAGATGGAGAGAGTGAGAGAGAGAGAGAGAGATGGAGCAGAAAAACTAGAACTACTGAGCAAGGGGAATTACTATTATTTGTATACTATTGTAAGATCACCTGCTACAGGAAAAATACCATGCATTGCATGCAAACCTGGCCATAGTTTTATCTGGCTTTTCTTTTTAGATATTAAGTGACTTTTAAGTGATCTTGTTTTGGTGTTGGATTCTTTACTTTGATGCCTTGTTTTGTGTGGTGAGTTCTAGCAGGAAGGAGTGATAGAAATTGTAAAAAAATAAATTATTCTGAGTAAGGAAAAGACAATCCATTAAGTAACTCATGGTTATAAAATGTATACATTTAAGAAATGAACTCTCCAGAAATCTGTTGAAGTTGTTATTGATACTTGAAAAGAAAATTGATAAACAACTCTTATGTTTCAGAAAACAGCACCTCGAAGAATTACTCCATTTTATAAAATGTAAACTCGCACTCAGGGTCTTGAAGTATTATCCCTATTTCAAAAAAATATACCTTTGGGCTTTTTCCAAAATGTGTTATTTATTATATATTTATTATTTAAATTTGTATACCGCCCTTCTCCCGAAGGACTCAGGGCAGTGCACAGCCAAAATTAAAATACATACAATACAAAATTTAAAATAATTTAAAAGCAGAATTAAATCGAATTTGCTTCCCAAAACATTAAAACCCATTACCCTTAAAATAACCCATTAAAATTTTAAGCCAGCCCAGCTTGCTGAAATAGGAAAGTCTTCAAAGCTCGACGGAAGGTCCGGAGGTCTGGGATTAGTCATATTCCTGGGGGTAGCTCGTTCCAGAGGGCGGGTGCCCCCACAGAGAAGGCTCTCCCCCTGGGGGTCGTCAGTCTGTGGGACCGAGTTGGCCGGTGGGAGGTTATCGGTGGCAGGTTATCGGTGTTCCCTGACTGGGAATCGAACCCAAATCTCAAATGTTTCTCCCCAGCCTCAACTTCCTCGCAACCGCCATTGCGCAGGCGACAATACAGCAGCCTCTCCGTTTCCAAAAAGAGCTACAGGATTTCTATTGCCCGATCATACCCGCAGACTGTTGCTCTCTTTTATTTAGCAAACAGCTCGAACACCAAGCAACACTCGATTTAGGAAAAACGGGAGCCAAAGAAAGCCAGCAGCCCTGCAGATATCGCAGCTGAACCTCTCGTTCCGGCGAGGGTTGATTTAACAAGCTGTAAATTCGCTCTTGTCTCAAGGGGGGGAGCGGGAGCGGGAGGGGGCAGGTAATCCTGAGGCAGTTCTATGGGCCATTTGGTCCCCTAACATGAATGGTTGAGTGAGTTTCGTTACCTTCTTTTCTAAAGAGAGAGAAAAGGTGGATTCAGGATTTAGGATATTTTTGAACCAAAATAAGATAACGAGCCAGTTATCCAGTGCATGGCAACCAAAGGCTCTCTAGCCTCTCCTGGAACGCACATGGGAAATGATTTTACTGCTAGCCCATTGGGTTTTTGGTTTTTTCCCTTCCTTAATTTGCATCCTTTCCTAAAGAAGAATCAGCCCTGACAGTCCTTTGGAAGGACAAATATTGAAGCTGAAGGTGAAATACAAAACGAAAGCAAAAGGAGAAGGAGACGGGGACAGCAAAGAATGCAATGGTTAGATAGTGTCATTGAGGCAATGAGTATGAATTTAAGATTGCTTTGGGGAACAGTGGAAGATAAGGGGGGGTGTTAAATTGGGTGATTGAAGAGGGAGGACTCAGAGTTCCAAATAAACAGCTCTTTATTCTGCAAACAGATACAATACAAACTCTCTGCCTGTCCGACATCTTGCCCTTTAAAGGGGAACTGCCAGACAGCTCAACCAATCAGATTTACTTATTTTCCCGCCGGACAGGCAGACCTGAGTGAAGACTACGTTCCTTGGCTTGACTCCTCATTAGCATACATAACGTGGGGTGGGGGGGTTGTGCTATGGTCCGTGGGGTCGAGAAGAGCTGCGCACAATGTAGCGACTGAATAACAACAAAATTTGCCTCCCTGCATTTCAAATTCATTATTCCGTGGTTCTGAAATCTGGGACCAAGAGAGTTAGCTCTCCGCCAATATAAATTTGATTTATATGCCGCCCTTCTCTGGAGACTCAAGGCGGCTTACAATGCGTTAAGCAATAGCCTTCATACTTTTGTATATTTATACAAAGTCAGCTTATTGCCCCCACAATCCGGATCCTCATTTTACTTATCTTAGAAAGGATGGAAGGCTGAGTCAACCTTGAGCCTGGTGAGATTTGAACATGCAGTAATTGCAGGCAGCTGGCAGCTAAGTGGCTACTTAACAGCACTTTAGTCTGCTGCGCCACCATTATGTTCCATCAATTTAATGGAATGACAAACCATTAAATTTTCTTTATCTTAATTATAGCTAGAATACCACAACAGGATTTTTCAAATCTTTCCATCATTTATTTTTTTCTGATTGGCCATATATACTGGTATGACCTCTATTTTTCTAAAGAATCCAAGCTATTAAGTTCGAAACCCACTATGGACACAGTTAGAAATATATTGTATGACCTCTCTTGCATCACGTCAGAAATTGTTCTGTATTTCCTATATTAAAGTTTGCAACATATATTTGGAGGGTATTGGAACAGATGTATAATTTTGACTCTTATCAATATACTAAATTTATTTTCGAATAATCCCAATCTGAAAATTGAAGGGGGAATTTGGAGGGAATTCACAGGACATTAATACTGCAGCCTTTCTCAACTGGGATTCTGAGATTTTTTTAACTTTTCACATTGAATTATGCTATTGCTCACACTGATGGACATTTTTAAGTGCTGTAACTTAGCTGCTAGCTCTTGTAAAACATGTATTATCTAGGTTAGAAGTTAACTATATTGCAATGTTTTTATATTTTTGTGATCTTTATGCAGACGTTTTTCAAGTAAGATTTGAAATTTATTATAAGGGTTCCTCCAAGATAAAAAGATTGAGAAAGGTTCCGGTAAATCAGTGTTTTTCAACCTTGGCAACTTCAAAATGTGTGAACATTTAACTCTCAGAATTCCTCAACCAGATTGCTCAATCAACGTGATTGATCACGTGTTTTAAACTATTTAGATTATTGCAAGAGGAATTAGGATGTGAAATGACAACTGAAACTTATTTTCATTTTACACTTAGGTCCAGATATATAAGCAGCATCTAAAATTAATTCTGTAACTCTCTGAATTAATATGTTCTTTTCATGTGTGTTCCTCATGGGTGTAAATCCAAAAGAGCTGATTTCCTTGTTCCTTGTTTTATGTATAATTAGAATGGGAGGGGAGGATAAAAGTGTAGGCGAGAAGGTTAGGGTATAAAAGCATTCTCCAATGCATCCTCTCGACATGTGAATCAAAGTGTTTTGAGCACTTTACATAGCATCAGTAAATCTTCTTCCAAGCATTGCCATTGACAGTCTCTAAGCCAACAAGATGAAAGTCTTCTGTAAGTACCTTTTTGCCTAAGACTCACTAACTGAATTATGGCTTGAATGGAATGTATTATTTAATATATTATGGCTCAAAGCATAGTCAGGCAAATGTTTAGGATAGATTAGACATTTTTAATTACTGGTTCATCACACAATCAGCCAGATGTTCAGACTGGATTTGGCATTTTTGTCCACTTATCAAGTCCTTCCTAAGGACCTGGGATAGGCAGATATTGATGTTTTATGATGTTAGAGCAGGGGTGTTAAACTTGCGTCATCATGGCATCATCATGTGACATATCGGGACTTTTTCCCCCTTCGCGCCACGGGCTGCGAGTTTGACACCCCTGTATTAGAGGTATTTACACAGGATGTCAGCTGTTCCAAGAAAAGCTGCCTTTTGCAATTGACTGATGGTGAATTTATCCATGATGATGATCATGATCATGATCATGATCATGATGAAGATTAGTTCACCACAATGTGAAGTCAAAGGTGTATTATTATTTATTCCATAATTAGATTCCAAAATTTCATAATCTTTTATCATTTAAAATCAGTTGACATTTAATCAAGTGGTCAAATTTATATTAATGAGATGGGTTACAGTCAATTTGCCTTGATACATTTCTAATATTTGTAGTAATAAGAGAAGAGCATACTAAAAACTAGTAAGTTAGATTTGTCACAAAGTCTTTGGTGGTACAAATGACCTCCCTTAACCGCCACTTACTCAGTAACCATTTGAAATTATGAAGGTGATGGTCAAAGGAAGTTATGACTCATGCTGCCTAGAACTACTTAAAACTAAGGAGAAATTTCCTAACAGTTAGAATAATTAATCAGTGGAATGACTTGCTCCAGAAGTTGTGGGTGCTCTGACAATGGAGGTTTTTAAGATGACATTGGACAACCATTTGTCTGAAATGTTATAGGATTTCCTTCTTAAGCAGGGGGTTGGACTAGAAAACCTCTAAGGTCCCTTCCAACTGTTATTCTGCCCAGAGTTACAATTTTGCCGCAACCCTGCCGTTGTGTGATAAAATGTTGAGCCCTTGAAGGCAGGCAGCATAAAGCAGAGGCAATAATGCCCTTCTCCAAGGCACATGAGCTTTGGAAAATTATGTGATTGTCCCCACCGCCCAGCCCTCTGATCTGCTGGACACTCCGGGCACTTTGCTCCTGCTGTTGAGAAGCCCATGCAGGCCGATCTGATGCTTTAGAAGATTTTCAAAGTCCTGTTGGAATTGGCTCCAAGGCAGCTTTGGGAAAGGAGGCCTGGTGCATTGGATAGGCCACATGAGCCTCTCAACAGCAGGAGAAAAACACCTGAAGGTAAACTATGTGTGGCATATTCTTGGGAGCGCTGGGTGATGGGGGCAAACACGCTATTCCCCAATGGTCAGATGCCTTGGAGAACAATGCGAGCTGGCATTTCTGAGGGGCAATGGTGGTGCTAGGACTAATGTTGGGGCCTGGGTAGTGGCAGCAGGCTGAGACTGCAGAAGGCCCTAAGGACATGGACTGTTCTGCTTGGTGGACTCGATAAGAGAAAAATAGGCGGATATGTAAAATTAGGCAGCGCTCCTTAGAAGCAATGGTGGCACTAGGGCTGAGATTGAGGCCTGGATGATGGCAGTTCACTGAGACTGCTGAAGGCTCCAGGCTTCTACTTCAGGGCTAGGCCCAGTGCTTCCACCGAAAGCGCTGCACTGCAAGGCCAGACTGGGGCGGCTTATGCTATATACTGCATTGCAGCATCTCTCCAGCTCATGCTTGGTCTGCCCTCGGCCTCTCAGGTCCTGCCCCATCCTCTGAGGCATCCCTTGCATGCTCACTTACAAACGGTAGGAATGAGATTGTTCCATAGGTGCTTTTTCAGGAGGCAACTGGACTTTCTTGTTTTCTCTTTGAAGACGTTTCGCTTCTCATCCAAGAGGCTTCTTCAGCTCGGAGTGGATGGTGGGAACGGAAGATTGCTGAAGAAGCTTGTTGGATGAGAAGCAAAATGTCTTCCAAGAAAAAACAAGAAAGTCCAGTTGCCTCCTGAAAAGGCACCTTCAGGACAACCGTGACCTGGATGACTGGGAATCTCCATAGACTTTTAGGAATGCGATTGTTGAGCAAAGCAGTCATATGGGCATCTCGCTTAAGGACCGCAACAACTCACAACTGCAATTCTGATCTCAGTTGTGGTTGTAAATTGAGGACTACCTGTAAAAAATGAAAAAGCCATTCTTTGATGAGCATCAACTGAACAAGGGAGAACTTAAAAGTAAAACGGCTCAGCAACCTGTTCACAAATTACATTTCAGATAATTGAATCAAAATTTTAGAGTGGTGGTTCAAGCTGAGCTAGAAAAACAATCGTCAGAGAAAACATTTAATCATCTGCACAGTGTTGTACCTGCTATTTTCAGACTCTGTTTCCCACATTTCCAGTTTTACGTCGAAGAATCAAACCAGTCTTAGAAGTCTTTTAATGCACCCATATATGTTACAGTTCTGTTAATAGGGTAAATAGAGTTTAAAGGATGTTATTTATTTTATTTTTATTTATTCATAGTCATTTGAGGTCACTCATAGCCATTGACATATCTGTCCTCCAGTTTGGCCATGCATCTCTTCCAGGATTTCTCAAGCTTGGCAACTTTAAGAAGTGTTCAACTCCCAGAATTCCCCAGCCAGCTTGGAATTCTGGGAGTAGGAGAATTCTGGCAGTTGAAGTCCACACATTTTAAAGTTCATAAAGTTGAAGAACTGATTTATTCTGTTAAGTAGATTATTCAGTGAAAGTCAACCTAAAACATCCACTAAGCTTCATGACTGGAGGCTATTACCTCTAAGGGACAGCTACTTAAGTGGGAATTCTGCTTTTTTTAAAATTTCTTTTCTCTTTCCTTTTCTTTTTTCTTCACCCTTAGCCTTTTGCCTATGTCCTTTGTGCCCAAAAGCTGGAATCAAGTGATCCCTGCAGCAGATCCTTTTCACACTGAATTGAATTAGGATCTTGTTTTAAATGGGATTTTTAAAGGTTATTTTGTTATATAACGATTTGCCTTCTTGTAGTTGGACCCTCCAATTCTATTAATTAAATTTTATGTATGAATGTAGAAACTTGTTCAGTAAGGCAATTCTAATTGTTATACAAAAGCAAACTCTTGAAGTCAATGCAACAAAAGGACAATAAGCTACGTAATAAAATAAATACATAATTACAATTAAAAGGTAAAGATAAAGGTTCCCCTCACACATATGTGCTAGTCATTCCTGACTCTAGGGGGCGGTGCTCATCTCCGTTTCAAAGCTGAAGAGCCAGCACTGTCCGAAGTTGTCTCCGTGGTCATGTGGCCAGCATGACTAAACGGCAAAGGCGCACAAACGCTGTTACCTTCCCACCAAAGGTGGTCCCTATTTTTCTACTTGCATTTTTTACGTGCTTTTGAACTGCTAGGTTGGCAGAAGCTGGGACAAGTAACGGGAGCTCACCCTGTTACGGGGCATTAGGGATTCAAATCGCTGAACTGCAGATCTTTCAATCGACAAGCTCAGCGTCTTAGTCACTGAACCACCGTGTCCCTATTAATTATAATTAAGCACTACTTAATTAATAGAAACTGAATAACTGCAAATCCCAAAGATCTTTATCTTTTAATTACATTCTGACAATGTTTCTGGGCTTTGTTGAGGGACACTGCATCCAAACACGGGTGGTGATTAGAGTCAAAAGTCAGGAAAAGAATTTAGACAGCAGCACATGAGGAAACAGGGTGGGGAGTGCAATTTAGAATTACAGATTATAAAGTTTCTAAGATGAAGAAAACAGAAGTCATAACCACCCTTTATAGAAATTATCTTCCTCAGGGCTTTTAGGTAACTTCCCCAGGTCTGACATATTCCGGGCACCTCTAATGAAATTCTTTTAAGAAAGCAGTTGGGTTTCGGCATCAGCAGCAAGAAGGAACAGTCATCATTTCAGTTCACAGTCAGGTCATCAGTTGGAGCCTGCAGCGATTTTCTGGAAAAGTTCAAGACCTTCTTTGCGTTTGTGGCCAAATGCCATCTGACTTTGCTTATAAAGGGAGTGAGTATGTGACTGAAGAAGCTAATTGCATAAGCAGCAAAACGCTTCAAACCAAAAAGAAAAGAAATCCAGTTGTCATGATTCAACTTTCAGACTTATAAAGGGAGTTTTTTAAAAACGCAGAAGGCATCCATCTCATGGAGGAGAGGAGACGGGTTAATTCCCAGGACTGAAACAAACATGGAGAAGGAATGTAGTTATTTTTTAACTTGGAACGCTTTGATAGAATTGCTTTGAACATAGAAGGAAACACGTCCAAGGAAACAATGTGCATTCCACATTGGGATGCTTTGGAAAAACATTTGGAGCAATCAGCAGTCCTAGAAAGCTGCACCTCTTATTTTAGAATGGAATGGAATGGAATGGAATGAGAATAGAATAGAATAGAATAGAATAGAATAGAATAGAATAGAATAGAATAGAATAGAATAGAATAGAATAGAATAGAATAGAATAGAATAGAATAGAATAGAATAGAATAGAATAAACAGAGTTGGAAAGGACTTTGGAGGTTTCTAGTCAAACCCCCTACCATTTCAGACAAATGATTGTCCAATCTCTCCTTAAAAACTTCCAGTGTTGGAGCATTCACAACTTCTGGAGGCAAATTGTTCCAATTGTCAGGAAAATTTTTCTTAGTTCTAGGTTCTGAATCAGTAATTGTGCTGCTTTAATGATACAATTTATTAAAACAGAGCCATCTTTTTTACACCCAGACAATAGGTTGAGAATCCTACAGGCTTTCAAAAAGGCAGAGAAAACCTGGCTCTTTCCCCAAACCTTTGGATTAGGATGAGCAAAAATTCCAATTTCCAAGAGCTATATAGATGGTCCTCAGCTTACAAATGAAATTGAGCTGGCCATTTTCGTCATAAGTTGTGACATTCATAAAGTGTGGTTTTTCAGCTTTTTTTGCAGTGGCCATTAAGCAAATGCCACTGTCATTATGCAAACTCATTGTTTGTTATGCGTTGGTTTTTCCAGGAACCAGAAGTAAATGCCAGTTTCCAGGAAAAAAACCACCGTAAATCGCAGTCACTGCAAATGATCCTAAATGCAGGTTTGTTGCTGAGTGCCCAGAATGTGGGCATGGAAATAGGCAGATGTTGGAACTTTGAATCCAGCTCATAAGTCCCTTTTTTGCTGTCTATCATAACTTTGACAAGGACTACCTGTAGTATATTTCAGTTCCAATCTACATTTAATTGTTTCAATTTTTGATGTGTGCTGTTTTCTTTTGTGTTTTATGCTTTTTGTATATCTCCCAGAGTCTCAACTCTTTCTGAGTTGGACAACCTTCCATATCAGTGCTTTAAATAAATAAATGTGGTCTGCAGGTAACATAAAATCCAGATGCCTTTGAATCTTTTCTGAGAGATGTCAGTAAGTGTTCAGTGTAAGGAAATTTTTTAAGACAAATATTCCCAACTTTGTTTAACCAGAAAAGGGATATTGATTAACAGCTCAATGAAAATATCAGCCCAGATGAATTGAATGCATGGGATTTGTTAGGAGAAGAACTGAAAATATAACTGACAGTATGATAATACTTTTGGACATATCTGTGAAGGAAACACACTTGGTATATTATGTACTGTTCTGACTATCACTCCTTAAAAAGGGTAGCATAAAGCTAGAAAATAGTTGTGTTCAAAATCAATTAGCATCAATACATAGGCAGTTTGAATGACAGTGCTGGAGGAGTGTCAGAGTAGCCAAATATCCATTTGGCAAGAAATACGTTGAATAGAACGATGTCTTGAATTCTGTAATCTTTGCAGAAATATAGGAATCAGGATTGTCCCACAAATCAACTTTCAAGTATTATACACTAAATGGCACATCATGAGATGTAGCCAATCAGAAATCGTCCAAGTGGCGTAGCAGCATGAGACCTAGCCAATCAGAAAACCTACAGATATAACAGGATAATAGAATTGGAAGGGACCTTGGAAGTCTTCTAGTCCAACCCCCAGCTCAAGCAGGAAACCCTATGACATTTCAAGCCAAATGGTTGTCCAAACTCTTTTTTAAAACCTCCAGTGTTGGAGCACCCATGACTTGGAGGCAAGATGTTCCACAGATTAATTGTTCTGTCAGGAAATTTCTCTTTAGTTCTAAGTTTTCTTCTTGATTAGTTTCCACCCATTGTTTCTTGTCCTGCCTCTGGGTGCTTTGGAAAATATATTGACCCCCCTCTTCTTTGTGGCAGCTCTTTAGATATTGGAGCACTGCTATCATATCACCCCAGTCCTTCTTTTCATTAAACTAGACATATCCAATTCCTGCTTCTGTTCTTCATACGTTTTGGCCTCCAGTCCGCTAATCATCTTTGTTGATCTTCTCTGCACTCTTTCCAGAGTCTCAACATCCTTTTTATCTCATGGCAACTAAAACTGGATGCAATATTCCAAGCGTGGTCTTACCAAGGCATTATAAAGTAGTATTAACACTTCACATGATCTTGATTCTACCCCATCCAACCCATCCTGAGGGTACTAGGTGATAGAAACCTGACATAGATCTACTGGTATATATTTGGAGTTGTACTTTTTCTCTGATATAGCATCCATGCCAACCTTCCTTAACCTGGTTCCTTCCTCCATAAGGAAGATAGAAGCCTATCACAGGCAAATGCCTGGTCTTACAGCATCTGGATGGATTTTGTTTCTGTAACCCAATTATTAAGAAATATTGTGGCTGAAGACAAAGGAAAAGACTTTGGAAGCACACTTTTTTCTTCGTGTCTTTTCTATCTGCCAGTAAAAACCTGAAAAGATGACAGGGGAGTTGTCTACAAATGGAAACATATCCGGGGAAGCACTAACATCTATTTGAGCAGCATTTTCAGGCCAGATTAATTTCTTTTTAAGTGTTATAACAGCTACTTGAAAGGATTATCTTAAAAAAACTAAGCAAGTAAGAATTTGAATAGGAGTCCACCAAGAAAATCCTTGGATAGTGGAGTAAATTGGGAAGCAAAAACCCTTCAAATTGTAACCCCTTTCCCACTGTTGCCAAGAAAAGAAGATGTTAAGGAGTTAAGGTTGAAGAGGACATATTTGTTATCAGATCCTTTGTGTGACCAGAGAAGCGGAAGGAATGACTGCGTGTCCATTTTTGCTTGTTTTATTGCGGTTTAGATGTAGTGTAAGAACTCTGGTTAGAAGTTAGTTCAATGACACACATAAAAGAATGGGACAAATGAACAGAGCAAGAGGCAATAAATCCAGGATAAGAAAAGCCAGGAAAATGCCACCCTCATACATATTCCATTTTTGTATGTGTTTTATTCAGTTATTTTCTCACTGCCATTCTTGGCTGCCTTGGGAAGCTGTGCAGATGACAGAAGCCCCCTAGAAGAATGCTTCGAAGGAGCTGATTATGAAGAATTTCTAGAGATCGCCAGAAATGGTCTGAAACAGACATCAAATCCAAAACATGTTGTGGTTGTAGGTGCAGGAATGGCTGGGCTTAGTGCAGCCTACGTTCTTGCAGGGGCTGGACATAAGGTAAGCCATTGAAGAATTACTTTAGAATGATGCCTCTTAGTCCCAACTCTTGGGTAATCCAGAAGGATAACATGATGGCACCAAAGGCCAATGAAAGGTCTACTAGGATTATGAGAGCTGCATTCTCCCCTCCCAGGTCCCAGAAATTATACTTTAGAGCAAATCAGCCTGTTTCTATCACAATCCTGAGTCTAGACCTCGTCTGAAAGGGATATAGATAATCCACTTCCTCTATAATCCTATATAACTAATATCTTCATCCTTTTCAACAACCTTCCTCACAATGGGAAGGTGGTAGACAGTGCAAAAGTCATCACACATAGCCAAGTCAAGAGAGTTGCTTTAGGAGAGAAGTTCAAACCGACCGCCCTATTTAAAGACAATGGCATAATAACTTCCCACAATAAATCATTGACTACCTCCTAAATCCAGCCACCTATATACCCACCTGGCTGCTTACAAGAGCCAGGAAGGTCCTGGATCTAGCTGAGAAATGGAAGAATTTATGCTACAGAGAACTCAGTTCATTTCCTTGGGTTCCACAAGCTCAAATATATCCCAAATCATAACGCAAAAAGCTTCCTTCCCTTGATCTTGTCCAAATGGCATCCAAGAATAAAAATCAAGCAACTATCTGCAAAAATCCCTGCAAACTCATATGTGCCATTGCAGATGGCCTGTTGTAACCACATTTTTTAATAAGGGGTTAGGTCACTCTGAATGGGTTATCAATCAGAAAATTCCAAATGCAATAAGCACAAAGAAGTATTAATGAGTTGCTGTTCTTAGTGGCAGTGACTCAAGTGTGGGTTCAAAAACACTTAGTAATCTCTAGTTTTACTTTTGTGCTATTTATGCTCTAAGAATGTCTTCAGTTGCTTCATTCCTGTAGGAACCTGGAAAATGAAAGAGTTGCTTGGCCTAAGAAACTGGAGAGAGACTGTGAAGGGGCAATCTTCTCCATTGCCCTCCCATCTCTAGGAATTCACAAGGTGTAAGACCAAGATGTCCAACTGATTGTCAGGATAATCCCCAAACATCCTCTGGAAACCCTGTAGATCGGGGTTTCCAACCTTGACAACTTTAAGCCTGGTGGACTTCAACTCCCAGAATTCCCCAGCCAGCAAAGAATTCTGGGAGTTGAAGTCCGCCAGGCTTAAAGTTGCCAAGGATGAAGACTCCTGCTGTAGATCCATTAGACACTAAGATGGACATAGACCATTCAAATAGGGCATCCTACCTAGCAGAGATGCAGGATAATACATTTTGACCAGAAAGTGATCTGACCACAACAAAGTGTAGAGTCTTGTGACTGAATTTGAGGCTTTAGCATAGAACCTGTTTTTGTGGCTGCAGAGATCTATCTTGATATGGGACTATGAGTTTCACAGGAAGACGAAACTCAGTTTCTATTGCACAATGACTGCAACTGTCATCATGCTGTTTAGAATACTTTTCAATAAACAAAGAAAATAAAGTTTAAATAAATAAATAAAGTTTAAATAGATTAAAACAATGAAGACAAAGAAAAGAAAAAGTCCTCCTGATTGCAAAGAATAGATCTCCTTAGATTCTAAGACACATTCAAGTGAGATATCTGAAGATGAAATGCTATTTCACCCAAAATGTTCCCTGCACAAAATAAGGGTGGAAAGCAAATCCAATGTGATAGAACTTCCAATAATCGTCAAGCGTAACACATTTCAACATTGCGGTTCTGCTATTTGAACTGCTGGGACTCTATTGGGGGAAGGTGCCTCAAAGAACATAGTGAGAAAGGTCTCTGCATGTCAGAAGGGAAAGATGTCAACTGTTGAGAACAGCAGGTACTAGAGGTGGGTTTCAGCAGGTTCTGACCAGTTCTGGAGAACTGGCAGTGGAAATTTTGAGTAGTTCAGAGAACCGGTAGTAAAAATTCTGACTGGCCCTGCCCCAATCTATTCTCTGCCACCCAAGTCCCAGCTGATCGGGAGGAAATGGAGATTTTACAGTATCCTTCCCCTGCCACGCCCACCAAGCCACGCCCACTAAGCCATGCCACACCCACAAAGCCACACCCACAGAACCGGTAGTAAAAAAATTTGAAACCCACCATTGGCAGGTACCATAGAAAAATGCCAACTTGTGGTAAGGAACCTTAGGGGAGGGAAGAGGTGCCAACAGCCATACAATACTGACATCTCAAAGCCAAATCAATCATGCTATGAAGAAAAGTCTCCCCAAAATAAGTCACAAAGCAGCCAAGCAGAGAAGTTTTAATAAGAAACAATTGTCAAAATGATGCCATGGCTTTCCTATTTGCCTCCAGGTGACGGTTCTTGAAGCTAGTGAACGTGTGGGAGGACGAGTGACCACTTATCGAAATGACATAGAAGGCTGGTATGTCAATCTGGGACCCATGCGTCTCCCTGCGAGACACAGGTGAGATGTGAGATGATCATGTTTACTTATCTCTTCTCTTTGCATACCAAGAAGACTGGAGGGTCGTGGAGGTATGTCCCGAAACAACATTGCTATTTTAGATTCTGGGAACCCAGCATTAAATTCCACATATTTGTAAGGGTAGTTCATTAGCCACTTAAAACTTGGCAACAGAACCTACAGCAATTTATACTGAGTGAACAGGATAAATGTGATGAGGCATGGAATGGAGTATTGCTGCTGGAGCATTCACAGGGTTGGTTAAGCTAATTTCCTTTAGAATTAAGAGGACAAATTAGCTGGAAATATCTAGCTTGGCTTTCAAAAAGCTAAGCAGGCCCAACCTGATATTGCTTAGTACTTGGATGGCAGACTATTAGGAAATCCTAAGACTGTAGGCTCCACGGGGAAGTCAAAAAAAGCATCCTAAAAGCCAGGGCAAATAATTGAGAATAAAACAAGTTTAATTTGGATTGGAATCATTCTGTTTGATCTTATCTTTCTTCCAAGTATCTATTCATGGGAGAAAAATAAGCCCAAATGATTTTGGCAAGACAAATGACTTGTAAGAGTTTATCAAGCAATTTGAGAGTTGTTGTTGTTTTTCTGTGCTGTTGTTTTCCCCTCTTCTCAATTGGTAGCTCTTTTTTACGGAGGGAAAAAGTTTTGTTGAAACTGGAAATTCTGGCTAAATGTGTGCAGTTTTTCTTTCTATATGTAAAGCAAAGTGAAAGAGAGACAGTGATGCTCCAGAAATCATTATCATTGGCATCCTTCAGTCTCAAGAGACTATGGTATCGTGCTCTGGAAAGAGGTCCTAAAACAGCACCTAGTGTGACTAAAAAGGCCAATTTGAGAGTGGCAACCCCTTCCACACTGAGGGCAGATACATTCTGTCCCCTGCCCAGCCCCCAGATTTCGCTGGTTCCGGAACTGCCTCTTTGCCTCAGCCTGCCGAACAAGTGTCTCTCCGAATTGGAGAAGGCCATGCTGCGTCTTTAGCCTTCAAGCTGAACGATCGGAGGTCAAGGTTTCCCAGTTGTTAATGTCCATTCCCAGAGCCTTTAGGTCCCTCTTGCAGATATCCTTATATCGCAGCTGTGGTCTCCCTCTGAGGCGCTTTCCCTGCACTAATTCTCCATACAGGAGATCTTTCTGAATTTGACCATCAGCCATTCTCATGACATGCCCCAGCCAGCGTAGACGTCGCTCTTTCAATAGTGTATACTCCAGAAATAATGCCAGAACAATTATTTCACCTTCACATTTGCATGTTAATTTTCCTGATAATCGGATACTTTTCAGTGCACAGAACTATACATCATTCTATTTTTATTTTTATTTTCACTGCTTTCTCCTTTCCTCTCCCCAGAATTATCCGGGAATATATCAGAAAGTTTGGTCTCCGGTTGAACGAATTTTTTCAGGAAAATGAGAATGCCTGGTATTTTATTAAAAACATCAGGAAGAGAGTATGGGAAGTCAAAAAAGACCCCAGCGTCTTGAAATATCCTGTGAAGCCCTCAGAAGAAGGCAAATCTGCTTCACAGCTATATCGAGAGTCCTTCAAAAAGGTTCAGATAAGTCATAAAATTTATCTTTAATCAGAAATTTATGCTATGGCTTGTTTCAAGCATACATAGATGAAAGGTACTAAAAGCATTGTCCAAAACTTGTTTCCCTATCATCCAGAGCTGTCCTGACGGTACGGTCAAAAAAGCCAAAATGAAGGCCATAATGGGGTGATTGAGGTTCTGTATTTTAATGTGCAGGGAGGATTCCCATCTTGACAAAATGATAGCTGTTGAATTCTTGATTGTTTTCCTGCAGGTGCTTTGTTACCAGACTAAACTGATCACCGCAAGGGGAGAGTGGAGTTTGTTGGCCGATAATAGATGTAGTTAGCCCCAGCAATCATGGTTGGGATGTGGTTTCTTCCTTGATAGTTCCTTGATTGGACTATTGTTTCTTCTTTGGTGAAGTTTACCTGGTCTTGTTTTGGCTTCTCTAGGTTTATTGCTAGGAAAGAATTATCCTGGGCTGATTATTTCACTTAAAATGCATAAACTAAAGTCAAGGAAGGAATAGCCCGTCTGCTTGATTTTGGCCCAGCCACCCCCTCTCTCTCAACCCAACCCGTTTCACAAGGTTGTTGTGGGAAAATAGGAGTGAGCATTAAATACACTGTCTTGAGCTGTACAAAAATAAAGGTGGTATATAAACAGAACAATAAGTAAAATTACTACTAATAAAATGATAAATTGGTTCTTATTTTAACAAATGTTATACTTGCTAGAATGCATGTATCAATACTATGTTCTTTTAATAAATCTTGCTCAAGAAAGCTCTGAGAGATCCTTGCTTAAGAATAAACCATTTTATTTCAGAGTAATTCCTAAAAACCAGCTTTCAAATGTGGGACTAAGAAAAATGGCATTCAGAAGCTAAGGCCTTAGCACCTGGGATTTCTACACCTCTTAAGGTTGTAAAGGTTGGGAAACTTTGGTCTAACCACTCCGTGCATCTGATGGATTTATGTCTTTTAATAAAATGTGTTAGTCTGAAATGATGGTATCAGACTCCATCTATCTGATTTTTAACATTATCCCTAGGTGTCTCTTGAAAATACAACCCCACTTACCATATGAAGGCTTATGGCATCCTAAATACCCCCTGAGCAATATTTAATTGCCATTGGGAGCAATTAAAAAGGCAACTCCTAGACTCATCTCCCTTTTCTGATCAGAATGTTCCTGCAACTGCTGGCCATACCAATCTCCAAGACTCACAGAGAAAGGTTAGGGGGTCGGCCACTCAACACCAATACAATCTGGTATTTGTAGCCTCAGCAGATTAAAAGATGACCAGACGTGGATAAAGTTATTCAATCAGACATCAATGGTATTTGCACAGCTCTCAACCCACTTGCCAAATTAATCCATTTTCTGAATGGGTTTCAGTTTGATACATTGAAAAGGAAATTATCTTAATGAACTATGTTTACATAAATATGGAATGGAATGGAATAAGTTTGGATTTCCCACCTATATTCAGTGGCCAATGTAAGGACCTATTGCAAACCTTCTTTTTCAGCATTTTAGTGACCATTCAAACTTTCACCGTAAGTTTGAATGGTCACTAAATAGTGGAATTGTTAACTAAGGACTACCTGTAAAAGCTATGTGGGAACCTTGATCTTTTCTAAGTTTGGTTGTTTGCTTGCATCATTACCTGACTAGGTAATATCATCAGTGCTAATGAGTGTGTGGTTTGCTCCCTGTTTACATACAGTACTGTGTCCTGCCAGTACTGGCGAAACTGTGGTATCCTCCTTAATTAGTTTATTTTTTTTCCTGCTTGATTGTTTGTCTGGTATCATTACTTACTTATCTGGGTGTTGTTTGCTGGACAGGATATGTTCTGATCTTTTTTATTTCCTTTTCAGCTTTTTTATTTGAATGGTATGTAAATGTGATTTAAGTCTATGTGTTTATTGATGGCTGCTTTGTAGAATGCCAATCTTCCAGGAATTCCCTAGCATTTTTGGATTTAGTTTGGTCTAGGATGCTCACAGTTTCCTAGTTGAAAATATGACTGAGTCAGTCTATTAAGATTAAGGAGATTGCCAATACAAGTTGGCTTGTATGCTATTGCAATGTCATGTGGTTGTAATAGTCTGTTGGCTGTTTCTGAGATATTATTGGTGTATGGTAGTGTTATCCTTTTCACAGCTTATGTCAGTTGTGCTGTGGTGGGTTGAGTGGTCAGGCACTTTTTGATAAAATTGCACAATTATCCATTTTGTTGGAAGGTGGTTCATTTTCCCAATGTTCAAGGTTGCTGCAGTGTGTTTGCACAGCTTTTCTTATGGGAGGTTAGATTGTTACTGTAATAATGGATCACTTGTTTAGTATTGGTTGTTTTTCAATAGGCTTGGGTTTCTAATTTGTCATCGTTTCCTGTGCTGTTGAGGATATCCAGGAAGGGTAGCAACAGGGGCGAAATTCAGCAGGTTCTGACCCGTTCTGGAGAACCGGTAGTGGAAATTTTGAGTAGTTCGGAGAACCGGCAAATACCACCTCTGGCTGGCTCCAGAGCGGGGTCGGGAATGGAGATTTTGTAACATCCTTCCCCCACGAGTGGGGAGGGAATGGAGATTTTGCAGTATCCTTCCCCTGCCACGCCTACAGAACCAGTAGGGAAAAATTTTGAATTTCACCCCTGGGTAGCAACATATTGTTTTTTCTCCCCATGTGAATGTTATCACTTGGAATATGTTGTTGATTGTTTCATGTGCATTCTCTACTTGTTCCTTTTTTATTATAACAAAGCTGTTATCTTCATATTGGATCCATACTTTTGGCTGTATGTGTGGGAGTGCCATAGTTTCATTATAGCGCTATAGTTTTATTATACCATACTGACTTTAATAATTTTTCCCATTTATCATAAACCTAGTTCTAATCTGTACAGTATAATAATCTATCAATATTGAGTCTACATTTGTCCTTTTTAGATGGGCTTTTTTCTTTGGTTTGATGTAATACATTTTTAACGAAATACTTCCTTTTCCTTCTCCTATGTCTCCTTTCTCCTTTCCAAATCATTCTCAGGTTAAAGAAGAATTGAAAAGGACTAACTGCAGCTACATAATAAATAAATATGACACCTACTCAACGAAGGTATTTGGATTGTGCCCTGAAACCAAGTCTCCAAACAGTACAGTTTTTTTTGGGGGGGGGGGATTTGGGGGGGGCTTCAACAATTTTAGCAAGGGGTTTTCTGCCTGATTGCTGGGTGGGCATGGCCATGTTGGGCATTGCCTAGTCAACCTCCTGCACCATGATGGGGGGGGGGGCGTTTTTGCCCTCCCTGGACTCTGGAAGCTCTCTTTGAGCCTCTGGGAGGGCGAAAATGGCCTCCCCAGGCTTTGGAGGCCCTTTGGAGGCCAGAAACTGGCCTGTTTCCGGCCTTCCCAAACTTCCGGTAGGCCCATTTTTCGCCCTCCCCGAGCCTCTGTGCACACCCTGCACTTACCTGCATCCAAAATGGGCCGCGTTGGGACTCCTGGGAGGGGTGGGCGGGGCAGGGCGGGGCAGGGCCAGCCAGGAGTGGGATTTGGGGGTTCTCCGAACTGCACAGAATCTTAGCTAGAGGTTCTTCTGAACCTCTGCGAATCCTCAGCAGCCCACTCCTGGCGAGTCATCTTTAAGATGTATTATCATGTTCTTCTTACAGTATTATTAGAATATGAGACAAATTACTTACTGAGCCTGAGAGTTTCAAATACTAAAACAGATTGCAATCCAAAGGGCAAGATGGCAGTCAATGACAATGGTGTCATTTGAAGATCCACCTGTATTTTTATGAGGTTTTTATTTTGCACATGCAACACACCTGTAGTAAAAGAAGGAGCCTGGTGGACCAGTGGACTAAAGCGCTGTTAAGTAGCACTTAGCTGCCAGATGCCTGCAATTACTGCAAGTTCGAATCTCACCAGGCTCAAGGTTGACTCAGCCTTCCATCCTTCCGAGGTAGGTAAAATGAGGACCCAGATTGTGGGGGCAATAAGCTGACTTTGCATAAAAAAGAACACCGCCTAGGGGAGGCTGAAAGCCCTACTAAGCAGGTATATACAAAAGTATGAAGGCTATTGCTTAACGCATTGTAAGTTGCCCTGAGTCTCCGGAGAAGGGCGGCATATAAATCGAACCAATAAATAAATAAATAAATAAATAAATAAATGAAAAAACAGGTTGGAGGGACCACTTTGTCATGCAGGATTGATGGCAAGTGATTGTGTCTCCCCTAAAGCCACACAATGGCCTTCTTAAAAAGAATCCAAGCCTGACTCAGACACAGCCAGAGATAATGCCTGTTTGGCCTATTTGAACTAAGTTCTTGAAGTGAGAATTTGAGACTCCCCAAATCAATTTGAATTCTAATTACAACATGCTTGCCATAAAGCATCACAGTTGATGACAAATGTAGTAAAGCACAACAAAAAAGTCATTAAGGGCATCACAGAAGTACCAGATTTTCATTTTAGGACATATAGTAATTACATTACATGCTTAACTTTTCTTTGCTCATGCTGGCTTATCTCTAAACTGGCTAACAAGCATTCTGTCTGGACTGAGACACTTGGACTACAGTTTGTAAAGGATTTGGTCTAATGGAGAGGGTGGCCATATTATATTTAATGAATGAGATGGAATATAATTAGTTTAAATAGCAGGCTACCGTGTTGACTCACTGACTGAACAATCCCCTTCTGTTTTGTCCTCCCAAATTCTGGGTCAGAATGGCCAATACTTTCTTTTTTGTGGGTAGATCTTAATAGGCATATACACTTTCATGAGTGTATCATTAAATTAAAGGTATATATGCAAAGTTAAAGTAGTGAAATGCAGGCATATACATGGACGCATAACAACAAAATTTAAAATATAGACTACCTTCCTATTATAACCCTGCTTGAGATTTCCCCAGGCATTGGTCATATCATCTCAAGCTTTATCCCCTTTACTAAACATAATGTAAAGGTAGTCCTCAACAGCGGTGGGATTCAAAAATTTTACTACCGAATCTGTGGGTGTGGCTTGGTGGGCGTGGTGTGGCTTGGCTTGGTAGGCGTGGCTTAGTGGGTGTGGCAGGGAGAAGATACTGTAAAATCTCCATTCCCTCCCCACTCCAGGGGAAGGTTAGTGCAAAGTCCCCATTCCCTCCCGATCAGCTGGGACTTGGGAGGCAGAGATACCACCTCTGGTCCTCAACTTAAAACAGTTTGTTTAGTGACTGTTTGAAGTTACAACAGCAGTGGAAAAAGTGACTTATGATTGTTTTTCACACTTATGACCGTAGCATCTCTGTGGTCATGTGATCAAAATTCAGACACATGGCAACTGACTCCTATTTATGATGGTTGCAGTATGCCAGAGTGATGTAAATCACCTTTTGCGACCTTCTCACAATCAAAGTCAATGGGAAAACCAGATTCACTTAACAACTGCAGTGATTTCACTTAACAACTGTGACAAGAAAGGTCGTAATATGGGGGGAAACCCATTTAACAATTGACTTGCTTAACAACAGAAATTTTGGGTTCAATTGTGGTCGCCAGTCGAGGATTATCCGTAAATTGCTTTCAACAAAATGGAAGTTATTTAAGAGACAGATTATTCCCCTGGAGGTCATTAAGTAGAACAATAACAGAATGATTCTGCTTTGTGCTTAAACCTCTAACTCAACATCTCCTCAGAATTAGAAGAATTTGTCCGATTTGCAGCCCACCAGTTTCAATCTGAAATCAAGCTCCTTGCTCTGAAATGATGTTTTTGAACAATGTATTGCAGATGAATTTAAGGATTTCTCTCCCCAAACAGGGGTATCTAATTAAAGAAGGAAATCTGAGCCGCGGAGCTGTAGATATGATTGGAGACTTACTGAATCAAGATTCTGGCTATTACGTATCTTTTATTGGGAGCCTGAAAAGTGATATCTTCTCTAACGAAAAAAGGTAAGCAAACCTATATCACTTGGATTAGATGACTTCCTCATCATTGTCCCAAATATTCACACAGTCAGTTTCTATATCAAGGCTTGTATAGTATTTGCTTATCCAAACTATACACAACTCAATAAGAACTAAATTGTTCATTTCAGCTCAGGTATAAATATCCCTTTTTATATTCTCCCTCCTCTCAGATTTATGGAATCATATTTGACAGCTATTGCTGAGTAGACAACTTGAGATAATGCCATCTTCTCTTTCAAACATAAAATGTGTTTACATAAAATACGTTAAAAATGTAAAATTATTTTATCAGTGTATATTTTTCTGGGATAAATTTGTATAGATAAAATGATATTGCCAATAATTTTGAAAGGCATTTTTAAATCAAACTTATTTCATATTTCAGGTGTCTGCTTATCTAAGAATTAAACAAAAGCATTATGTTAGCAGTATCTTTTGTTTAATGGCCCTTCCTGGTGAGATCCCTGATACGGTATCACTAGATATTGTAACATTGTAAGCCGCCCAGAGACACCTCGTGGTGAAATGGGTGGCAAACAAATTTGATAAGCAAAAATAACAAATAATAGATAGCAAATTCAAAGTAAGAATAAAGCATCTTCTTTGCTTTCTATCAAATCTGCTGCCAACTTCTTTCCAGAACTGTTTTCATTTCATTGTCCTGTGACCTTTTATTCACTAATATCATTATCCAATTTTAGGAGAGCAGGTTTTTACTTCCTCTGTCCCATTTTGGTCTTGCAGATATGATGAAATTGTTGGTGGATTTGATCAGTTGCCTATATCCATGTATAAGGCCATTGCGGGAAGTGTGCATCTCAATGCCCGAGTAATCAAGATACAACAGAATGCTGAGAAAGTCAGAGTGGAATATCAAACCCCAGCAAAGACCTTGTCAAATGTGACAGCTGATTATGTCATTGTGTGCTCCACAGCAAGGGCCACCCGTCGCATCAATTTTGAACCACCCCTTCCACCAAAAAAAGCACACGCTTTGCGGTCTACCCACTACAAAAGTGGCACCAAGATCTTCCTCACTTGCACTAAGAAGTTTTGGGAGGCTGATGGCATTCATGGTGGGAAGTCCACAACTGATCTTCCATCCCGATTCATCTACTACCCTAACCATAACTTTACTAGTGGTGTTGGGGTTCTTGTGGCCTATGTCCTTGGTGATGATGCTGATTTCTTTCAAGCTCTTGATATCAAGAGCGCTGCTGATATTGTCATTAATGACCTTTCATTCATCCATCAGCTGCCCAAGAAAGAGATCCAGGCCCTCTGTTACCCCTCAGTGATTAAAAAATGGAGCCTGGATAAGTATGCTATGGGTTCTTTAACCGCCTTCACTCCCTACCAGTTTCAAGAGTTTAGTGAACCACTCGCTCAACCTGTAGGTAGAATCTATTTTGCAGGGGAGCACATTACCAAAATTCATGGTTGGTTGGACGGCACAATTAAGTCAGGGCTGACAGCAGCAAGAGATGTGAATCGTGCTTCTGAGAAGCCATCAAAAATCCGCCTGATCAGTGACAATCAACTTTAAGAAGGAGGTCAACAAAAGGAGAATTATAAACAGAGAACTACAGTCACTTTCCCCATTCTGGCAACTTCCAGATGTTTCAAACTAAAATTTCCAGAATACTAACTGGGAATTCTAGGAGCTGTAGTCCCAGGAGTTTGGAGCCAGAAGGAATTGGGGGAAGTAAGCTGATTTGGCCTAACTAGATTATCAAGTTATATCAGCCCAAACTATCTAAGAGCATTTTAGAGGAAACAAAAATAAACCACAGAATGAAAAGGATTATTAGCGTCCCACCCCAATTTGGAAAGGAAATCCTCTCAGGAAAATCTATATGTACTACTAAAACTCTAATTTCTGTAATCTTTAACAATGGCGAAACAATGCATCATAGGGCAAGAATTTTCGAACCAAAATACCTCTAATGGGCTAATTTACAAAAGGCACCCAAAATCCAGAACCCATGATTCTCCTAGTACTAAAATTTGGCAAATTTTATGAAACAATTTATGTCATTTGTTTGAAATGGTATAGCATTTCCTGCTTGAGCAGGAGGTTACATTAGAAGACCTCCAAAGTCCCTTCCAACTCTGTTATTCTGACAGAAAAATTATCATAAAAACAGCTTATGTTATAATACAAGATACCATAAAACATTTCCTGTGCTGATGTTTTACTGTGCTATAAAGTTCACCATGCACTATTTTCAAGGCAGTTGTATCTGTGAATGTGTCCCAACTTTTCAGTGAAGATAGTACATTAGCTCTGCCATTGTTCAAGTGATTGAGGAATCTAGTAAAGAACTGTCTCTAACGGGATGACCAATAAGTCATGGTTGTCTAAAGATAGGGTCCTTCTGTTGCCCTTTTCAAAAAGGAATGGAAAAAAACCAGAGAGTTGTTATTAAAAGTGGCTTTGTGAGTTTATGCTACTACTTCATTTTAAAAGATCTCCTATGTATGACCATATTTCTTTGATACGTCAAGCATCTACTGTTCCTAAGCTTTGATTCTATATTTCCTGCAACCATCAAAAATTGTCAGTGCTACAGGTTCACTGATGGGGAAGAAAACACATTATGGCATCAAGCAAGCCTGTAGACAGCCTTAATTTGTAATTTCTCCAGTTTGCAACCCTCCTCTGATTAGAGTTCTGGAAAACCAGGAATACAGAAAATGATAATAAAAGCATACATTATAATTTTCCCTGCCTCTTCAATTTTTTGGTTTGTTCGTTTCTGCTTTAAATTGGGCCTAGAGATGGAGAAATCCCTGGGACTCTAAAATGCATAAACCAGTTTAAAATATTCTGGTTTTAAATTAAAATAAAATTATTTTTTTAAATTAAAACCACTTTAACAAAAATGCAACATGCTTTGCATTTAGAACTGCTGATTGTTAGAAATTCTGTATAAAAGCACCACATAGAGCAAACAAAGAGTACAGTCACCATGTGCCTTACTGCTCAACTATGTAATGTAACAGGAAACAGGAAACTCCTTAGACCAAAAGAGCATAGGGTATATACCATGGATCCAAATCTGTAACCATTGACTGTCATCTACTGGCTAAATACTGCTGTAGTTGTTGCATAAAAATACATTCCAACAATGAGTTCCAACACTAATGGATAGTCTATGGGTGGGAAGAAATCTTAAATGAATGAAGACTGCACCCTTAAAGAGATAAAGTTATCTGGCTAGTACTGCATGTTGTCAACGTTCACAATCCAATTGTGCAGCCCAACTGTCAGAATTCCCAGGAGTAGACAGAAGTGAACAGCTAAAATAGGAGAAGTTACTGTCTCCTTGAAGTTTCTCCAAACAATTATGTATCTTCTTGTTAACTTTCAACCACGTTACCTTTTCTGATGAGCAACTTTTGAACCACCTGATGTGCTATTGTAATTGTGAGTTTTTCTAATAAAGTTACTGCCTGCATTAGAATTTATATATGGTCAGGGTGGCTACTTTTGTGCTTTTAATAGATATTTTATATGATCTTTGATATGAAGAATGGCAAAGAACTATTCACAAGGCAGTTCCTTTGCTTTGGAGGAGCTCTTTATGTTTCTGCAGGTTAATTCTACAAAATTATTTCTCAGTTGTTCATATACTAAACTTTATATGCCAATAAAGACAATTGTTGCAGTTATCATCATGATTCCATGGTCCTTATCTGCCATTATAAGGACCAGAGAATCATGATAGTGACTGGAACAATTGTCTTTATTGGCACAGTATAAAGTATTATAAAGTTTAGTATCTATTAAAAGCACAAAGGTAGCCACCCTGGCCATACAAAAATTCTAATGCAGGGTGCATGTGAATGTGACCCTATACAAGTAGTCCTCAATTTACGACCACAATTGAGTTCAAAATGTCTGTTGTTAAGTGAGTTTTGCCCCATTTTACGATCTTACTTGCCACAGTTGTTAAGTGAATTACTGCAGTTGCTAGTAACTTGGTTGTTAAGTGAATCTGGCTTCCGCTGCTTGTGAGAAGGTCACAAAAAGTCATCACATGACTTTGGGACACAGCAATCATCATAAAGATGAACCAGTTGCTAAGCATCTGACTTTTGATCACATGATCATGGGAATGCTGCAACTGTGAAAAACAGTTGTAAGTCACATTTTTCACTGCTGTTGTAACTTTGAACAGTTACTCAGCGAACTGTTGTAAATCAAGGATTACCTGCATTAGCAGTTTTTGGTTCTTCACATTAACAAAAAGTCAGTTCTCCCTCAAGTCAGTCTCAACTCCTGATGATTATATGGATAGCCCATGTAATTGTTTTGGCAAGTTTATGGAAGAGGTTTACCGCTTTTTTTCTCGGATTTTTCAGTAGCCTCCCATCCAAACACTTACCAATTCCCACCTTTCTTAGCCTGCTTGGGATTAGCCAGAGAGAGAGAGAGAGAGAGAGAGAGAGAGAGAGAGAGAGATGGAGAAAGAGAGTGAAAGAGAGAGAGAGAGAGAGAGAGAGAGATGGAAAAAGAGAGATGGAGAGAGAGATGGAGAAAGAGAGATGGAGAGAGAGAGAGAGAGATGGAGAGAGAGATGGAGAGGGGGGGAGAGTGAAAGAGAGATGGAGAGAGAGATGGAGAGAGACAGAGAGTGAGAGGGGGGAGAGTGAAAGAAAGAGGGAGAGAGATGGAGAGAGAGTGAGAGAGAGAGAGAGATGGAGAGACTGTGAGAGAGAGAGATGGAGAGAGTGAGAGAGAGAGAGAGAGAGATGGAGCAGAAAAACTAGAACTACTGAGCAAGGGGAATTACTGTTATTTGTATACTATTGTAAGATCACCTGCTACAGGAAAAATACCATGCATTGCATGCAAACCTGGCCATAGTTTTATCTGGCTTTTCTTTTTAGATATTAAGTGACTATTAAGTGATCTTGTTTTGGTGTTGGATTCTTTACTTTGATGCCTTGTTTTGTGTGGTGAGTTCTAGCAGGAAGGAGTGATAGAAATTGTAAAAAACAAAATTATTCTGAGTAAGGAAAAGACAATCCATTAAGTAACCCATGGTTATAAAATGTATACATTTAAGAAATGAACTCTCCAGAAATCTGTTGAAGTTGTTATTGATACTTGAAAATTGATAAACAACTCTTACGTTTCAGAAAACAGCACCTCGAAGAATTACTCCATTTTATAAAATGTAAACTCGCACTCAGGGTCTTGAAGGATTATCTCTATTTCACAAAAATATACCTTTGGGCTTTTTCCAAAATGTGTTCCCTGACCGGGAATCGAACCCGGGCCGCGGCGGTGAGAGCGCCGAATCCTAACCACTAGACCACCAGGGAAGTTAAAGATTGTTCTTCTTAAAGGTCTTATCAGGAAATATTGCCATTTTTTAAAAACCTGCTTTTTAATAGTTTCCTCTTTTATAGCAGCGTTCTTCTAAAATTCATTGTCTCCTAAATCAGTTCTTTTATGCTATAAGTAGGTAACAAAATAGATCTCTAACCAAGGCATTGCCAGTTTAATAAACTCACCAGCTTAACTACTAACACTGTAACCTTCCTTCCGGGAATATCACTTTAACCTACAAATTAATGGAAAGAAACGCTTTTTTTCATCCATCCAGGAGATACTTATTTTTTTTTTCGGAGGCAGCTACATCCATTCCCACATGGATCGACTGCGGGGGTGGGGGGGAGGGGGGAATGGATCAGGAAAAACGTGGGCCGTCTGGGAACGGCGCTTATCTTTGAAGAAAAAGCCAAATTCTAAATAAGTTCCAAAAGTAAATGTTTTTAGAACCCCCATTTCTCAGTATTACAGGTTGAAAGTATTTTAAGACTTGCATTTGTGATTCCCATTTCATACCTCTCCTATAGTTCCTATTCTCATTTCCTTTTTATTATTATTATTATTATTATTATTATTATTATTATTATTATTATTATTATTATTATTATTATTATTATTATTATTCCTATTTGTCGCAATATGAGAACACCAAAGAGATTGCCAAACAGACCAGCTGAATGGGTCAGTGCCCTCCCTTAGGAATGGAGGACGCATTGAAACAGGCTTTTATTTTTAATTAAATGTTAAGTCGTCTTGCTCCTATTTATGATCAATCAGCAGTCATCTTTATCTCTCGGCAGGAAGTATAGATTTTCAGTAATTAAGGAAGAAAAAACAATTGAATTAAAGCTGCTAAAAGCCCGATTTATTTGGAAGACATGAATAAAGCCACTCAAATCCTGTTGACCAGAAAACCAATGCTACATTTCCTTTCTCTGTTGGAAGCCCCCTCACGAACATCTTCCACATCTGTTTATCCAGAGCAGTGGTCTTTCTGCTCAGCTGATTCCATTCAACAATGAGGAGAATTTGCTGGCAATCACCATAAATGTGGTGTTTGTGTTGTCTTTGAAGATGATTGAAGATGGGCATCTTGGACAGTGATGGGTTACAGGATTCAGTGGATTTCCTAAGGCAGCAAAATATTTTAAAGTCTCTAGGATATTTTTTAAGATCTTTGGTCTTCTCCCTTTGGCTCCCTGAGGGAGAAGGGCGGATGCTTCTCTAAGCACATTCAGTGCTGGTGGACTCGGCCGAATGCTTGGCCAATTCCTTTGTCATGGCTTCCTTCAAGGCAGCTTGCACATCTGTGCCACTGATGTTGGACAGCTCGTTCTTCTGGCTCAAATTCTCCACCTCTGTGGCCACATGGTCATAGACATCGGTCAGCAAGGTCTTCATCAGGCTCCTGGCCTTGGCCTCCATCCGCACTTTGGGCATCTGCCGAAGGACCTTGGCAGCAAAGAGCCTTGGGGAGCAGATCCTCTCTGGACCACTGTCCACTGACTTGGTGGCCGAGGACTGCTTGACCCGACGCTTAGGACGAGCCTGGTGCTTCTTCTGTTTCCTAGGCTGCAGTTTCTTCTGCCTCCGCTTGGCTAGTTTGTGCTTCTTTTGGATTTTCTTTCTCCTTGCATCTCTGACTTTCCTTTTGCCTTGCTGTTTGGCAGCCATTGTTCTTTTCTCTTGAAGCCTCTGCCTGAAATGTCACCAGGCTTTTGCCAGACAAAGTCACTTATAGACAATAACATGCAAATGAGAGATCTGTATGGAGTGTGCTGATTGGGTAGCCTTACCTTCATCGTATCCATGGAGCCATTGTTACAAAGGACAGGATTGTGATCTAATTTTTTTAATCTTCAAGAAATGTAGTTTAACTCTGCCACCATTTCCTGGTTCAAGGATTTCCTGACCATATTTAAATTTTTGCAATGAAAAATTCATTTTTGCCATCTTCACTGAATGCCCTAGTTTCCAGTTCTTCACCCTCAAATCTTGTTCTTATTCCCAAAATCGATTTGATTATCTTTAACCACAAAAAACCGTTGTCAGCATTCGGATGCTGCCATAAAAAGAGGAGGCTTGACTTTTCACCTACTTATTTCTCTGTAGATAATATCCCCTAGGAGATGGGATGGTTGGGGGAACATTCCTGTGGGATGAGATCAGAAGCTGGGGAGACTGACTTGGAAGATGGCCAATGAGAAGATGAGAATTGGGGAACGGAAAGGGAAGGGTTTGGGGGTCAGAGGGTTAGTATCAGCTACGACGAAGTCGGGGTTAGATCTGTCATACTCAATAAATGGAATATTTCAGCAAAGATTAATTGTTTGGGAGTGCAATTTATTTGAGATGACATCGAAACCTGACAACCATAGTATTTTGAGTTTATGGCCATCTTTACGACTTGTTTACCATTTTCTTGGCTCACTGCAAATGTAGTCTGCAGTAGCCTAATATTTGGGGTGAATGCTATTTTACCAAATGTCTCTGCTATATTTCAGTGAGCTGTTCAACAGACAAAGCATCTTCTTAGAAAGAAAGTAAAGATAAAATCCACAGAAAACAATTTTTCACATGGAAAAATTCCAAGAAAGGTATTTGTTCCCCCTTCACGAGGAACTGAAAATAAGAGATAGAAGCTGCTGTGTTTATTCAGACATATTTAAAATATCATAAAAAGCAATAATTCTAAGACAATTTATATGCTAAAGTTTGAATAACTTCTATCTTTATTTACTTCAGAACAGACTTGAGCCCCTCCTGTTCTTCTTTCCAGTTGTTAATTGCTACAAAGAGCAAGTTTCCATACTTCAATTCAGCATTTGAAATGCTAATTTGTAGATGAGCAATAGCTATAATGAGATTCCAAATAACTATGTCAAAGATCTGATCAAGCATTCCATTCTCGATAGAAATTCCAAAAGCATTAGGTAATTTATATGAACGTGTAATTAAAACTTTCATTATACCATCTATAAGGGGCAGCTTTATCACTATCTACACATTAGCTTTCAGGAGAATTTTGGCAAATATTCTGATTGTATCATTTTGAAGTGGTGTACACCCAATCTGTATATCTAGCAAAGCTTTGTTGATGCTAGAAATGATCCCAGTGTCTATTCTAGCTAGTATTGCTTATGTATGTTCCTTTATGTTTCATAACCAAAGCAAAAGAACTACAAGATTTCACATACCTTTATTCCATTTTTCAAGTTAATTTTGCTCTTTTGATAGCTATACCATCAATGTGTGATATAATTAGGTTTGTCATTACCATCTGCCTGCCCATGATTCTTAGAGTCTATTGATTCTTAGATTCTTAGATTCTATTGTTTTAATTGAATATTTTAACCTCTAGTGATGACTTCAAGATTTTTAAACTGGAAATGGTGTACAAGATTTTAAACTAGAAATAGTATATGAGACACAATATACACATGAGAGTGATTAAAGCTGCTAAAATCCTGATTTATTGGAAAAGCAAGATACATAATATACGATGTTCCTTTTCTGATCAGAAACCACTGCACAAATAATTGAAATAAGGTTGATTGGTCTGATTCTTCTTTATAGTATGGAATATCTCTAGTACAGATAGAGCAGTCCAACATTTGTTTCATCACCAGGTAGTTCAGTTGATTATGAATATGCACAATGTTGTTTAGCTCATCCCATAAACTCCATTTTCTAAGCTACTGTTAGAAGTGAAGCTGGAAGTTTAGTAAATGGGAGATCACAGGATTTCTTGGATATAATAAGGCAGCAAAATATTTTAATGTTTCTTAGGTCTTTCTTGAAATGATCCTCTTCCTTTTCGCCCCTACGTGGGGCCCTTCCAAGGAGAGGAGAGGGCTATTTCTTCTAAGCACTGCTGATGGGCTCAGCCGTGTGGCTGGCCAGCTCCTTTGTCATGGCTTCCTTCAAAGCAGCCTGCACATCTGTGCAGCTGATGCTGAAGGGCTGGGTTTTCTGGCTCAAGCCCTGTACTTCTGTGGTTACGTGATTGTACACATCTGTTAGTAAGGTTTTGACCAGGCCCCTGGTTTTAGCTTCAATGTAAGACTTGAGCACCTGTCGGACCATCTTGGAGGCAAACAGTTTAGGGGAACTGAATCTCACCACCTTGCTGCTGACAGTGTTAGTGGCATATGCATGCTTGACCCCATGTTCTAGGTGAGAATGGAGTTTCTTCTGATTTCGAGTTCTTCGACTTTGCCGGGTGTACTGATATTTCTTCCTGAGCTGGTTTCTTTTCACAGTTTTGGCCTTTCTTTTCACTTGCTGTTTAGCAGCCATTGTTCTTTTTTTTTTTTTTCTGTTATTGTTTTGGTCCTACTCTCAGCAAGTCCCTGCCTTCAAATGTCACCAACCCATTGTGAGCGAAGCCATTTATAGGCAACAGTATGCAAATGAAGGAATTAAACTGAAAGTGCTGATTGGACAGTTCAAACCTTTGCTGTAATAAAGCAACCATTATCACTTCAGGTGTGGTTATGATCTGGGCAGTTATGAAGTCTTATGATGTCACAGCTGAGTGGCTCACGGCAATAAATGTTACGGTTCCAACTCTAAGTAAAATTAACACCAAAATTAAAGGTATAAGTCAAGAATTCAATTTTTTTAAACAATCATTCACACTCTCACACTCACATGTATCCAATCAAATATATTCCTCAAATAATCTATCACCATTAGAAATTAATTAATATTTATTATTCCCAGAATTCAGGGCACCTCTATTTTCTGTTTCAGAAATCACTGAAGTCTTAAATACTATTCAAAATGTCTATGGAGATTCTCAGTCATCCAGGTCATGATTGTCCCAAAGGTGCTTTTTCAAAAAGCATCTGGACTTTCTTTATTTTTCCTTGAAGGCATGAGAGTGCTAATGACCAGATGACCACAAGGAATATGAATCCTTCCTTTCTCTTCAGTCAGAACTGAAGAAGCTTCTTGAAATTTGCATAGCAAATTTCTGTTGCTAGGCAAGACATTTGTTAAGTGAGTTTTGCTCCATTTTACAATCTTCCATGCCACATTTGTTAAGTGAGCCACTGCAGCTGTTAAGTTAGCAACATGATGGTTAAGTGAATCTGGCTTCCTCCTTGATTTTGCTTGTCAGAAAGTCACAAAAAATGATCAAGTGACCCAGGGATACTGCAAGCATCATAAATATCATAACATCATAAAAGCCGCCCTGAGTCTTCGGAGAAGGGCGGCATATAAATCAAATTAAAAAAAAAATATGAATCAGTTGCCAAGTGTCTGAATTTTGATTATGTGTCCATGGGGATCTGCAACGGTTGCAAGTGTGAAAACAGTCGTAAGTCACTTTTTCCAGTGCCATTGTAACTTTGAACAGTCACTAAATGAACTATCGTAAGCCGAGAACTATCTGTACTTCATTATTTAGAACAGAGGTCTTCAAACCTGGCAGCTTTAAGACTTGTGGACTTCAACTCCCAGAATTCATAGCTGGCTGTAGAATTCTGGGAGTTGAAGTCCACAAGTCTTAAAGTTGCCAAGTTTGAAGACCTCTGATTTAGAACAATCAAAAGGAACAATTTCAAGAATGTATATAGGTTATTTTTGCAATTAGAAATACTGGATCCACAGTACAGTTTAAAATAAGCTTGGGAAACTGATCTTGGTAATCCCACACAGGAGACAAATAAGCAAAAGTTATGGAAAGCAGGAGGATTCACGTCAGCTTCAATGCAAGAAATGCAGTGGGAGATTATATAGGCTCCTCTAAAGCTGGCACATATATTTCAAAATTATTCTTCCAAGTGTTGTCCAAAAAGAGGTCATTTTTTTTCCACTTGTGCTGATCATGTCATAAAGTTCTAGGTTTTTGGTGTAACATTTCTGGGAAGATAAGTTCTAGTGCTTATTTTTTAAAAAACCCTGAATGCTCCTCTCAGCTAAAGTTACTGCATTTATTTACAGGAATAAATAAAAAAGTTTAAACATAAGAAACCTATTATTTAATCTTATTAGCCAAAATATAATTATGTAACATGACAAACTCTAGATCACATAACAACTAAGTTGTGGATTAATAAGGTGTCTTTCATGGCTACATTAGAAAAAATTAAAAGTTAAATTAATGAGACATCAGAGGCCGGAACAGGAATGTTATCAAACTTTGTATGGTTTATCTTAATAGCAGTAGATTATAATCTTATTCTACATCAGACTGTTGTACAGCTTCCTTGCAATTTTTTACAGAAGTTCTTACAAGCATTTGAGTACTTTTTATAGAAAACTCTTTCCTCATATAAATAAAACACACAATAATGTGTTTGAAATCATGGGCTTCACACCATTTTTTAAAATTTTGCTAACTGGACTTTTGACATAATTGAGTAGAAACTGTAAGCAGAGCCAAATGTCATTGAGCAGCAATATCACCAAGCATTTAATACTGTTTTAAAGATGAAAGTATATATCATGTTTATAATTAAATATTAAATTAAATAAATAAATATTATTACATTTAATTATATTAAATCTCTTAATAGGGTTGTTGAGCTTTTCCTTTTTCAATATTTAAAGGATTTTCTTACTAAAACATCTATCTGCGTCTATTTCCATCTTACTATGCAAACAAACAAACAAACGTTCATTTCATATTTAATTTTAATATTTGTTTCATTTTAAAATATATTCTTGAGGAATATATTCCTCATTCTTGAGGAAATATAAATACAAAACTTTAAATACAAATCTGAGGAATCTTCAAACATTATCGTTATTTACTCGTGTTAAAAAAAACTTGAGTGATAGGTTTTGTTTTGTTTTTCTTTTCCTTTCTTCGGCTGAAATTGATGCAACTACTACAGCAATTTTTTAGAAATGTATGAAAAGAGCTTTTTAAAAAGAGAATAAAAGAGGCTTCTCGTTAAAAAACAATTTAATGATGAAGAAAAAGACATTCCCTGACCGGGAATCGAACCCGGGCCGCGGCGGTGAGAGCGCCGAATCCTAACCACTAGACCACCAGGGAACCTGTTATAAGTCTTTTCTTTAGTCCTAACATAGTCCAAATACGGCATTCTATATTTTCTGATAAACGCAATTATTTTCTATCAAATTACAATGAGACCCAATGAAATGTAGTATTATAATCATTCAGAAATTTTAAACTTGGTTTTTTTCCCAGCAAGCAGAAATATAACCTGAGGTTCCTTTTCTATGAAACGCTATGATAAAGCATTCAGGAAGAGCTGGCGATTTTCATTTCTAAAATTCAGAGAATCTTAAAAGGAAAAGGGCGAAATGGGGAGCGGAATTCTTTTCTTTGCATTAAAATTCTCTACCCCGCAAAATGCTTCTTCGCTAGCAAAGGGAAATTGAAAGTGGGGGAGAAAAAAACACGTGAACGCGTCCATAAAATAACCAGGATGAAAAACGTTTAAAATGTATCGTTCACTTGTTTTCTAGACATATAAGTTTAATACGCCTTTTTTTGGACATATAGAAAGAATAAAAGATCCATATAATATAAGAGGGCGAAAAAAAAAGGGAGTTGTCAGAAGTGGGATTTGAACCCACGCCTCCATTCGGAGACCAGAACACCCAGCACAGGGAAGGAGCGAAGCCTTGAGTCTGGCGCCTTAGACCACTCGGCCATCCTGACACTCGCTTAATAAGCTTCTGAAAAGAGGCCCTTTATACTTCCATTTCCTTTTGCCAACATACGAACCGAGATTTGATTCTGCAAAGCCATTGTGACACATGGAGATTCCTTCACGTTTCCTCGGAAAATTAATGCGCCAAGGTAAATCTCTTAACTATTGAACTCCCGGCAGCCACAAAGCATAACTGCATTGCAAATGGAAAAGTAAACATCCAGTCAAGCCGCTAGACCTTTGGACGATGTTTATAATTCCTGGGGCCAAATAGTTCCAGTTCCAACTGGGTTCTTTTTTTTTTTTGTAAAATTAATTGACTCCTTTTTTAAAATAATCCTTAGTGCTGCCACCTCCCAATGTACTGATATTTATTATTATGTATAGTTGGTCGCAGCCGTAATTGGATAGGCTGTAGGGCAAACTCAATGAAAATTCATTTTCATGGCATGACTATTGCGAATTCCTAGTATTAGCCTTTTGATACAACTGTAAATCAAAATTTTGGGTAGCAGATTAAAATAAAAACCCAGAGACAAATCCCCTAAAGAGAGAACACTAAAAAAAAATCATTCATGCAACTCACTGAATATAGTTGCTAAAATCCTGATTTATTGGAGATACATACATACATATTGTACATAATACGATGTTCCTTTTCCTTTTTGCAAACACCTCACAAACAATTATTTCAAACATCTATTTAATCACGGCTCATCTTTCTTAGCCTTGAGGTTCTGGTTTACAAGATGAAATTCTCTTAAAAAATACAGGCCATTGTCCAGTCATCACTTTTAACTTCCTTCCTATTGTTTCATAGTAACAATTGTGGAGGTGAAAAGATGGTGTCTTAGGAAATGTAGACGGCAGGATTTCTTACGCTTAAAAGGGCAGGAAAATATGTTAAAAGTTTCTTGGATATTTTTTAAAGATCTTTGGTCTTCTCCCTTTGGCTCCCTGAGGGAGAATGGAGGATGCTTCTCTAAGCACATTCAGCGCTGATAGGCTCGGCCGAGTGCTTGGCCATTTCCTTTGTCATGGCTTCCTTCAAGGCAGCTTGCACATCTGTGCCGCTGATGTTGGACAGCTCGTTCTTCTGGCTCAAATTCTCCACCTCTGTGGCCACATGGTCATAGACATCGGTCAGCAAGGTCTTCATCAGGCTCCTGGCCTTGAACTCCATCCTGACCTTGGGCATCTGCCGAAAGATCTTGGCGGCAAAGAGCCTTGGGGAGCAGATCCTCTCTGGACCACTGTCCACTGACTTGGTGGCCGAGGACTGCTTGACCCAACGCTTAGGACGAGCCTGGTGCTTCTTCTGTTTCCTAGGCTGCAGTTTCTTCTGCTTCCGCTTGGCTAGTTGGTGCTTTTTCTGGATTTTCTTTCTCTTTGCATCTCTGGCTTTCTTTTTGCCTTGCTGTTTGGCAGCCATTGTTCTTTTCTCTGGAAGCTCCTGCTTGAAATGTCATCAGATTTTTGAGGCAATGTCACTTATAGACAGCATCATGCAAATAAGGCTACACAGGGAGACCTGATTGGTTGGCTATCTTTGCCTTTGTTATAGTAAACTGTCATTGTTACATTAAAATGGTTATGATCAACAGCTTGATGGCCACTGCTATCATAACGATATAATGCCATGCAGTTTTACCCCCTTCATCAGCTATCCTAAAATATGTTCTAAGCTACAATATACTTTGCTATTCGTTCATGAATAGCTTGCTACCCTTATGTTTTCTAACTCTCAAACAGGAAGTATTGAATTGGCACTGACACTGGGAAATTACTACAGTATTAGCAGCTTCCTGTTTTCTTCACATTGACAGGTCCTGCCACAATCCAAACCAATTTTTGTCATGTTTTTCAAACCCACGGTGTATGATTTAACTTGGAAATCTGATCTGGGTGCAAGGGCTGAACAGACGTGCTGATTATACAATTGTAACTAATGTAGACACATGTAATAGAGAATATGAGGTAAATATAGTTATAGCGTCAGAACAAGTTCAAGATCGTGCTGGTATGGAATTTGGATTTAAGAAAGGTAGGATCAATTCAATAAATGGATTGTGATCAAGATGGCCTCTGTCTTAGAGCTGAGGTACCCTCAACCATTTTCCACCCATCCCATAACCGCCCTGAATATAGCTGTTTTTACATGTAACACATGTACTATGTTCATATAAAAGGCAAGGGCCTCACCAACTTGACTTTTTTGAACCCACTGCACACACCCCTGGTTCTCAGTGCAATATACTGAACAATTTGCAAGTCTAAATTTGTTTGTTTCAAGAAGCCACTTAAGACTGTGAACCGATTGTTTCCTAGGAACGGAGAACAATATTATTTCTGAGACACACCAATCATTTCCATTCACACAGGGTTTGAAGGGCTCAAAGCAGTACTGTAGTTACCTAAGTAATCCCATTCCTGTTTCTAAACAAACCAGATATCCAAGTTATGTTGCAAGTATGAAATCTTCCATTGGGTAATCATCATCAAACTCACTAGTGGGTGACTTTAACTAAACCTCCAACTCTCATAACAATTTTCAGAAGGGCTACATCTACTTTTTTTGTCCTTGCCCTCTAATGTTCACTGTGCAAGAGGGTTTGGGTTCAAGTCACACTGCAGCCGACATTATGTAAAAGGAAAGAAAACCACATGAGCATTAAATGACCTGATAAAACCCCATTTTATTATACTCCTAAGAATAAGATGTTTCTTTGCCAAAGATTTTTTTTTCCAGTGATGTGAGGAGTTTTCTGCAGGTCTGAAGGTTGTTGGCTCCTGTGCTTACGTGAGATGTTCCTCAAAAAGGAAGAGATTCTCAGTATCTTTAGAGTATTGTCAGGACTTTTCATCAGGTGGAAACTAGATTTTGGAGGCGGGGGCGTTGTTTTGAAGGCTGGCTCACTCTCCCCTCCTCTTGTTTGTAGATGTCACAAGGGCCAACCAAAGGAAACGGGAAGGGGCAGTTCTAATAGCGTCGTGGCTCTTTGCGTATAGTTTGGACCAAATCCATGGCGTGCTTTTTGCGCATCACTTTCTTTAATGCATTTTGTAATTCCTTGGAGCCGATGGTACAGCTCTGCTTGACTTTCTTGTTACACTTGGCCTTCTCAGACACGTTGTTGTAGAACTTCCTTATGAAGGAGATCATCTTTCCCTTTGCTTTGGTTGATATGGGTATTTTGTCCCGATGCAGCCGACGCAGGACTTTAGAAATAAACTCATCATAAGGTCGCTTCAGACCTGGCTTTTGAGGCCCACCTAGCTTTCTCACCACCATTGTTCCCTGCTTGCCTTGTTTTCTACGTTGCTTTCTGCACTTTGGCAACAGCTTCCGGTGTGTTCCCTTCCTGCCTCTGGTCTGCTTCTTTCTCCTTGGAAACTGAGTCCTGCGCCTTGGTCTGCGAGCAGCAGCCATTGCCCCAATGTCTCCAAGTTATTTCAGTTTTTTCCACCTGACAAAGCCACTGTGGCTTTGAGCTTTGGTTTCATTTAGTGTCTGGAGCTCCAGTGCTCTTCATCCCACGGATAGTCTGCTGGTGTACTAAGAGTTGCAAGTTCTGATGTAGGAAGGATAGCCAATCAGGTTCCAGCACCTCATAATGTACTTCCTGAGCTTTCTCTTTGACAGGGGCCAACAGAAGACATTGTGACACCTTAGATGCTCATTGGCCCTGGGCAGGATCAAGATGATACTCAAGCAGGACCATGACAAATGTTAATCACTGTGGATCAATTTTCAGAGATCATAAAGAAGTGTTAATATTTAGTTTCCAAAGCTCTCCCCTAAGACTAAATAACCAAATTATGGTATAATGTTTTTAAAAAGACACTTAAGTAGTAAAATATAAATATTAAGTTTCTAAGAGGGTTGTATTTTCTATTTGAACTGAGAATATTTGCAAGCAGAACATGTTTGATCACTGAACTACAGTATCTTCTTATCTTAAATCTTCTTTCAAAGTTCCTGCTGCAAATTTCGTTCTACTTCAGAACTGAATTAGAAATCCAAGTTGCAGACCAATACTTGAAAATAGAATAAAACATGCTTTATTTTACTGAAAAGCAATATTGTTTAATGCTGGTTTCCCAGATTCTAAGACTTCCTGAGCATACTCAATGAAAAAAAAGTGAAATTACTATATTTCTAAATCCTTGCAGCTCGGGAAAGATTGAGTGGAAAGATGTTTTCATGAAAATAATATAATACCTGCACACTATGCAAAGTTTTTACTTGAACTAAACTTTGTGCGAACCCCCTCCCACCTTTGTAGTTTAGAAGAGCCGAGAAGACCTGCCTTTTCACTCCAGCCTTTGGTGTGGGAGAGTGAGACCCCTTATTTCATCATGCTTGCCATTTTTTATCTTTACTTTTTTATTTTATTGTACTTTATTTCATTGTAAAATCACTGAGTCATGCAGCATACTCGTTTAATGAATTATTGTTTGTCACACATCAGCCAGATATTCAGCCTTTGGAATTTTTGTCCACCTATTGAGTCCTTCCCAAGGATCTGGGATAGGTAGATGTGAATGTTTGATTAAACCAAAGGTATCATCATCACAGGATGTAAGTTCTTCCAAATAAAGCTGCTTTTTGCAATTGATTGATGGTGAACTTGTCAATGCTGATGGTGTCCAAGTGGTGCTCCAGTTCTTTGGGGATTGTACCCAAGGCACATATTACTATTGATACTTTCTTTGTTTTCTTCTGCCACTGCCATTGTATTTCTATTTGCAAATCTTTGTATTTTGTTATCTCCAATAGTTTTTTTTTCTCTTTCATTCTGCTCTTTCCAGGTACTGCCACATCCACCATTCAGACTTTTTTGTCTTTCTTATCAACAATTAGTATTATTATGACAGAGAAATGTTTTCACACTTCCAAAAATTATAATGAGCAGCAAAAATCATAATCTTTCCACATCTTGCTTATCATCCATCTGAAATTATGGATCTTGAAAGGGCATTGCTCCATGGCCAGACAGAAAATAAAACTATGGGAAACATCAGTTATTGACAAGTAACATACTAATCTCAATTTATACAACTAAAAAGAAACACAAGGCAGAAAAATTGGAGAAAGATTTGGATTGCAGGAAAAGATATCTGGGCATCTAGCACTGGATCCGTTTCAATAGTCCTTGACAGTTATATGGTGACCATACAAAGTTCCTACCTCAGGGCTAGTTAAAACTTGGATTTGAGGTTCCAATGGTCATCCCCTCTCCGGTCATGTGACCAAACTTTGCGCACTTGGCATAATTGTGTTTTACAATGGTTTTGTTGACAATTGGCACTTACTTCTGGTTTTCAACAAAACTGCACCCACAGCAAATCATTGGTTTGCTTAACAACTACTGCAAAAAAAGGTTGTAAAATTGGGTCAGATATGCAGGCTCCATTATGATCATAAGTCGGAATTCTTAAAACTAACACCATGGAAAGAAAGTAATAAAAATGTTCAAACTATGTAGAAAAAAAATCCCTGCCCTTCTAAACCGTACTCTCACCACACATTGAAAACATCTAGTCAAGCTGAATATTTGTACATACCAGCTCTATTGTATGGCTGAGCATTTCCAGACTGCTAAGACTAGATACGAGAATTGTTTTGTTGCAAATAACATTGTGCAGGATGATGACAAGAGAATACTTAAAAGATCCACAGATAGTCCTGAAGTTACAACCTTTCATTTAATGACAATTTAAAGTTACAACAGCACTTGTGACTTCTGACTGGTCCTCACACTTACGACCATAACAGCATCCCCATGGTCACATGATAAAAATCCAGGCATAAGTTCACTATGGTTGCAGCGTTCTGGGTCATTTGATCACTGTTAGCTTCCCAGTCAGCTTCCAACAAGCACAAGTCAATGGGTGAAGCTGGAGTCACTTAATAACTGCATGATTCATTTAAGTGCAGTGATTCACTTAACAACCATGGCAAAAGAGATGGAAAAATCTGTGATTGCACAGTGGCTAGAATGCAGTATTGCAGGTTAATTCTGCCAACTGCCAGCAATTTGATCCTGATCCTCCCAAGGTTGACTCAGCCTTCCATCCTTCCAAGATTAGTAAAATGAGGACCCAGATTGTTGGGGGCAATATGCTGACTCTGTAAACCACTTAGAGAGGGCTGTTAAAGCACTGTGAAGTGGTATATAAGTCTAAGTGCTAAAATCAGGCATGACTCACTTAACAACTGCCTTAGTTAGCAATGGAAGTTCTGATGCTGGTTGTGGTTGTAAGTTGAGGACTATGATTAAATTTTTTTCCCTAAATTGCCACTTTTCTTTTTTTTAAAAATAATTTTTATTGAACATTTTTAATACAAACAAACAACAAACAAAAAACAAACAAAAATAGATATTTAAATCTTCTTTTCAACATCTTCGCATCAGTAATCTATATTTATACATTTTCTCTTTCTTATCTTAATTTATGTCTTATATATATATTCCTAGTATATATATATATATATGTATATGTATATGTATATGTATATGTATATGTATATGTATATGTATATGTGTATATATATATATATATATATATATTTGTTTTCTCAGGTTTTCGCGGGTGTTTGTATGTAGGTCTTTGGTTATTCGGGTCTTCTCCCACGTAAAATTGGAAGTGTCTTGGCGACGTTTCGACGAAGTCTCATTCGTCATCTTCAGGCTGGTGTTCTCGGCTTCGTGCTTCCAGGAGCAATGTGAGATCGCAGCTGTCTCTTCCTTTTAACTGCTAGTGGGGGTGTGAGCTGATTGGGTGGGAACTTGGCTGTGTTCTGATTGGGTGGAGGTGTGTTCTGATTGGTTAGGGGCTTGGCTGTGCTCTGATTGGCTGGGGTTGTGTTCTGTTTGGGTGGGGGCTTGGTTGTGCTCAGCTTAGTCTGAGTTGCAGGGGGATTTGAGCTGGTGAGCTGCGTTGTTGTTGTTTGGCTTCGTGTTTGTGGCCGTGCGAGCTCTTCATGGTGGGTGTCAGTCTGCTTCATGTATGGATTGGAGGGGTTTAAAGTGGCTAATGATGCAGCTGCGGTCTGGCTTCTGGTCCTTGGTCGTGGCTCATTATCAGTGTGGGTTTGAGTCTGCTTTCTGCGTGGATGTGTGGTGGTGACATCAGGTGTGGCACTCGTGAGTGTGGGTCTGGTGTCATTCGTCGTGTTAGGGACTCGTTTGTCAATAAGGGCGGGTTTCCAAATGGCTGGTAGGCGGGAGGTATCGTCTCGTTTGTTCATGCTGTGTGGGCGTTTTTCTATCTCAATGGCTTCTCTGATTATTCTGTTGTTAAAGTGTTCAGTTTTGGCGATAGTTCTGGTCTTTTTAAAGTCAATATCATGTCCTGTGGCTTATATATATATATATATATATATACACACACACATATATATATATATTCTCTTAATCTAAATATTTTATTTACATTTAACATAAACAGGTACCTAGTTTCCTTTCCATAATTTATATCTTTCCATTTGTTTCCATATCTCTCCACCTAATTTAACAATTGTTTAGTTTTCTTTTGTCCCCTTTTTTTTTCTTTTTCCCCTTTCTCCTCCAACCATTTATACCATTTCTCCCAAACTAAGTCATAATCTGTTTCATCTTTTTCTTATATCTCTTTTGTGAGCTTATCCATTTCCGCATATTCCATAATTTTTCTAATCACCTTGTCTTCTGATGGTATGTCATTGTTTTTCCAGTTTTGGGCGAAAACTATTCGTGCTGCTGTCAATATGTTTAGATTAAACAGTGAACTAGCTCTTTGAAATGTGAGGTTGTCATACAATTATTTAAATAATGAAAGCAGAGCTTGGTGGATACTGATGGTTACAATTTTTTTTTAAAAAAAAAATAAGACCAACATCTTAATTTCAAAAATGGATTCAGTGACTGTATACTTCAAGACATCAACGTTAACCTGATTTTAAAAAATACAGAAATATTATTTGAAGGACCAGTCTTTTTCTTCTTCTTTTTCCCATCAAGAGACTACCAAGAAAGTCCTAATAATTGTGGCTTTTTCCATCTGAAAGAGTATTACACCAAAGGGCATGTGTGCTGTTCAGATACTGAATTATAGTGAATTAGTTACCCTAAGAATTAAGAGCTGTCTCCTTAAGAGATTGCATTGTGGGAGATGTAGAGAGATTGCATTGTGGGAGATGTAGTCCATGACATGTGACCACATCTGTGTGTCTGATTGGCCACTGAGGCTCTCTGCCTGGGGTGTAGAACAAAGCTCCAGCCATTATGAATTGCGGAGGAGAGAAGCATGATTTCTGAACAGGGAGACAGATCTACCGTCATTTTACACTAGGAAATGGGACAGATTATGAAATATACAGATGAATTTCACCTTGACTCACCATGATTGTAAGTCTATGTTTTGAGGATACACAAAATAAACTTGATCTGTATGAAACCTGTTTGCTAGAGTTTAACTGCCTGTTCCCAGTGGAGCCAGATGCTTTGGGAACAGAACAGTAACATGACATAGACTGCCTGACCCCCTCCTTTTCTTTCTCTTGGAGCAATGAGGGACATTCTGTTTGAGTGAAGAAAAAAAAAGTGCATCTCTTCTCTACGCACAACTTAAAAAAAAAAAAAGACTTTGTTTGCACCCAATTGAGACCTTTGAATAGCCACGGAAGTGATAAAACCTGCTTTCCTTCTCTTTGCATCCCAAACTCCGTTTGGATTTAACTGAGAAAAGTATTCTGCCTGGCAGTAAAAGGACAGAGAATGGATAGCCCCCCCCCTTCTCTTTTTGGAATAAAGAGGAAAGACCTTTCTTGTGTTAACTAAGAAGATTGCCCTGCTATAAAGGGGTCCAGGGATGCATGTTAGAATCACCTTTGCAAAGTTTTTGTGTGTATGTTGCTTTAGAAGCTTACCTCGGCAGTAAAAGGAAAAAAAAACACTTATTTTAGCAGAAAGCAAGCCGAGCCACATGGTCTCCCTGGAGATAGAATTTGCATGATACACTCTGCTTCTCCCAGCCTAACCAGCTCAATCTGCATTTGAAGAGCAAGCTGCAAAGGCATTTTGTAAGGGAAAGATCTGATGCAGAGTAACAATCCAGCTGCAGTGCATGCTGTTACTTTGACTCTTGCTTGAAGAAAATACTGGAAAGCTAAATCCCGTTTATAGGGCAAGCAATTAAAGTCCAAAGGAACCCAAGTTTGAGGAAAGCCTCTTACGGTCCCCAAATCGGACAGTTGCTATGCAGCTCTGTACAAAGGAACACGCTAAAACCAGTTTAACCCAAGCATTAGTTAGGTTACAGCACCCTGGTGGCCAAAAGGTGTACTGCGCCAACCACGCAGCTACGCAAGCAACACACTCTAGTGGCCAAAAGGTGTACTGCAATGACATCTCCTAAGGTTTGCAACGCACCCCCATGGTCAGAAGGCGAACTGCAATGACATCTTCGAAAGTTTGCAACGCATATTTGCTTCAATAACGGTGAACAGATTGAAGAAACTATTAAATGAATTTATTCATATGGACCAAAATGGGATTTTACCTAAAAGGCAAATTAGAGAGAATATGAGGATAATTTTGAACACTTTGGAGTATTATGAGATACATTCAGAAAAACAAATGGTGATGATATTCCTAGATGGACAGAAAGCTTTTGACAATGTGAACTGGCAGTTTATGATAAAGCAATTACAGATAATGGACTTTGGTGAAAGATTTATGAACATTATAAAAACAATATATAATGAAGAATTAGCCAAGATAATGATGAATGGAGAAATGACAGAAAAAGTTAATATAACAAAAGGAACAAGACAAGGATGCCCATTATCCCCATTGCTATTTGTATTGACTTTAGAAGTGCTAAATAGAAATATAAGAAGAAATGAAGAAATAAAAGGGATGAAAATAAAAAAAGAGGAATACAAACTACAAACCTTTAGTATTTATTCTTGAGGAGCCTCAAAAGACGGGACCAAAATTATTAAAACAAATAGAGGAATATGGCAAGGTGGCAGGTCTAAGAATAAACAAAGAAAAAACAAAAATATTGGTGAAAAACACTACAGAAAAACAAAAAAGAGAATTAAAGGAGAAATTAGACATACAAATTGTGAAAAAAGTGAAATATCTAGGAATACAACTAACTTCAAGATGTGCAATGATAAAAGAAGATAATTATTACAACATAAAAAGACAAATTGAGAAAGATCTGGAAAAATGGAAAACTTTGCAACTATCACTTAGGGGAAAGATTGCAATAATCAAGATGAATATACTACCGAGATTATTGTTTTTATTCCAAACAATTCCAATAAGAATTGAAAGACCTATTTTCAACAACTTAATAAAATAATGAGGAAGTTCATATGGCAGGGGAAAAAGGCGAGAATTAATATAAAGTTGTTACGATGTAAGAATAAGGGGAGTATTTGGACTGCCGAACTGGGAATTATACTACCAGGCAGCAACACTGACTTGAATGAAAGAATGGATAGAATTAAGAAATACAAGATTATTAACTTTGGAAGGAAATGATTTACAATTGGGATGGCATGCGTTTTTATGGTATGGTAGAAGTAAGATACATAGACATTATGTAAGAAATGCATTGTTATTAGTATGGGAGAAGATTAGAGATAAATATTATGTGAAAATTCCAACATGGCTATCAATAATGGAAGCACTAATACACCCAAATATGGTTAATTTTAAAAATATTTTTAGATATAAAGATTTACTTACAGATAAGGGGGAATTGATAGAACAAGGGATTGTGATGGACTGGTATATGTATATGCAAATACAAGCAAGATATGAAAAAGATGCAAAATTATATGGTTTCTATTTAGAAATGACAGATCTGGATAGGATATTCGAGGGAACAGAGGACAAAATAATTTTAAAAATTTATAACTTTCTGCTTAGTATTGAATTAGAAGAAGAGCAAGTAAAAGAAATGATTGCATGGGCAAAAAATTGTGGATACTCAATTGAGCTTGATAGATGGCAACAGTTATGGGAAAGGAACTATAAACTAACAATGTTGGCTGCATATAAAGAGAATCAATATAAAAGTTTTACAAATGGCATATGAGTCCTGAAAAATTGGCAAAACTGTTTAAAGATAAATCAGCTAAATGTTAGAAATGCCACCAAATACCAGGATCTTATTATCATATGTGGTGGACTTGTCCAAAAGTTAAAGATTATTGGAGCAGAATTAAGATATGGATAGAAGAAATGACTCAACAACATATTGATTTAAAACCTGAGTTGTTCCTACTGGGTATCCTACCAGAGAAAATTAGTAAAGAAAATGTTTATTTGATTATACATATAATAACTGCAGCAAGAATAGTATTTGCACAAAGTTGGAAAGCAGAGAAAATCTGGGAAGTAATTAGAAAAATTTTGGACTGCTCAGAGATGAATAGATTAACTTTAATGATTAAAGAAAAAGAGGATATGGAATATTTTAAGATATGGGGGAAATTTTATGATTGGATAGAAAAGAGATATAGATAAAAAATTTGATAAGCAAACAGGAGAAAGTTACATTAAATTTATGTATTTGAGGGGAAATATTGAAATAGAGGAATGGGATTTATTAAGGAAGAAATAAAAAGAGGAGTAACAAAAAGAAGTAGTCACCGAAGAAACATCGAGATGACACACGAAAGGACTGATGTATTATATGTTTGTTTGTCTTAAAAAAATAAAAAACTTTTTATAAAAAAAAAAAAGTTTGCAACGCACCCCAGTGGTCAGAAGGCAAACTGCAATGATGTCTCCTAAAGTTTGCAATGCACCCCAATGGTCAGAAGGCTAACTGCAACGACGACTCCTAAACTTTGCAAAGCACCCCAGTGGTCAAAAGTGAACTGCATCGACAATGCCTAAAGTTTGCAACGCACTCTAGTGGTCCTACAGTATCCAGGAAATCCCCTGAGTTTTCCCTGTCATGGCTGAGGCCTCTAATGTGTCAGCAGAGTTGGTCCTCCCAGCCAATCTAGACACGTCTGAAGTATCAAATGCCATGGAGTCTTGTCGAATCATGGCAGAAGCATCTGATTCATCAGGAAAGATGATCCTCCCCCCACCTAACCTCGATACAAACCCAGAATTGGACGTCGAAATTCCAAAAGAAGCCGAGGCACATCAGAGAACCTATGACCTCAGGCAGCGTAGGAAGCTTACTGATGTTATGCAGTCAAGCCTGAGGGAAGATTGGGACAAGCATTATCGTTGCAACAAAGAGTATTGGGAGAAGCCCCTGGATGAGCTTTCACACAAGTGCATCCACTCGTTGGTGAATAAAATGGATGAACTTTACACACAATGGAAGGGTTCTGAAAGCCATCTCATCAACATCCAGCAGCAGCTAGAAGAGCTCGTGGGGGACATGCAACACTTAGAGATGTTGAATGCAGATTGTGGGAAGATATTTCAAGGTTGTAAGGACTCCTTCCACACCGCACTCCAGGTGAAAAACACATCAAGGGAGGAAGCCTCCCCACCCCAATGCTCACATGCGTCTGCCGCTCATTCTTCCAAGAAAGCTGTGAGCGAGAAGGCTGAATCCAAAGCTACCCATCGCTCACATGTGCCATCTCATTGGTCATAGGTGGTCCCCCCTTACAAGTCATCCCAATCTCGGCTGGGTAGCAGCATCTTACAGCAATCTTCTGCCTCAAGCTCCCTCCATTCTTCCAAAGCATCTTCTCATCACAGCCAGTTGTCTCAGGCCTTCACAGCAAGGAGTCTCGCCGCCCGGGTCGCCGAAGCACGAGTCGAAGCTGCAGAGGCTGCTGCAGCTCTACATGTTGCAAAAGCAGAGCTACTGCAGAAGGAAGAGATGGCGGTTGAGATGGCTGCCGCAGCTCTACATGTTACAAAAGCTCAGGCCAATCTTGAGTTTCTTCAGCAAGAACAGGAGGCTGCAATAAGGGCAGCATGGGCCACAGCTTTACAGGTGGAGACTAAAACTACCATATCCAACTATGACACTGGAAAGACGGTGAAAGCTCGTACAGCCGGGTCAAAGCCTATATGGATGACCAGAATGTGTTACGGCGCAAGCAGGAAGGAGCGACACGGTCGATCGAAAGACCCGCAAAACCAAGCGAACGAGGAGGAGAACCTCACCCGCCAGGTTTACAAATTACTCATGCAGCTGATATTGTACGATCTGGACCATAAGAATCCTCCCCTGGGAATGGACATCCTACCCTGACTAACCAGAGTACTCCATCAGTAGCAGCGAAGGTGCCTCAGCAGGCAAGCACACAAGCAGCCACGATATACAACCTCAACGTTGAGGCTAAGGAGTTCTTGTCAAATCCTCAAGGCCTCTTGAGTGAGGACGCACAGTCCAATGAACACAGCCTGCCTGTTGACAAGGTATACGACCCTTCTCCATATCATGGAAAGATGACCTCCTCATAAAATACTTGACAGGAAAACACCAGCACATGCCCGTCACCTCCCTGGGGCGTAGGTCACCACATCCAGAGTACGACGATTCTGAAACCCAGAGGGATTCTACAAGAAGAAATGTAGATCACCCCGATGGGGAAAGTTGGATTTGGCAGCTAGTGGTATGCGGAAATTCTCGGACAACCTGGGAAGAGACTACTTGCTATGGAAGCTCATTTTCACGAGTACCATCCGCAACGAAGGGTTGCGGCCGGCCAAGGAACTCAAGCATATGTTGCCATGGCTGGGACCAAACTCTGCAGAATTAGTAAGTGACGTCTACGCAGTCGACCTAGAGAGCCCGGTCATGAAAATGTATGTGATACTGGACACACAGAGCAACCAATCGTTAGCCAGATCAGTTTTCTTCGACCACTTTGACGTCCATACCGAGAACACACACTTCACAATTTCAACGTGCACTGGATTACAGCACATGGCGGGGAGGAAGGTTATGGGACCCTGCATAGAATCGTTAGACGGAAGTGCAAAATTCACAGTGCCACCATTGCTAGAATGGGACGCTTTACCAGACAATCACAGTCAGATCACGACACCAGAGGTAGCAAGCAATATGGCTAAACTCTTTCCTGTTCTAGACTCCGAAGCCGAAATCTTGCTCTTGTTGGGAATGGACACCCCCGAAGCTTTCCCTCAGCACGCAGTGGTCAAAGGCCCAGCAGGCTCTCCACTTGCCCTCAAAACAGCACTCGGATGGGCTATCTTAGGAACAGTCTGTGTCGACCAGCTGCAGGCCCCAAACCAGGGGAGTCTCAGCCCCTCTGGAGCTGCCAGTGCTTCACCTGGCGCAAACGAACATGCACACACGAAAAGGAGGATTCGTTCCAAAACCCAGTTTAATGGAGACAACACAGCAGTATACAGTAAAGACTGAGCTGCTAAGCAAAACAAAGTCGGAGGCACCCTAGCTCTCCATCTGTATTGTTTTATAGGGCTTGGTTACAGTTAACTATCATTAGGCAGGCAATGATTTCTCACAGCTGTCACAATCAAAGCTGCTACTTGTTCCATTCATGCTTGTCGCAGGCATAGGACATCATTCCCCTCCACACTATTATCTCTTCAGCAGTTGATTTACATTCCCATTCCACTCTCCCTCTTCTTGCCTTCTGTCCATCACCCACTATTAGTGTACATGGTGTCCTAATGCAACACCCCTCTCCACCGTGTTTTGTTGCTAGAATCCGTCAGCATTCTCCGGATCCCCTCCATGGTCTTCAACACCATCCATCAGGGTGATGTGTTGTCGAGGGGCTTTTGACACTTGACAGCGAGTATCTTCACAACCTCCATTCTGAGCAATGGGAGAGCATCCCACTTGAAGCCATGTTGAGAACACTTCACAATTTTGACGAACTACCTGACCTAGGTGCGACAGTGTTCCAGACCAGCAAAGAGGACAACGACTTAGCCTTGTCAATAGAGGACAATTTCTGCAGTTCATGGAAAAGGAATTTCGGAAAGACGCTAGAGGAACTGGGTAGCCCCATTGCCCTTTCGTACACCCAGACAGCATCTGCCAAACAATTATGAACAGGCTCTCTCTCGCCTCTTCAGCTTAAGACAACTCATGAACAGGAAGCTAATCTGGTGGAGTTCATGGACAAGATGGTCCAGAACGGGCATGCCAACCTTGCCTCTGCCCTGGAGAAAGGTGAGGAATGCTGGTACCTGCCATTCTTTGGAGTATACCATCCACAAAAACCAAATCAGATAAGAGTGGTTTTCGATGCCAGCACACAGTTCCACAACCTCTCCCTGAACAAAGTCCTTCTCACAGAACCTGACCTTGCCAACAGGCTGTTAGGTGTGCTCATCCGTTTCAGAAAGGAAGCTATAGCCATCATGGCCGACATCCAGCAGATGTTTTACTCATTCCTTGTCAGGGAAGATCATCGCAACTACCTGCACTTCCTGTGGTTCAGTGATGGACAGCACAACCAACAGGTCACAGAATACAGACTGCGAGTGCACGTATTTGGGAATGGTTCTTCCCCTGCAATTGCCAACTATGGCCTACAACACACCACTCGCGTAGGTGAAACCAGGCATGGTTCAGATGCCAGGTGTTTCATGGAACAAGACTTCTATGCTGATGCTGGCTTGAAATCTGTATCCACCCCAGCAGAAGCCATAGACTTATTAGACAGAACATGTCAGATGCTAGACGCACACAACCTCAAGCTACACAAGATCGCATCCAACAGTGAAGAAGTGCTAGCAGCCTTCAAGCCTGAGGACCACGCCAAGGGAGTACAGGACCTCGATTTTAGCATTGACACTCCCCTTATCCAATGGAGCCTCGGTCTGTGTTGGGACTTGAAGAAGGATGTCTTCACCTTTAGAGCCCCAGCCCAGAAAACTACCTTCACAAGGAGAGGAGTTCTGTCAACAGTGAACAGTCTGTTTGACCCTCTAGGATTTGCTGCACCGGTAACGATTCAAGGGAGGCTCCTTCTGCGTATGCTGTCCCAAAGCACCAACGATTGGGATGAACCGCTTCCACCAGAGCAGAAGGAAAATTGGGAGATTTGGCATACTTCCCTGCTGCCTCCAGAGCATCCATGTACAGTGCACGTATGTTCCCATCTCACCAACCGCCACACTGAAAAAAGAACTGCATATCTTCTCAGATACGTCAGTGAAGACTATAGCAGCCATGGGATACATCAGGGTCTATGGCGAGGAGAGCAACGTTCACATCGGCTTCATCATGGGAAAAGCAAAACTAGCACCACTACAAGGTCACACCATACCAAGACTGGAACTCTGTGGTTCCGTATTAGCTGTGGAGCTCACAGACTATGGATCTTGAATTCCAATCCACCACCTTCTACCCTGACAGCAAAGTAGTGTTGGGCTACATTCACAACCAAAGCAGACGCTTTTAAATCTACGTCAGTAATAGAGTAGACAAGATCAGAAAATCTTCAAGCCCGCCCCCTAGAATCAGCTCATTTCGAACACTTCTCTAGATTGAATCTCTGGTATGGGGAGCAACACCACTTGTACGTATACTGTATCGTGATATAACCTTCTCAGGCTGCCAGCTCGTAGCAGAGAGTGTAATTCTACAAAGTGTGCAGTGAGAAGCATACCCGGTAATGGTGGAGTGCCTAAAAGCTGAGAAGCCTGTCCCGAAATCCAGCTGATTGCTGAAGCTGAACCAGTTCCTCGACAGCAACAATGTATTTCAAGTAGGAGGGCGTCTAGACAAGGCAGAATTAGCCTCAAATGTCAAACACCCTATCATCCTCCCTGCTCACCAACATGTGACAAATCTGATAGTCCTACACTACCACGAAACTGTCCACCATCAAGGCCGCCACTTCACAGAAGGAGCTGTCAGAGCTGCTGGATTTTGGATCAGGGGGGACCATCTCCTCTGTCCTGCACAGGTGCATGCATTGTCGCAAGGAACGAGGTGTGACACAACACCAGAGGATGGCCGACCTACCTCCTGAATGTTTCAGCACAGGACTGCCATTCACCAGTGTAGGTGTGGGTGTCTTCGGCCCTTGGTCAGTGTCTGCCCACCGGACCAGAGGCAGCCAAGCTAACAGCAAACGTTGGGCCATTCTCTTCACATGTCTTGGCATTCGAGCTGTTCACATTGAAGTCATCGAATCTATGGACACCTCCAGCTTTATCAACGCTCTCCAAAGGTTCCAAGCCTACAGAGGCCCAGTCGCGATGTTTAGTTCTGACTGTGGAACTAACTTTGTAGGAGCCTGCAAGGAGTTATGGATCGGTGAGGGGACTCGCCTTGATCGGCAATCGATGACTATCTGAAGGCCAAAAACTCTGTATGGACATTCAATCCTCCTCATGCCTCCCATATGGGAGGAGTATGGGAACGAATTATCGGAATAGCCCATAAAATTCTAGATTCCATGTTGATGAAGACACCCACATTAACCTGTGAAGTCCTCACCACCCTCATGGCAGAGGTAGCAGCTCTCATCAATGCTAGACCCTTGAGCCCGGTTTACTCGGATCTGGAGAATCCTACTATCCTCACCCCAGCCACTTTGCTGACCCAGAAGATAATAGTAATAATAATAATAATAATAATAATAATAATAATAATAATAATAATAATAATAATAATAATAATAATTTTATTTCTATACTGCCCTTCTCCCGAAGGACTCAGGGCAGTGTACAGCCTATTTAAAAACAGAATAAACATCAATTTAAAATAATTTAAAAATATTAAATAAATTTGGCTTAATTTAAAACCCCAAAAATTTAAAACATCCAATTTAAAATTATGTTGCTAACCCAGCCTGGCGGAACAATAGGGTCTTGAGTGCGCAGCGAAATACCCGGAGGTCAGAAATCTTACGAATTTCCGGGGGCAGTTCATTCCACAGGGCTGGGGCTCCCAGAGAGAAGGCCCTCCCCCTGGGTGTCGCCAGCCGACATGACTTGGCCGATGGCACCCTGAGGAGACCCTCTCTGTGGGAGCGGACTGGCCTGTGGGAGGCTATGGGTGGCAGAAGACGGTCTTGAAGGTACCCGGGTCCTATGCCATGGAGCGCTTTAAAGGTGGTGACCAATACTTTGAATCGCACCCGGAAGACCACTGGGAGCCAGTGCAGCTTGCACAGGAGGGGTGTCACGTGGGCGCAATGGGTTGCACCCATAACCACCCGCGCGGCCGCATTCTGGACCAGTTGGAGCCTCCGAGTGCTCTTCAAGGGGAGCCCCATGTAGAGAGCATTGTAGTAGTCCAACCGGGAGGTAACAAGGGCGTGAGTGACTGTGCGCAGGGCATCCCGATCCAGAAAGGGCTGCAACTGGCGAATCAGGCGGACCTGATAAAAGGCCCCCTGGCCACAGCCATCATATGTTGTTCTAAAGACAGCCATGCATCCAGGAGGACACCCAGATTGCGAGCCCTCTCTGTGGGGGGCAAAGATTCACCCCCAATAGTCAGCGATGGCACCTGCTGACTATATCGGGACGCCGGAAGCCATAACCACTCGGTCTTGGAAGGGTTGAGTCTGAGCCTGTTCCTCCCCATCCAGACCCGCACGGCCTCCAGGCAGCGAGACATCACATCAAGGGCATCGTTGGGGTGGTCTGGGGTGGAGATGTACAGCTGAGTGTCGTCAGCGTACAGGTGACACTTCACCCCAAAATCACGGATGATCTCACCCAGCGGCTTCACATAAATGTTGAACAGGAGGGGCGAGAGGACCAACCCTTGTGGCACTCCCCATGCGAGATGCCTCGAGGTTGACCTCTGTCCCCCTGCCAACACAAACTGCGAGCGGTCGGAGAGGAAGGAGGAGAACCACCGCAGAACGGTGCCCCCTATTCCCAACCCCCTCAACCGCCGCAGCATGATACCATGGTCGATGGTATCAAAAGCCGCTGAGAGATCTAATAGGACTAGGATAGAGGAACAACCCCTGTCCCGAGCCCTCCAGAGATCATCCACCAACGCGACCAATGCCGTTTCTGTGCTGTGCCCCCGCCTGAAGCCCGACTGGCACGGGTCCAGATAGATAGCTTCATCCAGGTGTTGGGGAAGCTGTCATGCCACCACGCTCTCAACAACCTTCGCCACAAAATGAAGGTTGGAGACCGGACGATAGTTGGCTAATTCAGCCGGGTCCAGGGAAGGCTTCTTGAGGAGGGGCCTCACTACCACTTCTTTCAAGGCGGTGACTGGCCAGCACCAGCAGGGAACTTTGTCCCAAAGGACATGTATGCACAACAATGGAGACACGTTCAACTGTTGGCCAACACCTGGAAGCGCTGGAAACAAGAATACTTGCCTATTCTACAGGAATAGGCAAGTGGAAGACTAAAGAACCTAACCTTGAGGAAAGGGACCTTGTCCTGTTAAAAGACAAGGACGCGCATCGGAACCCATGGGACTTGTGCACCAAGTTCTACCCAATTCTGATGGACTAGTTCACTGAGTCAAAGTTCAGATTGTGAAGCCAGAGCAGTTACCCACTGGTCAGATGAAATCTGGGAACAGAACAACATAGTCCTTGTCAAGGCAAGGTTCCGATCTCTTTCCTCCTTTCTAAATGGTAGCTTCGAGTGAGTGGCTGTCACGATTTAGCTGGAGTGCTGAAACAATCCGAACCTAGTCTAGGATGCAGAAGTTCTCACTCTGGTCCGGCTCGCGTTTGAAAGCTGCTATCGGACCCGTGGAAAAGTACTTTGGCGACGGAACTTCTCCAAGGGGAATAACTTAATGTATAACTAAACACACCCGCAGCTCAATTTACAGCGGGCCGCATTTTTCCTTTTGCTGCTTCTTCCAATTTGCCCGCCGTTGCAGGCCACGCACAGCTCTGACCCAGAGCTGATCCAACCCCTTCCTGTGCCATTGCTGTTTCCAAGCTGGGTGGCAACTGTCTCCACTTCAGCGGTGTAGCGGCTTTTCGAGTCTATCCGGGATTTGCAACCTGACCCTTAAAGGAACTGGACGGTTGGATAGACATCCTCAAGGTTGCCTAATAAGCAAAATCTCGAGATGTTCATCTTCACTCAGAGGCAAAGGAGGAGCCATGCGCCCAGCCATGAAACTATCCCGAAGAGAGGAAAGCTCGCCTGGCAACTTGGGACAACAACGTAGGATTTCTGCATGTAAATTCATGGAAACGTGAGGAACGAAGTGGAAAGCCAAAGCTGCTCATGCATTTTCGGTTTTGCCATCGTAAGAACTACCGCCTTTTCCGTCTCCCCCCCACTCTACTTCTACGTGCGTTTCGTATTCCAAGCAACTGGTTTGTGCTGCAAATTCGGCTTGGAAGGCAAGAGGAGTGGATTGACCGCCGAGATTTGATACGAACAAGCTCAGAATTGGTATTTTCCTTGTGTTAGTAGCTCTTGGTACAAGTTAAAATCTTGTCTCCTGATTAGGACCACAGGTTTAACTTACATCGATCTTATTCCAGAGTTAAATATGCCTCTGATAGTGGAAAAAATAAAAGAATTGTGGATTCAGTAGAACGCGGTCCTTCATAAATATTTGTTTATTTAAAATATCTAGTGTACCTTATCTTAAGACTATTAGATAAAGATTTTGAGGCTTTTTCACTATGTGCTGGAACATTCTTTTCAACTTCATCTTGTTTTTTGTTTTAGCTCACTCTTAATTTTAAAAAAGAGGCTGCTAACGATTACCATTAGGCACTTCTTGAAGATTCATCTACCTTGCAAAAAAAAAAAGGGGGGGTGTCAGATAAATTTATGGAAGTGATACTGGTGACTTTGAAAAAATATTCAGTTTTGCTGTCATATCTGCCTAGCACATAACTCCAATGATTTCCATTTTGCTTCCTGCAAATGAATTTTATATGTGCACCCAAGTAGGAACACATTTTATGATGTGATACTATAGTTTTCTTCCATGAGCATGAGGTGCTCTTTATAAAGCATTATTACAGTGACAAAAATCCAAAATTGGGGTCTACAAATATGGAACAGAGATTTTAGTGTTTATGTGTGGCCAGGAACATGGGATAACATCCTGTCCTCTTCCTCGGCTTAGGTTGCCCATTGATCACCTTTTTCTAGGCAGTGGTGCCATCTAAAGTCTTCTGATATTGGAGTCACAGCTGGAATATTTACAACCCCTGAAACAGAAGGCAGAACTGTCCATGCTGGCCAGAGCCACTGGATCCTTCAACTATGGATGGAGACAAATCTCTCTTCGTGGGCATGTAATGTACTTATGATCCAGTAGCTATTCTATGCAGATTCTTAATCTGCCTGTCTGTCCAGTTCAGTGAGATGATGCGGCGTGGACGCAAGGGCCGCCAGCGGGCCTCCGAGATTATTCGCAAGCAGAAACGTAAAGACCTGGATGCCCGACGCAGCAAGTGCCGAATCCGTATCGGATGCCACCTGGAGCAGTGGTGTCAGCTCAAAGAGCAGCTGGGTTTTTCTCTCCATTCCCAGCTGGCCAAATATCTGCTTGACAGGTGAGACTTTGTGTACAATGACTATCTCTGCTTCGGTTAGTTTTGTCCAAATATTTTTGTCCAAATATACTCTATGAATTTAAGTGAAGGGCTGTGTGACATGTCTCATGCTACTGACCTGAAGACATGGCTTTTCCAACAAATTTGCTGATCTGATGGGTGATTCTTAATTGGGAGATTTTAAATTGACTGTTTTTAGTAGTTTATTTTTATTGTTTTTAATAGTTTAATTCTGTGAGCCGTCCCAAGTCCTTTGGGAGAAGGGCGGCATATAAGTTTAATAAAATAAATAAATAAATAAATAATACTTTAACGGGAGGTTGAACTGCTTGATTTTGGGCAAATGTCACAACCTTTCTGCTATTTTAGAGGAAGAGAATATCGAGCTGAGATTTCACAGTGTAGAAAATATATTAATAAGCTCACAGAGAAAGAGTCGCTCCCATCATCAGCTGCTCCCATCCTCATTTTGGGATATTCCAACGCCTTTCTTCCTGTTCTTATTTTGTTCCAATCTTTAATTGGCTAGGACAGGGGTCAGCAATCTTAAACACTCAAAAGAGCCATTTGGACCCGTTTCCCACAGAAAAGAAAACGCCGGGAGCCACAAAACCTTTTTGACCTCTAAAATGAAGATAACACTGCATATATCATTTTTTACCTTTATGTTATGTATAAAAAAAAACGTATTTATCCATGATTGGCTTACTGGGGGTCGAAAAGCTCAATAAATTGTGTGCCGGTGGGTGTCGCACATGGGCGATTGTGACACATATTTTGAGTGACAGGGAGCTGCAGCAGAGGGATAAAGGAGCCACATGCGGCTCCAGAGCCGCAGGTTGCTGACCCCTGGGCTAGGAGAACCTTAAAAGAGAAGCTGGCAGAAACAGTAGAAAATGTTCGGTGTTTCTTAAATTTGGCAGCTGTCAGATAAGTGGACTTCAACTCCCAGAGTTCCACAGGTAGTATAGTTACTCCTCAGAATTCTGATAATTGAAGTCCATACCTGTGGAAGTTCCACATTTGAGAAGCACTGCTGATTTTTATTATTAAAATTATCTTGTATGCTGAATGCAGTTTAGATATTATTATTGCTCATGTGTGAGCACAACTTATTCTGTCTGCTCACTCTACCTCTTATCTTTCTTTTGTAGGTACAGTTCACATGCCTCAGTATTGAAAACAGGTAAACGCCCTTACAGGTTATTGATGGTCTAGAACAGGCTTATACTGGTAGTCCTTGAGTTACGACTGCAATTGAGCTCAAACTTTCTGTTGTTAAGTAAGACAGTTGTTAAGCAAGTTTTGCTCCATTTTATGACCTTTCTTACCCCAGTTATGAAGTGAATCACTGCAGTTGTTAAGTTAATAACATAGCTGTTAGGTCGCAAAAGGGGATCACATGACCCTGGGACACTGCGACTGTCATAAATGTGAGTCAGTGGCCAAGTGTCTGAATTTTGCTCACGTGACCATGGAGATGCTGCAACAGTTGTAAGTGAAAAATAGTCATGAATCACTTTTTTTCAGTGACGTTGTAACTTCAAACAGTCATTGAATGTTATAAGTCAAGGACTCGGTAATTATATACTTCCTTGAACTGAAATTCAGTTTCTCCTTTTAAGATCAAAAATAGGATAGAGAACTTAAGAGGGGGGAATTTCACACTGAAGTTTTGCTTCCCTGTTAAAGCTGAGTCTCTCTCTCTCTCTCTTTTTTTTTTTTCCTCCTCCTCTCTTCAGGATCAGACAGCTCCGATGCTGATCCCATCGCTTTTCCTTCGGAGGCATTGCAACGTCTGGTTGTCCTTTCTCACAATCACAGCCAGGAATGTGGCTTCATCCCTAACGTGAAGACTGCTTTCCTGGAGCAGGAAAGAGTCTGCAGTCAGCTGGAATGGGAGTGCCTGGCTGGTCATACCTTCGCCTGGTGTCCCCCTGTCTCAAAGATCAGCCCGCCACCCTTTTGCCAAACAGCCTCAGGTGGCAGACAGGAGCAAGAGGAGGAAGCAATCACTTCCAAGCTGAGTCCTCCACCTGCCCGGGTCACCAGATGCCGGCGCTCCCTTCGCAAGGCAGCAGCAGCCCATGCCATTTCGTTAGCACTTGCTTCCAACTCGCCCTGTCCTGTGGACGAGCCAGAACCATCTTCCCAAGCGGACGAGGAATGTGGTACAGATAGAGAGAGGACCACATGTATGTTTCCTGCCAGTGGCCCAGGTCTGGACAAGGAGACAGAATTACTGTGCAATACAGATTCGGATGAAACAGGTGAGGAGAGTGGGTGAAGGAGCCACTGATGGTATTGGGAGGCTGGAAAGCTAGACTTGTGTTGGGCAAAGGTGATAGATTGGTAGCATATGCAAACCATGCACGAGGCAGGGAGGGTTGACTATAGGGCAGAAGTGGGTCAGAGTCAAGTTTTTATCGTTGGATACCTGGGTTGTGGCTAGAAGATTATTTCAAGCTTTTGAGCCTATCAATAACACTAACTGTGTGTCCAGTAATCCTAAATAATCTTAGTCCAAAATTACTAAGAAAGAGGAAACCCTGCAAAATACCAGTGAGGAAGCAAGCTCTTTCTTCCTTCCCGCCTCCCACTAAAAATTAAGACTCTAGTTTTTACAACAGCGAGGGCAAGGGACATGCATTTTGAAAAAGAAAGGCAGCCTGAAGTTGGAAGTGGGAGATATTGAGACCAGAAAGAATGTCACTGCTCTTGAATAAAGAACCAAACAAATGCACTTATAGGGAATACTAATCTATTAAGCAGTGGTGGAATTCAAATTATTTTACTACCGTTTCTGTGGGCGTGGCTTGGTGGGCGTGGCAGGGGAAGGATATTGCAAAATCCCCATTCCCACCCCACTCCTGGGGGAAGGATATTGCAAAATCTCCATTCCCACTCCACTCTGGGGCCAGCCAGAGGTGGTATTTGCTGGTTCTCTGAACTACTGAAAATTTCCGCTACTGGTTCTCCAGGACCTGTCAGAACCTGCTGAATAGCATCCCTGCTCACCAAACATATATTCTGGGGGAACAAGAAAGAAAGGAAGTTCTTTGTAGTTTTCAAAAATATTTCTGTCTGATCCCCTAAAGGAGATTCTTACTCATCGGTGCTAACCAGGCAAGAGATTATTAAAAGCGAACCAAGTAGGTTTCTGTATTTTTAAAAAAAGAAATATGGTCCAGGGTGTCAAACTCGATTTCATTGAGGGCCGCATCAGGGTTGTGTTTCACCGTGAGGGGGTGGCATGGATAGGGTGGGAATGGCCAGCTCGACATCACCCCTGTCAGGGGTGCCTGTGGTGGCCCAAGTGCTTTGCCAGCGAAAACAGGCTCCCGAGCTCCATTTTTGGCTGCCACTGCCTCCTGCAATCTTCTGCCAGTGAAAACGGAGCTTGGGAGGGCTGCATGGGGCCGCTCCTTGGCTGTTTCCAGGGCGGCCCCATGGGCCAAATCTAAGTACCCCGCAGGCCAGATTTGGCACCTGGGCCTTGAGTTTGACACCTCTGGTCTTGGAAGCGATTTTATGTCCATTGTTGAGCTTCAGCTTTCAAGCTCCTTTTAAATGACTTATCTTAAAAAGACTGCAGTTTTGCTGATTCTCTTCTCTCAATCTTACACTGCTGTGTTTTTCTCTTGTAGAAGCTGCACCAGATGAGATTCCAGGTAGCACTGAAGCTCCAGGGCCTGAAAGGTACATCTCTTCTCTCATGCCATCATAGCAGGGTCCAAATGGAACTTGCTTGCCATGCTATGTGTTGAGGGCAAATGGCTTTTCAGATTTACAAGATTGACGGTGTCTTTTGTAAAAATGACATTTGCCAAAGAAACCTGGTGCAAAAGACATCTTGGAAAGACATTGAGGAAGAATAATGATCCCATTATTTGTTCTGAGCTTCATCGTGAACATTCACAACCGTTCTATACAAAAATCTATTCCTGGTTTTCCTTTGTGTGTGTGGTTGTTGTAGTTGTTGTTGTTGTTGTTGTTGTTGTTGTTGTTGTTATTATTATTATTATTATTAGTTAATCTGTAGTGAGATTCACAGCCTTTGAGGCTGGTTAATAGCTCAGCAGCTCGAGTCCTAACCAAGGACCTAGGAACTGTTAAGGTATCGTCGGAGGATGTAAGCTGTTCCGAGTAAGGTTGCTTTTTTGTAGAGTCAAAATTTTCAAGTCCAGTAAATTTAGAATTTCTAAATAGCGGGGTAGCCCTTTGGGTATTGCTCCAAGGGCTCCAATTACAATCGGGACAACACACAATTTCTTTTTCCACAGTCGCCCAACTTCAATTTGCAAGTCCCGGTACTTTGTGATTTTTTCTTGCTGCTTATCTTCAATCCGTGCATCACCAGGTATTGCACGGATACCATTATTATTATTATTATTATTATTGTTGTTGTTGTTGTTGTTGTTGTTGTTGTTGTTGTTGTTGTAGAATAAATTCCTGAAATTTTTAAATTTATGTCCTTAAATGATTGGGGCTTGGCCATTTTTAATGATTGATTGACTGGCTATGTGCTATCTAGTTGATGTCAACTTTTAGCAATCACATACATAGACCTTTCCAGAATGATCTGTCCTCAGCCTGATCCTTCAGAAGGTCCACTCATGACAACAGTAATCAATATGTGAATATGTCGAACCTCAGTTTGGACATCTTTTTAAAGTCTTTCCGTATTTTGTTGTGTCTATTTCCATCTTTTATTTCAACAGATGTCATTGTAATATGGCTTCATGCCTCTTCTAACCTCAATAAGAGCCTTGGTAGTACAAGGGTTTAAGGCACCCTGTTATTAAGCTGGTTATTAAGACCAGCTGCCTGCAATTATTGCAGGGTTCGAATCTCTCCAAGGCTCAAGGTTGACTCAGCCTTCCATCCTTTCTAAGGTAGGTAAATTGAGGACCCAGTTGTGGGGGCAATAAGCTGACTTTGTATAAATATACAAAAGGATGAAGGCTATTGCTGAGCACATTGTAAGCCGCCCTGAGTCTTCGGAGAAGGGTGGCATATAAATCAAATTTAAATATATATATATATATATGTTTTTCTTCTAGCCAGGTTTTATATATATAAAATTCTTTGTTTCAGTTTTTTAATGCAATCTTCATTTTTTTGGTTTGGACATCTCTTCTCGGCAATTTCCACCATTTGTTCTGACATTGAATGTTATTATTTGGTCATTGACTGCACTACTATATCCTTCCTGCCTCTGAAAGCTATGCCAAGCCTTCTTTGTTTTCATGCCCTCAACAACAGGCTGTGTAATCTTCTGACTGAAAGTGTCCAATTCTGGCCCATTTCAATCTGCTGGTGTAAATGTGTGTGTAGTCAATTTGTTTCATCATTCATTTCATTGAGCTTTTCCATGTTCATGGTTCTTAGGTTCTATATTCTCACCATAACTCTCTTTGCAACTTCAGGTTTTCTTTTTTTCTGTATGGCAACATCCACAACTAAATCCTGAAGGCTTTAATCTAGCCACATCTTAAACCCCATCAGTACTTCTCATAATATATTGAGTGCCATCTGACATGAGAGAGTCATTTTATCTTGCTATTTAATGTGATTTTCTTTGTAGAAAATCATTGGCTTATCTCCTGCAGTACTTAGTTATGCCTTTGCCATTGTCACTAACATGATAATCTGCCTGCAGCATTTTATCATATTATAACTGCCTATATTGCTGTCCTGCTTAGTTTAGCTGGGAGCTAGGATGACCTTAATGTCTTGAGTAACCATGCTAAGAATATATTCTCTTGGCATATTGTCTCAGTGTTCTTTGCTCATCCTTCCCAGGAACACATACAGACCCACCAACTCTTGCCACAGTGAGGCTCAGTGGTGAAATGTAAAATTCGTTTGTACCGGTTCTGTGGGCGTGGCTTGGTGGTGGGGGTGGGGGTAATATGACTGGGTGGGCGTGGCCAACTTTTTTTTTTTTTTACTTTTAAAAACATTTTTTCTACAACCTCTTGGGCCGAAGAGGTTGTTAAAAAATGCTTTTAAAAGCCTCTGATGATCAGGCAACTCAGCTGGGATCGTCAGAGGCTTTTAAAAGCATTTTTTTCCCTATAACCTCTTCAGCCGATGCTTTTTAAATGCTTTTAAAAGTAAAAAAACAGCCTCTGATGATTGCGCGGCTCAAATGGGCATGGGCGGGGGGGGGGTGCAGGGATTTTTGCTACCAGTTCTCCGAACCACCTGTTGCCATCGCTACCGGATCAGCTGATCCGGTCCGAACCAGGAGCATTTCACCCCTGATGAGACTGCATAGCAGGATTTGAGTTCTACCAGATTTTTCCACCCCCACCCCCCATTTATCACCAATGGGGGAAGATAGGAGTGCAACTAACCTAATAATTTTCCTAATTGCCTCAAAAGCTAGTGCAAGAAATAAAAACTAATCCTCCAGGTACTGTTGCTCACAACATGACCAGCTGCACAGAAGGATTCCAGGTTTAGTTGTTAGCTCAGGCTTTCCCAACTTTGTGTTCTCTAGATATTCCAGTAAATTCAGCAGTGACTACATATTGGTAGGGGAATTCTGGGAGTTGAAGTCCATGTGGTGTGAATGGGTTTTAATATTTTAATTTTAAATGTTTTTATAATGGTTTTTTAGATGCATTGTAAGCCACACTGAGTCTCCAGAGAAAGGCGGCATATAAATTGAACTAAATAAATAAATAAATATCTCTGGAGGATGACCACTAGGGGAAAGCTGCTTTAGATCTCTAATAAAAATAACATGAGGCTTGACTTGACTTATAACCTCCCATTCTTGACCCAATAACCACATCAGCTGAAAAGGAGGAATGTACCAAACTAAACAAGCCAAAGTTCATCCAGAATGAAGGATGTTTGTGGACTGAATCTTGGCCTTTCATTTTTTGTATTTTCTTCAGGATTTTAACTCTACCAGGGGAGACACCAGAATCGGTGTCTGGTCCACCAGAGGAGGAGGAAGCAGAAGATTTCACAGAGGAAGATAATATGGTATACATGGATGACCTGCAAGATGAAAATTATCAGCCTTCCATGGATAGGTAATGAAATTAGAAGATTTTAAATGCAGCAGAGTCCATTTCAGTGTGGATAATGAAAGATCAGCAAGGAAGTACTTTCTTGAACGCTTCTGACCAGAACCAAATCGGGTTCTGATCAAAAAAACTCACAATTTTTTTTCTGCAGCCGATTTCCCCTTCCGTGCCATTTTTTTTGTAAGCGCCAAATTTCCAAAATTAGGTTCAGGTCACAACCAGGGGTGAAATGCTCCCGGTTCGGACTGGATTGCCCGATCCGGTAGCGATGGCGGCAGGTGTTTCGGAGAACCGGTAGCAAAAATCCCTCCCCCCCCCGCCCCATTCCCAGCTGAGCCATGCGATCATCAGAGGCTTTTTTTTTTTACTTTTAAAAGCATTTTTTCTACAACCTCTTTGGCTGAAAAAATGCTTTTAAAAGTTAAAAAAAAAGCCTCTGATGATCGTACGGCTCAGCTGGGATCGTCAGAGCCTTTTAAAACTCACCTCTGGTGTCAAGGAACAGTCTAGGCTATAATCAATACATCTGGAGTAGAAGTGGGTTTCAGCAGGTTCTGACCAGTTCTGGAGAACCAGTAGCGGAAATTTTGAGTAGTTCGGAGAACTGGTAGTAAAAATTCTGACTGGCCCCGCCCCCATCTATTCTCTGCCTCCCAAGTCCCAGCTGATTGGGAGGAAATGGGGATTTTGCAGTATCTTTCCCCTGGAGTGGGGTGGAAATGGAGATTTTACAGTATCCTTCCCCTGCCACGCCCACCAAGCCACACCCACCAAACTATGCCACGCCCACCAAGCCACGCCCACAGAACCGGTAGTAAAAAAACTTGAAACCCATCACTGATTGGGAGCCATGTTCTACCCTGGGGTTTCAGCTTTTGAACCTCTGTCTTAAAGAATAGAGTACCATTAAAGTACTGATGCAGTATAGTTTACAGTATAAAATTGATTTGACCCATCCAAGGTCCTAGACAGGTTTATTCAGTTCCTTCATTTTTCTGCCAGCTTTCCAGGGAGTTCCTTTCCCCATATTTGTCAGCCCGAAGCCCTTGTGTAGAAATGTTTGCTTTATTATTGACTGATTTGAGTCATTGATTGATTCTATGTTTTTTATTGCCATTTTAGCCCAGTTTTCATGAAAAGCAATCCCAATCTCTCTTTCTAGCTGCAAGAAGCAGGCACAGCCAGGAGATGAAGACTTGTCCCAAATTGGTCCTAAGAGAATCAGGTAAGTTCAGGTCTGTGGTTGCTCATGATATCCTCAGCCAACATGGGCCAAAAGTAGAAAGGGAAGCTTATAGGAACTTTAGGTAGGTTGATTAAAGCTGCAAGAGTGGCAAAGATTATTGGCTTGTCTATCTATTTATTGCCTGTCTGTCCGATTATCTGTCCATCCATCCATCCCACTTACAAATTGCAGTTTATATGCTGTTTAATCCAACAAGCTCAAAGCAGTTTACAACAAAAATAATGCATCATCAAATAAAAACCATCATTAGCCATAGCAATAGCACTTAGACTTATATGCCGCTTCATAGTGCTTTACAGCCCTCTCAAAGTCAGCATATTGCCCCCAACAATCTGGCTCCTCGTTTTACCGACCTCGGAAAGATGGAAAGCTGAGTCAACTTTGAACCGGTCAGGATCAAACTGAAGGCAGTTGGCAGAGTTAGCTTGCAGTACTGCCTTCTAACCATTGCACGCCCATGGCTGTTGCTCATTAGAATAAGACAGAGCAGCTTCACCCAAAGGAACAACTACAAGATCCAAAGAAGGAGAAGAGCAGCTAGGAAGGCCCACCATAGCTTGTCAGGATTAGCAAACCCGGAAATTATTTTAAAAATTCATATCCGTGAAACCTTTACCTAATAATACAAAAGTTATTAAAAACCTAATGGATTATTGTAATTGCCTTCTCTTTGGAAACATGGAGACTTCAATAGTTATAGACTGAAAACATCTAGTGAAATATTTTGGGAAAAGCTGCTTCCCCAAAACTCTTAATTAATCTATTTTGCTATCAAATTAATTTGATTAAAATCACACTGGTTATAGTTTAAGTAAAATGATACATTTAACTCTCTTTGCCCAAATTATTTTTGACCTATCAAGATCTCTAAACAATCCAGGGTTGTTTACTTTGGGGTGGGGGAGAGATGTCTATAAAATACTTCTGTATGTTAACACAAAGGTTGTGTTAATAGTTCTACAATTCTGTTGCATATCTTCAGCCTGGAGATTTGACATGTTTCCTCTTCCTTTTGGCTTCCCTGTCTCTTCTCTCTTTGACTTTCTTCACAGGAAGGCAGCCAAGCGAGAGATTCTCCTTTGTGACTATGATGGTTGTGGGAAAATTTTCTCCAATCGCCAATACTTGAATGTAAGTGAAGGAGGAACAGCAGTGGTCACCGGTCTCTTGGGCTGGATACAGGTGACTTGACAGAACTTCCATGTTTCGTTTAAATTTTCTGAAGTGTCAGTACTTTGGAGGCAAGCAGCAGGGTGACACTTTCTATAATTCCCTGTTTGTTGGCATCTGGCTGGACCAGGAGAACTGAAGTTAATAGCAGACTACAAATTTTAAAATTTGTACCAGGAAAAGTTCCCCCCTTTGCTTTAGAAGCATCATCCAGAGAAATAGAAGAGATGCATGGTCCAGCTGCTACAGAATCTCATCATTGTGTACGTCTTATTTATTTATTTATTTATTTATTTATTTATTTATTTATTTATTTATTTATTTATTTATTTATTTATTTTATTCGGCTTATATGCCGCCCTATCTCACAATGGACTCAGGGCGGCTCACAACAATAAAACACAAGCCACAATAAAAATAAAGACTAAAATCTAAAAAAATTAAAATTAACCCATTAAAACCCTTAAAACTCCGTCATCAGACCAGGTCAACGGATTTGACCATATGCTGCTAAAAAAATCTTCCTTTGGTTTATCTATGCTGGTGGTCCACGGATCCCTGGGGGCCTGCAGTGTCATTAGAGGGGGGTCCATGAAGACTTGAAGAAAGATTATGATTTAAATCTTGGGGGGGGGGTCTGTGGCCACAAAAGGCATTTAAAGGGAGTCCATGGTGAAGAAAAGGTTGAGAACTATTGATCTAAGCTAAGGACCCATACAGATTTTAGAGCCTTATATTCTCTGTGGGCTATTTTTTCCCCATCTTCCAGTACCACAAGAAATACCAGCATGTTCACCAAAAGACTTTTGCCTGCTCTGATCCAAGCTGTGGCAAATCCTTCAACTTCAAGAAACATCTCAAGGAACACGAGAAGCTGCACAGTGGTGAGCTGTCTAACCATGTGTCTTTCATCCGTCTGGTGCCTGCTAAAAGTTTTGAACTACAGCTTTCGTTGCCCTTGTAGTCTGTCTAAATCAAAACGTCTTGGACCAGTCCTGACTAGTATTGGGGAGAAAAGATTTATAGGTTGCCCATATCTATTATGAAGGATGTGCCTTTAGGATCAGGCTGGCCAGTGACTTATTGTGCCCTTTACTTTCAGATAAAAGGGACTACATATGTGAGTTCTGCGCCCGCTCCTTCCGAACAAGCAGTAATTTAATCATCCACAGGCGGATCCACACCGGAGAAAAACCCCTACAGTGAGTATGCCCCACAATGCTTTCCCCTATTGCAGAAATGACTTAAGCACAATCAGGGTCACTCCCATCAAATCCAGCCTCCTCCTCACAATCATCAACTGAAAAGCCTTTCCAGTAAATCATAAAGCAGATAGTTTTCTCAAATCTCACTTTCTAGGATACAGTCAAGATAGTCCTTGATTTACGATCATCCCAACATATACCATATTTTTCGGAGTATAAGACGTTCCGGACTGTAAGACGCACCTACCTTTTTTGGTGAGGAAAACAAGAAAAAGAAATTGCCTCTGCCTCCCAGCAATTTGCTTTGTTGCAGCAAACAGCAAGCAGCCTGCTTTAGTTTCACTTTCAGCACAGCCTGATTAGCACAAGAAAAAAAAAATCTGCCTCCCAGCAATTTACCTCCTTGCAGCAAACAGCGGAGGCTGGCACGGCAATAGGCAATGGCAATCCCTGCAGCCTGAAACAGCTGAGGGTCGGGAGGCGGATCCAACCGACAATCAACTGCTTGCGCTAATTAGGCTGGGCTGAAGCTGAAATGCGCTGTTTGCTGCTTGCTGCAAGGAGGTAAACTGCTGGGAGGCAGAGGCCAAAGGGTGGGGGCCAGCGGGTGGGCAGGGCTATATTCGGTGTATAAGACGCACCCAAATTTTCACCCTCTTTTAGGGGGGAAAAAGTGTATCTTATACCCCGAAAAATATGGTATATATTTATGGTGGCTCCATTAATTTAACAGGTTTTTTTTAAAAAAGACAACCGACTAGCTTCCACATAGGGAGCAAAGATATTTTACTTGGTGGCTGCTCCTGAGGTAACCCAAGTAATCTTACATTGTATCGATTTTCTACTCTGCTTTACCAAGTCATTCAGCCAGAGCCAGTTGTTGTACAGAGACGACTTTCCCTGTTGTCAGGAAAGGGTGGTGGGGAGAGCCAAGGCTGGATTTATCACCTATTTCTGGCAGCCCCCTTTCCTCTTTGGTGAACCCCTCCTCCCTTCCTTTTCATCCAGGTGTGAGATCTGTGGTTTCACCTGCCGCCAAAAAGCGTCCTTGAACTGGCACATGAAAAAGCATGACGCCGACTCCTTCTACCAGTTCTCCTGCGACCTTTGTGGCAAGAAGTTTGAGAAGAAGGACAATGTCACTGCGCACAAGAGTAAGAGCCATCCTGAGGGGGCCACTGGGCCCCTCCCGCCAACACAGGAGCCGCCCCCTCCGAGTTCTCCACTTGCAGCAGAGCCAATGGCAAACCCGATTCAGACTCAGCCATGTGACATGGGGAAAAAGGTGGAGCCTCCTGCCCTTGCAATTACCGTCATCATTGAATAGCGGACTGAGCAGAAAGAGAAAAAGCAACAGTAGAGAGAATTCCTGACATTTCCTGCAGGCCAGTTGCAAAAGCAGCAAAGACACATGGGCCCTAGCCTCTTAGAATAAGGTCCCACCAATCACAATCTTTCACTCAGTTCCTCTGGGCTCAGTTCTGGAATAAAAAGACAATCTTGGCATTCTGCCATGCCTGGCTCCAGAATGTCTAGTGGTGGCACAGTCAGTTTGATGTGTTTTCTTTCCATCTGTGGTTGAAAAAGTACACCTGCATAATTTATTCTGTCTACACAGCTGGTCTCTCTTGTGTCACGAATGAGGCCAGTGAGTGGTGCTAGCCTAATTGTTTACTGCAGGGCAAGTTAAGTTGCAAGAACCGAGGGGTTTCTCAGCCAGTGGGAAAAACATTGGCTGTATTAATTATGCCATTTAACGTGGGATGATGCTAGAGCTGGGGGCAGGACGAATGGGTATAGCAGTGAGTTTAGCCTCTATCCTCACCTGTACTGGTCTACAGATCTTGGGACAATCTGCTTGTCAGACTGTAGCAGAGCCACCTCCATGTCTGGATATTTGTTTTACATAATCTGACAGGTGAGCTGCTGCTCTGATCAGTAGATTGGAGCCTCTGTATGGTGACTTACCTGTCAGAACTCTGTAAAAATAAATACCCTGGCCAGGAGGCCACTGCAACATTTCTCAGAAGGATATAGGTGTTGTTTTGGCCCGCCAGCAGCCACAAAGGCAGATTTGGACAGTGAGGAGGTTGGGGAGGAACGTGGGCCAGTCCTGGAGTCTGGGGAAGGCTCAGACAATGGCTCTGAGTCGGAGGCAGAGAGGAGGCCAAGGCCATCTGGTAGTTCTTTGCTGCCTCCGGAGTCTCCGGAGTCTGATATCAGTGAGGCAGAAGAACAGTGTGAGCCTGTTCCCAGTGTGTGTATGTGCAGAGCTGCCAGGAGACAGGAACAATTAAGGAAACAGAGTTGACTTGGGAGTAAGGCTTGGAGATGATTGGCTACCAAACCTTCATCTAGATTGTGAGTGTAAAGGGAGGGGCTACAGAGACATGGAGAACAGGTAACTGACATAAACACGCTATGTACAGTCCTGACTTTACATAGTGTTGTCAGGCAGTGATCGTGGAAGATATGGAGGGATCTGCTGTAGCTTCTGGAAACAATCTCTTTTACAGCCTGCATAAATGATGCAATGTTTTATATACAGGGCAGTGGAGCAGGGTTGGGTTCTACTTACCTTTACTACCGGTTCACAACGGGATCGTGCGTGCTTGCTTGATTTGCTCGCGCATGCGCCTTGCTTCTCCACATGTGCAGAAGCTTCTGCGCATGTGCAGATTGCTTCTGATGATGTCAGAGTTGGTGGGCGGAGCCTCCCGCCGGTTTTACTACCGGTTCTATAGAACCGGTCCGATCCGGGAGCAACCCACCACTGCAATGGAGGTACTGTATGCATATTTTATGCCATTATGTTTTACTAACCACGATGATCAACTTTGCCAGGGGCAAAATATTGTGTCAAGTATTTAAGTCTTAGCTCCGGCTACTTGAAATGGTGTGTATGAACTTCTGACAGCCACATGGCATTGTTCATGAACATTGAAGCCTATGGCTGCATAAAAAAAAGTTACAAGGGATTTTGTAATGTACTTTTTAAGTGGAAACTGAGTTTCTTGGAAGGCCGTATTCCACGGACAATTTCATACGCTACTATTTTTCTATTTGTATGTCACTATTAAATACACATTATATTGATTAATTTTCCACTCTTGTCTAGCCGGCCCAGATTTTAAATTGTAATAACAGCCATTAATAGGAATAGCTTTCGCTGTTGTGCTCCACGGAGCCAGAAAGATGTGTCATATTTGCAGAGCAGGGCTGCACTTCCCTGCTTCTGGAAACTGGATGTTGCCATTCAGAAAATTTTTAAGTCAAACCAGGAGCCAGAAAAACAGTTTACAAGTCAAAAATGGAGGGAAAGAAGCTGCAATTTCAAGATGCAATCTAGCATTTGTGCCAATCTTGATTCTTCCTTCCTGATAAACTGTATTTTTGAACTGCTTAGTCATCATCAGCCTCAATTCCTACCTGTTTTGGATATTCCTATCTGGACATTTAGGGTGAAGTCAGCTTCCAGGACGTGGAGCTCTGCCACCAAAAGATGAATAAGAATTGTATTGGGTGGTGATAATTAAAAGGCAGCTTTCTTCATACTCTCGGGATTATATAAACACTGAAAAACAAAACATTTTGTGATGAGGGCTTCAGGTTTATCCCCTGAATAACATGGGATCTAGATTTCTCCTTTTTCAGGAGGCCCAGAAGATAGGTACTTGGGAAACTTCATGTGTCTTAATATAATTACTCCTTTGACTCATTTCTAGGATGTTGAGAGAAATATATGTATTAAAAGGCTGTTGTTGGAGGGCTCTGAGCATTCCTCAGGTAATGGTGCCGTCTCTGCGGCATATGCATCTCCCGTCATAAAAGGAATACTTCCGCTGCTTCTCTGTATGAGGTTCTGCTCTGCGTATGCCTCATTTTGGAGTAGAGGAGTGAGTGATTCCTCACAGTTTCATTTTTCTTAAAATAAAATAAAAATTTTAAAAACTCAGCTTTTATAAGTTTGGGAAATATGCTCCAGTGCAGGGGTGGGTTCTAAATTTTTTTACTACCAGTTCTGTGGGCGTGGCTTATTTTATCGGCGTGGTTTGATGGTCATGTGACAAACAATTCTTTAGGATTTAGCAGAAGTACTGGTCTACCAGGCTTTTAACTGCGTACCGGTCTACCTATTTGTTTCTGGAGCGCACTGGTCTACCACCACACTGCCTTTTACCGCTGATCAGCTGTAGGGCGGCCCTTTGAAGTGCTGCAGCAAGAGTTTAAGCAGTTTTTTGCCGCTCTGTCACCACCGAGAGCATCAGAAACCGTTTTCAGGCAGCTTGGCCTCAATTGCCAATCTACCACCACGGAGCGGTTTATAAGGAGCGGATCGGTTCTAGCTGATCAGTTGGGAGGCTTCTTGGCTTCTCAAGTTAAAGCTAAGGTGTCTTGTTTTTTTTTTCCTCTTCTTTGTCAAGTTAGCCCTGGTTTTTTTTCTTCTAGCCGATCAGCTGGGACTCGGGAGGCAGCGAATATATTGGGGGCAGGGCCAGGCAGAGGTGGTATTTACCGGTTCTCCAAACTACTCAAAATTTCCACTACCGGTTCGCAAGAACCGGGAGAACCGGTAGCAACCCATCACTGCTCCAGTGTATCTATAAGTATAGTGTTTTAATTTCATAAGATTTTGGAGAGTTATGCCCAGTTTTATGTCAAGCCATGCCAAACGCATCCATACTGGAGTCCTAGAAATGTATAGATCTAAATCCAAGGAGTTTTCTTACCAAACAGCTATAGTGAGACTTCACACCCAAGAGCTTTCAGTCCATATAGCTTTGTTCTATATGTTTCTGGAAACAAATGTTGATCAAAGGGTTAAAACTAAATTTACTGAAACTATTTTTATCTTGACAAACTTCAGTTTAGCAAAAGTTATTTCACTTCTGTGAATTGTGGGAAAGGATGAGAAAGAGCTATGCAGAGTAATCACTCCTGCTTTCTATGACTGCTTCCAATGAATTGGGGATTTCAGACATTGTGTAGGTATAACGTCTCATAACCCTAGTGAAGATTTAAAAGTTGTGTTATGTTTGATAAGAAGGCTGAGGTTCTTAGGAAATTGGATTTAGCTTTTTACATTCCCGGGGTTTTTCTTCATTTACATGGAGGTAAAACAAATGCTAAAAGTTTAAAGTTCTGAATTTCTAAATTTTGTGGTGTCAAAATGAAATGGTGGCTGCTGTTTTGATTTCTTCTGACCAGCCACTGTAAGGCTGTGGACCAGGATGAGTCAGCAGGATTATTGCTGCTTTAAGACTGAGGATGAGTCAGCAGGGTTATTGCCACTTTAAGAAGCTGTCTATATAAGGGAGGCCATGAGAGGGCATCTCTCTCGTGTATCACTCTCCTCGTTCTGTTCTATCTGCATTGTAGTTCTTTTTTTTTAATATTTTATTTTCAAACTTTAAAAAAACACATAAATACAAAATTACAAAAAGAAAAAAAATTTCTTGCAAGACTGTGACCATTTACACAACATATCACTACGAAATTCTTATACTCTATACATTTTACTTCATCTAATTCTACTATGTCTGAGTCTGTTTTATTTTTCTGTTTTCAATCCATTTGTACCATTTCTCCCATGATACATAATACTCCAAGTCTGTCATTCCTTTCAATTCCAATGTCAGTTTATCCATTTCAGCGCAGTCAAAAAAAAATTTAATTATTAAGTAATCGGAGGGCATCTTTGCATTCTTCCAACATTGTGCAAAGGCCAATCTTGCCGCAGTTGTTACATGTAGAATGATATGTCTTGTCTTCTTATCCTAAGTCTTTTTCATTATCCTGAGAATATGAAGAAAGCTGCCTTTTAATTATCACCACTCAATACAATTCTTACTCGTCTTTTGGTGGCAGAGCTCCATGTCCTGGAAGCTGACTTCACCCTAAACATCAGGGTAGGAATATCCAAAACAGGTAGTGTCAGGGTAATGATTTAAAGCTGACCAGCCGCTGTAAGGCTGTGGACCAGGATGATGGACTGAGGATGAGTAAGCAGGGTTATTGCTGCTTTAAGAAGTTGTCTATATAAGGAAGGCCATGAGATGGTCTCTCTCCTCGTGTATCTCCTCGTTCTGTTCTATCTGCATTGTAGTTCTTGTAGAGTTGATGACTGATTGATTGATTGCCTGGTATGTGCCTACCACATGTATGTATGTATATAGAAGTCTTGTATATAAACCACTGTAAGACAAACCTAAGTGTCCTGTATTTTGCTCCTGGGTTGTCTCAAAATAGTAGTCACACTGTAAACACTCCGACAAATCTTAAAGGTTTGTTGGAAAGTTGGAAACAAATAAATGGATCTTCCCCTATAAAAATGAAACAAAACAGTGGGAGTTATTTGCAAATAAACTAATGTTTGGGTCCCTTTACTTTCCTACTGATCTAAAATGTTTGTCTACTATTAAATCACTATGTGTAGGTCCTGTAATACACACAGGAAAGAATAAAAAAGAAAGATGACAAAATATAATTAGTCATATGTCACATAATAACCACATTTTGACATGTAGACTTAAAATAAGGTTCTTAAAAAGAAGGACCTTTGCTAACTTTACAATACAAGCCACCGTGACTGCAATAACACAGTGTTTTCGCTGGGTTCATACATGGTGCTAAGCCAAAATCTGGCATGTTTGCTTCTGACATTTTCTTCTTTGAATCCAAGCCTTGTGGCTTGTAAACCCTCAGCTTATACTGTACTGTAATGTTGATAACTTTTGGCAACCATATAAATAGACCTTTTCCAGGATGACTTGTCTTTTTTCTTTCCCTCTATTAAAACTTATTCAAAAAGCTAAGTCTTCATATAATGAGTTCATTAAAGCTTTGAGTATTCTAGATAGATTTGATTTCTCTCTGTTCATTTTCTTGGCTATTCTTGTAAATTGTCTCTACAATTCAAGTTATTTTTAAAAATGAGCACCTCAGGCACTCTCCAATCTAAAATTCAGGATCCTGTAAAGATTCAAAGGAAAGGTGCTATTAAGTTATTTCCATATTGCATTAGGCCCTACTGGTTTAATCAAGATGTATTTAATAAAAAAATAAACTAACTGATTTTGTACAAAAGTATGGTTTACTAACCACAGTCACTAAACCAAAAAAGCAAATCATCTTTTGGGCAATACGTGATCCTAAACAGGTTTATGCCACAATCCAATATAATCCTTCCTTCCCAAAAATTAAAACTTGAAGTTCAAAGGATCTGTTCAAAGGTAAACGTGTACAATTACAGAGTATCCCCACAAGGAGGCTCTTTAAATATCCTGGCAAATTTTCCTTCGCACAGGATTACTTCCAGTCGCTCATCTACAGTATTCACGGCTGGGTAGGCAACACCCATATGATGGGACTTCCGCCTTTATTCCTTTAAACTGGAAGGGGGCGTGGCTACATAGGGTATCTCCGGTTATTCAGCTAATTACGGTAGATTCGGACCGGAGTGAAAACTGTAGGAGTATCGCTAACCGGTTCTAGGCTCTTCATTTCCAAAGAGAATTTAAAGCGCTAGACTCACGACATTTAAGTAACGTGACGGACAACAAGATCTGACACGGAACGAGGAAGGCTGCGTCGAAAGGTCGTGGCAGCTTCTTTTGTGCTCTGCAAGGAGCCAATTTACTGATCTGGTTCGGCTGTCAACCTTAGGACCTGGGGAAAAATGGGAGCAGCATGATTCACGTTCGCCTCTGAGGGGGAAAACGGGAAAGCCTGAGCGGACCAGAAGGAAGCCTTTCATTCTTCGGTAACTATTCAACAAATCTTCCCTTGTATTTGAATTTTTCTCTCCAGAAGAGCCGTCTGTGCACGTCGTTATAGCAAGGGATTTCTTTCATTACATGTCTGGTTTCTTCTGTCTCTTATCTCTTACCTTGTGGCAAAGCCATTGTCTCTTACTCCTCCACATATACAGGGCGTCACTGTGAAAATGTCCTTGCAGTATATCAAGGATGACAAAGGTAAGGATCAGCTCCTTTATAAGGGATATCTGTATAAGAAAGTGCGTGCAAGCGGGAACAAAACATTTTGGAAGTGTGCTGAATACCGCAAATACTGTTGTACAGGAAGGGCTCACACAAGCCACAACCAAGTTATAAAGTCTTTGCCACATCTCCATCCTCCCACCAGGATGTCAACAGAAGCTGAACAAGTGCCACATGGCATGAAGAAAATCACCATGGACCCAGAATCAATCCCTAAAATGAATACAGCAAGTTGTAATGCATTGTCAGATGTTCGTACCAAGAAATGGTGTACAAACCATCCAAGTCAGACAATACAGCGTTTGAGAGCATGTCTGAAGGCAACCCGCCAACCTTCACCCCATTTACAGGAACCCGTCACTTCTGTTGAAACGACTATTAAAGAGCCAATTATACCATCAGCTGGCTTTCATGAGTTCACTGACAGCTCTATGGACAGAACTTACATGCCAAACCCTGCTCTTTGTAAAGAGAAACACACTCTGAACTCGCCTTCAATCCAAGCTAATCGGGAAGCTGGTCGACAGCGATTCCGCTTATCCACCCTCCTGCCTGGAGAAACTCTGCAGGAGATTCTGTCCAGGCTGAGTACCACAGCTCTGCAGTGGCTCTGTCCTCAGGAATACAGCAAGGACCAGATTGTGGACATGGTCATCCTGGAGCAATTTCTCAATGTGCTTCCAGCAGACATGCAGACATGGCTGAAAGCCCAGGAGCCAGGCAGCAGCAAGGAGGCCATTCAGCTGGCTATGGCCTATCATAAACAGGAACCTGCCAAGCCCATTCAGGTGCTGGGGAATGGGGTATACTAAGGATGTATTGGAATGACATTATCTTTAGAATGTAAAGCTGTCAATGTAGTTGATATTTAAACATGCTGGAAGTTCTGGTGATGCCCTTGCTGCTCCTGAATTCACAGGGAGCAGTGCAGGCAGTTGTGAATGGAGAAAAATGTTTGGCCTCTCTGGCCAGAGAGCTTCTAATGCTGTAATCCTTTACTTACAGCTAGAACATCCATAAGGAAGTATTTTGAAAAGGAGGGGAGGGGACTGGTGAGTACAAGGAATTTATCTGAGGTCTGCAGCTTAAGGAAGGAAAAGGCTTTATCCGGAGTAAGATATTCAGAAAAGCAAGGGATGACTCATCTATCCTCTAAAATAGCCAGCCTTAATTTGCTGGCAGACTCTATATGCTTTCTTCATTTAGAAATTGGGGAGAGTGAAAGCTGGTTTAGAATGCATATATTGCAAAGAAAGGTTTTTATCCTGCTTCCTTTATTGCTCTCAAAGGCCCATGTACATTGGAAAAGGAAAATGCTTCCTGTCCATGTGTTGATACAGGCTAATTGGTAGATTCATGCACAGATTGTGCTGCCTACATGTAATCTGGTTGTGTAACCAACATGGATGCTATGGATTTGATATCTTTGCTGATACGCAAAAGGTGGGGTCTTTTATCAAAGACATGCAATGAAAAGATTGCCCTCAGTCCTCAGCTTTTCAGTAAATGTGTAGTTCCACAGTAATTGTTATCCAACATTCAGTATTTTTGTAAAGAAATATGGATGTGGCAGCAAGATGCTAATATTTGGAGTGGTGGAGGAAGCTGGAGCTAAAATAAAATTAGAATTCAGTAAAATAAGTATTGGAATAAATATATCTATAATAAATGTATACATATTCCCATGTATAAATGGCAAATTTGCCAGGCTGTTTTAGGTTAGCACTTGGGCAGGGAGAGAAAAAATTTTTTAGTGTGTTCTTTTATTTATATATATATATATATAAATATATATGTTTTATCAACAGGAATAATATGCAAAACAGAAAACAACAAAAAAATAATGTGTAGAAAAAAAGAAAAAGTGACCCAAACATCCAAATAACTCTAACATAGAACATATCAAAAAAATCTACCCTGGCTGGATGCTGAAAAGAAAATTTTAAAACCCTGATAATTTCTCCTCCTCTTACATAACAGATTTACAAATAATTGTAAGTTTTCTCATCCTTATTTAGCAAGAAAAATATATAAACAAATATTTCAGATTAGGAAATCTGTAATAATTAAATAGACCCAACATCTAATTAGAATATATATTTTAAAAATGAAAAAAGAACAGTCAACATATTAGCCCGAATATTACCCTAGTCTTCAAATCCCTCTGTTAACCATCTGTTATTGTACTGTAGAAAGTCCACAAATGGCTCCCAGTCTCTTACAAAGCTGTCTTGTCCATTGTTTGATTGTTGACTTGATCAAGTTTATAATTTGTTAAGAATACACTAGAAGTTTTTCTTCTAGTATATTCCTAACAAATTATGCACATGATCAAGTCCATAATCCCGATGTAGAAGTCTAAAGTCAAACTGGCTGATTCTGGTCATTAATACATATGGTCCAGAACTGCCTTTTCCAAGTAGCACCAACTCTCTAGTAACTTAGTTTTTGTCATGGTTGTTGAGGGAATCACTGCAGTGATTAATTGAATAACATGGTTGTTAAGTAAATCTGGCTTCCCCCATTGACTTTGCTTGTTGGAAGCCAGCTCGGAAAGTCACAGATGACAATGCTTACCAATGGAAATTCTGATCCCAACTATGTCCTAAGTCAAGGACTATCTGTATTCAATATCATAGTGCCTCTAAAATTTAGAGCAATACTTGCCAAACCCTTTCCTTCATTACTCAAAACCACTTATCAAGAAGTCTTAACAAACTACAAGGACTGGTCATAAGTCCTTTCCTTCAGTACCATCGTGACTTCAAATGGTCACTGAATGAATGGTCATAACTCAATGACTACCTGTATTATAATACAATATTATTGAATGATTTTATGTCATTTCAACAAATTTCCATTACGAATTACATCAATTTTAATCTTAATATGAATACTTCGGGAGGTTTTTTAATATAATTTAGTACATATGGCAAAGGTAATTTAAATATCCCTATTGTAATGAGTTTATGTGTCATTATCCAAAAAAAAATACTTTTGACCCATTTTGGGTAATTTATTTAAATTTGGGAAGTGCTGATTTAGAGAATCCATTTAGCTGTTATAGTTAATAGCTGTTGCTAGACTTGTAATCCATAAATGGTTAAATCCTTTCTTTGAGCCATCCAAACCAGTTGCCAATTATGGCAATATTTCCTGAAACAAAAACAGTGGCTGGAGAAAAGAGTTTTATTTATGAGTTATATCAGTGAAGTGGATAATTATCTAGATGGCAGCAAAATCAAAAAAATTGGGGAATATGAAAAGTTTACTTATCATATTGATAAATTTTCATTGCTTTGTTATTTTCAGTTTGCATTTCATATCTAGCCATCCAGTAATCATGTGTAGTACATTGCTTATTCCCCTCTTACAAATTGGGAATAAAATTGGACTTGACCTGGGTAATCAAAGAAATTGAGGCTAGTGCTGATATTTGATCAGTAATCCCATCTCGAAGTCTTTGCAAAATATTGTGCAATTAATAGACTAACCCCTCTGATTATTTTAGGATATGATAACCTTTGAAGATGTATCTATTCATTTCACTGCAGAAGAATGGACTCTACTCGACCATAAAGAAAAAAACCTTTATTGGAATGTCATGCATCAAAATTATGATAATGTAGCCTGTCTGGGTAAGAATTCTGAGGAAATCCTAGAACGGAGCTCTTCTGAAGATTAGAAAACTAAGGCAACTTGTTACTTTTTAGTATAGTATATTTATAACATTTTTGCCAAAAACCAGTGCTTACTTTCAAACCAGCCCATAACAAACAATCGATTTGATTAATTACTGTGGCAGTTGCTTTATAATTGCCACGTTTGCTTAATGATTGCTGCAAAAAAAAGGACGTATAATCGGGTCACTCATGTGGGTTGACCCATTTTATGACCGTCATGACTTACAACCGTAATGGACAGGCTCTATTACGGTCATAAATTGAGGATTACCTGTGCACAGCAGAATATTAAAAAGTGAGCTGAAGTATTATTTGGTTGCATACAAAGAGCAATATAACCATCCAGAATAACTGAGAATAAGTTATGGTGGTATACAAATTTAATAAAATAAAATAATAAAGAAATTCTACCCATTTGGTAAAAATTTTCATATACTTAGAATGCAGAGCTTTTTATAAAATTACCATATTTAACATTATGATTGATATTGAAAGAGTTTTCACTGCAAACAAATATTGATAGGCTTAAGGAACATTTTGGTTGTTTCTTTCCTTCAGCAAGTGATCAGATCAAAGGAAAAAGCCAAGAGGAAGAACCTTTGCAGGAAGTCTTTGAACCAACAGTGAAGTGGTTGGAAAAATCCAAGGAGACAGTTTTACAACATCCTGAACAAAAGTTGAATAACAACTGTCTGAAGGACCAGCAAAAGAGAACCTTGGAGAAGGAAGAAATATTCACTGGTTCTGAAAGAAATGTGATGGGACCAGACAAAGACATCATTTTTCTAGGCACTGAAGTAGGGCTGCAGAGTCAATGCATACATATTGATTATGGAGAAGGTGGTGCATCTGCAATACCTATCAATGATCAGAAACGCCTGAAAGAGGAAGATCTAACAGGCTCATATGGAATATCCAATAAGATACATCCCCAGAATTTTCAGCAAAATTTAATCAGAGAGGAAGAGAATGATACTGAAAAGCAACAGTCAGAAAAAGAGAAATTTTATGGAGGCCATTGGAGAAATCCAGTCCACCACGAAACTAGAACAAGTTGGAATGCTGAGTGCGTAACCATTGATGATACAGAACAAACTGAGCCACGGACACTCGACAGTCAGAGAGATTTTAGATATGTAGATAAATCATTGGAAACGATTATGGAAATAATTTCTCCAAGTCCTGATTCAGATCCAGTGCTCATTTGCTCAAAAATATGTTCTGCTGAATTGAATGAAAGTACGGATTTGACCAATGAAAACCAGAAGATTCTGGAAAGTGGTCTGGTTAATAGTTCAGGAAATGAAGGAGGGCTGGAGAAACTCAGTTCTTTTGGAAGTGATTTACAGGAACCAGCAACACAAATTCCTCGTTCAGATGTTCAACAAGACTCAGAAGTCCAGTATAGATATGCCAGTCATAGTAGTGAAGATGATGCTTCCAAAATCAGCCTTGGGGGCCAGTTGATTACATGTCCTAAGTATAAGCATTTTAATTCTTTCAAACAGTATGCCTGTTCCAATCCTGAGGAAATCATCAGTAGCCTTTCAGCTTTAATAAAACGCAGGAGAGTGGACAGAAAATATTTCAGCAGGAGAAATTTGAAATTCCAATCTGGAGCACATCATAGAACTCACACAAGAAATAATCTCCAGAAACGCTTGATTAGGCATAACTGGTGGTACTTGAAACAAAACCGAAGCTGGCTTCTTGAATCAGGAGTTACTCTAAAACAGTTCCCAAAGTTTGATCCTGTAACACTTAACACCCAAATGGGTGAAGCTTTGTACCTGGCTATGCAAATCATAAGGAGGTTTTCTGCAACTGGATTTTTCTCTTCGAGTTCCCCCCAAATGGAACAACAGGAGAGATCTTTTCCTCTTCCCTTTCTAGACAAAATGGCTGCTGAGCCTACCTTAAGCCAGGTAATGACTGTGCTGCAGCAGGTGGCTGAAAATATTGCAGAAATCAAGGTAGCCATCTCCAGCCTGCATTCCACTGTAACTAGCTTCCAGAATGGGTCTTTCTCTGAGTGTACAGTTGAAGCTGAAGGTGAGATTTCTGATTTGAAAGACCCCTCCCAAAAGACCAAAACTCAGCCTGGGCAGTCTTATAATGATATTAAAGCCACTGAAGTCAAACAGGTGGGAAAATCCATGCAGACCATCCTCAAATGTTGAAAAAGGTGCAAATTCTCCACATCTCTCCCCAATTCATGAATCTGGAGATTCAGGAAGAAAAGATTCAATTCCCAAACTGACAGAATATAGAATTATAGAGCTGGAAGCAGCCATTTCTTGAAGTAACATTTATTTATAGTAACATTTGTAGAAAACGTTTCAAAACTGCAAAAAGAAGCAGTAGTGATCATAGTAATAAAATGAAGTGTTTTTTGTCGGTGGATTGAAAGCTGAGCATGGAAAAAGGAGGTCTAAAGCAGTTTGCTGTAATCCCCATGTTCAGAAACAAAGAAGATGGCCTCTCACTGATCTTCTATCACACAAAACATAATATGGTGAGGTATATCTGTCAGAAAAAAAAAATTCCTCTGGGAAAAGATTATGCAAGTAGAGAGAAGCAAAATAATAGTTTAAAAAGGTTGACCCTTTTTAGAAAGAAGGAAAGAAAGAAAAGGAAGCTTATAAAATATGCATTATGTAACATGAGGAAATTGTCTCCCTTCTTAGCCAACTCCATATAACTTTCTTTTAAGCATAATGTCCTTTCAGCTTAGGTGTTAACCAAAATGCCTTTGAAAATAGGATTCTATCTCTGTATGAGGATGCACACAAATACATCGTTTTGAGTGTGCACTTCTATGCACTCTTACTTGTGAATAAGCAGTATGGTTACTGGGACTTATTTTCTTGTAAACATGCATTATTCAATTTTTAAATTCCAACATGAAATCAAAAAGAGGCTCAGTAATTGGTGAGCCAGGAGGGAGAAATGCTTCTCAGTTTCTCCATTGTGTGTCTAAGCCCTCAGCTTCTTATTCCCTTAAATTGAACTCAATCCCTGATTATAGAAAGGTGCTTTTCTTGGGAAGAGTACCAAGTGGTTTGTTCCTGCCTTCTTCTGTGATATTTGTTCCACTTCCCAGCCTAGATCAGATCCCTGGAATCTTTGGTAGTCTTCCATCCAAGCATCATCAGCCAAAGTGGTTATAGTTCAATGCAGCCATTTTGCTAAAGGAATAAACTATGAACAAATGTGATGTGTAGTCCACCAAGTAAATCCGCCTCTTTATGGGAATTCTACAAGCAGGCCAAGGCTTATAGGAAAGAGTCCTCTCTCAGAATTTGTCTCCATAACTTGAAAAAACTGCCTTTGGTCACAATGATTTTAAGAAACACATCATAAATGTGTCAAACCCTCTTTGAATTCCAGCTAGACGGTCTGCGAACAGACACCTCCTAGAGAGGTTGAACAACGTAAGGCTGCGTTTCTCAGAGCTTGGCTCTTGAGTCAATATTTTTCATTTGGTAATCTGAACACTTAGAGAAAGTAAGAGGGATTTTTTTATATATATAGAATGTGCCTTCCCACCTACATACCCACAGTAGATGCTGCCTCCAGAGACATATGCCTGGCTCTGATTATTCTCAGTGTCAGCCAAGGAAGGGTTTACTATCCCAGGGATTCTGAATGATAACTGGGTTAATTTTAAACTTTCTTGATTTTGGGGGCTGCTGCTTTTATAGTAGTATTTTATAACACTATTATAACAGTATTATGCATATTAGCTATTCCTTTCTTAATGTATATTTTGATGGCTCCAAATTTAATTTGGCGATTTTAAAGTAAAAAGGTAAGCAGTAAGGTATCCAAGTTAACACACTTTGCCTGACCAAATCTGAGTTTAAAAAGCTAAGTAGAATTTGCTTGGATAATAACATGGATGACAGAATGACAGGCTAGAATGGGAAGTCAAATTCATCCCAGTGATGAACTGTTTCTTTATTACTACCAAAACACTCCCGAATGAACACATCTATGAATTCAATAGCTGGGAAAACTAGATTTTTCAACAGTGGGATACCCATTTCAAAAATGAAATTAAGAAATATATTGACAATTTTCCCCTCTGCCCCTCCCAAGTTATTTCCCATTTCTTTAAAAAAGTCAGTCTAGGACAAAATGATTCAGGTAGTTCTCCTTTAGCGGCTACCTCATGCAGCAACTGTTTGCAGTTGCAATGGTAATGAAAAAGTAACTTTACAACCAGATCTCACATTTATGCCCTTCTCAGGTCTGTAAAGCAAAGAAAAGCTGAAGAAGGGTCATAAACAGAGTTTCATTTAGCAACTGCATTGCTCAACATCCAAGCTGCCAGTACCAATTGTGGCTGCTAAAGGCTATCCATACTTAGCACTTTATTAATAATAAGAGTTGCTGCCTAGCAACAGCCAGATCTCTTGACTTAGAGTCTTGGGAGCATCTGGGAAGAATGCTAAGCCAAGTACTGTTGCAGCAGTGCTGAATCATGTGTAGTAGTTATTGCATCATTTATACAGTAATTATTCTTACTGGGCAAAGCTGGGAGCTCAGGAAACTATTTTTTATTACCACCAAAATTTCTCGGCATTTTTTTCTGACTCTTAATGAATCCTTACTTTCTTTGACCACATTCCTTGAAACTATCTTTGTCTCTCTTAACACATTAAAATGTACTGTATTTCTAACCTGATTATCTGTCCCACACTCAAATCCTCTTTTCATTTTATCCTTTGATAGTCATCTTGGTCTTTCATTTTAAACCATCAAATCAATCATGATTTTAATCATATTTATTTGCTATACGAATACATGCATTCGTTTATCTGGAATAAAAATTCACCAAACAATAATGATTCTCATTCATTTGGACAGCCCAATTGCTTTCTCTATTCCCGTTTCATTCTCATCCATCCATTCGTATCAGTTAGCAAAATACAATTCCCTGTTTCTATGTATATCTCCAACAACTTTGATTATGTGCCATTCAGTCAGTGTCAGATCTTAGTGACCACGTAGACAGATGTTCTCCAGGATGATCTGATCCACCAATTCATACCCCTCTTACATATTTTAGCCTTTTCCTTCATAATTAAATCCAAATCTTCAATGCCCTGGGTATATTCATCAATGTCATGTGCATGTATTTCATTTTTCCATAAACAACATATTATCTTCCTTTCATTTGTTTGATTTCCTTTATTATTTGAACCTCCTTATCCCTTCCTTCTCTTGCATTCCATGTCACAATCTTCCAATATGCCATGGTTGTCATTGGAACATATTGATCTCTATGACCTACATGGCTTTGGGCAATCAAGGCTTTATAGTATGATGTTTTTCAGAAGAGAGAAAAAATGCAGACCAGGTAATAGCCTTAGTCCCACCCATTCCAGATGCAGCATTCCCTGATGATGATAAGAACAGAACAGCCAATTCAGGCACGCTGTGGCCAGATTACCACTAAGCAGTGGTGGGATTCAAGTAATTTAACAACCGGTTCTCTGCCCTAATGATTTCTTCCAACAACCACTTTGCCAAACTGCTCAGAAAGTTAACAACCGGTTCTCCCGAAGTGGTGCGAACTGGCTGAATCCCACCACTGCCACTAAACTACCCAAAGCCCAGTTTTGTACCACATGTGTTCATGCTATCCTAGGCCAGAAAAAGTCTCTAATTTAGGACGTTCTATGAAATATTAAGTTAAAGATACCAATATGTCCATGCCATTTTCATTTGTTTCATTATTTACAATAATAAGTCATACATCAAAAGCAAAGTGTCTTCTCTATGGATTATGGAATAAAGAATGGTGGATACCATTTTATTGTGTCTGATTGAATTTATTTCATATTGGGATTCTTTTGGGAAAAGTGGAGGTGTACTTTTGGGCCACATCTATTCTAGCACTTTCTGTGTCCAGACGTACCCTCCCAGTTTAGAACAGACCTTTGCTAGACAGAATCCAGCAAGAAGTTATTGTTCATCTCCAGATTTTGGGAGAACAAAATGACTTTTCAGGTCAGGTAAGAAGTTGTACAAGGCAACATGAACAATACAGTCTTGTTGTTTGAATGCTCTCATCGATTCAGAAAAGGCTAATTTTTGCATATCAAAGGAAAATGCTTTGGCTCATAGAAAAAGATGATTTTCTAAACTTCAAAAGGAGGCATAAACACTATGTTAAAATGATAAATGATAGTATCACCTTTATTTAGTAATAAACCCTAAAATTCTACATAACAAATACAGCAACTTCATAGTTACTGATGATGAATGAGGGAAGCATAGATTATCCCATCAACATTCAGTAAAGAAATTTCTTGCTTCGTTGTTTTTCTTAATTTCTGAACAGAAAACTGGATTAGATATTTATTTTTATTTTATTTGAATGTATTAGCTGCACAATTCCAATGGATTTATGACAATGACATCTAAAAGTTCCATTACCTAATTAAACATGACCTCAGAGAAGATGCACCCGCAACAACCACCACCAGAGGGCCCTGGGTACTAAAGCAGGGGAGTCTGTTCCTCACAAACTCAACCTCTATTATTTCTAACCAGGATATCAAGAGGTTGAGCTTCCTAGATCAGCTGGTCTCTTTGCCATTGTGGGGCGCTCAGGGCAATCTGATAACAGCTACTTCCGCTGCGAAATTCTGCATTGAAAGAGAATTATTTGAATTTATTAATTGTCCAACTCCAATGGCATCAGTTTCTCATAAGCACCCAACTGGAGTGAGAACTTTGACCTCATCTGCCACGACTACTACAGCAACCAACAGCCAATCAATCAATCAACCAGAGCAGGGGTGAAATCCAGCAGGTTCTGACAGGTTCTGGAGAACCGGTAGCAGAAATTTTGAGTAGTTCGGAGAACTGGCAAATGCCACCTCCGGCTGGCCCCAGAGTGGGGTGGGAATGGAGATTTTGCAACACTAACCACATTATAAAGGACTGGAAAGGACTGCAGATCAACTGAATGGGGACAGTTTAACCTACACTTAGACCTGACAGTTGCATTTCAGATGACAGCTATTACATTCTTTCCCCCTTGACTGTTGTGGCCCGCTAGTGGCCTGCGCAGATTGTGCCTGATCCCGACAAGGAGGCTGGTGTGTCGCACCAGCAGCCTGTGCAGTGGCTCTCGAGTCAGACAGCAAGGAGGCTGAAGAGGATGTGGTGCCAGAGGCAGAGACTCAGCCTGGGCCTTCAGAACCTCCAGAGGCTCCTTTAAGTGAAGAGAGTGAAGTGGAGGAGCCCCTTCTCAATGCTCGAGCACGCAGGGCTGCCAAAAGGCAGGAGTGGCTACTCAGGAGGAGGTCTCCTCGAGAGTAAGGCTTGGGGTTCATTGGCCATTCCCTTAGCCTATTTAAGTTCGCACACAGATAGCAAATGTAATAGTTTTCTGGATACCATGTAGTTCTTTTAATATGTTAAAGACTTCTGTCAAGGGAGAACCAGGAAGATATTTTCAAGTACAGTTTTGGAGATTTTTAAGTGAAAAAAGAAGAGAAGCAGGGGTGAAATGCTCTCAGTTCGGACCGGATCGCCCGATCCGGTAGCGATGGAGGTGGGTGGTTCGGAGAACCGGTAGCAAAAATCCCTGCCCCCCCCCCAGCTGAGCTGCACAATCATCAGAGGCTTTTTTTTTTTAACTTTTAAAAGCATTTTTTCTACAACCTCTTCGGCCGAAAAAATGCTTTTTAAAGTAAAAAAAAAAAAAGGCTGTGATGATCACGTGGCTCAGCGGGATCGTCAAAGGCTTTTAAAAGAAAAAAAGCCTCTGCCAATCAGGCAACTCAGCTGGGATCGTCAGTCTTTTGAAAGCATTTTTTTACAACCTCTTTGCAGAAGAGGTTGTAGAAAAAATTGTTTTAAAAGTTAAAAAAAGGCCACGCCCACCCAGTCCCATTACACACCCAAGCCACGCCCACAGAACCAGTAGTAACAAATTTTAGATTTCACCACTGAAGAGAAGGGATATTGACCCATCTGTATTTACGTATGTATTTATGTATTTTTGGAAAGTAGTGTGGGGAAATGCACAAGTAAGCTCCTTCACCTTTAAAGATTATTGTGTAGACTGAAGATGCACGTCTGGTGTTGCTGGACACTGCTCAGGTTTCCCTTGACATGGAATTGAGCCTAAATACCTGTTGCTTCTTGATCCAGAAATTGTGACCTGCAGAATGGTGGCTGCTGCTTCTGATGGGGGTTATTCCCCAGAAAGTAGCTTGCATATCATGAAAAGGCTTCTAAATCAGAATATAGTGCTTCCAAAAAAAGAGAAGCCCTTTTCCACCTTAATTAGTCATTCAGGATTACAATCTACAACATGGATGTCAAATTTGTGGCGTTGCGTTGCCGTCACGTGATGTATCATGACGTTTTTCCACTTCACAGAGCTGGGGTAGGCATGGCCTGCACGTAACACATCTGGCCCATGGGCCACCAGTTTGACACCCCTGGTGTACAAGCAAGATCAACAAAGTTTCTCAAGCCACAAATCCTAACCCACCGACCATAATAATGGCCCATCACAGGTTTAATTTTGCTCCAGAAGTTGTGGGTGCTCCAACAATGGAGGTTTTTAAGAAGAGATTGGACAACTATTTGTCTGAAATGGTATAGCGTTTCCTACTTGACGGGGTTGGACTAGAAGATCTCCAAGGCAAGGTCTGTTATTCTGAAAAGACACAGGACTACCATGAAAAGTTATCATGGCTCAGGGGTAGAGACAAATATTGAAAATAAAGTTTAAAAACAGAATACTTATAGGGCACACAGTCCACTCAGGAATTTTTGTTTAGTGTTTTGGATTTGATAAAACAATTGAGAAAAGAGTTGACTATCACTGCAATTACTGGATCAACTGGAGAGTATGCCATCTCTGGAGATGTGATTACAGTATGAAAGTGATGAAGATTACAACTTTTATGACTTCAGTGCCATTTGCTCAGTGATAATGAGGACTGGTGTCTTCCCAGTGGATCACTTATCAGAAAAATGAAGAGGCCACAGTTGTCCTAACTTGCCAAAAAACCAAGAGGGAAATGGTAGCACCACCCATACTTCAACTCTGCCCCAACCCTACTCTTCCCCTCACCCTCAGGTATTTTTTTCAGTCAACTTGGTTGGGAATGTATTTAAAACTCCAAACCTGTCATATGATTGAGCACAAGACCCCTGCTGGATCAGACCATAGTTCTAGCTAGACTAATTCCTCCCTCTCACAATGGATATGCAGAAGCTTCTGGAAAGCCTGACATGAGGGGCAAGACAACACTACTCTACACCCAATTCCCTCAGTAACTTTGGGATTCAGCAAAATAAATGAGATAGTTTACAATTTCCAATCCTCAGTGAAGTGGTCTAGTTCACTTTAAAGCCACCAAATGTTAGAGACCATCACACTGAATGGCAGCTGGTCTTGATTTTGCCAGTCTTAAAAATCTACAATCCATTGGTTTCACTGGTAATGGCCACATTAGCTGAATACCACAAAATGTTTTGTTTGGGGGAGGCCAAATATCCGAGTAAGGGCACTTACTTCCCATCCTGTCTAATCTTACAAATCACTTTCCATACCCCCAATTGTTTTCCTTTTCAACTAAAGTGCCATAAATATTTTAGCTCAGCTGTTTGGGCCTGATGCCTTCTATAAATATCAGGACTACAGATCCATGAATATGCCAGGCAACATGTTGACTGGGATTTCTGGAAGTCAGAATTCCTGAAAGAAAGTCTGATTTAACTCAAGTGAGCATTTTGGAGCTGGCTTATATACCTATATGTCATAGTCATTCTATTTCAGAATTTCCTCTGAAAACCATCCAGCAAGCTTGCTGAAATGATAGAACTAAAACCCTACAGTACGGCGCATAGTAGAAAAATCAGACTTACAAATGCTACAATTTTTTTACTTGATTACTCCTAACCATCAACAAAGAAAATCAGAGATTAGAAACTTTTTCATCTCTATTAGTCAGTTGGGGAAAGGGGCCCTAAAACAGAAAAATGCTTGTTTGCTTTAGACAGAAAAAAACCGGGGGAATAGGACAAGAGCAAAATCAAGAGAAGCATATCATGTCAAACAGGTACCTCAAAAGCAGTAAAGCAAATGAACTTTTGAAGGAAACATGAGAGTAAAGAAAAGGAAATTGGTTGGGAAGCACAGGCAAATAGGATGAGAAAGAGACAGGGTTACAAGACCTTTTACTAATACATCATCCATCTATATTAATCCTCTGATTTGGTGTTTCAAAGAGTATTGTGGATGTGCAGAATCACAGCATGTTTGCAGTAACTCCAAATTCTCTCCAAGGCCAGGCTTCCAGTCTTCTGTGAGCATCTCTTCAGTAAGCATGTGATAGTGTGTGAAGGGCAAGATGGATTCTTCCAGTTAAATCATCTGGAACACAAATCTGAGGTAGAATTTGAGGAAAGTACAGCAGCTGGATAAATAACAATTCACAACCTCAGCAACTGGAAAGACAACCCTCCCTCCATTTTCATTATAGCCTTACAGACTTCACTGGCTATCAGAACTCAAGAGTGGCCCCTCCCACCCATCCCCCCTCCCTTCACTTTCCATAGCCTCCATCAGCAATCACCTATCTTCTCAAGCATGTTTTCTCAAACCCCAAGCTTCTTCAGGTTTCACTAAAGCCTTTTTCCATCTCTCCTCCCCAATTCTAGGGACATCATGCTCCAGGGATAGATGCTAGAGGTTAACTTTGCACGGCCTCCCTCCCATTGAATTTTTGTGCTCTTTCGTTATATTTCTAGCCTGCTCTTCTCGAGATTAGGTTCAATGTTCTGCTTCTTTTTCCCCTTACAGTCGCGTCAATCCAAAATTTCTGGGTATCCTTGTTGCTTTCCTTTTTATAACCACAAGGTGCTGTTTGTCAACACCTTCTCGATAGGCCCTTCATACATGTCACCCATAATTCTGAAACAAAAATTACGCAGCTGACCCAGGATCAATGCCTGAAACAGCTTCTAATTTTCTTAAAAAACGAAAGGCTGGCACCTCAAAATTCTGACTTCTTCCATCATCCATAGACTATCCACAAATGTGTTCCTCGTTCCCGTATCTGGATTCTTCTGGAACCTATCTACTGTCTACCCTCCATCCTTTTGGCCATCTCAACCCAAATGAACCGATATCCCCCTCCATTCTCTTGGTTAAGCAGATCCCACTTCCCTGCATAAGAACGAACCACTGTGACCAATCTATCAAGAACAGCCAGGTTAAAGCACCAAAACCAAGTTTACCTGGTGGACTGGGACTCATTAAACCAACACTCCACATAATTACAGGAGAGTCAAGTGTTTCTCTAGTTAATGCTGGAAAAGAAATCGAAATATTTCTGGGTGCAGGTAATCTCTCTCCAAACTAGTTAAGTAGAAACTAAACAGCTAGGATTCTAAGAACCAAGAAAAAATAGGGAAGGTTTTTATCCATGTAGTGTCCCGTCCCGTCCCCAACAATGTATCAAGAATTGAATAGTTTGATATTAAGATAGTCTCTAGATATTCAGGTACTACAGTACCATCTAATTATGGTATTCACTAAAATACAATTGGCCAACACAAAGCCTCAGATGTTTAGGTTCTTTAGTCAATAAAGCTTTTTCTCCACATTCAAGAGGCTTAGAAATGCTCGTTTTCAGGCCCCCATGCAGATTTCCACAGCATTTACTAAAGTCTCAGTCAGGCATATTAAGGTCTGGAGGTCAGTCTTTAGCATTTGTTAAAGCTTCATTATCCAGAGTTTCAAAAAAACGGGGGGGGGGATTGTGAGGGGAGAGAATTGGTCTATCTGAGGCAAGGTTACTGAACGTAAAGATGAACAGTAAATAAAGCTTTTCCCCCAACCTTGGGGCACATTGATATGTACAGTATCAACTAAATGTGAAATAAAGTCATCTGCATGGACTCTTAAATCAGGATCCTCATCGCCAATGGACATGGTTATTACTGGTCTTCTTGACAGATCTTCTTTCATATGCTGGTGACAGCCATACCTCACCACCAAGGCTTTTCCGTGAACTTCCCACTGTCCTAGACATTTCCTAAAACGTTCTTCTCTCCCACCATGTTCATAGCATCAGGTCCTGTTGCAAGAGCTGAACAAGAACTGGAGTCTCCACAACCTCAGAACATCGGCAATGGCCTTTTCTTGCAGGGGTCTTCAACTGTTAAATACTGGAGAACCCATTGCCTTCATATTTCAATTCAATTAAATGTTCCTTAGGGGAATCCTTAACATGGCACCTTTGATGCTTGAGCAGGTTGGCTCGGCGGGTGAACCCCTTCCCACAGCTGGAGCACCGGAAGGGCTTGGTCCCAAAGTGGGTCCGCTGATGGATGAGGACTTCCAGGGTGGTGCTGAAGCTGCGCCCACATTCACTGCACTTGTAGGGCCTCTTGCCTAGGTGACTGCGCTGATGCTTGAAGAGCTGGGAAGTCTGGCTAAAGTGCTCAGGGCAATTGGGGCATTTGTAAGGTTTCTCTCCCGTGTGGATACGTTGATGCCTTTCCAAGTGGGAGCTCCAGGCAAAGCTTTTGGAGCAATACTGGCACTTGTGGTTCTTCTCCATGGCGTGACCCCGCTGATGAGCTAGGAAAGCAGAGCTGTCCCCAAAGCATTTGTCGCAGTCTCCACATTTATAGGGCCGGGTATGAGAATGAGTCTTGTTGTGATGAAGGAGGTGGACCTTCTGGGCGAACTTCTCCCCGCAGATAGGGCAGGGAAACGGGCGCTCCCCAGTGTGCACCCGACGGTGGCGCTCAAGATGGGAGGCCCATACGAACCCTTTCCCACACTCTTCACAGAGATGGGTGCGCTCGCGGTGGTGTCCCCGCTGGTGTCGCATCAGTGTCTGCCGACTCCGGTAGACCTTGCCACAGTCCTCGCAGCCCAGATGGGTCTTCTTGTGTTCCTCCAGCTCAGAGATCTGTGCAAAGCTTCTCCAGCAGGCAGGGCAGTTGTAAGGGCGCTCGCCCATGTGGTTACGCCGGTGCTTGGCCAAATGGGCACTCTGGCTGTACGACTCTCCACACTCAGGGCACTTGAAAGGCCTCTCTCCGGTATGGACCCGCCGGTGCCTCTCCAGATGGGAAGCCCAGATGAAGCATTTCCCACAGTCCGAGCACTTATGGGGCTTCTCTGCAGTATGGCCCTTCTGATGGTTCTCCAGGGCTGAGCTCTGGGCAAAGCGTTTCCCGCACTCAGGACACTTGAAGGGCTTTTCGATCAGCTGGGCACAGCTGTGCTGCAAGAGGTGGAAGTTCTGGCTGTAGGCTTCCCCACAGTTGAGGCATTTGAAGGGCTTCTCTCCCGTGTGCATCCGCCGATGGCGCTCTAGGTGGGAGCTCCAGATGAAGCATTTCCCACAGTCGCTACACTGGAACGGTTTCTCCCGAGCGGCATTGGCTTCACTCCTCTGCCGCCCTCTGCCGGCGGAATGAAGGGTCCTCGTACAATCTGAGCAACGTCTCTCAAGGCTTTTTTTCAAAGCGTGTCCACGCTGGGTGGCTTTGTCCTTCTTCACCACTGGAATGATCTTTGGCTGCTTGGGAGTTTCCCGTCTCGTCAAGGGCTTGACCCTTCTGGGCGCACTTTGAGAGGTACCTGGCCGCAATTCTTCCATGCCTTCATGCTCTTCTTCGTCATCCTCATCGTCATCCTCATCATCGTGGTTACTGTTGTTTAGCAGTTGATTAGCTGCTAAGACAAAGGCAAAAAGTTAAACTCCTGGCCAACATCACACCCAGCCCATGTTATTCCAACTCTTTTGATTTGGTGTTTCAACACTGAAATATTTAAATTCCTGGCAAATGTCATAAGTATCACTTCATTTTTTTAAAAGCTGTTTACATTATCTTATTTGTTCTAATGTTTCTTTATAAGTGACTTCACTACTTCTGAAAGGAATGCATATACCTAAAAATTAATAAGTCATAATATTTAAAATAAGGCTATAGAGGACCTTTACTTCTCCACCCATGCAACAACGGTTTGAAATTTGCAAAAGCAAAGTAATTTTATTTTCACTTTTGCTTATTATGTACTGATTTAATAGTGCTTTAGGAGCAGCAAAAAAAAAAAGAAAAGGGGCTATGTAAATATTTTAAATAAACAAGCTAAGTGAATTTGTCAAATGTATTCACAGCCTTCCCCAACCCCAGCTCTTCACATGTGTCAAACCACAATTTCTATCATATAATTAGCAGTTCTCCCAAACGAGTGAATGTATTACTGCTGTTATAGCCTAATGCAGTAGAGGGTGCTAAATTAGAGGAGATTACCATAAGAATGGAGCACCATTCCAATGTTTAAATGGGCCAACTAGCCTAATCCCTAATTACAATAGCTACCAATTAGAGATTACAATTACAATTATATCCTGCCTCTCACCTTTTATCCTTTATTTAAGAAGAAAACAAATTTCACTGCATAGGGAATGTTTTTCCTGGATCCTCTGAGTAAAAGTAAAATTTCCATCATCTCTAATCCATTCCCACCAAGCAGCAGATACACCAAACAGATTAAGAATCACAGTCCAACTTCTTGGGATACTCTGAGTCTAAAGGCTAAAGGAATTAAAAAGGCTTGAAACCAGGTGGCCGATATGAGGTTTGCAAAGAGAAAAAGAATTGGGAAAATGAACTGAGAAGGAAATAGGGTTGGCCAAACTCCAAGGATGAATGCTTAACATCAGGGGTGTGGAAATATGGCCCCCTTACAACCTGTAGACTTCATGCTGGCTGACTCAGGAATTCTGGGAGTTGAAGTCCACAGGGCTCCTGGAAAAAGAAAGGTAAAACATACAAGGAAGATGGAAGGGGCAGGGCACAGGGAAGGTAATTTCAGACTAGGACATCCATTTGGGGACATAAGTGCAGCTAACAACACAGAACTGGAGTAGAATGCAGCTAAGAGGATGCAGAAAGGTAAAGTCCAGGCAGAAAATCATGAAATACCATAGCCTTTCCAAGAAAAAGGAACACCTCAGCTCTCCCACCTGTCCTACTTCTCATCTTTTTTTCATTGACCAGGGATACTAACCAGGATTAGTAAGCAGCTGGAAGAGATCTTCCTGGGCAGCTATTCTTGCTCTCCTTCTCTCTGCCATTAGACGAGGCCTTATTCTCCTCTCTCTCCTCCAGGAAGACAGCCAAGGAAAGACTGAAGGGCCTTTAGGCTTGGGAATGGCTATTTGTCTAATGGGTGGAGCCCACCAGATTAAAAAAAAAAACCCTCCCACAGAGGAAATGGGAGGAGTCAAAACTCAGAGAGGGAGGGAGGATACAGGGGTGGGATGCAAGAGCTTTTGAGTAGCCTGTCCCACCTGGACAAGTTTTCCAAAACTTGTATGGCTTTTTACAAAGGACACCTGAGATGATCCCAAGCATTTAAACTTTGTTTTTTTGATGGGGGGGGTGGAGAATCAAAATCTTTGCACATCTAAAGCAGAATTCTATGCTGGCTCAGGAATTCTGGGAGTTGAAATCCACAGGACTTTAAGTAGCTATAGTTGGTCTAAAGCAGGGGTCTCCAAACTTGGAAACTTTAAGACTTGTGGACTTGCTGGCTGGGGAATTCTGGGAGTTGAAGTTCACAAGTCTTAAAGTTCCCAGGTTTGGAGACCCCTGGTCTAAAGGAAACAAGCCTGACTTTTCAGAAATGAGCCCAGCATTCAACTACAATGAGAAACTTGCTTTCATATTGTGAGACTAGGTTGACACACACACAAAAAATGAAGCAGATGCCTGAGAGGATAAACAGAGAGGATAAAAAGCCAGGAATCTTTGTCTAAAACAGGATTTTAGTGGGATGCAACAGTGGTGGGATTCAATTTTTTTTACTACCAGTTCTGTGGACGTGGCTTGGTGGGCGTGGCATGGCTTGGTGGGCGTGGCAGGGGAAGGATACTATAAAATCTCCATTCCCACCCCACTCCAGGGGAAGGATACTGCAAAATCCCCATTTCCTCCCGATCAGTTGGGACTCGGGAGGCACAGAAACAATAGATGTGGGCGGGGCCAATCAGAGGTGGTATTTACCGGTTCTCCAAACTACTCAAAATTTCCGCTACCGGTTCTCCAGAACTGGTCAGAACCTGCTGAATACCATCTCTGGTCTGCAACCTTGGCAACTTTAGCTCGTTGGCTGGGGAATTCTGGGAGTTGAAGTCCTCCAGGCTTAAAGTTGCCAAGGTTGGAGACCCCTGGTCTAAAAGATTCCTTCAGGGAGGTAGATAAGAAGGAACCCAGTCGTTAAGGGAAACAAAAGGTCAAAAATGTCGCCTGAATCAGACAGAGGATGTTGGACTGTTAGTACGTGAGTGAGGGACCATAAGGCTAGCCTGTGTGACTGCCTGTGAGTGTGACAATGCCATCGTAAGAGAAGCTCACTGACTCCAATCCAACAAGCTCCAGCCAAGACTTTCCCATAAAGGGTTAAATGACTTATCTTTTTTCTGTAGCTTTCAACACCCAAGGAATAGCTCTACTTCTCTGGGTAAAGCTAAGTAAAGAATGCTTAGGTTAGTGGATAAGTACTCAACAGAAATTCACTGAGTGATAAAAAAAAATTCAGTGACTTGCATATCTCATTGAGACAAAAATCATTATTAAAATCTGCATGAAAACCAATACACTAGAAAGTTAAAATCCACTCCACTTCCAGACAGCTTTTAAGTGGAAAATCTGGTTAACTCACAACTAACCAATCAGATTTCTGCCTTAGTGTGTTGTCAATATCCAGCTTCTGGTTCAAGGTTAATTGAGTAAATCATGGTAGTTTTTTTTAACCATGAATGAATCTGCCATAAAGTCACAGTCACCACGTGTTCCTCCGTGTGCCCACGCATGCTCCTGTTTCGGCACTTGGTGCCGAAAAGGTTCGCCAACACTGATATAGGCTATCTGGAGGGTACCATGTTGAGAAAAAACTAGTCCCTCGACCATCTAGGACAGGGATGGCTAACCTTTTTGCTATCACGGGCCAAAAGTGGGGGGAGCGTGGTGGGGTCACACACACGCGTGCCCACATCCATAATTCTATGCCCCCCCCGTGCTCTCCCCGCTTTTGGCACGTGATGGCACGGTGGGCCTGGTAGGTCCATTTTTTGCTCTCCCCAGGCTCCAGAGCCTTTCTAGGAGCCTGGGGAGGGCAAAAACGGCCTTCCCCACCCCGTCAGAGGCCCTCCAGAGGCCGGAAACAGTGTGTTTCCTGACTTCTGGTGGCCCCAGAAGGCCCAAAAATCAGCTGGCCAGCGCATGCATGTGTGCCGGAGCTGAGCTCGTGTGCCCACCGATATGGCTCCACGTGTCACCTGTGGCACCCATGCCATAGGTTCGCCATCACGGATCTAGGATAATTTGGCCTAGCTTTTGATTCCTTCACATCAGTGCTCACATTTTTCCCCTTTCTAAAAGAAAGTTCTATCCTATTTTGTACACTCTGCCTACAAAATGCTAAAGAAATTACGTTTGAGAGAGTTTGAGTTAAAAATTATTTTTGATTTCTAACATATACAGTTCCTTAGCCCTCTTGAATGAATGGGCTTGAGTAGAAAGGTGCGGTATAAATCAAACAAATACAGAAACCAGTGATATGGGATTTCAATTCCATCTTTGTTTTGGCTGAACATCAATTACAGTTGCTAACCCAAACATTGTTTGTTTGTTTGTTACTTCCAAGTAAAGAAAGTGGAATCTGAACTGTAAAGACAGGAAGAAGCTTCACTTGGATGGGTTGTTCAAATCTATATGATCTATAATATCCGATTTACATTTATGTAGATCTTGCAAGAAATTTTCGTCCAGTCTGAAATTGCAATCCAATATTCTACCGTGTTTCCCCAAAAATAAGACCCAATCTTATATTTTTTTGAACCCTGAAATAAGCGCTTGGCCTTATTGCCGTGTTCTCAAAAGCCTGATTGGGCTTATTATCAGGGGATGTCTTATTTTGGGGGAAACAGGGTAGTATTTGCAGATGTGAAACTTGTACAGAACAAGATTAGAAGTTTCCAAGGCTATAATGAGAGAGATTGTGTGATTGGAATCCAGAAAACTGTCTTGATCTCTGTAAAATGAAATATTTGATGGGAGTCGAATGAAGGGAACCAAAATCCATTTAGCTTTTGGAACAACTCATCTCAACTCTAGAATAACCAGGCAGAGGATGAGCTAACCCCAAACAATTAAGTTCCTCAACCTCCTTCCTTTCCACTCAAAAACTTGACAATTGCAGCTACATTATCTAGAATCTTGCATTTGGAATGATACAACCACACATGGCCAACATTGCCTTGTCAAAGAGTACACTTTTTATTTTACTAACTGCAGATTATGCAGAAGAGACAGGATTATGAGGCAGGACCAGAACATGCTAGTAATATTCAAGGAAGTTACTGAACTGTGCAGCTTCATTAAGCAGCTTCATTAGAAAAGTTAATACCATAGTAGTACGTTCTGAATCAATGGAAGTGGTCACAATCATCTTTTCTATTCTGTCTTTGCCACTTTCTCATTGAAATGAGCAAAGATCAGTCAATATGGAGTTCCATATAGAGACATACTCTACTGTCTCCAGCGCCATAGCCTCACACAACTTGCTTGCTATTGCCATATTCATTGGACACATGGAAGCATCAGATATCTCCTCCAACAAGGCATCCAAAGAATGCTGGGATTCATAGGCATCTAATGCAAATTACAAGGACAAAACAGACCTTGTGACATCAAGATGCAAATTGTAACTCTTCCTACTTGCATCTTGACATAATGACAGAAGTCCATGGTAGGTATCACAGCAAATATTTCATCATTCCTCAGCCAGCATGATCATATCTGAAGACCAACACAGTGAGGAAGATGATCCAAGTGGTGGGTAGAAGGACTATGAAATGTAAAGAGCTAACAAGTTCCAAGTTTGAGTCATGAAAGGTATGAATTCTTTACTCTTCCTACACTATCCGCTAGTAAATCAAACCAATAGTGCAGAGACAATGTACACATTTTGGACTTGGATTTCTAGCTCAACAAGTCTGTGAAGTGTTTGGAGTAAAGCCTGTTCAGCATGTCTATCCTAAGATGCAATGATGTACACAATGCTTTATGTATCCCCAAAAAAGTACCCTGAATTCTGGCCAAAGCCTCAAACAAGACTGGGGAAAAAAATCTGTCTGAAAATCACTTCAAAACTGAGCTCTCTGTTCAATTAAACCTTAGCTGTGCTGATGGTTAAGAAATCTGATATTGATTCTTTTGGAAAGCATGTGCACTTGTTTCCCTTCAACCAGATTGTTTACTCTTCAGGGATCTGGGAATCTACATGTTCCAATCAATCATTATACCTAAGATCACAAATGGTGATACAGGACATAAACTGTTTATCTTTCCTCCACCTCATAAGTCCACCTCATAAGCCAGAGCACAATCCCTATCAACCAAATCATTCCTATTTAGAACATTGAGCTAAATAAAATCAGTATGCTTCTTAAACATATCTAAGAAAGACACATTCTGGTAGAAAGAAGTTCCCTGAGGATGGGCTCCAGCACGAGTCCGAAACCTCAGAAGACAACCTCTGATCCCAGTGACCAACCCAGATTGGATCATGCAACATTATTCTGGGACACATATATTTGCCTTCATATCTGAGAAAGCTTAAGAAGAACTTCAATACAGCACTTTAATGTATTACTATGATATCCATTGGATCAATCATCACTTTTCCAACTGCAAAAGAGATGGAAATGATCTCTTACATCAGCAATCTCCAACCTTTCCAGTTCAGCGGACTGGGGAGGGAATGGTTTCATGCGTGTACACGCACCACTTTCACAAGTGCAGCTTCATGTGCACACACTCACCCACCATTTCCGCATCCTGGTTCCAAACAGGCTGCGGCCTGGGGGGTTGGGGACCCCTGTCTTACATCACTCTCTCAATGCCAAAGCAGTATAAGTCACACTTCCTTCTGCAGAATCCGGACATCAAATGAAACAACATTCAGCCTGAGGCATGATATTAGGGCCTCTACCAAATCCCAAATGTTTTCTACTCATGCCTTTTATTCTTGTAACATCCTTATGAGACTAAATATAATAATGCCCAGCTCACTTTATATTGAGTAGAGATCTGGATGTGGTGGGGAAGAGGTAAGAGAGATTGTTTATTCAAATATTTCCTTAGGGAGATCCATACTCCTTTGTCGTAAGAAAGTGAGAAGATTCAGCCCTTTCCTTGCATGTCTCACAGATGACAAAAGACTGTCTTTATTAGACCTAAGAAATCAAATACAAATATGAGCAAACAGAACAGTGATTCCAAAATAGAAGAAAAGGGAAAGTGTATTCTTACCAAGAGACATTAGTGTCTCATAGCTTTCTTGCATAACATCTCGATACAGAGCCTTCTGACGCTGGTCTAGATACACCCATGGCTCCATGACACAAATAGTGTTCTCAGAGGCTTACCAGCACCTGTCAAAAAACAAATTAAATGCAATGGATTTCACTGAAGTAGACTTCCCTAACTTGGAGCCCTCCCATCGTATTTTGCAGCCCAGCTGCATCATTTCATCTTATTCAATCAATGTTAACAAAATATTCCATAAGCATAAAGCAATATTTTATCTGCTTCCAGCTTGCTTGATTTTAAAAAAAAAAACCCAAAGGGGAACAATAATGTACTGCGGTAGCCACTTAAAACAGCAACAGCTGCCCTACCACAGAGGGAGTTTGGGGCAGGACAGAAGGAGTAATTGCCTCTCCATGCCAATAAAACTCATAATCATAAATACACAGAGAAAGAGAGCTTCCCCTTACAACCAGAAGCAGAATTTCCTATACAAGGCCCCAGGGCAAAAGCCCATTTGAAGTGCTTTTCATGCACCAGACTCTTGCAGGCATCTGGGGACCAGGCCGCTGCTCTTGGTTTCCATGGCTTCCAGTTTCAATACAGAAAAGGCTTCACAGGCCTTTAAGGACTTTTACATGATAGGCTTACAGTGATTCCATAACTGTGTTTTCCTCTCTCAGAAAGAGACCCTGGGTGTTAGTCTTCCACGGATATTGGGGGGGAGGGGAGTGGGGAAGACTTCCAAGAATCCTCAGCATTTTTTGCAAAAGCAGGATCTGCCAGACTTTTCCAAAAGAGGGGAAGCTTCCTCAACCCTCTCAATTTCCTTAAGCAGTTTAGTGTAGTGGTTAAGGCACTAAACTACAAAGCAAGAGACCATAAGTTCTGGTGCTAGCTTAGGCACAAAGATATCTGGGTGACCTTGGGCCAGTCCCTCCCTCTCAACAGTAGGAGGAAGGCAGGAAAGGGAGCAAACTATTTCTGAAAAAATAATGCCAAGAAACTGGCAGGGACTGAAGCAAACTCATTCCACTGGGACTACAGCTAGTGATATTTGCAGGGTTTTTTTTTAACATTCACCACAGCTTTCTTTTTCCAGCTTGGCTTATTTCATCTCTCGCCCCTCAGAGGCAGCTTAAAAATATATACATATATTTTTTAGATCTACCTAATGGTCCAGAAGCAGCAGAATCTTCACCTCCCTCCAGGAAGAAAAAGTGCTCCGCTAACAATATATGTGAATCTGATGGCTATTTTGAACTATCCTTCTGTCCTTCCTGCAACCCCCTGCAGCAAAGAGGCTGGCTTTGTGAGACTTTTTAGCAAATCGCCTGTCCGACTGCAGTCAGCAGGTTCCTAAGCAATGCCGTGCTCTGAACTTAAATTCTCTCATATCAAAGTTCAATCCCAGCACCGCAGCAAGTCCTGATCCAGTACTAAATAATGGGTAAATTTAGCTTGCTCAATCTTACATGCTCTGAATCAGGTTGGAAAGAGACAAAATCTACACAGGCATTCTGACTTTGAAATTGTATGTCTGGGCTGTTTTATAATCCTCTTGGTACTGAATAGGTCTGCCTTTGTATCATAAGCTACTGTGAGAAAACTGTAGTTTTGCAAAGGAGCTAAAAAATACATTTAAAAAGAAAGAAATTCATTCAGCCCTGGAAGGAAATTTTAAGCCATTCTGTATGCAGATCTGTTCAGGGATTAGTCCTATTGAATCCAGCTATACTTAACCTCCAGATAAGTACACACAGAAATACAATTCTTTGCAAGGCTTCTATTATTATTTAAACACAAAAGGTGTTTTATTTAAATGACCACACCTTACTGTGGTCATTTGTCCCAATCATAGCCTTTTAACACACTCAGCTTCTTCAACATTGCAGTGATGCTGTCATTTTTATCGCAGATCTGTGCAAGTGTAACTGTATCATTTCATCAACAAATCAAATGTACACAACATTATCGATAATCATTTCAGGTCAGTTTATTGATTTGATCAACCACCCAGGAGATTTAGGTGGCAAGACTCAATATCTCAATACAGGAGAAGGACATCCCCAGAAGTGGCAGGAAGATAACAAGGGAAGAAGCAAATGCAATACCTTTGCACTTTTGTATATTCAGGATACTATTACTATAGATCAAAAACAGGCCAATGCTGTGGGTTTTTCCCCCAATCGCATAATAAAATAACCTCTGCTACTGAATATACATTGAAATATGCCACCTGCTCCTTAATCAAGAGGCTACTTAGAATACAGACGCCCCTAAAATTAATTTGGGATGTGTATGCCACAGCAACCTATGACCCCATCCGGGAGCAGCAAACTGGCCCCCAAATCTGATCGGCCTATGCCTAAAACGTCTTGAATCAGGTAGGGGGAGGGGGCGGCAATCCATTGCAGTGATTGACTCTTTTTTATTATTTTATTAATTTTTTATTAATCATATTTCTATGTCGCCCACTCTCCGAGGACTCTGGGCAGCTTACAACAATCGACACTATACTAAATAGCATATTGCCCCCCAACAATCTGGGTCCTCATTTTACCCACCTCGGAAGGATGGAAGGCTGAGTCAACCTTGAGCCTGGTGAGATTTGATCTTTGCTTTAAAAAGGACAGAAAATGAAATATCCCCTCTTTAAATGCAGCTCTTTCTCCGCTACCCGCCTCAAGGGCCCATGTCACACACATACACACAAGCCCCTCACCCCGATCTCACACACACACACACACACCCTGCAGCCCAAGAACGTCCCACCGATACTCAATTGGGGCTCCTCTCCTCTTTCCAAATCCTCCTACCACGGCATTGATTTTATTTCGATCAATGACTCCCCCCACTCCTACCCATTCCACACACACACACACACACACAAAACACCCGAGGCGAGGGGCATCGGGGCCAATCCCTGCAAAAAAAAAATAAAAAAAATCCTCCAGGCCCGGATGGCGACGGCCCCACCCCCTCCTCCAGGATTTGCCTTGAATCACCTGCAATCGGCCTGTGGTGTGCAGCTCCAGCAAGTTTGCAGGTGGGGCGGGGAGGGAGGGAGTCCCTCTATTGCAGGGGGGGGGGATCGGCAGCGGACACAGCAGCAAGCACTTAAAATTAATCCGGATGTGCAGCGGCGACTGAATCGCGAAACTCCGCCTCTGTAAGTGGGGCTGCCGAGCGGCGGCCACGGCCGAGAAAGGAGCAGCTTCCCCTTCTAAACAGGAAGAGGAGCCCTCTGGCGGGCACAGCCCACATCGGGGACCCCCGAAAGATGAGTCCCCGTCGGGGGTCTGGAAGGATTTGAAGCCCGGACCGGGATCAATTGGGTGGGATTTAGGCCAAATACCTTGAACCCTCAAATTCTGGATGAGCGCAACTCCATCCTCGTCTGATCCTCCTAGTTTTGGCGTGTGACACTTTCCAGCCTAAAATTGTGGTGGCTTTGGAGTCCAGCGGGCTCTGCCAGTAGAGCTTTTTGTGAATCAGCATCCTTTCTTGGCAGTAAATGAAACTGATGTCAGCAGAATTGCTATTTAGGCATACTGTACAGGCTGGCTCACAATTCTTAACAACAATGGACTTTCAGTGTCCCCATTGTGCTAGACTGCGCTGTTGGGCTGGGACTGCGGAGCCACCTCCGTGTCCACAGATGAACTGCACAACAGTTCTTTCTTCTTTGAACCCAAAAGACTATACATAAAGATGATAAAGCAGGTGCAAATAGATGTAAATTTTATCCCATGTATGTGATTTCCCAAACACATGAAAACTCAGGGGGTCACACAGTGGTGCCAGCCTCATACCCCATAGACACCATGCCCACCCAAAGGATAAGGTATACAGAGGTGCCCTTTTGGATATATACTTGAGTGCAAAAACCAGAAGATCTCCACAGGGAAGAGGTGAAACCCCAAGATGGTGACCACAATGATGCATTCAAGGCCCTGCCCCTTTTTAAAATGCATTGCCATCTTAATTTTTTGGACACAGAGACACCTTTTGAAAGATCTCTGTAGAATCAGCATCCTTATACAGATGGTCTTCAACTTACGACTGGTTCCTTAGCGACTGGTTCAAGTTATGACCCACCTGGAAAAGGGGACTTACAACCAGGATTTGATGTTGTGAAAGTCAGCCCCCCTCTGTAGTCACATGACCATGCTTTGGGTGCACGGCTGCATTTATGACAGTGCTAACAATGGTTTTGCATGTTCAGTTTTGGCAAAAGCACACTCACAGCAAACCATTGGTTTGTTTAATGACTGCCACAGCTGTTTTACGAATGCCAACTTTGCTTAATGAGTGCCACAAAAAAGGGTCCATTATAGTCATATGTTGATACTACCTCTAAAGCAGAATTTCTGATTGTGTAGAGTGGTAGTTCTTAAACTGGGGTATTTATCTTGGGAGTATTGACCCAAAAAGCAGACCCTTTACCTGCGGGAAAGCAAGGAGGAGGAAGAGGAGGAGGAGAAGAATACTGAGAGTAATGGAGCAATTTATAATTACTGGTTTATTAATTGAGGATCCAATTGCAATTGCCACTGCCAAAGTGCTGGTGTATAACAACCGCATCTGGATATTTTTCTGGTGGTAACAACATTACTTAAAAGACTGGAGAAAGAGGTAACCCGGACTTAAGCTTAAGAAACACTGAAAAGAGAGAGAGGTTTTTTATTCCCCACTTCCCGTTTTAAACTGCTCATTTAGAGGTCTGTGAATGTTGTTTTAAGTGTGTTGTGAGAGACTTAACTCTTTTCTTACCAGAAAGTGTTTTGGTAATTGCAAACTATTAAAAAGATACATCCAGTTAATTAACTGCTTGAATATTACGGTGCTTCTGCAAATGCAATGAATTCAGTAATACAAGGAAGTGAAATTCAGATCTAAAAAAATATAAGTTGTCAATTTACAGGCTTCTTTTACTGCTTAATGACAGATTCATTTTTTCCCATTTATGTGGAATTAGCCAGTGTAATAAAAGTTGTTTAGATTAGGTATATTAAAGCCAAATTCAAGTGCTCACTTCACCATGGAAATCAGTGGAACTCTCAGTCCAACCTACCACACAGGGTTGTTGTGGGGAAAATGGAAGAATCCCCCTCCTACATGTAACACTAAATATATAGCAAGATCACATACATAAATGGTGCCTGGATAGCTCAGCAGACTAATGCATTGTAATTTAACTCCAGCTGTCTGCAATTAGTAAGTTCGAATCTTGCCAGGCTCAAGGTTGACTCAGCCTTCTATCCTTTCTAAGGTAGGTAAATTGAGGACCCAGTCTGTGGGGGCAATAAGCTGACTTCGTAAAAATATACAAAAGTATGAAGGCTATTGCTTAGCGCATTGTAAGCCGCCCTGAGTCTCCGGAGAAGGGCAGCATATAAATCAATTTTTTTAAAAAAATGCATATATGCACACATTCTCCATACAAATGACTCTTGCAATAATAATGTCTTTATTACTTTTATTGAATGCAGGGTTTAAAAAAATTAAAACTCAATTTTAGTTCCGTCAGTTTCCATGGTTCTTTTTATGTAGTCTATGTAGTTTATGTAGTACTGTTTGGCACCTGCTCTAATTTTCACAAATCCCCTTTTTTTTAATAACCAACTGAATTTTATTACAAAAATCTATAAAGTGTGAAAACCTGTGTCATAAGGATAAGTGATACTTTCTATATGAATCAGGGTTCCAACGTAACACCCCCAACGAAAGAAAACTCCAAGGCTTGAGTTTCCTCACAGTTAAATTTTATTAGAGATGTAATATTGGCACATCTGGGAAAACCCGAATCTGAAAGCTTCCAGGTTTTCCCCACCCAAAGAAAAGTTCAAGACCCTGCCCAACACCCACAAGTCCATCACATGGCCCAATCAAAGCACCATCCCAACTGGAGATGCCTCCCAGTTCCAGCCACCTAGATGCAGGGCAAGATGTCCTTGACTCTCTGAGAAAGGAATGTTATTATGACTATATATCACCCATGCTCCATACAATCCCCCCTCCCAGTTTCCCACAGTAGTAAATGTGGCAGGCTTGAAGGCCCAACTGAAAAGATGGCTTCCAGGCCTAACAGGCTAGCAACAAGAATGTCATTTCTTCATGCATACTCTATACTACAGACTTGCTTGAATATGCAAAAGAGTTAACAGGTTCCTACACCCTCTTTACAAATTATTAGCAGTTCAAACACAGTGGAGGTACTGCTGCACCTTGCTGTTCACCCCAAACCCCGCTATGATTTTTCAGAACTTGTAGCAAGGTGTTCTTTTCTGCCAGTAAATGATGGAGTTGGAGTAGTAGTAGCCACCAAGAGAATGATAAAAGGCTTGAAACACTGGTGAAAAGGAGAAAGAGAAATCAGATCAAAAATGGGGGTCCATGTAATTGACTGCAGTCAGGAAAAGAACATTTGCAAAGACCCTGAACCAGATACCTGAACTGATGGTGCTTCTGCCTCTCTAGCACAATCCACAATCAGTATTTAAAAAATTCATGTGTCCCACCCTCAACCCTGCCCCTTTCTGGACTAAATGAAGATTTTGAAACCAAATCCTTGTACAACTGACTTCTCCCTTTTTTTAAAATATACAAGTTTGTTTCACCATATTTTGTCCAGTGTACGGTTTCCTGACTTGTATACCGTAAAGGTTTCACATGAAGACAATGAGATGTTCTGCAATTTCCATTTTTCTAAGGACATTCTACAGCTTGACATAGTCAACCCCATTTCAAAGGCCCTTTTATAATTAAGGGAGCATGCACTGACTTACCTTTCCCAATTTTCCAGCATGCATCAGCAATGTTTTTTGTTCCTCTGCCTTGTCTTTATTTTATTTTGCTGTTTTTAAAGTGACAGAGAAACAGAAAAATGATAAGCCCCCCAAATAAAAACACAAATACATACATTGTCAAAGAAAAAAAAAACACATAAAAATGTTTTAAGGGGAAAAAATACAACAAAAATAGCTATAACATATTTTAGCTATATAGGTATAATCATCTAATGCAATTATTATTCCAGTACATGTATTTTTCTAATACACTTATATAACTATCTCATTTTTGTGTTGGATGTTCATAAGCATTATGTTGGATAGTGTTGGATTTTCATATGCATTATGAAATAGACTCTTCCAACGAAAACACTTTTAAAAGTAATCCAACTTTCTCCTCACTTCCAGACTTTATATACAATACGTTTTAATTTAGAGGTTAACAGGCAATACACTACAGTAGCTGGTTTACATAGAATGCAAAACCACAACCCCAGTTGACAAAACTGAACTGATGCTTTTATATGATATGCTGTCTCCAATTAAATCATATTGTGGTTTAATGGGATTGGTCCAGTTTGCACAACATTCCAAAACTATGTAAGGATTCCCACAGCACACCAAACCACAAACAGCCTAGCTCATTTTAATCTGAATGTTAAATTAAATGTTAATTCCTGTACAAGATTGCATAATAATTAAGGCCCAAATGGACAGACTTGTAAAACTTCAATCACAACTAAGGGTACCTACCAGGGGTGAAATCCAGCAGGTTCTGACAGGTTCTGTAGAACCGGTAGTGGAAATTTTGAGTAGTTCGGAGAACTGGCAAATACTACCTCTGGCTGGCCCCAGAGTGGGGTGGGAATGGAAATTTTGCAATATTCTTCCCCCAGGAGCAGGGAGGGAATGGAGATTTTGCAGTATCCTTCCCCTGCCATGCCCACCAAGCCACACCACGCCCACCAAGCCACACCCACAGAACCGGTAGTAAAAAAATTTGGATTTCACCACTGGTACCTTCATATGTTTGATGGAGTCCTTTCTGGAAGATGAAAGAAATATGTTGAAGGAAAATATTAGGATGGGAATAAATGGAAAAAACTGAAAGAAAAAACCCAATTCTCCATATTTTAAATTTACCTATATTATTTAATATTTACCTATATTAAATTTGTTTTCTTACAGTTTAGTTTCTTTACTACTTGAACAGTTTTCTTTGTTCAGCAAATGGTAGCTTCCATGCTGACCCCAGAAAATGTAAATCAGAACATGTAAGTCAGATAGAATAATAGTGACGACAAGATAATTATTTGCTTAAGATATTCTTGGAAAAGCTGCTTGATTCTGAGATTTTTATCAGTGGTCTTAAGGCTTTCACTGGAATGATCCTGCCTTAGTAAGATATCCATATATCCATCTAAAGCATCGATGAATGTGAGATCTTCTATTTGCAAATCATGTAATGTGTTGCCAATGTTTCTTAATTTTTTGCTCTCTTGACACTTTGTAAAAAATACTAAATAGGGCAGATTTTAAAAGTATTTTTGCAAATATCTTCAATATTTGGCAGATAACTTTGATTTCATAGACCTGAGCATGTCTTGGGGGACCTCCAGGGTCCTGGAATCAAACTTTTAGAAACAGTGAGATATACACTTCATGAGATGGCCCATGAAGAAGGGGATGAACATAGAAAGTAATGCTCATTAGAAAAGAGAATGGCATGAATGGGCTGCATCTCTATTGTAATAAGTCTGCATCTTGTTTCTTTCAAAATTAACAGATTATCAAGAATCTGCCACCAGATTTTGCCCCAAAAACCTGTTGAGAGAGAAAGGTCAAATCATATCAAGTAGGTGGTAGACCTGAAATGCAATGTCTACTGAGATTAAGTTAAATTCATTACTTGTGATGTACAATAGAAATAAGGTTTAGATACTATATTTATAAATATATAAATGCTTAAACATTTAGTAAGACCTACACACATACCTAATGTGCCTTTGGGAAGAAGCAATGTTATTAAAGCGCAGGAAAGAAATAACATCCAGATATATCCAATTTATAGTTTCTTGCAAAACCTTGGGAACAGCCAAGAGCCGTACAGGCAATCATAGTTTCAGTCTCACACAAATCCATTCCCTCCAGATGTGTTGGGAAGACAATTCTTATCCTCCACCCTAGTCTCGTATTGTGCGCATCTATTAGGAATTATTGCAATCCCGCACATTTGGAGGGCGTGTGCTGGGAAGGGCGGTAATTTAGTATCTGAATCTAAAATTTAAGGACAGCGTCCTGGTCTTTTCCCACAGGCACAGGTTACTGTAATCATATGCTTGGAGAACTTTCACCCGTAGAACGGAGATTACAACTCTCCCTGCGGATGCCTCGAAAAATTGCCGAGGGTGAAATCAACAGTGCTTGGATTCCTAGAAGAGCCCGGAAATCGAAAAGAAGATAGGTTGTCTTCCTGTCCTTTCCTTTTTTCTTTCCCCGGCTCTCGATTTCGCTAAAAGACTCAGCTGCCTTACAAAGCGGGGAGAGGGGGGGAGGGGACTTGATTTCATAGGTTTGTCTTTGTTCCCATCCGACTGAATCGGAGGAAGGCAGAGACTTCTGGAGAGGCAGCCCTTCACAGCCTCGCTCTGCTTCGGAGCCAGGATTGGCTCAGCTCGTTCATGCAAGTCCCAGTCCTGGATGCGGTTCAGAAAGGGACATAGGAAGAAAATATGTATATATACCCTTTGTCTAAAATGATAGAGGGTTTCCCAACTTGAGCAGGGAGTTAGACTAGAAGACCTCCAAGGTCGCTTTTCAACTCGTTTATTCTGTTAAGAAACTACACTCACTCCCTACAAACTATCTCAAGGGGTTTATATACTGTAAACTCAAACTCAACGCTCCTCCCCAATGCATAGCCATCTTGTACAGTATTATACTGTACTTGGAGTACAGTATAATACTGTACCGGAGGCTCCAACTGGTCCAGAATGCGGCTGCGCGAGTGATAATGGGGGCGACTCGTCACTCCCATGTAACACCTCTCTTGCGCGAGCTGCACTGGCTCCCGGTGGTCTTCCGGGTGCGTTTCAAAGTGTTGGTTACCACCTTTAAAGCGCTCCATGTCTTAGGGCCTGAATATTTACAGGACCGCCTGCTGCCACTGACTGACTCCCACCGACCGATATGCTCCCACAGAGAGAGCCTCCTCAGGGTGCCGTTGGCCAAACGTCGACTGGCGACTCCCAGGGGGAGAGCCTTCTCTGTGGGGGCTCCTGCCCTATGGAACGAATTGCCCCCGGATATACAAAGGATCCCTGACCTCCGTGCCTTCCGTTGTGCGCTGAAGACCCTGTTACTCCAACAAGCCGATCTGATGGGACAATAATTTTAATTGGGTTTTAAATATGGGTTTTAATATGTTTTATAAGGGTTTTAGAATGGGAATTTTAAATTCGGCCAAAAATTGAATTATTTTAATATGGTTTTTAAATTTGTCTTGTATATTGTTTTATTATGGCTGTTCACCGCCCTGAGTCCTTCGGGAGAAGGGCGGTATAAAAATATAATAAAATAAATAAATAAATAAAATATACAAATGTTTGCAGTAGCTCTGCCTGGTCAATTCGAATGAGTAGCAGAGCACTTCACTGTCTGTTGTCTGAATAGAAGCCACCAGAAAACAAGCTCCGGATTTACTGCATGCAGAAAAGATACAAGTCATCTCTTGGTGCATATAGAAAAGATAAAAATGTAATAAATAAAAAATAATATAAATAAGCAAATGAGGGGCCCACGTTACAAGATGGCTGTAGACATATTGAGCTGTTTTGGGCTATCAAGAGGTGTGGTATGATGTGTTGAACCAACCCCTTGTTTAACCTGTCCATCATAATGGAATGCAAGCCCCTATTCAGAAGCTGTGCTCAGGAGTGCAACACTAGCTTTCTTCAACTTGGTGGCTTCCATGTGAGTTAGTACTAGAACAACACCCAGAATTCCCTGCCAGCATAGCCATGGCAGAACATTTTAAAGACCCTTAGAACCCCAGGACACAATTTTCATTTGAGTGACCTCCCCTTTGATCTGATTTGTACCCTCTTGTCAACATAAACATCTCTTTTGGGTTTTGTGTATTGAAATCAATGGCCCAGTAAATGGGAATGTGGGGGTAAATATCAAAATACTGAAAAAATGGGATTATATTCAATATTCTTATTTGAAGGATTTGTTTATGCTTTTTGTTTTTTTTTGAGATGATGATGAAATTGCCAATAGTGTTTAGGTATGAATGCTGCTGATTTAGGATTGACTGGTTATTTGTACAACTTTCCCTGTGCCATTGTGGTAATAGCTGTATAGGTATTTTGGACAGAGAATTCACATTTCTACCAAAAAAACATGGCTATTTTTGTATGGTGCCTGCTTTTTGTGCTAATTAAAAACTGGCAGCTGCAGGAAAACAGATGGGGATAAAAATACAAGAGCCAACAGAGCTCATCACAAATTAGATATTGGAAAAGGTTGCAAGGGACTACCCTGTTGTTCCAACTGAAACAACTCAAGAGGCTAGGCAGACTAGAAGTGACCACTGCACAAAAGATTCAACAGAACCCTGGTGTCACTGTCCAAAAGAGACTAGGCAAAGAGTTTGTGAACAATTACAGCACAGCAGCCAAGATTTCATAAAGTAGTGAAATCTTGAAAGACTGCTTCCCTTCACATTGGGAAAGAGTAGAAACAGTATCTTAACCAGCACCCCTCATACAAAAGCTTCCCTCCCTATGAATAAAGTATCCCCTCCTTGTCATAAGTACCCAGGAAAGCAGAAGAAGAGTGGCAATGGACAATGGTAACTCCTTAGGACCAATTCTACAATCCCTTCTGAGTAAATACGCATAGATGTGCTGTAACAAGCTACTCCAAGAATTTGTGACATCCAAACTTAAAGTCAGCTTCTGATACTTTAAAAATCTCAGGTTAAGCCAGTATGGAAGTTGCCTCTTGGGCAACATGTATGGTAGGTGCACATATGTGCAACCACTTTCCAAATGCTTAAGAGAGCAGAACATGGCAGAAAAAACAAAAACATCTGCAAATCAGTTCCTAGAAATCTTACGCTTGCAATACTCTTGTTTAAATAAAAATTATTCTCTAAAATGAAAATGGATTCTCCCATACACACATGCAAATTATAAGCAGGATGTGTTGCCTTTTGATCCCCTGCCCCTTCCCTAACCCAAGAATGGCAATGGTAGTGAGTCCCTAGAACAGAAGCAGACTTCATTTTCATAATAAAAGACACATTTAGAACAGTTTAGGCTTTTCCCATCAAGTCTGCCCTATCCAACCAGACTGCCTGGGGAGATGCAGTAATTATAATCTTCAGCTAGCATTTATTGTACTTTCTTTTCATCTCTTAAATGGGAAACATTTATTTACTGCTGCCCAGATATGGTAGCCCTAACCTGAATATCTGAAAGATTAATGGCTCAAGGAATGTCATCAAGTAATTAGACTCTCTTGATAATGCCAGATTTTTTCCTTACAAGGAAAATACTCATGTTTGGGAGCATTGCCTGATGGAAGGGGAGACAAAATCAGAATGAAGATTCTTATTTTTCCTGATAATTTGAGGAGCCCAGTGTTTTAAGTTATCCATTAATCCATTTTATTTTTTTGTTGAAGTTAACATTTATTAAAAAAAAACATAAATCCATAGTACATAAAGAAAAAATTCTGCTAAAAATTAAAAGTGGAGATAAACAGATAATAAACAGCTTATTTTCTATATAACAAGAATAACACTGATAATAGGTCTTTATAGTTAGGCTAATGCCCAGATTTGATATAATTGCACAAGCTTTCCATTAATCTGGAAATCATTTGTTGAATTAATGGTGAATTAAGTTTTTCTCTCACTCCTCAAGTGAAGACGGGCTACCTGAAAAGTTGACAAGAACAGTCACCAAAAAGACCTAAATCTTATTATCCTTCAGGAGAGATAACTTGAGAATCCTTAACAAAACGGTAAAAATCAATTGCCTCCTTTCTTTAACCTGATTCTACTATAGCGTTTTAATGGTTGGATTCGTACATTGCGCTAAAAAATATTGGTTTTGTCTTCGGTTTCGGGTGCTTCTTTGAAGCCCGTCTTTGCTTAACCAACCACGATTTTAAAACGCACGCGAACCTTGTCTTCTATTCACACACATACATACACGTGTCCGATAAAGAAACCTGCTGACACGTGAAGCGGAAATTTGTTTTGTGACAAATCCAGGATGCCTGTCCAGCTCCTTAAACATCAGTTTCTTTTTCTTTTCTTTTCTTTTTTTCACGGATGACTCGAGGCGCAGTTTATCTGCGGAAGCGTAGATGGTTGCAGTCCGGCTTGGAAACCGTAACGGCACAGGAAGGGGTTGGCTCAAGACCGCGGGGCCGTGTGTGGCCAGCAACGGCGGACGAATCCGGAGGAATAGATCCGGGGTGGGGAAAAGAAAGAAAGAACAAAAGGAGAGAGGCGGCCCCGCTCTTCCACTCTCGTGTGTTCATTTATGTATCTTCTCATTTATTCCCCTGAGTTACTTTAACGTCGAAAGTGCGTCGCGAAGCACTTGCAGAATCCTCTCCCTTTTGAGATTTAGGCCCACCCCAGCCCCGCATGATCTGGGCCGGGGATAGACGCTAATTGCTGCTTCACCGGGAGCACGACCGGAGTGAAGACTGCTGCAGCTCGGGGTCGTTTCGTTTTTCCGGGGCGCTGCAGCCGTTAACTCTTGAACAGGTAACGATTTGAAAACAATGGGGGGGGGGCGGGAATTCAATAAATACGACGGTAGTTTTATTGTATTAGACGCGGGAAAGGAAGGGATGGGAGTGCATTGTTCGTGACCAAGGCTGCGTCGACCCAGGCTCGTTTTTCGTCTTCGTTTGCAGTCCTGACACGTTTTCTGAAGGCAATTCCCGTCGAATTTAAGGGAACTAAGCACAACGAAGTGGCAGATAAGGTTACCTTGAATGTCAGGGCTCAACCCCTGAATATGAAAGAAGGGGGAAGGGAGGGAGGGAAAATAAGAGAGCATCTTTACTCCACCGTTGTATTAGTCAATAAAATAAATTGCATGAAACACTTCCAATCTCCGCAGGTATTTGTTTGGAATCACAAAAAATCTTTTTTAAAATAAGTAGAACGGTCTATGCAAGTGAACATAAAGAGTGCAGGACCAGCTCATCATGAAGATGGATGAATTGAAAGTTCTCCTGCCATCCTAAACCCAGCCACCTCTTTTCTTCCAGGAGTTGTATAACGGAGGCTTCCAGATTTCCCAGTCAGAAAAGTCTGTGGTCATTGTTAGCTGCAATAACATTTCTGAAGGGCATCAGATTGAAAAAGATTAACCCATATTTGTACTTTGGGGGTGGGTGGGAGGGAGGGAGGGAAGGATTCTCTAACAATGCTTCCATTTTATGGGATTGTTTAAATTGCCCCTAAATGGCAATTGGGGAGTTCAAATAGGTTCAAATATATAATTTCCCCTTGATATGACATGCTTTAAGTCAATTTTGAAAGAAGCACTCCGAGATTTTTTTTAGATTCCTTTCAAGGTCAAGGGACTGAAAACACAGTGTTTCCTGCAAATGACCTTGTCAAAACAATAAAGAACTAGATTTCTGATTGCAGTGTTCCTAAAACATGTACCTTAATATCCAGAATAGGCAGTTTTAGAGATTGGGGTCCCAGGTTCATCAGCCCAACCAGCTAAGGAGTCAAAGAGGTTTTTGACATTGAAAGGAGAAAATTGAACATTTTTGGACCATATTTTTCATTATATTTGGTCTTTTGAGAGAGTTTAAGAATGAAAATAGGAATCTTTGACCTTCTTATTTCCTAAAAATGGTATTTCCCTTTTTAAGTCAAATATTATGTCTTGGAAATCAGGTAATTTTATGGCCAAATTTCAGCAGCACAATTTCAGTATGCTCTGGGATGATCCCTGCTCTAAATACTAATGTAGTAATGGTTATAAAAATGTAATAATTATACATACTTATAATCTGTGTTGATCACTCTGATCCTTAGAATAATCCTATAAATTCATCAAATATTTCATCAGATATACTTACTTATTTGGAAAATGAGGGTCTTGAGCCAGTGGTGAAATCCATTTTTTTTACTACCGGTTCTGTGGGCGTGGCAGGGGAAGGATACTGCAAAATCTCCATTCCCACCCAACTCCAGGGGAAGGATACTGCAAAATCCCCATTCCCTCCCCACTCCTAAGGGAAGGATTTTGCAAAATCCCCATTCCCACCCCACTCTGGGGCCAGCCAGAGGTGGTATTTGCCACTTCTCCAAACTACTCAAAATTTCCGCTAGCGGTTCTCCAGAACCCATCAGAACCTGCTGGATTTCACCCCTGTCTTGAGCATACTTAAGGCCAAATACAATACAATCCTGAACATGCTTACTTAAAAGTTAGTCCTACTATTTTTATGGAATTTACAACCACATTTAAGGGATTGCAAGGCTATGAATCTATGGCTTGCTTATATTTCACTCAGGAATTTCCTAGCACATTCTGAAATGCTGTGCTTCACAATGTTGCTTTAGTTAAATTTACTATGATCAGCCATTGGTTGCCTGTAATAGCACAAACACATTCTCAAGCTCAAGACAGTTCAGCCAGCTTTTCTAGTCAGATTAGGCAAACTATTACCTGTCAGCTGCATCATTTGCAACGAAAGACCCACCTTACAGGGCTGTTGTACAAATTACTGAGGTAATAGTTATTTTCAGGTGCTGTAGAATGCTATTGAATCATGGACTGAGTCATAGAATTTTGCCCATTTTTAAGAAGGAAATAGACTTGAAGGATGCCAAATCCTGCTGTAGATAGTAAGGATTGATTGAATAAAATCTCATAGTATGATTTCTTTAATATAGAAAATCTGCTTCTTGTTTAATTTTTTAGCTTTTGTTTGCCTAATTTCACCTCCCCCCTTCCCTTGATTTCTGATTTCCTAACTTCAACTTGCTGATGCTATGGCTTGTATATTTCAGGAATCCTATTGTTCAAGCAGGTTAAAGATGATGAGTGAAGAGGAGAATCTGGTGAAAGAGGAGGCAATTCTATCAGAGGAGGAGAAGGAAGTAAAAGAGGAGGAAATATTCACAATTATAGCAGATGAAGAAGACCTGGTGAAAGAAGAGACGATCTTTGAGGAGGAGGAGGAAGAAGAGGATGAGGAAAATCTGGTGAAAATAGAGGTGATTCTCCCAGAGGATGAAGAAAATCTAGTAAAAGAGGAGGTACTTCTTCCAGAAGAAACTTCCCTTCTGGAAGAATATGAAATCAATGTTTTTCAAATCCAAGGGGATGAAATACCCTGTGACAGTGAACTCGGTCCTGAGATCTCAGGTTATATTCCAAGAAAGAGACATTGTAAAACCATGCCACGGGCAGGAACTGTTGGAGAACCCAACCAAGCCACAGCCCAGAAGGGTGGAAGAATCTATAAGTGCCCTGACTGTGGAAAAATCTTTAAGCGCTGTTCACCTCTTATCAGACACCGAAGAACCCATACTGGAGAGAAACCTTATGTTTGCCGTGAATGCTTGAAACGTTTCAGTGACAGCTCGGCCCTTGTGAAGCACCAAAGAATCCATGCTGGAGAGAAACCATACACATGTCCCGAGTGCGGTAAGAGCTTTTCCCAAAGCTCAACCCTGATTGCACATCAGAGAATACACACCGGAGAGAAACCATATAAATGCCCTGACTGTGGGAAGAGTTTTAGCGTGAGCTCTAATCTTGTTGCTCATCAAAGAATCCACACAGGAGAAAAGCCTTTTGGGTGTCCTGTCTGTTTAAAAGGCTTTCTGGTGAGCTCCCATCTTATCAGACACTTGAGAATACACACTGCAGAGAAACCTTATATTTGCAGAGAATGTGGTGAATGCTTTACCCAAAGCTCTCACCTCGTCGTTCATAAGAGAATCCACACGGGAGAAAAACCCTATCTGTGTTCTGAGTGTGGGAAAAATTACCGTGGGATCTCCGATCTGATCCAGCATCAAAGGATTCACACAGGAGAGAAGCCCTACAAATGCACAGAGTGCGGCAAATGCTTCAGCCAAAGCTCATGTCTCAAGAAGCACCAGCGAATCCATACAGGCGAGAAACCTTACATGTGCATCAGGTGCGGGAAGAGATTTAACCGGAATTCACATCTGACTAGGCATCAAAAAACCCACGTGGGGTAATTTCTAAACAAGAGTTCTCTGCAAGTCCCTGAAGAAATAGTGATGGATGTCTCAAATAGTAATCTATTCCTCATCTCCTATAGGATCTTTTGTCCAAATCCCTAACCTGCAAGAGTATAAAAAGATTTGGATATGTTACCAGGATGCCTTTGCAATGTTTTCTTCTCTGGCACTGGTTAAGATCCTCTTTCTAGATTCCCTCCTTTCCATCCAAGATTTCTAATAGGATCTTAGAATCTTCCCTTGAATATCCATACTTTTCCTTGTTATGATTTTGAAAATGACACCCCATTTCAAACACCTTCAGGCATATCAGCCCTTACTTTTTCCTGTATTCTGAGAATATCTTAACTGTCTACTATCCCTCAGGTTTCCACAGTGAAAAAACTGGAAGCTGTGAAAAGTTGTGTTGATAGCAATGGAGGAGAAACAATTAGCACTCATATCCAACTCTGATGAGATCAGTCTCTTTTATTTGTAATGCAGTAGCACATGAAAACAGCAAATATTATTACCACATGAAATTGACACACATCCTCCAGTGGACTGCTTCATGGTTTTATGCTGCCACTGTTTAAAGCCAATGGAAAATTGCATGTGAGGAAAAACCTTTATTTTGTCCATTATGGGGTTTGTTACAAGGCAGAGAAGTAGTCAGGACTTAGTGTACTTCCTTGGCCCAATGACCCACCTTTCTTTATTTTTTTAATAGTAGACTATAGAAACTTCACTGCTTGGAATCTGAGTTATAAACTTGATCATCTTGTGCTTGGTGACTCTTCATTGTGGCTGTTCCCAAAGCTGGCAGGTGGGGGGTGGGGGAAGAGCTGAGAGCACAGGTCCTGGTTTTAATCCCTTGCTTTTTCAGCTTAAAACATCTTGGATAACATGAGTGGGAAAGACTGTTGCCATAGAACAGTACTGCTAATCGAAATAAAAGTGCTGGGTGAAACAGCTGAACGATCTGATATAAGCTCCAGTTCTTGGCATCTGTCTTCACGGATGTCATGTCACACCCTAAGAAGCACAAAAAGCAGATGGCCTTCCTTGGTATTACTGAAGAACAATCTGGCATCTTATGTAGCCTGGTCACTGCCATGCATCTGTAGGCTTGTAGTGACAATATCAGAGATTTAAATTATCAATGCAATTATTTTTCTTTCTTTCTTTCTTTTTTTTGTACTTTTTAGTGGAGTTTATTGAACATTTTAGAATAGATTTCTCTGTCAAGTGACAATAGGATAGTGGCTAAAAGACTGAAATATGCATCGGAAAGGATTTGGTTTCAGTGGCCACTGAGATTCTTGCTTTGTGGCCTTTGGCAAGTATTTTCTTGGTGTAAGTCAGACCCGTAAAATTTGCAGTATGGGGATTATAGCCCTTATTTGCTTATAAAGTTGTTGAAAAGGTTATATAGCCTGAACAGCTTAAATGTACTCCCTAAGCACACTTACTGTGTTTCTCCTTGGGTTTGGGATAATTTTCACACTCCTTGATGGTAAATATGAGTTCTTATAATACCGGTAGTCCTTGAGTTATGAAGGTTGACCGTTTGAAGTTACAACAGACATCCCCCACCCAAAAAAAAGCTCTACATATGACCTTGTTCCAAAGTTACGATGTGTTCTGACCTAGGCTTCCTTAGAAATTAAACAGCACAAACTTAGTCCCAGAAAACCTCTCTAATTCATATGGCTGTAAATTACTTTCATTTACAGTCTGCAAGGCTTGATAAACAATCTTTCAGAGGAAGGTTATCAACACCCACCTATCTCACGTGGAACACTGCCAAAGAGCTAATTTCCAGACGCAGGGCAAGGCCAAACTTGGCACAGAGTCACAAACAGAATTTTCAAATCTTGAATCGGCCAGATGAGTTAATTGCTTCCTGCAAAAGCTCACATCCCGTTCGCTTCTCTTTTATGTCTTATGGAAGGGGCCAATCATCTCCAAGCCTTACTCCCAAGTCAACCCTGTTTCCTTAATTGTTCCCGTCTCCTGGCAGCTCTGCGCATGCGCACACTGGGAAAAGGCTCACACTTTTCTTCTGCCTCGCTGATGTCAGACTCTGGAGGCAGCAAAGAACTACCAGATGGCCTTGGCCGCCTCTCTGCCTCCGACTCAGAGCCATTTTCCGAGCCTTGCCCAGACTCTAGGACTGGCCCACATTCCCCACCACCACCACCTCTTCACTCTCCAAATTTGCTGCCAGCTCTGCTGGCCACTGGCGGGCCAGAAAACGATGCCTGCAGTGCCCTCAGACTGACCAACCACAGAGATGCTGCAGCATGTCCACCTACCTTTCCTCCACCACCACCTCATTTTGCCCTGCAAGGTTCCCACAGACACTTGGCCTGCTTTGCTACCCCATTTGGTTCCACATATTCCACCCCACTCCAATCATCGTTCACTCACTTTTCAAAGAGATTCAGAATTCAGGAAGTCAGGGTAGGGAAGGAGGGCAGGCTTCTCTGCTGCTGGGCCATTGCTAGGCCATGTGGCACAATTGAAGAAAAGAAATCCTGACGGTTTTCATTTTATCACTAGTCTTAGCTCCCCCAGCTTTAGCTACGCTAATTTTATGCTAATGCAATTAATGCTGGAGGAGCGAAGACTAACAATAAAAGGAAAACTGGCAGGATTTCTTCTTGATTTTGCCACGTGGACCAGAAACATATTGCGCCTGTCCTCCTTCCCTATCTTGATCTCCTTATTCTGAGGATCTTTGAAAGGTAAGCATGCAATTGTGATGGACTGAGATAAGGGGGAGGTCCATAGGGCTGTGGGGACCCCAAAGGGTGGGAAGTGGAGCATGGGGTATCTCAGGATAAGGAGAGCCTTTGGGAGGCCCAGTGCAGGTGGGTTTGTGCCTGCATTATGCCTCCCAGAGTGTCCCCCACTTTTGAGACACCCTACTTAATGACAAATGTATTGGGGAAAAGAGGGGTTCATTAATGAGACAATTTCTTTAGAGATCATACTGACTTCTGACAGTAATAAGCAGGCTCCATTACAGTTGTAACTCAAGGACTACCTGTATTTCTTTGTGAGTGCTGCCCTAGTTAGAAAGGTCTTTACACAAATAAAGATGCCCCTAGAATCCACATAAGGAAGGCAACTATCCACATATTGGAGGGAAAATCTTCAGTTTTCAGTTATTTTCTTGAAAGAAATTTATTAGAATAAGAGAGAGCTTCCACTATGGAAATCTTCCTTGGCACTTACAGAACTATGGTAATGGGGGAATGAGGAGCCAGAAAAGATGATGAGTAATAGGCTTGCCCCTAATATCTCCTCTTTACATGAGAAGGATCACAGGGAAGGAGTAAAAATTTCAGAATACTATACAAATCTATTCCGAACATGAGCAAGAGAAGTTCTTGCCTTCCCTTGAGCCAACTGTGGTAGCTGACTCTAATTTCAGTTGAAGAGCAGATGGAAGACTCATTTTCTGAGAAATAAGGAGAAAAAAGACTGATGCCTTAATTTGGATGGCTGCAGAATACCTAAAGTAGTATTTGAATGTTTCTCTTCTTTGTCCTTTAAAGCCTTGCTCCATTTTATATCAGAATGATCTCCATCCCATTATGGTTCAGATATATTATTCTGCTTGTACCTTGCAAGAGTACCCGATAGTTCTCTACTTCTGGTATTGAGAAGTGTGTTGTGGCTTTTGTTTTTCTTGGTTCTTGAACATCAAAGTAAGATGATGTGTTACACTCCTAAAATGTATACATGTCATATGCTTACCAGTGATTTGTACTGTGTAGTGCATGCCCATCTATGCTTTTTCAGAAGTTCGGTGTATTTACAGAGATTTTGTCCAAGATATGTATATAAAGGAAGGCAGGCTACAGTATTTCAAACACAAAAAAATAGAATGGTTTTAGATTTAAAAAAAAAATAGTTAAGGCTCCCCAATCCTATATTTCTACTTCTGATATACTGCAGCAAATATTCCATAGTATAGTTAGTTTTGTTTTAAATTGAAAGTGGCAAATCATTTTAGTCTTGTTTGCAATGCGTTAATTAAATTGATGTTGATGAGGAAAGGAAAATCAGAGGGTGCATCATATAATAGTAACATAAAATAATATGCATTTAACCCCTTGAGTAAATTGTACCAGGACTGGTAGCCAAGGGACATAGTGAACTGTATCAAATATATGGTGTTTGGGTCAGGGTTCAAACCATCTTCCATTTGTCTTGTATTTCCTGCAACACAATCTTGAGTCCCATTTTTTGGATACCCCAACTTTTTCCAAAATGAAGTATACTTTTAATGACTAATTCAAGGACTAGTTAGAATTCTGTAAAAGTATTATAAGGTGGATATTGTACTTAGTACTGATTGCAAGTACTTGAAATAACTAGTCAAGCACAGTGTTAGATTCACTTAAGATACTGTATTATAATCTATTTTTGCATTGTTTGCCACCTCTGCAGAATAACTAAGACGTTCAAAGTGAATGTAAATTTAAATGGAGGCCCATGTGGTAAATGTACATAGCATTTATCATCATTTCTGTACTAAATAAGGAAGATTATCACACTGTGCTGTACTTTATCCTGATTGAAAGTGAGCACAGAAATCAAGCTATGGTTTGAAATTTACACATGCACACTGCTTTAATTCTGATAAGTATCTATGGAGATCCAGGTCATGGTTGTCCCAAAGGTGCTTTTTCAAAAGGCAACTAGACTTTGTTTTTCCTTGAAGACATTTCACTTCTCATCTCAGAAGCTTCTTCAGTTCTGACTGGTGGAGAATGGAAGGATTTATATTCCTTGCAATTATCTGGTTATTAGCACTCTAAGAGTTGTTGAAGCCACTTGGAAGTTTACCTGTGCCCTCGGGGTCAGCTGGATAGTGCAAATAGGTGTGGAACTTTCTTGGAACTGCTATCATTTAATTCTGATACCAGTTTTGACAACAAGTATCAAAGGTCAGGATATTGTATTTTCCCCCTTTTGAAAATATATGGAGGATTGAATACTCAGTATTAAAAGTAGACATACAGTATAATATATTGAATGTCTGGTTCCACACAACTTATGAGACTAGGGTATAATAGTTGAGGGGAATTTATGATTCAGCATCTTATAGGAATCCAGACACAGTCTTAACTTCCTATGAACTACACCACCACTTTAAAGAATATGTTGTTTTTTTTTAAAACAAACTTGTTGGGCATTGCTTGTTATGTGAACACAGCAAATGTATTTTTAATCCAGTTTTAAAGTACTGCATTGAGCCATTGTATATACCAGATTTCATTCTGATAGTTCACTGGTCAAGATAATTCATCTACCCAAAAATGCTTAATCAAAATGTTATGAAATGTTTTAAAAAATAAAAAAGAAATGATACAAACTAGCAGAAGGCCAAATCAACTGTCCCTGAAGGGCCCTTCTTTCAATAAATTTTCTAAAATACTGTTTTTTATCTTTCAACCACTATTTCTGTTCCAAATAGCAGATTGTAAGAAAGGAGGAGGAGGAGGAGGAGATAGCATCGACCAACTTCTAAATGAAATAAGCTACAGTATTACTTCATTTCCCTTGAAGCAAATTCAGACAATATGTCCAGAGGCAGAGGTGAACTAGCCACAAGTGAAAATATAAACTTCAGAATATTCTTGCTCAGAAGTCAAGCCTCGGTATGGAAAACATTTAAAGTTCTAACAAACTTGCCTTAGAATAAACCTTGGTCAGTTCTGTATTTATTTTTCATTATTATCTTTAAAAGTACCTTAAGGCAGGATGCATAGCTCACCTCCTACTTTATCTTCACAACTATCCTGTAAATTAGATTAGATTGAGAAATGGTTACTGAAAGCTTTTTAATGAAGGAGTAATTTAAATTCCTGGTTCACAAAACATACTAAATCACTCAGGCTGGTAACCAGGAAAGTTCATACAACTTCATCCTCTTTGTCTTGTTTCATGCAAGTCTTTAATTATGATCAATGGTTTCCACATGTCTGAACCTGTAGACATTTCCAGTTAATACTCACCTGAATTTGAAAGTGACAATCAACCTTTCAGATCCTGTGAACCAAAATTGGCAGCTGCCCTAAATTGTGTTACAGATACAATATGGGAAAACTATGGACCATGATTAAGGAGCTATTCAGGATGGAGATAAAGAGGTAGCACATTCATTCCCATTAACCAAGCTAAGTACGGTAGCTTTGCATTTCATATGAATAACTAATCCATCTCCTTAACTGAAACCTAATTACTGTAATTAATATATTATATTGTCTCTCAGTTTATCATGTTTTGGACTGTACCTCTTGGAAAAGATTTGGCTCCAATGCTGCTCTGAGATGAAAACACTGATATGTAACACGGGTGTATAGATGTTTGAGGGATATGGAGTGGAACATGCTCTCCTGAGCTTCCATAGGCTGCAACAGACCATCCAAAGATGTTGTCTAAAAGGAATAGCAGCATTCTGGGGGAAGACATCTGTAGCAGATGTTTGAGTAGAAAGCTTCCAAAACGGACACCATTATTCCCCATTGAAATCACTGGCAAGTAGACCCCAATTCCCATATTTGGAGGCTAATTTAGAGGTGACAGAGGGGTGGGGATGAGCAGCAGAATCTGGCAGCAGAATTTCAGAGTTATGAACTGCTTCTGGATTTTGGCTATGAGTTTTCTATTTCCACACTAACTCCTGACCATTCTTACAAGACATAGCACTACTACATGTTTCTGTCAACTGGTGGATATGAGCAAGGTAAGATACTGCTGTATCCCAATTCCTACAATTTTGTTGCAAACTAGGGAAGAACATTCTATTCACTTTTCTCCAGTTTAGTGTAGTATTTTAAAGCACCAGCCTAGAAACCAGGAGAGAGTGAGTTCTAGTCCCAATTTAGGCATGAAATGAAACTGGGTGACTTTGGGCCAGTCATTCTCTCAGTGCATACTTAGGTTTTTTTTTTCTTTTCTAACATTTTCCTAATATTGTCTGACTAACAGGAAGAAACCAAAAACCAATAGTTTTTCCCCTGGTTGTAGTATAGTGGTGAAAAGGATAGTATAGGTGGCATAAGTAACAAGGATAATTCAAAGGATTCAGAAAGATTACTGTATTTGTTCATGCTGAATTAATGTATTTTATTGATTCTCACATCACATGGAGCCAACTCAAATAGAGGGGTTTGCACAACTTACAAAGTACCTACCTCCCAAATACATAAAAGTAAATAATAAATTACAGTTGGTATAATGGTTAAGGTGCTGGGCTAGAAAGCAGGAGACACTGCATTCTAGTCCACTCTTAGGCATGGAAGGCAGCTGCAGGACTTTGGGCCAGTTATATCTTTCAGCCCAAGCCACCTTTACAGGGTGATAGTTGTGTGAAAATTAGAAGGTAGGAACATTGGGTATGCATGCTGCTTTGAGCCAAAATAGAGTTTGGATAAAAAGTATAACAATAATTAGGTAACCTAACTCAACCAAAAATTCACTTTCTACTTATTACTTCTTCACATTCAAATTGAAGGTTGGATTCCCATGGATGTCTTAGCCAAGCAGATTCCTTCACCAATGACCACCACCCTTCCCCACATAAAAGTTACTCAAGACTCCAGTCCAGCATGGCATGGTAGGAAATTATGCATCTCAAACCGTGCTACTTCTCAGTAGCTCACTGATCCTGCTACAGCAACTACTCTTACTCTTCTGCTTCAATGCTCTATTCTTCCGAGTATTTTCTTGCTCTTTCCCTGTTGCTTTGCCACCACTGAATGCTGAATTCAGTCTTATCTCTAAATTAGCTGTTAGCTGGCCAGTAGTGCAGTACAATAGTCACTCAGCTATTTAGTGAGCCCTTAGCACGGCAATTCATAGCATGTAAATCCACTAAGAACCCAATGCTCAAGTACTTGTAGTTTTCTAGGACATCTCCCCGCTGACTGAAAATAACAGGCTTTCAGATCTCAATATTTGTACACAAGAGTAAACATTAGTACATTCTGCACACAGCTGCATATATTCTCTGAGGCATCAGATATTCCACCTGTCTTTCAATTCAGCCTGAATTTAGTCATCTCAAGAATTTCCTGAACTTTCCGTGATATTTATAACCTAGGTTCTCATTCCACTTGGCTTTCTGCTTCTAGAAACATTGTCAACTAGCAATATATCGAGAAGCTGCTTGAATCAGAATGCCCTGGTTGAATATCATTGTAACTTTTATGAGAATTTAAAGCATAATATAACTCTGTAAGATAATAATCTAAATAACCATTATGTTAATATATAACCTAATATAAACCTTATCAGAGATATAAACTGATCAATGTAATTGCCTTCTTAGCATAGGCTATGAAAATCACAGAGTAAGAATATTATTGCCAAAGAGAACAAGTACGGAGAGTACAGACAGTAGCAAGTTGCACTCAATAGCAGTCTTGCTTGCTTTTATTAGATTTATGCCCTGACCTACCACCTGATGATGTTCAGGGTGGATTCTACCTATAAAATCACATAACAGCAGTAGAATTTTAAACATAGTCATACATTTTTTGTCAAATTAAATTCAGGTTTCAGGGAATACCAAAGTAAACAAGCAAGTCTTTAGCCTTTTTTTCTTAAAATATACAGCGAGGGGCCAGCAGTCCAAGGTCTAGTGCTACTCTGGAGAAGGCCCATTAATGTATGTACAGCCTCTTGCAGGGTAGAACCATAACAATTCAGGTTGCTTCGCCCAGTATTGACCATTTTGTAGTCTCTCAGATATTGCTATCCAGAACCAATTACCAGGCAGGTAATCAGTATTATACATTAGGACTGTTGTAGTGATAATCTACCCATTTTAAAGATTTGGTTTGAGTCTATTAGCTATTTAATCTGCTGACCTGCTTTTCTACATCTATAGATATTAAATAAAATGGGATTATATCTTATGGACTTGCAGTTTGATATTATGGGGACAGTATTGCCCAGAACTATTTTTGGGGAATGGCTCCATAGATAGGAATGGAACCAATACAACACCACAGTGCCACTTGATAAGATGCCATGGTCTATCTAGTGTATCAAAAGTTACTGAGAAGTTTGAAAATGCTTAAGTGTCTTCATTCTAATTCCAATATTCTGAAATAGATTTTCAGGATATTTTTCAGGCAAATGGAAAATGAAATAGTGGTTGTCTTTCAAAGTAAATAATAGAATATGGAGTCCATAAAATAACAGACGCTCTCCAAATCACATCACAGTACTACAGTTGGTGAGCTAGTAGGAAAGCAAAGGCTGTTACAAAGAGATTTGAAGCAGATGAATTATATATACTGTATATTCAGAAATGTTTCACAATCTGCAAAGGTTAAAGACCTGAATGTTCAAGTGCAGCAATAAAAATCTTAGTGGAACAAACAGATCAGAGAACTTTGATGCTCAATCTCCCTATGGTGTAAACTGGTGCAGAATATGGAAGCAGATGGAAAGTCACTATTAAAACAGGAAGGTCAACACTTTTTTGAAGTGATTAAAATATATAATTTTTGAAAAAATCTAAAAAATACATCATTGTAACAAAATGTAAATTGCATACATTTTTGCTGTTTGTTCATCTTGCCTTCAGAAGTTATGGGTGTTCCATCACTGGAGATTTTTAAGAAGAGATGCGACAGCCATTTATCTGAAAAAGTATAAGGTCTTCCTGCTTAAGGATTGGATAAGAAGACATTCAAGGTCCCTTCCAACTGTTATTCTGTTCTCTTGATAGCTTGAACAGGAAAATTGCTTCTTAGACTAACTTTGACACTTTGAATGTACTCTGATCGGCATACATTAAAATGAAATTTCGTTGCATACAGCTCTCAAAGGGTGACCACCTCCAGTATACACTACATAAACATGACAAAATTATGCATATACCCACATAAATGACACCGAGAAGCAACACAATCTAGTTCGGATGTATACATGTACATGGCGAGAGGATTCAATTGGCCAATTGCAAGCCAACTTGCAAAATATTTGAATATTTGAACCACAAAACAGTGGTTCAAATATTCAAACTTCTGCAATTTAGTTATTGCTATGTTCTGCTATTTATACATCACTCACTACCTTTCCTTCTACAATCCAAAGCCCACTTACGAAGCACCCAGACTGGTGTGCTTTTCCTGTCTGTGTGAGATGATGCAATAATTGCCTTTTATAGCAGCTTTTTTCCCTCGGTAGTCTTACACAACTTAAGCTACCTCTCTGAAATTATGTGTCATTCTGTCCTCGTGCTGGTTCTTGGTTTTACACAATTTCCCCTGGGCTGAAACGGAAATTCCGCTTGACCAAAAAACAAACAAACAAAAAACCCCAGTTCCAAATCGCGGTCGCATTTTTCCAGCCGTGCTTTGCGCAAGTGTGTAACTTCTAGATTCTTTTATTAGCCCTTCTTCGTGCATTTAAGAGCTTTCCCAGTCCAAGCTAGGAGAAACTGGGCACGGCAGCCTCTCCGTTCCTCCCCAGAAGGACATTACACGCATTTTAACCCCTTCTCTTTTTACACCAATAAAGAATTCTAATTCTAATCTATCTAGGGCGAATGCTACAGGCTGCTCCTCTTCCTCCGCCCAGGATCACACCTGGGAGGGAGGAGCGAGGAGAGCCGTTGCTCGTCATTGGCTTGTTTCCTATGGGGTGAGGGGGGTGGATCTAGCCGCCAGCCTGCGCGAGGAGGCGTGGGGGGGGGGGGTTGTTTCGCTGCTTTGGCAAGACGGGAAATGGCAAGCTTAGACGGCCTTCTTCGGACCGCCGCGCTAACTACGCTTCCCTGCATGCTTCTGGCTCGCAGAACGCTGGGGGGAAGGGGATGGAATCGCCCAGTGCGCCCTGGGAGTTGTAGGAGCGGCGAAAGGAGCCGGTGCTTTCACTTCCCGTCGGCCCTTGCGCGCCTGCTGCCTTGGGGCGGAGGCGGGAGGAGGAGGAGGAGGAAGGAGGCAGGGAGGGAGGCGGAGGAAGCGCAGGGAGGTGGCGTTGCGGCATCCAGCGGCAGACCGTCGGCCGGCGGGGTGACTCGGAGCCGGGGTTTTTACTCAGCCGGAGGCCCTTCCCGCCGCCATCGATGTGAGCAGGCGGCCCTCGGGGGAGGATTGGGAGGGCGGGCAGGGCCGTGTGTGGGTGGGGCCGGCTCGGTGGGGAGGGGGGAAATCCTGCCGCCTTCACGCTCGGCTCCAGAGGGGACGGCGCGACTTAAAAGAAGAAGCGCTGCCACTCGGGAGTTTAAAGGCGTCGTTGTGCCAACGGTACCCCGGCCTTTACCCAGCCCGGCCCGACCTGGGCTGCCGCCTCCGCCTTCTCCTCCTCCTCCTCCTCCTCCCCCCCCCCCTCCGGTCCCAGCGCTTCTCCTTGAGCGGTTGGTGCTGTCAGGCCGGCGCGCGCACGCGTGCGCTCCACCTCATTCCCCCTCCCCTGCCGGCACGCGACGAAACCACAAGCCGAGAAGCCGAAGCGCGCTCGCGCCTCCTTTAGCCCCCGGAGCCTCCTCCTCCTCCTTGAGTAACATCGAGACGCGAAAGCCTGCGCCCGAGCGGAGTTGCCCACGCAAAGGCAACGGCGGAGATATGAAGATCAAAGATGCCAAAAAACCATGTAAGATTCTTTCTTTCTTTCTTTACCTCCTTTCTTTACCTCCTTTCTTTCTTTCTTTCTTTCTTTCTTTCTTTCTTTCTTTCTTTCTTTCTTTCTTTCTTTCTTTCTTTCTTCCTTCTCTCCTTCCTCCCTCCCTCTTTCTTCCTTCCTTCCTTCTTTCCTTCCTCCCTCCTTCTTTCCTTCCTTCCCTCTTTCTTCCTTTCTTTTTCTTTCTTTCCTTTCTCCCTCTCTTTCTTCCTTCCTTTCTTCTTTCCTTCCTCCCTTCCTCCCTCCCTCTTTCTTTCCTTCCCTCCCTCCTTCTTTCCTTCCTTCCATCTCTCTCTCTTTCTGTCTCTCTCTTTCCTTTCCTTTCCTTTCCTTTCCTTTCCTTTCTTTTTCTTTCTTTCTTCCCTTCCTTCCTTCCTTCCTCTTTCCTTCCTTCCCTCCCTCCCTACTTCTTTCCTTCCCTCCCTCTTTCTTTCTTTCTTTGTGTGTGTCTCTCTCTCTTTCCTTTCTTTCTTTTTCTTTCTTTCTTTCTTTCCTTCCTTCCTCCCTCTTTCTTTCTTTCTTTCTTTCTTTTTTTGCTTTTGAAAAAAAAACAGTTATCTGTATTATAGTCAATACTGGATGTTTCCACCACGTAGCTTCTGTATCGGAGGGTTTTTCTGTTTCTATTAGGAATAACTGGATTGTGAAAGTGTGTGTGTGTGTGTGTGTGGCACAGGCATTTACTAGTAGTTGAGCATCCAGTGCATGCATGCATTCTTGAAAGTAAGTCCCATTGATCCTATTTAACTTAGTACTGAGAAAAAAGTGTTTTTTAATAATCAAAAGCATAAATAAACAGTGCTTATTTATCCAATCCTTCCATTGTAATACTGCGTTTTCAGAAAAACCAGTATTGTTTTCTTTTGATTAGTTGCGTGGATGTAGGAAACTAAATTCCAGGTGGAAAGGAATTGATTATGTATGTTACAAATGTTTACAATAGCAATAGCATTTAGGCTTATATACTGCCCCATAGTGTACAGCAGTCAATGCCAGAATAGCAGAAATGATCAAGGGGAAATACAATTTCCTAAGTAAAACTTCGCTTTTTCAGAACACCTGTAAAAGTGATATGTCTCTTGCTGCTTGTCTTGGCATGAAAATAGTTATGCAGGACTATTTTAAGTTGAACTAAAACAAAAGTATTACATTTGGTAACTTAATAAGAACATGCCTATATCAAAACAATTTTTTAAAATTTGAAAATATACTACTTGTACTTTTTTATTTCTATAATTGAAATCCTAGTATTAATACCTAAAGTACCAAAAAAGGGAAGTGATTAATTTAACACTTTGATATTTGTAGAAGATCATATATATGCAATTGTATTCCTCAGTTTTGAGTGCAGTACAGTATATTCTTGTCATATTTGCAGGGATAAAATGCTTTCTGATTTATTTGAACAATGTGTACAAGATGACTGAAAAGCCTGCTGTACATGCATAATCGCTAGTAAAAAGTTGTTTTAACAAGACAGCTTTTGTATTAAAATAGACCTCACCATATTATGGAATAGTGCTCCTTAGTTACAGTGTGTCTTCTCTATCTGAGGTCTGGGAACAAAATGTTGATGGCCACCTTCAAGGTCACTGCTTTCCCTTCCTAATGATTAAAATTAACACAGACCCCTTCAACTGTAGGACTGTGAAAGAAATAAGGTCTCTCTGAAATTGTGTTAATGAAAATACTGCTTCCATAAAAACAAAAAGATACTGTGAAAGATTGAAGACCTTCAAATGAAAATGTACCTAAAGAAAGTTTTCTGAAAACTAAAAGAGCCAACTTGCTTCTGATAACCAGATTGATGTTTCCCAAGAAATCCATAAAATCTAACTTCAAATATATGGTGGTTCATTTTTTTAAGGCTGAAAATTATTACTGTTCTGTTGGCAGAAGGAATGTTCAAGGTTTTCTTAGTCCATTTAACTTTATTGCACAATAATAAAAAGTTATAAACAGGTGACTTATGTTCCAATATTTGTTTGAAGTATGGATTGTAACATCTTGATTACAATTTATGAAGCAACCTATGTAAAAAGCTTTAAAGCTTTAAATCCCATATCTCCCCTAAAAATTAATACCCGAAACTAAACATACATGAACTAGAGAAGGGTGAATTTGTTGTAACAATGTGCAACTAAAAGATGCTTTACACCTCTCCTGGACTCTGTTTCCACTTCCCCAAGTGAGGTATATATATCTCACAATTTGGGAAATGCTGTTTTACAGCTTCTTCAAATGAATCACCCTATTGCAAAGTATTATTTTAAAACAATATCAAATCCGAACCCAGACATTTTCATCTAATGTTTTCAAATGCTTAAACTGTTCTGAAAATATTGTGGTTGGCCTTAGCTTCAATTCACTGATTCCTGAATAATTTAAATAGCTGCTTTTGGGGGGGAAACAATGACGTGCTTTTGTTCTTAGAATTGTGCATAGGCACACATATTTACATATGCACATTTGACCAGCCCATTGGAGATAACAGAATTTAAACAAAGCTGTCACATACTTATTGTGTAACAAAATCCTTATGATATATGGGAATCAATGGGAATACATAGAAGTGAACTTGTCCTCTGCTCTTATGAGAGCTTTTATCAACACCAAACAATTTTCATTAATTGTTTAACAGAATAAAGAGGCCTGGCAAATAAAATAATATTTGGTATTTCTAACAATAAAGCTCTCTCTCTCCCTCTCTCTCTTTTTCGCTCTCTCTCTCCACAGCTTTTCCATGGTTTGGAATGGATATTGGTGGAACGCTAGTGAAACTTGCATATTTTGAACCTATAGATATTACTGCAGAAGAAGAGCAGGAAGAAGTTGAAAGTCTGAAGAGTATTCGCAAATATTTAACATCAAATGTGGCCTATGGGTCCACTGGTATTCGAGATGTCCACCTTGAACTTAAAGACTTGATACTCTTTGGACGAAAGGGAAATTTGCACTTTATCAGATTCCCAACACATGACTTGCCTACTTTTATTCAAATGGGAAGAAATAAAAACTTTTCCACGCTACATACGGTGCTTTGTGCCACTGGTGGTGGTGCTTATAAATTTGAAGAAGATTTTCGCACAGTAGGTAGTTTAATTGCATGTTCTCTCACTGATTGACAGAGTATGTATACTGATTGTCTGTGATGATAGAGTCATAAATCTGTGTAGCAATTAGCCATTTAGGTTTATATACCTCCCCATAGCGCTTTACAGCACTCTGTGCAAGTTACAATGTCATTATTTGCGCATTGCTCCCAACAATCTGGGTCCTTATTTTACTGACCTCGGAAGGATGGAAGGTTGAGTCAGCCTTTGACTAGGCCCTGTCAGGATCAAACTCCAGACTGTGGGCAGAGTTTCCCTGCAATACTGCCCTTTAACCACTGCACCACCAGGGCAATCACTTCTTTTTCATAAGGCAAGGGTGTGATAAAGGCAAAGAGATCTCTGGATTTGTACTTTGGAATTTGACTGCTGAAGAATCACTGTCTGCGTGTCGGGAGGAACAACTTCCTAAATAACTCCTTGTTTTCTTTGTGATCCTGCACAAAAGAGCTGGCAAGATTTCCCCTGATTGTTCTTTTAAGTCTTACAGCAAAAAAAATTAAAATATGGTAACATAGATGGGATTTGTAGTATGTGGATATATTGGGCCTTGCCCTGTTCAGGCAGTTTCCTTTTGTCTTTTTCTTTGTTTAGTAAGCTCCAGTTATTACATGCAAAGTAAGAAGGCAATCGGACAAATTTAGATACTTGCTGGGCATGTGAACCGAGTGGCGCATGCTTATCTTACCAATTGTCATGTGCTGCATATTACATATACAACAACCCTCTGCTCCAATATGTTGCAATATAATGCTCTCATCAGTTGCAGCAATTTAAAGTCTTTTTTAAAAAAAGAAAAATGATTATAACATTTTTATAAAAGGTCAAGATAGTATGAGTGATGCAGCGGAAATGAAACTTGACTTCCATATTTTGATAGTGAATATATCGTGTGGCTCTCTTAATATATCAATATATCACATCTATCAATCAGGCTCTCCAAATTTTTTAAAAATATTTTCATCCTGCCTTTATTATTATTATAAATAACCCAAGGTGATGACATAAATAACACTCCTTCCTCCTATTTTCCCCACAACAACTCTGTGAAGTGAGTTGGGCTGAGGGAAAGACTGGCCTAAAGTTCCCCAGCTGTCTCATGCCTGCAGGGGGACTAGAATTTACAGTCATCTGATTTCTAGGCCAGCACCTTAACAACTAGCCCAAACTGGCTCTTGAACTATCGCTTCCAGTATTACCTTTGCCATAGCTATAATTGTAGTTCAACTTCTGGAAGATCCTAAGATCTCATTTGGTGTAGATGGAGAAAAAATTAAATTTTACAACAATGCTAGAAAGATGGTCTAGATCTAGAATGAAAGATCAGGTGCCTGTAGCCTCTTAAGTTTTGTTCAGGAACATGTTAATGCTAATCAACATTTCCTCTTCTTTTTGGAGATTGGAGACCTCCAGCTGCACAAATTGGATGAACTTGATTGTCTCGTCAAAGGCTTGTTATATATAGATTCTGTCAGTTTTAATGGCCAGGCAGAATGCTACTATTTCGAAAATGCGTCAGAACCGGAAAGATGCCAAAAGATGCCTTTTAACCTAGATGATCCATACCCGTTGCTGGTTGTAAACATTGGCTCAGGAGTCAGTATTTTAGCAGTTCATTCCAAAGACAACTACAAGAGAGTGACTGGAACAAGGTACGCATATAAATGCATGCCAAGTTTATAATTTAATTTTATAGTATGAGTTTTTATGCTTATGTATTTATAAAATATATTGAATGGCCGTCTCAGGTTTATTTTTGAGAACATTATGGGCTGATAATTATTAGATAAATGATTTTTAAATCCTAGGTTAAAAAAAAATCAAAGGAAAGAAAACCTGTGAGTTGACAGGTTATTTGACTATCTTTAGTCAAGCATAGACAAGCATCTTAAAAGACTTGCAGTGAATCAGTTTCCGAATAGACGTCTTAAGATGGACTTGTTACATTCAAAGTAATGTTCATAAAGTACCCTATGGAGCGGCAGACTAGTAGTAGAAATTAAAGTATTTATTATATGTTGGTTCATTAAATACACTTCCTGTTTTATGTCTTTACAAATGTTTTTCTCAGTTCTCAATTGTATCTCTTTCCTAATTTTAAATAGGCAAGACATGATCATCATTGCATTAGTTAAGAGGTATAATTTTACAAATATTTCATGTTCAGTCTAGGTGGTGGGACCTTTCTTGGTTTGTGCAGTTTACTGACTGGATGTGAAAGTTTCGAAGAAGCTCTAGAAATGGCATCCAAAGGTGACAGCACACAAGCTGACAAGCTAGTCCGGGATATTTATGGGGGAGATTATGAACGGTTTGGCTTACCAGGATGGGCAGTGGCATCTAGGTAGGTATTGGAAAGTAACACAGATCCTGAATTCATGACATGTGCTGTGTTAATAATATATCCAGTGTATTACATTATATTATTCATTTATAAATATCTGAGAAATATAGAACAGTAATACCTTTTTGAAATGGAAAGTATGTTGGTGGCATGGAAAGACTACCTTTAATAGTACTCTCTACCCATTACATTATATATTTTAATATTTTTCTTTAATAAAGATTTGTAGAAAAAAAATTGAGTAAGACGTTTAGGTGAAATTTACTTCCTCATGTCCCATAGTTTCTGAGAAAAGCACTAATGCGGTGGAAGGAGGAAGGAAAGAGAAGAAAAGGACAATTGGTAGTAAGGTTCTTTAGTAGCAAGAAGAGTGGGGTCAACCTGTTCTCCAAAGCACCTAAAGGCAGGACAAGAAATGACACATGGAAACTTATCAAGGAGAGATCCAGCTTAGAACTAAGGAGAAATTTCCTGACAGAACAATTAACCAGTGGAACGACTTGCCTCCAGAGGTTGTGGGTGCTCCATCGCTGGAGGTTTTCAAGAAAAGATTGGACAGCCATTTGTCCAGAATTGTATAGGATCTCCTGCTTGAGCAGGGGGTTGGACTAGAAGACCTCCAAGGTCCATTCCAACTCTGTTATTCTGTTAAAGTGGATAGACTCGATTATAGTGATGAAGATTACACCATTGGGAGACTTGGGTGTAGCAGATTAGGAGTCAATCGTCATGGAGAAAATCTGTCTATGTGGTCACTACAAGTCTAAAACAACTTGATGGCACATATCAAATCATAACCCATAGAGTTATCTGGTTAAAATTCTGATTAATTGCCTAGCACCAATAGTTGCCATTAAACGAACTGACTTCTGTCATCAAACCTGCAAGTAGTGCTTGCCCACTGAAATTGATTTAAATATGCATTTCAGTTGAAGAGTCCCCAGATTGTCAGTTAAACAATAAAATTTGTATATCTTGGTATCTTGAAATATCTTTGCAATCATAGTCATAATAAGATGATTGAAGAAGTTTTCAGTATGTTTGCTTAGAAAACAGAAGATTGATTTATAGCTTAACAGACTAAGGCTTTGTTGCTCAGAATAACGTTCTTTCCCGTTGACAATTATATTTGGTTTCCGTTCAATATCGACTTTGTCAATCTATTTTTTTCTTCACAAAAAAAAATGACAGAACTAGCTCATTTATACTGCATTAGTTTTTTCTTTAGATAACAGTGATAGGTAGATGACTGCTTGGCAGTAAATAGAAGAATCATACAGTTGAAAAGCATTTTGCCAGACTATCAAGTAATTGCTTCAGTGCCCAAGGATGCAATTAATCTGGTCCTGAAAAATTAAATTCAAAGAACTATTTCCTATTCATGTTTCTACTACTTAATCTTCACTACTGCCTGATGAACGTGCCTTTCACAATTTCCAAAACCCAGGACTTTTTGATTTCAGAAGACACAATAACTCTTCCTTTATCTGATACATGGTAACATTTTTCTTCTTCACACAGAGTAGTTAACCGTCTACTCTAAAATATATATTTGACTTCACTCAGTTTTTCTTTCTCTTAAGTCAAGAATGCCTGCATACATTCACTGTCACCCAATTTCCTGCTACTTCCAGAGGGGAAAAGCAAAACTAAGTCAAAAATTAAATTGATCCATCAATAAGAGTGATTTGGAAGCCTGGGCACAAAATAAGGTCTGCCAGTTATATCAAAATACCATGAAGCATTTAATGATTGTGGGATGTTTCCAGCCTTTCCCATCCTACAGTCCTTCCAATAAGCTAGACTTAGATCTTGTCATTCTGACACTGAACATTTTTGATCTCCCAAAGAGGAAATCATAGGTACATAGGTGTAACTGGAAGAATGTAGATCAGTATCTAATTGGAGAATTTTGCAAGTTTATTTTTATAAGTACAAAGGTGCTTTCTGTTGTCTAATTGTTTGATTATGTGCCAACTTTTAGCGACCACATAGATAGATTTTCTCCTTGAGAATCTGTCCCTAACCTGCTTTTTCAGAGTTTCACAAAAGCTTCTATCCATCAAAAGAGATAATGATCTCTGGCAGACCATGACATGAGTCCTTTCAAGCTTTGTAAGCAGCTTTTATATAAGAAGTACATCTTATCACAAGCAGAGAGAGATATTATTATATACTTTTTGATGAACATCAACATTGTAATTTTTTTTCTAGCTTTGGGAATATGATCTACAAAGAGAAACGGGAGTCTGTCAGCAAGGAAGACCTGGCTAGAGCAACCTTGGTTACTATCACCAATAACATTGGATCTATAGCACGAATGTGTGCTGTAAATGAGGTAAACAGTGTTAGGGGGAGGATGTGGAAACTTTGTGTTGTCTTAAATGCAGATTGGAACAATTATTTTGTTAAGGACAAGCAAGTTCTTTCTCGTTATAATTTCTATTCAAGATTTGTCCTTTTTCTTTCATTGAATTTAAATACTCCAGAGCAATCCTAAAGTTGATTGGCACTTAAATCTGTCTGTCTGTCTGTCTGTCTGTCATACAATTTAGAGATTGTCCAATTCCAAATGACTCTGGGTGGCTTAATCAATTTTTCTAAAAAAAATAACTAGTGTCTAGAAGGCAAACTCTCTATAACCAAAAAAAAAAAATGTCCTACAATGATCAACCACAACTCTTTTCATAGCCTTGAAGAAAGCCAAATTTTCAGTGACTTACTTCCTGAATGTTACCCAAATGGGAGCTGCACCTGTGGGTGGATGCTCTTCCCTTGAGCAGCTCCTGCATCAACAGAAGGGATGCTTCCTGGGTCCTGATAGATGACACTTTTATTAAAGAACCAGGAATGCCTCCATTCTCACCAGTGGAAAGAAACAATTGAGATAGGCATTGCATCAGCCAGTCCCTATGACCATTAAGGATTTTATAGGTGATAATACTGATCTTGTATTACCTTCAGAAGCTGATTGATAGCCAGTGCAGCTTGTAGAGCAGTGGTCCATCATTGCCTGTTCCATCTCATTTTGGACTGTTGTAGCTTCCAAATGATTTTCAAAGGCAGCCCCATGTACAGCTTATCGCAGTAGTCCATTCAACTATATTAGCTAACTATTAATAATGATGTTTGGTCTAATGCTTGGGGAGAAAGGTGTGTTTGTTTTAAACTATGTTTTATGGATTGTTGTGGTCCATCTAGGGTCATTGTATGAGATAGGCAGCCATATAAGTACTGTAAATCAATCGCTTTCATCCAGTATACATTCCTCCAGAAGTTTGTGTAGTGACCACACTTCTACGTTTACTGCTTTCTGAAGCGCTGCTCTCTGAATTTCTGCATCTGTTTTTTATGCATGGAAAACTTCAACATAACCAATTTTACCCAACAGGAGAAAGAATTAGTTGCTCATTGGGAATATTTCTTGCTGTCTTTGGCTTCTTTACAGTGCTGCCTTGTTGCATATGGATCAAGCAGCATTGTACAGGGCTATGAAGACACTAAGTACTGCTTCACTGTAAACAGTGGTTGAATTATATTACACCTAATACATAAGAATCTGAGGAATGGCCCATAGTATTTTTGTGTATGCAGGATTAAGATTATAGGGATATGTGAAAACCATCTGATGTCATTGCCCAAAGTTTACTTTGATCTTCCATTGTTGGTATAGTTACACTTAATAAAATGCAACTAAAATTTATAAAGCAATTTCAAATAAAAAATGACTCAATGAATTACTCAGAGGCCTGAGCAAATTAAAATGTCTTGGCTGTGTGAAGTAGGCATGAATCTTGATATCAAATAAACTCGCCTGGAAATACTGTTCCACACAACCATATCTCTTTTTTTTCTGGACAAATTCAAGAACAATTTAAGTAGGAAGTAGAATTTTTGTCATATTCATACTGATTCAAATTGGATCCAAACTCTATTTTTACCAGGGGAAGCATTTCCTGAGCTGAGTTCCATTCAGAGAGTATATTAAAGTGACAAAAGATTTACATGGTTCAGCTTCCCTGCAACCCATTATACTAACTGCAGATCTACTGTGGAGATTTGGGAGAACATACAGAAGAGGGTAGGATATGGTCTGGGAATAGAGGGAGATGGAGAATTGGCAGAAATCTCAATTTCTTTCAACTGGGTCAGAAGACCCCTGAGAAGGAAAATACTGCTTTTATTCAAATTAGAAAATGTCTGTGTCCGACTCACTGACTGGTCTGCATAGTGCTCTAAGTGGGTGGTTATGTTTATAAATTGATACATTTCTACAGTTAAATAAAATGTAGGCTGTCCTGGAACAACACCTTGCAAAAGGCAGTACATAATTCTAGTATGTAAAGTAAAATAATTCTGTTGAATGTAATTTACATAAACACTGGGACTGTGCTCCTATGCACATTTATCTACGAATAAATCCAGAGAGAATAGTTGCTGAAAATGGTAGTTTAATTTTTTTCTTACACTTCAGAGAGAAAACTTGAATTGCTTTTGATTATATTCAGGAATAGAAATATCTATTGCTGTTTTTTTTCCTTCAGAAAATAAACCGAGTCGTCTTTGTTGGTAACTTTCTACGTGTGAATACTTTATCAATGAAGCTCTTGGCATATGCACTGGATTACTGGTCCAAAGGCCAGTTGAAAGCTTTGTTCCTTGAACATGAGGTATGTATCAATCATATCCTTCTTTACATATCTTTACATACATATCAATGTCCAGCATCCTGTAGCTATTTTTATTCTTGATTTGATATAAATATATGCATAAATGATGTGTTTGTAGTGGAATTATTGGAGACAAATTTAAATGCTGGATTTTATGCATTACTATTATTGGTGGAAAGACACTTCTGAAGAGAACAGTAGGGTTCACTCCAAAGCTTTAGTAAACTTCTCTATTAGCAATATGTTTGGGACAGTGGTGGGTTGCTACTGGTTCGCACCGGATCAGGCGAACCGGTAGCAGCAGCAGCAGGAGGCTCCGCCCACCTGCCCGGACGCTTCTGCGCATGTGCAGAAGCATCACACGAGCGTACCCACAAGCAAACCAGTAGCGACGGGTTTTGAAACCTGCCCCTGGTTTGGGAACATGTATTTATTTATTTGACAGATTTATTTCCCATCTTTTCTTTAGGAGCTCACAGCTCACACCCTCCCATTCCCCTCCCCCCACACACAACAGCAGCCATTTAAGAGAGGTTGAGCCAAATGACTGATCGAAAGTTATCCAGCAAGCCTAGAATCTGGATCTCTCAAGTGCCAGTCCGTACTCTTCACCACTGTACTACAGTTGTGCTCATAAGTTTACATACCCTGGCAGAATTTATGATTTCCTGGCCATTTTTCAGAGAATATGAATGATAACATGAAAACCTTTCTTGCACTCGTGCAAGTGTTTGGCTGAAGCCATTTATTAGCAATCAAATGTGTTTACTCTTTTTCAATCATAATGACAACAGAAACTACCCAAACAACCTTTATCAAAAGTTTACATACCCTGGTGATTGTGGCCTGATAACATGCACACAGGTTGACACAAAGAGGTGTGAATGGCTATTAAAGGTAACCATCCTCACCTGTGATCTATTTTGCATGTAATTAGTGTGTGTGTATAAAAGGTCAATGAGTTTCTGGCCGCCTGACAGACCCTTGCATCCTTCAGAAACTGACGTTTCTGGATTCTGAGTCATGGGGAAAGCAAAAGAATGTCAGAAGATCTGCGAGAAAAGGTAGTTGAACTGTATAAAACAGGAAAGGGATATAAAACGATATCCAAGGAATTGAGAATGCCAATCAGCAGTGTTCAAACTCTAATCAAGAAGCGGAAAATGAGGGGTTCTGTTGAAACCAAACCACGGTCAGGTAGACCAGCTAAACTTTCAGCCACAACTGCCAGGAAAATTATTCGGGATGCAAAGAAAAACCCACAAATAACTTCAGGTGAAATACAAGACTCTCTGAAAACATGTGGAGTGGCTGTTGCAAGATGCACAATAAGGAGGCACTTGAAGAAAGATGGGCTGCATGGTCGAGTCACCAGAAGAAAGCCATTGCTATGCAAATGCCACAAAGTATGCCGCTTACAATACGGCACAGAGACAAGCCTCAAACTTTCTGGCACAAAGTCATTTGGAGTGATGAGACCAAAATTGAGCTTTTCGGCCACAACCATAAACGCTACATTTGGAGAGGAGTCAACAAGGCCTATGATGAAAGTACACCATTCCTACTGTGAAACACAGAGGTGGATTGCTGATGTTTTGGGGATGTGTGAGCTACAAAGGCACAGGAAATTTGGTCAGAATTGATGGCACAATGAATGCAGTATGTTATCAAAAGATACTGGAGGACAATTTGCATTCATCAGCCCGGAAGCTGCGAATGGGACGTACTTGGACATTCCAACATGGCAATGATCCTAAACACAAGGCCAAGTCGACAGCAGAATAAAGTGAAGGTTCTGGAGTGGCCATCTCAGTCTCCTGACCTCAATATGATTGAGCCACTCTGGGGAGATCTCAAACGTGCAGTTCATGAAAGACAGCCCAAGAATTTACAGGAGCTGGAGGCTTTTTGCCAGGAAGAATGGGCAGCTTTACCATCTGAGAAGATAAAAAGTCTCATCCACACATACCACAAAAGACTTCAAGCTGCCATTGATGTTAAAGGGGGCAATATATCGTATTAAGAATTGGGGTATGTAAACTTGTGATCAGGGTCATTTGGGTAGTTCCTGTTGTCATTATGATTGAAAAAGAGTAAACACAGTTGATTGCTAATAAATGGCTTCAGCCAAACACTAACCATGAATGAAAGAAAAGTTTTTGTGTTATCATTTTTAATCTCTGAAAAATGGCCAAGAAATCATAAATTCTGCCAGGGTATGTAAACTTATGAGCACAACTATATATTAGTTTTTTGGGACCATGGCCTTCAAAATCCTGTTGGGTGCAACACCAGTCATAGTTTCACTCACTCACTAACTTATTTATCACACTTCTATGCTCACCCTTCTCTCAAAAAGCAATTCTGGGCAGTGTACAACAATCGAATAACACAACAAATACATAAAAACGGATGCCAAAAAATATAAAATGTCATTATTAAAAATGAAAATATTATTAACATTTTAAAATATACAGATCCCAGAGTAAAAATATTAACCACCCTACAGAGCCATCTAAGAATGTCTCCAGTTCCTTAGAGGCTGGAAGCCCTGGTGACACTACCAGGTTTTGAGGGACTTCCAGAATGATAACCTTAATAGCAGAGAGGGGTGTCACATACTGTAACAACTGGTTCGCCCAGAACTGAAAATGTGAGTGCGGAACTGAAAATGTGAGCATACGCGCAGCATCAAAAAACCGTTGATTATATAGGATGTGATAGCACTTGGGCGGGGCCAGACGTTGGTCAGAACTAACGGTTCGTCCGAACTGGCAGCAGCCCACCACTGCTTAATAGCATTCAAAATGATTGGCTTATATTCAAACGTGTTTCAGTTGCTTGAAAAAATACAGGTTGAAAAGAAAAGATTTGGGGATTGTCTTCTAGTAACTTCTTTCAAAACGAAAACAGGGTGGATGCAACCTTATAAGCCCTGTAAAACACAACATCACACAGAAAAATAGTGCACACAGATTTGATTTTCATGTAGCCTTATATGCAATTTCTTAAATTGACAGAGAAGCTAGCAGTAAACTGAGTTCAGTCACCATCATGATAGCCTCTCTAAACTATATCCAAACAGTTTGGAAAGAATTCAGAATTGATAGTAAGGAGGTTTCCAGACAGAATTACTTGCATAGCCCATCAAGGAAGTCCTGGGCAATTTTTTAATATTTCTTTTCTTAAGAAATTATCTCTGGTAGGAAAAAAAGATGAAAGTAGCCATAGATATATACAGAAGAGTTTTAAATGGAAGATAATGTCCGTTTGTGCTCTCATACAGTTCTTTGAATCAGGCAGGTTAATTCTTTTAAGACTTAGTATTTGTAATCTTGACAGAAAAATAGTATGCAGAGCAGGGGTGAAATTCAGCAGGTTTACGCTGCCAGTTCTGGAGAACCGGCAGTGTAAATTTTGAGTAGTTCGGAGAACCGGCAAATACCACCTCTGGCTGACCCCAGAGTGGGGTGGGAATGGAGATTTTGCAATATCCTACCCCCAGGAGTGAGGTGGGAATGGAGATTTTGCAGTATCCTTCTCCTGGAGTGAGGTGGGAATGGAGATTTTGCAGTATCCTCTCCCTGCCACGCTCACCAAACCACGCCCACAGAACTGGTAGTAAAAATATTTGAATTTCACAACTGGTGCAGAGGATAAAGAAGTCACAACTGCCCCAAAACATTTATACAAGGGAAAGGAAAAAAGACTTTGTTTCATACTTCTGTATATTTTTTCAAATTTATCAAATATAATGTGTCACCAAAAATTGAATTGTGCAAAATCTTCTTTTAAATGCAGGGTTACTTTGGAGCAGTTGGTGCCCTTCTTGGATTGCCAAATTTCAGCTGAAGCTCCAAGCCACCACAATACTGAATGGTTCTCTACCTTTCTGGCATTATTACATATTGTTTTTATATCAACTTGAAGAGCAGAAGGGCTGCAATCTTTCTATAAATGTCTTTAACTGGAGGATAAAACTATCATTGTTGACATCTGGGTGCTCCTATAAAGAAGCACTTAGCAAGGGAGTTGACATGGCATTCTCTAATCCATTTCATCAACATTCTCCAACTTGGTGCCCCTTCTAATTTCTCAGCTGATATAGCAGTTAATTATGCTGGTTGCAATACACAAATAAGGGGCATCGAGCTGGGGAATGCCGTAACAAACATTTAATACTCAGCATGTGTCTTAAACTTAACTGTCTAGACCCTTCAATACTAACCCTGTTTTGCTTCAAAACTATTCTTAAGCAATTGGGTTGCATGTAATTGCACAAGGTTAGACATGGCCTTGTGCTCAAGAGTTCATTTAGATTTCCAGTCAACTCTAAAACTGATTGTAGCCATGAATGAAGAAAGGATCTTTGATGCAAGGTATTGTGTTTCAATGCAAGTAAGTTACAGCATGTTGAAATACTTATTCAGGCATCAGTGTTAAGTTTCCAAACATTAAACGTAAAAACATCAGCAACGGTTTTGTACAAGTGATTTAATGAATTAATCAAGAATGTGTGTATAACAACCAGTGACAGTACAAGATGACAGTAAAAAAAAAAAACCCAAACCCATATATCTCAGAATTACTGCTATAAACAGTGCCAGCAGATGATATGACTGAAATCAAAGCAGCAGTGGTGTGGCAAAGGCTGGAAAGACAGATCTTTAATAAGATGCCTTTGGTGTGACTTCCCAACTCCAAGAAAGTGAGTTGATCTCATGGAACCTCTATTGACTAAGAATATTAACTTGGGACTAGGTTGTGTCCTTAAACCATTACGGCAGCTATAGAGGTTGAACTGCAGAGTCAACAGATCCGGTGTTCATTGCACCCTAGTAAACCGTTCCAGTGGTGCAACAGTGTGGCCTTGAGATAAACTCCTATACTTACTGTATGCCACTTTGGATACAATGGTAAAGTTTACAATAGTGGCATATTTAATAGACTGCTACAACAAAGCTTACCATAAAACCTCAGCAAAAAAAAAAAAAAAAAGAATTATCTCAGAAAAGAAACTTTCTATGCACAAGGATGTAATTATTGTATCCTGAAGGAATATGCAGTTACCCAATCCATGAATTAAAATTTTCTAGAAGGGAATCTACCACTGACTAGAATTCATCTTGAGTTTTAGGTACTGCTTATTTTACTTGATCAAGGTGATACACTATTTCGGCACATGAATATTTTATACAGCAATATCTATATGAAAAACAACTCCAGCATTCTTGGAAGATTGGTTGGTTTAGGTGGTTTTTTTTAAAAAATCATTTGTCTATAATTATATTTCAGTGCTTAGTATTAGTAATTGGTTTGTAGTATATAGCAATCACCTAAAATATTTTCTGTTTTTAGAACTTGGAAATTATCTCTGTATAGCACAGGGCAACATCCAGAAATGTGTACGTACCTCACTGGTTTGAGGAAGTCAGAAAATACAACTTCAGTAAAACAACTCATCATAGAAACATTATACTTGATTATTTTAATCCCTCCCAATTCATACCAGGAAAGTAAAGAGTTACTGTTTTTCATTTTATCATACAATGTTTTTTAATTGAACAGGTTTACATCATGGTAACATCATAGGTTTGGAATAAGCTCCATAAACGAATTCATTGACAATTTTTATGTTAGACAATTTCTATTTTTATTTTTGCATTATGTAATTGCATTAGTAAGAATAGTGCTTTTACAAAAATGCCATTGTAATGTTACAAAATTCTGCCATTGTTCATGTGAATTCATGCTGTTAGCAACCTCATTTAGCACTACTGTAAGAGCTTTCTTGGTTGGGAGTGGCAGAGATTTCTCCTGAAAAGATAAAGATAAGCCAAGAGAAGGGACATTTCTTTTTTTCTCTCCTTGAGAAATTCTGAGTGAGTGGCTCTTCAGTCCCAACAGTCACATGAGTGCCTTAAGGTTCCTTTTGGAGTTTCAATGACATGTTCAGTTTTTCCTGGCTTTGAATATTGGCAGCTTTCAAACAAAATTCATCCATGATGTTGCATTTTTTTCTTTTTTCCCCATTTTATTTTCAGTTCTAACATAGTCCCAGAGTCCTTTCTGGTAGTTAACAATGTTTTACCTTTATCCTTAGGGGATGGATGGATAGATAGGTAGGTAGATTGATGATAGATAGATAGATAGATAGATAGATAGATAGATAGATAGATAGATAGATAGATAAACACAGTCTCTTAAAATAAGAGAATGTTGGCTGCTAAGGAGACAGTTTTTATTTCTTAAACCAGATCATATTTGTAGTGTGCTGTTGGAGCTAATAAAATTTTCAAGAGTTATTCCATTAAGGTATGGTTGGGTAAGGTTTCTCATATAATCAACCCTTATTAAACTACTGAATTAGAGCATTAATGGACCAGTTTCCCCCCCCCCTACATTCCTTGAATTAGTTCTCATTTTTATATTGCCTTTTTAAACATTCCATGAAAAACAAGATTTTATACAAGATTATACAAGATTGTATAAAAACCAGATCACTCTTTTTATCCATTTCAGATTATAACAAGAGTGGTCTTGTTGATTTGTTATAAGGCTGCAATGTGGGTTGATTGCACAATCTTTTTGAATCTCACTGATCAAATGAATTAAGAGTAGTGTTTTGGTCCTTTTCACTGTACTGCTCCTTATATCTTCAATAGTAAGATTGTATTGTGACCATTTGCAAATTCTTTATAATGCTTGGAATTGGCAAATTTAGTGTTTTGCCACCCCCAAGCATTATAAAACCTTATAATTCAACAATGCATATAAAATCAAACTGCATTTGATTAATGTTCCTTATGTCTTGGATTTGGTTTGTAGGGTGCAATTAAAAGTTTCAGGTTTAGCATGATGTAATTTAAGGTGATCTTCTCCAAAACATGCACCAAAACGTTAGTATCAGCTGTAGGTGTTGTTTTGTTATTTTTTTGTTTTGCAATATGCTTTCATGGAATAGATAGATGTATTAGAAGGGAAAGAATCATGCCCATTGAAAGCCTGAAAAGCAACATGCTAAATTTTACTGTTGATCTTTAAAGTTAAGTCTTTGGATTTAAAAAAAATTTTTTTTTTTACTTAGAGCCAGTTGAATGACCACTCTCCACTAATTAATTGTTTTGTAGATAGTATATTTATAATTTAAATGCTGAATTCAATATATGTTTTACTAGGTAAATTACATAATTTAGAATTTTTAGCTTTCTAAAAAGTCAGCCTCCTTTTAGGATCCAGTAGTTTTGTTCTTAAGTGGAAATTAATGCTATATGGGTGGTAGAATTTTAAAAAGTAGATAGGGATTATGACTATGAAGTAATCTGCCATTAAAAGTAACACCTTTCACTACCATTCTAATGAGCTATACTAAATCTAGCTTTACTTTTAATATAGAATTTTTATAAAACACAATGAATGATCTTATTTCTTTGATTGATACTTCCCCTTCTGCCTCCCCCATCCTATCATATGCATGTTAAACAGTAGCATCAACTTATTTATGCCTGTTGTAAATTAAAAGTAACTGAGCTTTTGCATTGCAAACCTTCTGTTTTGGGGAAACAGATGCTTCCTTAATTCAGAAGTGATCTCCTTTTAAGTATGTTGTAGAATGCATTGCAGCACAATATGTGTTCTTATATGAAATAATATACTTTATATTCTAAACGGTGAATGGGAAATCAGTAGGAAGCCTGCAAGCAAGCATTCTTCTAAGTAAACACCTTAGTAATTATGTTATGTTAACACCTTATGTTAATTTTCCTTAAAAATTAACATTTTGGGACACATTTGATTTTGGGACACGTTTGAGATGCAGGAAGTATCCCTCTTGGTCAGGTGTTGGTCACATTAACTGATCTATTTCTAAAGGTTTTGCCAAATATTTGAACACAAGCCTTACTTCTACAAATGATGATGATTCACATCTCTTACTACCTTTACTGTGTATTTTGTGCAGAGGGGACAAATGGAGAGGAATCTAGAAAGCTGCCTTTATTAATTCAGAATATTCTCCATCTTATTCAGTATTATCAACATGGACTGGCAGCATTCCTCGTATCAGGCAGGTGTCCTTATCAGTTTTACTGGAGATTCCAGGGAGTCAACCTGGGACATTAGGGTATTGTATAAAGCAGCTCCTCTACTCTTCAGCCGCAACCTCTGGGTTACTTGAAAATAAACTATAAAAGGGGTGCCTCAATTACTTAACCACAACTAGAACTTTTCATGAAACAAGACTGACAACACCATAGCTTTGTGCGTTAGGTTAGATCAGTTTGGCCCTACAGTATTTTTATCCTCGATTTGATGGAGGCCAATTTGATATAGGACAGAACTAGTGCTGCCTTAGCTAAATAGGAAAGCAACAGTCTAGAACTCTATTCTCAAACGTACCCTTTGAATTATACTGGACTACTTTATGAAAAAGCAGAATTCAGCTTTGGGTTGTGCAACATGTGCCCAAGCAGCTGCTTATACAGTAACACCTGGAACTTCTTTTAATAGGAATTTGGGAGAGAGAGACAAAGCTGTGGAAAGGAATTCTGGTTAGTTTAAAGCAGCCTTTCGCCTTCCAGATGGGTTAGACTGCAGGTCCCCTTATACCCAAGGTTTGAACTCTGGGTTATAAACAAAGAGTATTAAAAATACCCTATCACGCCCCAATTAAGACAATTTGGTTGGAGGAAAGGTGTGTGTGTGTGTGTGTGTGTGTAAGCACCTGAGTCCTTGTTTGCTTTGTACTAAATCACATTCAACTGTTAAACAGAAAACTTGCAACAGTACTGAAATTGTTCCTTAGAGTTACTTTTATGTACCAAACAGTTAAGGATCTTTAATAATGAAATAACTATTACTTGAAGTATTAGCTAATAACCAGGAGAGAAAAAACACTGTAAACGTCAATCTCTTCTATTCCCTCTCCCCTCCTCGCTTTTTCTGCTTCCTTTCCACTTTCTGAGGGAAATATGTAGCAAGATATAGGCAACACAGTAGGAAGGATCAGGTCTTGGCGCATCCTGAAGGGAGTGCAAAAACATATCCATACCTCCTTATGGCTTTGGCATCTCCCTTTGGACAGGAGAAGATTTCTTGCAGAAAGGCAGTTCTCTACTTGACTACCCTGAATTCTGCCTTGCATTTCTTTCTCCACAAGTGACTCAAAGGGAAGTGGGTAAATTCAAGGAGGCAGCTACACTCTGGCAGATGCTGTTGCTGGTACTCTTTCTTAATAATTCCACCTGCCGATTCATCCTAGTCTTTGGCCTTTTAGAAAGAGGGAGGGAGGGAAGGGAGAACAATATCAACTGAGAATGAACTACTTGGGCCTAGTCACCATTGCCACTAGGCCTCTGAGCCAATGAGGGGATGATGATGTGGCTGCTTCTCTGATGGTGAAATCTCTTTTGCGTAGTGTATTTTGCACCCTCTCTTTGTTAAGGTGTCCTGAAGAGAGGTAGAAGTGTGACATAAGCATGCTTTACCAAATGCTTGTTTAAAGTCAAATGTAGGTAAGACCCTTAGTAGCCCTAGGTGAAGGGCATGGAGAGAAACTTTAAAACAATCACAAGTTAGTCTGAGGTAAAACTATTTCTCATGGTCTTATTTCAAGCTCTGTATCTTGTAGTTAAGAGTTTGTCATAAAACTCTTATGTAATTAGCATATGTATGATAAAATACAGAATTTTATTTCCAGAGTTACAAAAAGAGTTGTTCCTGGGTTCATCAATCATTGTAGTTCAGGTGTGTTTGTGTAAAGACCATGTTTGAACCAACATATCCCATATTAATTGAATCCATTGCTATGTTCCCTACCCATTTTTATTGTGAAAACAATTTTTTAAATTTCTGTTGTATTTTGGTTAAACCTAAAATTTACTAAAATTGCAGACAAAGTTTTTCTGGAATCCGAATGAATTTAAGTTTTCATTTTAAGCAATGAAAAGAAATGCATTTTAAGCAATAGTTAACATGCTGCAGTTAGTGATAACTACTAAGTGGGGTTTTTTTTAAAAAAAATGAAAGTTTTATAGATGGCCTGGTTTCAGTATTCAGGACACTTTAATATCCATGTTATTTGGAAATAGAGAAGATAGTCTTCATATTTCCCAGCAAAGTTGACATTTTAACTTTTTTTAAAAAAAAGAAAAAAAAATCTAATGACTCAAATTGTACCTAGAAACTCCATGACATGCTCTTATTTCCAAAATGTATATATAATATACTGTGAGAACCATTTCTCATATATTGCCTTATTCTGTTGCAGTAAACTTTCTGTCTAGGCTTTTAGGATTCTGACAGCGATGTAAAAATGTATGTTTTGCAAATTTAAATCATAGTTACTAAATTATTTAACGTATCTTTTGTAAAGTGTTTAATTTATTTTTAATGTCAAAGCTTTTCCGTATTGTTTTCATGCAACCAAATAATGGAAACCTATGCTGCATTCATTCCCATCAAAATTGTATAAAAATTCCTGACAGCTTGCATGAGTAAATGTGAAATCTAATTTTGTTGTTCAATAATGAGCTTTTGTGTGTGTTTTCCTAGCTTTAGTGTTCTGTAGACAGAATTTTATTTTTTTCTAAATAAAGTCAAATGGATGGTTCCCTCTACCATATTTGATTTAATTTTTTGAAGGTATTAATAAAGGGGTGAGAAATCTAGCTTATGTTTAAGAAGAAAATAAACTTGACTTTGGTGGATAAGGTCACATCAACAAAGAAGTACTGTAATCCTGCTGAGAGAAAGAATAATTAAGCTATCACTAACAAAGGATTGTTTGGTCTAATCTTTGTAGAATTTTTTCTCATTTTGGTCATATTTTATCAGTGACCCTTACAAAGAGTGTGTACAAGCAGATAATGAAATCAGACAGAAGTATTACAACATTGGTTTGGTTTTTGCTCCTTCAGATTTTGGAGTATGACTTTTAGTTACTTGAAGTTTCAAGTCCCTGCATACCCAGCCCTCTCTTCACCTTATCTAGTTCCATAACAAAGAGTTAGGTTTGATAACAAGGTTTTCATTTCTGTGATTATTATTTTTTTTTAGTGTGTAAAAACACATCATGGCCAACAGGTGATCTTTATGTTCCTGTAAGCAGGAAATCAGTTCAGTAATAGTCATAGTCACCTGCTTTCACCCTTAAAGTAACACTAGGAATGTGCTCAGGGGCTCATCCTGAAATTTAGCATTCCAATACCATGTAATTCTAAAAAATATATTTAATCCATTCAAATATACATACCAATAATAACAGACTGAACTCCAGTAACTAGTAAGTATAGGCAATCATTGAATTGAAGATTAGCTTTTTTAGCAAAACTTTATTAAATTTCAGGAAAAAAATATACAAACAGAAAAAAGAAAAAGTGGGGAGGCTAGGGAAAAAGCAAATAGTGTGTGCAGACAGAGGAAAAGGGTATATATAAAAAGTAACTCCTTCCTTGTAACTTCTATCATAAAGAAGTCTAATAATCAGTACCTAAGATTAGGGGGGCATTTTCTTCAGTTTCAACCCAAAAATCCAAGAGTGGTTTCCAAGAATAGAAATGAAGCTTGATGAAAGTCTTTTCTTTAATCAAAGTTTTTTTGTCTTCTCCACCAACAACATGAATTTCACCTTCTTTCTTCTATTGTGGCATACGAGTCCTTCCATCTCTGCGCATAAAAGAAGCCTTGCTGCTGTTGTCTTACATAAGAACAAAGTACCATGTCTTTTTTTTTTTGTTTTAAAAAACAAACTATTAGATTTAAAAAAATAAAATTGTATAAAACATTCACAACCTTAAAATACAATCAACAGTATCAACAAACAACGAAGTATATATAATGTATATAAGTACAAATATATACAAAAACTTATTTCCTTTTTTCCTTAATGACGGTGTATAATTATTACTTTTAATTTCTTACTAAATTTTGACTTTACCTTCTTTTCCATTTGTTTATCCACTCATACCAACTGTCCCATATCTTAAAATACTGTGCATTCCTTATCTTTCAATTTCAACATTAGTCTATCCATTTCTGCACATGTGTAAATTTTTTGAATTATTTGCTGCTCCGTTGGCAATTGATCTGTTTTCCAGACTTGTGCTAGGGCTAACCTAGCTGCTGTAATTATATGTAATATTAGGTACTTTTTTTTCTTTTCTAATGTTTTGTTTAAGCATTCCTAACAAAAAAAATTCTGGTTCTAACTCAATATCCTCCACAATTATTTCTGATATCCAAATTTTTATTTTTAACCAATATTTCTTAATTTTTGGGCAAAGCTACCAGACATGAAAGAAGGTTCCCTGTGCTTGCTTACATTTCCAACACGTTGGATTGAGATTTGCATACATCCTCGCCAATCTCGCAGGGGCTAGATACCATCTGTACCACATCTTGTAGTGGTTCTCCTTATATGCTACAGATTTTGTTATTCTATAGTTGTTTTTTTTGTTTTTTTTTTTAATTTGATTTATATGCCGCCCTTCTCCTGAGACTCAGGGCGGCTTACAATGTGCTCAGCAATAGCCTTCATCCTTTTGTATATTTATACAAAGTCAGCTTATTGCCCCCACAGCTGGGTCCTCATACCCAGTTGTGGGGGCAATACCCTTTCCCATACCCTTTCCCATTCTTCCAATTGTATGTTTTTACCAATATTCCTTGCCCAAGCTATTATTTGTCCTTTGACTAGATTTTCTGCTAGGTCGAATTCTAATAAGTATTTGTAAATCTTTGAAATCAAATTTCCATCCTTAGCTCCTAATAATTTGTCTAGTCGGTTGGGATTTATTTCAATTCCCCCTTCCTCACTATCTTTATTGTATCTAGTTTGTATTTGTAGGTAGGGCCACCAATCTATTTCTATACCTTGTTCCCTGAGTTCCTGCCGTGTTTTTAATCTTCCTTTGGGATCCAGTAATTCTTTATATCTTATTAATTTATGGGGGGCTAGTGTGTTGGGGTGCGTTGCCGCCTCCAATGCAGATATCCAGCCGGGAACCTTCATATAATGTTTATTTTTAATTTCGAACCAAGTGCCAATCAGTGAATTTCTTATTATGTGGTTTTTAAAATGTTTATATGTTTTGTTCCCGGCGTTCCACAAGAAGGCATTCCACCCCTTTAATAGATCGTGGCCTTCCAATTTTAATAGTCTGTAACTATCCAAATTGACCCGCTCCTTAATCCATGTTAAACTCGCTGCCTTACAGTATTTTTCCCATGCTGGTAGGCCAAAACCCCCTCTAGATTTATCATCCTGTAATATGTTTAAATTTATTCTTGGTTTTTTTCCCTCCCATATGAATTTTGATGTATTGTGTACATTTCCAACATTTGACAAACCCATAAAAATCTTTTGACAATTTATCAGGTATTAAATGCCAAAAGTACACCTTATAAAAATTCTGTTTCAAATTATAGAGTTGATCATCAATTTTTATCTGCATTTTTACTTATCAAAGTTTCTTACATTGACCTTTCACTAGAAGACCTGATTTTCTTATAGAGTCAAAATCATTTTTAAGAATAAAGTAGTTTGCTTTACCAGGTAGAAAGCTGACTTAATTGTCTTTTGGGAGAATCTCCTCTGCTGACTTTGTACTGGATGGAAAGATTGCTCTGGTAACACATGGAGGTGAGGTGTAATGTGTACATTCCCTTAAGAGAACTTGGTCACCAACATCTCTAACATCAGTAGGCTTTAAATATACCCCCTTTGAAGGATCATCCTTAATTCCTGATTTCTCCATGTAGAGTTTTTGTTTTTTTTTACCTGAAATTGTGTTGTGCTAAAAGGTAAATACACACAAAGAGCCTAAACGTTCCTTTGCAAACATAGGCAACATTCAAACAGCAGCTTCTTGTGGTTAGGTAGGAACCAGCAAGATGAATTTCAACAGGAACAAATGCAAAGTCCAACATTTGGATAGGAAAAAATCTAAGCCGTACATATAAGAGGCGACTGGACAGGATGACATACTGAACAACAGTACTCAAAAAGAATTGGTATTGATAGATCACAAACTAGACATGAGCAGCAAGGAAAGGGAAATGCAATGGAACAGTGTTATTACCATAATCACAGCATTAACATACCGCGTTTCCCTGAAAAGACCCTGTCTTATATTTTTTTAACCCCGAAATAAGTGCTTGGCCTTATTTTGGGGGAGGTATTATTTTGGGGCACGTGGAGGAAATGGCGACTGGCTGTGCATGCATTTAAATATTTTCGGGGAAGGCTTATTTTCGGGGGGGGGCTTATTTTAGCGCATGCGCTCAAAAGCCCGATTGGGCTTATTATCTTGGGATGTCTTATTTTACGGGAAATAGGGTAATCATATTGATCAAATTGCATCTACAATAATATACTAGTTCTGGATATTGCATTTTAAGGAGGACATTGAAAATCCCTTGAAAGAGCATCACTATAAAATTTAAGAATTAGGTCTTCATACTAATGAGAAACATGGTGGTATTTTTAGCAACCAGTTTTAAAGTTTATGCCTGGTTGTCTTCATATCAATGCTTCATTTCATATGTAATAAGGGAAATATTTTAAATTATTTTTAAAAATGCACAGCAGTTCAATTTCTATGCTGTTAGGTAAATAATATAGATAGATGATACATAAATAGATAGATAGGGTATATAGATAGATATTATTAATTTAATTTGTATACCGCCCTTCTCCCAAGGGGACTCAGGGCGGAGATAGATATGTAGGTAGCTAGCTAGGTAGGTAGGTAGGTAGGTAGGTAGGTAGGTAGGTAGGTAGGTAGATGATAGATAGATAGATAGATAGATAGATAGATAGATAGATAGATAGATAGACAGACAGACAGACAGACAGACAGACAGACAGACAGACAGACAGACAGATAATTTTGTTTGTTATGAAGAAAATTTATATGGCCACCCAAATCAGTGATTGGACAGCTTGCAGACGTAAAATCCCAAATACAAAAACCAATGAACCCCCTCCTCCATGTGATGTCAAGCCATTTGATGGGCTTTATACCACCCTGGGGTTCCCAGGCCTACTGGCAAAACCATATCCATGGCCTTCATAAAGACTGTCAAAGTGGGAGCTAGTCTTACCTTTCCGAGAATGAGGCAGCCACTACAGAGAAGACCCATCTTTGTCCCACTAGGTGGACCTCCTTAAGAGAGGATCCATAACATCCCCTGCCTTTCCATTGATGGGTGTGTTTGGTAGATGTAAGTGGGAAAAGTTGGTCCTTGAAATCACCTGCCCCCAGGCCACCTAGGATTTTAAAGGTAACAACCAGTGCCTTGAAGTGGACCTGGAAGCAAATCAGCAACCAATGCAGCTCCTGCAAGAGATGTGACACATGCAAATCCTGACTTGTACAAAACCATGTGGGCTGCGTATTTTGAACCAAATTGAAGCTTCCAGATATTTTTCAAGGGCACTCCCAGATACTTCACACATATATATAAAAAAATAACTCCTTAGGACAAGTGCAAGACAGATAGACTTATTTCCTTGCATGGGAAAGAACAGCCCCAGGGCACAGCCAAATGAGTAAAAGAAGTAACTTTATTGATGGATCCTTTCAGATAAAGGCAGTATTTGGGGGGGGGGGGTGTCCTCTCAGCTGTTCCTGTAGAGATCAAAGCCCATCTTGGTGCAAGGTTTCTTAGTGGAGATACTGCAAGTTTCAGTTGAAGGGTCTTTTATGTCTAAAACAACAAATGTGTCGTAAAACAGTTATGCAGATTTATGTACAAATAGGTACAGAACACAGAGAAGCAAGTATTTTCTTTCTTTTGAATTGGCAAACAGAATGCTGGCCCTGTTGAGGTGTTTTGACCTTCTTTATATCTCAGACATTTCATGTTTTAAAAGTATTATTGTGTCCACTTGTTTGCAAGTCAAAGCTTTTTACACGTGTGACGCTTGACTATTGCATGCTTCTGTGCGCGTGTATACGTGCTATGTAGTAATAGCACTTAGACTTATATATGCTTCACACTGCTTTACAGCCCTAAGCGGTTTACAGAGTCAGCATATTGCCCCCCAACAATCTTGGTCCTCATTTTGCCCATCTCGGAAGGATGGAAGGCTGAGTCAACTTTGAGTCTGGTGAGATTTGAACTGCCAAATTGCAGGCAGCCGGTAGTCAGCAGAAGTAGCCTGCAGTACTGCATTCTAACCACCGTGCCACTGCGGCATGTAAATTGATGGAGACATAGAGGGGAAAAACTGACAAAGATTCTTCTACCTTTCTCAACACAACAGAAACTGTGGCCCCCAGGGAAATGTAAAGAAGGTAGGTTCAAAAGAAGAAAAGAAGCATTTCTCAGTGTAAAGCACTTTAATCTACGAGGCTCACTGCCTCCTGAAGTAGTGATGGCCCACTTGTCCTTTGGGAAGATGCTGTTGTATTCATTATCTGCCTCCAGCCTTCACTTTAAGTATCTGGTGGACCCAACTGTGAAGTGGGGGGTGTTCTTATAATGGACATATTCCATAGAAATAAGAAATGATTTAATTGTCTAAGCTCCATGAAAGAGGTGCAGAATAAATTAACTTCCAGCAGGAGTATTTCTATACCAGTAGTCCTCAAGTTACAACCATTCATTTAGCCACTGTTCAAAGTTACAGCATCCCCATGGTCATGTGCTCAAAATTCAGGCATTGGCAAATGGCATGACGGTTGCAGCATCACCAGATCATGTGGTCTGTGCTCACCATTTACAACCTTCTCAGTCAGTTTCTGACAAGCAAAGTCAATGGAGGAAGCCACTTAATGATCACATACTTCACTGAAGAACTGTAGTAATTCACTTAACCAAAGTAAAAAAGGTGGCTTAGGACCTGGTTATCTATGGGACCGCCTGCTACCACCAATAGCCTCCCACCGGCCAGTACGCTCCCATAGAGAGGGGCTCCTCCGGGTGCCATCGGTCAAACAATGTCGACTGGTGGCCCCTAGGGGGAGACCCTGTGGGGGCACCTATGATTTGGAACGAGCTCCCCCCGGAGATATGGAGGATCCGGATCTGCACACCCTCCATCGCGCGCTCAAGACTTTTTTATTTCATCAAGCTGGCATGGCCTAAATCTTCTCCCCTTTTAAATGTAAATTTTAATCTGTTTTTAAATTATTGGGTATTTTAAATTTGTTTCAGCCAAATTATTTAATTCATTTTTATTCTATTTTAAATTTTTGTATTTATGTTTTTTATCTTATGGCTGTTCACTGCCGAGTCCTTCGGGAGTAGGGCGGTATAGAAATCCAATAAAATAAATAAAAATAAATAAATAAATTGTATAATCTAATGTGACTCAACAACTGCCTTACTTAGCAACAGAAATTCTGGTCCCAATTATGGTTGTAAATTAAGGACTACCTGTATTGTAAGGTGCTATTATTCAAGGGAACATATATTTCTGTAAAAATATCGATAACATCTATTTGATTAATCCCAGGAGTTACTATTTTAAGGCAAAATTAAACCTTGGTTAACCATATGGGAAAAGACACGCAGACCAAATTAGGTGGGAGGTTTGGAAATTCCCGATTGCATGGCTAGAGGCACAGAAATTAAGGGGATGAGCCAAAGATTTCATGAAAACGTAAGTAATACTCATCTTCACTTCATTCAATCAATCCATTTTTAGTCCCAGTTTAACATACTTTTACCTATAAATTACTATGTGATTTGAAAAATAGAAGAAACCCTTCTGCTAGCTGTTGTGCCTTACATTTTCTTATGCACAAGCCCGTCTTTCTGTCTCTCTACCCATCTCTGCCATGCAAAAAGCAGACAGGAGGAGGTATGATTCAAAAGAGATCCTTTTGGCCAAAGTTATGATTGAAATATGTTCATCAATGCCCAGCTGTCACAATCATCCTATGATTGAATCAGTCTAGGAGATTTTTTTTATTCTGGACTTTTTGAGGTCCATTTGCTGGCTCATCAGTATACACACACACATACACACAAAGAGCATAAAATCATTTGAGGACAGTAAGTTCTCTGTCCATGAATGACAACATACTTACAATAGAAGTAACCCCTTCAAATTTATGGCAACTTATATTCTAATAAGCATACACAGATTTAAAGCCCCCAAAATCAGTACTGAATTCTTTCTTTAAAACAATTTTAAAAAGAAACCCCATTTTTAAAAATGTGACCGCAATTACTGTGCATGTCTGAAAAAGTGAGGAAGATGAGAAAAATTAACAATATTTTAATTTTATCCATAAATAAAATTAAACATTATCACATTTGGTACATATTACAGTGACTGAAATTAATACAAATGTAAACACGGTAAAAAAATTATTTCGTATAACAACTCTAAAATACATTAGACCACGTAAAAAATACATCTCAGTACTTAAGTGTTTTAAACACTAGAGGAAAGTGCTTTTTTAAAGATAATATTGCCATTTAATATTAATCCAGAGCATCAAGTTTACTTAAATGAAAATAATTCCTAGCACACTTGAGTTCTTTCTATAACAACATACCTCTGGTTGAGATTTAATATTAACTCAGTTTGAGTTGCTCTATTATATCATTTTTTAAGCCCTGCAAGCCATTTAACCCTTGAAATATACTAACATTCCATGACCATGCTTTAAGGACTGTATCTATGAACCTGAACCTGGGTAGTTTGTTACCAAAGGATGCACTTCAGTTGCAATGTTGCTTATTCTGCAAAACAGCTAATGTAGCCTAATGACACTTACAGTAAATGAATGCACTGGGATGTGTTTGATTTTGTATTTCAGGAACAGACAATCTTTTCAGGCTAGGGGATTTATTGGCAATTTCACAAGCATTGCAGGTGATTTCATAGAATGACTGCATGAACGGCTGCTATGGTGGAGAGTTCAGCTACGTATCAACCAACAAGACATGTATCTGTTTCCCACTACACATTCCAACTTCAAGATAGCAATAGCAATAGCAATAGCAATAGCACTTAGACTTATATGCCACTTCATAGTGCTTCACAGCCCTCTCTAAGTGGTTTACTGAGTCAGCATATTGCCCCTAATAATCTGGGTCCTCATTTTACCATCTTTAGAAGGATGGAAGGCTGAGTCAACCTTGAGCCGGTGAGAATCGAACTGCTGACAGTCAGCAGAATTAGCCTGCAATACTGCATTCCAACAATTGCACCACCATAGCTCTTATCATCCCAGTAAATTTATGGCAGGTTGTTTTTTGTTTTGTTTTGTAATAGTTTATCTTTTTTCAGGGCACACTGGCACACGTTTAACTGATCACCTAACTACTGTAATTCTCATTTTCAAAGAATACCTATGTTAGCTTATTTGGAGTTTGGAATATGTTGGAATCTGCAGCCTGCCTGCTTTTACTGCATATCAGTTTCAGTGATGATGTATAGACTCTGGCAAATACCAAGGCCACTGAGAATTAACATCCTTTGGCACTTCACTGCCTTTCCGATCATTTTTTTTTCCATTAATTTTACAGCATTATTTTGTGTACCACAGTTCTGTAGGACCTGTAGACATACATATAAATCAATTCCGTTGCTTCTCATTTTCTGACTATAAATTGTCTCTAATAATAAAAGCTCCTGAGACTAGAGACAAGTTTTCCCTTCTTAGGAACTACTTCTTCAAAAAAATAGTTTTGAATGATAAGGGCTGCGCCATTTTAAAGAAAGTACTTAATGTTTACGTAGAATAGCTTTCTGCAATTTAAAAAGAAACTATTGCATGTCCTATCCCTCTCAAAAAATCTATACACCTTCTAGAAATGTGAGTGAAAACAAAAACATTTAATTTTTTACTTTACATGTATAGTTTTTCCAGGCTTCAGAATTCATTAAAGTCGTACCATTATAAAGAAATACATGTTATTATCAATGAGATCTATAATAAAGGATAATGATTGAATATTACAACACAGAACTTTGATTTTATCGAACAAGTATGCCTCAATCATGCAATTTTTATAGGCACCAGTTTAGAAAAAGTGGTAGCAATTGTTTTATCCTTTTGCTGTTAAATCTGGAGCAAATTACTTTATATATGTCAGTTCATACATTTTGTTACAATCTATACAGTACTTAGCATTGTATTTTAAATCAGTGATAAACTCTTACATTTATTTGTGTTATTTTTAGTCCATATAATCCTAAATCTTCAGTAAAAATAAGAAACAGACCACTGTTCTGTTATATACTTCTGGAAAGAGTGGGAAAAACGAACAGATTTGAATCTAACAGTGCTACACTATCCTTGCCTGTAGTTTTGAATTATAATCATATTTCAGATGATCAAAAAGATACTCGTACTAACTTCCCTTTCTGATAAAGAATTTAAATCTTTCTATTTTCCCACTAGAATTTTATTTAAAAATAAATGGAAGACATTATAATGCTACACACACACACACACACACACACACACACACACACACACACACACAGAGTGAGTTTGCTTTGCATTATGTTCATGATTCCATTATCTTGGCTGTCTTCCAGAAAATAGTTCTGCTCTAGCTTTCAAAATGTTCCTTTAATCACTTGCAGAAATCCTTGCCTCCCTTAAACAATGCGAATCTTATTTGAAGAGCCAGATTATGTGAGGTAAGAAAATGTACTGCTCATTTCTTTACTCAGACCAGAGCAAATCTAACCCATTCCAGATGTTAGGGCTGTGTTAAGTTCATAAAACAGCATTTAAAAGAACTGGAAGAAGTTGTGGTGACAACCCCCATGAGGTTATCCCTGGAAAGCAAGTAGGATACTATTAAGTATCTGTCTCCATTAGGGTATATTAATTCTATGAGAACTTGGGATATTGCTCATCTCATGGTTTAAATATTAAACAATTATAATTGTGTATTATGCAGGGATCCCAAATTCCCCTCCTTTACTGAGAGGCCAGATTATCTTCCTTATGTTCCTTGCTCATTAGTTCTACCTTAGTGCTTCCAGCTTCCCGAGTTGCAAACTCATGATCAATCAACCCGAGATGGTGCAAATTGAGAAGAGAATCAGCAATAATCCGTGCAGTCCTCTTCTGGTAGCCCCCAGATGTCACCATCAGGATAGGGATTCTGTGCTTTCGAGCAGCTCTGAACACAATTTCGTCTCTTTCGATAATGCCCTGGAAATTTACAACACCAAAAGTTGAAACAACGAATATTGGATTTCCTAATAGTCAATCAGCTGTACAGGTCATAGTTTTACAATATTGCATGTACTTTACACCAATCTCTTTTGTGAATTAAATGTTAGTTATTAGCTGTGATTACTGGTGAGCCGTTTACCAATAAAAAACCTAGGAGCTGATCAACAGCCGACCAAGGAAATAGTTGAAAATGAATTCTTGAATTGCTGCATTCAGTGTGTCAAAGTAAATCCTTTCAGCAGCTATATGAGGTGCATTATTGAGACAGTAAGGATGGATCACATCAGATCTGGCATGAAATGTTGAGCATTTTTTTTTATTCTCTCTGTATCAAGCAGACAGGAGCTCACGTCTTTGCAAAAATTTAACAGATAACAATTGCTAGCAGTGAAACTTTCCCCCCCAGAACCATTCCAGGCAAAGCAGTGGGAAAAACCCCAGAATTCTGAGTCCAAATTAAACCATGCAGCAACACAAACCAAATGCCTTTCTGCAACTCCCAAGGCGAGGTGGCGCAGTGGTTAGAGTGCAGTACTGCAGCTACTTCATCTGACTGCTAGTTCAGCAGATCAAATCTCACCGGCTCAAGGTTGACTCAGCCTTCCATCCTTCCGAGGTGGGTAAAATGAGAACCCAGATTGTTGGGGGCAATATGCTATTTAGTATACTGTCTTTGGTATAAGGCGCCCAGAGTCCTTGGAGAGTGGGCGGCATAGAAATATGACTAATAAAATAAATAAATAAACTCCTTAAACCAATTGCATTTTCCCACAAGACTGCGTGCATTAACCACAAAGGACAGGTGTGGATCCTAGAGAAAGACACAGCTGCTTTAAAGAGTTGCAGACAATGTACCTTCTTACGTTCCCATGCTCTCATAATACTTTTGGAATAAAATTTGAGCACTACACAATCCCAGTCAATAACTGTGGGGGCATACAGTACGTAGCACCAGATTAAAAACATTCAACAGTTGAGAGTAGAAACAAAGAAAAGCAACTAAGAAAAAAAATGAGATTAACTCAGGAGGTGAAGTAGGGCTGTGCCAGGATTTCAGAATAAATAATGAGGTGGGTGCCATAGCTCAGGTACTGACAAACTACCGTATCCTACTATATTTTAATAAACAAATATTTTGTGATCTACAAACCTCAGGTGAAATAGCTAAGCCCCCCAGAGGATCGCCATCCAAAATATCAGTTCCAGCGTTATAGATAATGATGTCAGGTCTCATTTCATTCAGTGCACCTTCCACGTGAGTTTTCACTTTTTGAAGGTATTCAGTGTCTTCTGTGCCCCAGTCCAATTCAACTCTCCGTCTTATGGCTCCTAATAATTACAAGGATTATACACAATTAAAAGGGGGTGGGAAGGATAAGGAATAAGGATAGAAAAATACTTAGCTTTTGATAATTAGGATACACATCTTTTTAGACATATCTAGGAGGAAACTGTTTCAAATAATGTAAATAACCCCTCTTTGAACCTTATAAGTAAACAGCAATGGTTTATTCTGTGAATAGGATTTTTTGGTTTTTGACTTTATTCAAATATATTGTGGTATAGGTTTCTAAACATTTACAGTGTAATCCTACAGAATTTACTTAGAAGTAACCCTCACAGACTGCAGTAAATTTTACTGTCTACATATAGGCTTGCAGCCTTAAACTATAATGCTGCCTTTCATTCCTCAGGGAACAATATTAAATTCTGAGTGTAATAATTTCATGATTACAAATTAAATTGTACTAATTAGATCATATTAATTTCAAAAACACTATCAACTTACGTTTAGCAAGTCCATCTCCTGGATAAATATACCTGTTGTAAACATCCATAATATATACTCTCCTGTCTTCCAAGAAGTCTCTTTCATGTCCATTTCCCTACAAGTTAAAATAATAAAAACCCATTAATTAGGCCAAAACATGTTGTCTTTGGTTCTTTTTTTAATATGTAGGTTAAAACAACTTCAAAGCAGTGTATTGTGGTATAACAGAATGTGATTGTGTGGGAATGTTATTGATATCAAGATGAATTACAGCAAGCAGCTATTATAGGATTTCTCTGAATTGTTAACTCTAATAATTTTGAATTATTAAGGCAGTTCTAGTTCAACTTCTATGTTCAGGCCTGTAGACACATATAGCGCTCTTCCCAAATATGAATCTGGAAAAACATAGGGAATTACTGCTCTTCCATCCTGGATTTCTTCTTCTCACCTTTAAGCAGTGGTGGGTTTCAAAAATTTTTATTACCGGTTCTGTGGGTGTGGCTTGGTGGGCTTAGTGGCATGGCTTGGTGGGCATGACTTGGTGGGCATGGCAGGGGAAGGATACTGTAAAATCTCCATTCCCTCCCCACTCCCGGGGAAGGTTACTGCAAAATCCTCATTTCATCCCGATCAGCTGGGACTCGGGAGGCAGAGAATAGATGGGGGCAGGGCCAATCAGAGGTGGTATTTACCAGTTCTCTAAACTACTCAAAATTTCCGCTACCGGTTCTCCAGAACTGGTCAGAACTTGCTGAAACCCACCTCTGCCTTTAAGATACTTTTATAAGATCATTTTTACCCAATGTCTGCCATTTTTAAGTTCCCTGGAGATGACAATTAATTATAGGTGGTCCTCACTTAATGACCACTCATTCAGCAACTCTTCAAATTTGTGACCTTGGAGTTCCTGCCATCACAGCATCCTTGGGTCACATGATCATCATCTGCAACCTTTAATGGTTTCTGACACCCTCATTTGTGATCTTGTTCAGGAGGGGGGAGCGGACCTGGCAGGTATTACGGAGACCTGGTTGGGCCTGGAGGGGGGGGTCCCTCTGGTAGAAATGTGCCCACCAGGCTTCCACGCATTCCATCAACCGAGGTCTCAGGGGAGGGGCGGGGGAGTAGCGGTTATTATTAGAGAAGGTTTTAGGCCGAGGTAGGCCACTGTTCCTCAGACGGCCGGTTGTGAGACCCTCCTTGTGAAGTGGGGTCATGGGGTTCAGATGGGTTTGCTGATCACGTACCTGGCTCCCTGCCACGTGGCAGCAGCCCTGCCCGAGCTACTCAACGTTATCGCTGCGGTGGCGGTTGATACCCCCAGACTTATGGTCATGGGGGATTTCAACCTGCCGTCCGTGGGTGAGACGTCTGAGGTGGCTCGGGAGTTCATGGCTTCCATGACGGCTATGGATCTGACCCAGCTAATTCATGGCCCTACGCACATGGGGGGAAACACACTGGACTTGATTTTTGTCTCTGGACAGTGGCTGAGTGATCTCGAGATAGGGGACATAGCCATCGAGCCCTTGTCATGGTCGGATCACTCTCTCCTTCGCCTTGATCTTCGAACCGCTGCTCCCCGCCGCAGGGAGGTGGAACCGATAAGATGGTACCGCCCCAGGCGCCTGATGGAACCTGATAGGTTCCAGACGGAGCTTGGGCCAATGCCTGAGGTCCTGGCTCACGCCTCGACTGGAGACTTAGTGGCCGCCTGGGATAGGGCGGCCGCTGGAGCTCTGGATCGAGTCGTGCCTTTGCGGCCTCTGACCCGGCGCCGATCTCACCTGGCTCCTTGGTTTACTGAGGAGCTGAGGGAGATGAAGCGCCGGAAAAGACGCCTAGAGAGTAGTTGGAGGGCCAGTCGCACTGAATCTGACCGGACACTGGTAAGATCTCATATTAAGAATTACCTAGTGGCGATAAAAGCAGCAAAATGTACTCATCTTGCTGCTCTTATTGCGTCATCAGATAACCGCCCGGCCGCCCTGTTTAGGGTGACCCGCTCCCTGCTCCATCAGGAAGCGAGGGAGGACCCCTTGGAGGGAAGAGCCGAGGACTTTGTTCAGTATCTGTATGACAAAATCACTCAGATTCGGGAAGATCTGGACTCCGACTGGGTAGATCCAGGGGGGATGACGGGGGCAGGTCCTGAGAATGTTATCTGGGATGAGTTTGACTCTGTGACCCCTGAGGACGTGGACAGGATTCTGGGTAGACTGAATGCGACCACATGTTTGTTGGACCCGTGCCCCTCCTGGTTAGTGCTGGCTTCTCGGGAGGTGACGCGAGGCTGGCTCCAGGGGATTATAAATGCTTCATTGAGTGAGGGTGTCTTTCCCGCTGCCTTGAAAGAGGCGGTGGTGAGACCTCTCCTCAAGAAGCCTTCCCTGGACCCGGCAACATTGGCTAATTATCGTCCAGTCTCCAACCTTCGCTTTGTTGCGAAGGTTGTTGAGAGTGTGGTGGCACGACAGTTTCCCCGGTACCTGGATGAAACGACGTATCTAGACCCGTTCCAGTCGGGCTTCAGGCCTGGGTACAGCACGGAAACGGCATTGGTCGCGTTGGTGGATGATCTCTGGAGGGCTCGGGATAGAGGTTGTTCCTCTATCCTGGTCCTATTAGATCTCTCAGCGGCTTTTGATACCATCGACCATGGTATCATGCTGCACCGGTTGGAAGGGTTGGGGGTGGGAGGCACCGTATTACGGTGGTTCTCCTCCTTTCTCTCCGACCGGTCGCAGTCTGTGTTGACAGGGGGGCAGAGGTCGACTCCGAGGCCCCTTATATGTGGGGTGCCACAGGGATCGGTCCTCTCGCCCCTTTTGTTCAACATTTATGTGAAGCCGCTGGGCGAGATCATCCGTGGTTTCGGGGTGGAGTACCATCAGTACGCTGACGACACCCAGCTGTACATCTCCACCCCAGACCACCCCAACGATGCCCTTGAAGTGATGTCCCGGTGCCTGGAGGCCGTACGGATCTGGATGGGGAGAAACCGGCTCAGACTCAACCCATCCAAGACCGAGTGGCTGTGGTTTCCGACGTCCCGATATAGTCAGCTGGTGCCATCGCTGACTATTGGGGGCGAAGCATTGGCCCCCACGGAGAGGGCTCGCAACTTGGGTGTCCTCCTGGATTCACGGCTGTCTTTAGAAGAGCACTTGACGGCCGTGACCGGGAGGATTTTTCATCAGGTTCGCCTGATTCGCCAGTTGCGCCCCTTTCTGGATCGGGACTCGTTACGCACGGTCACTCATGCCCTCGTCACCTCCCGTCTGGACTATTGTAACGCTCTCTACATGGGGCTCCCCTTGAGGAGCACTCGGAGGCTCCAACTGGCGCAGAGTGCGGCCACGCGGGTGGTGATGGGAGCGACGTGGCGCTCCCATGTAACGCCCCTCCTGCGCGAGCTGCACTGGCTCCCGATGGTCTTCCGAGTGCGCTTCAAGGTTTTGGTTATCACCTTTAGAGCGCTCCATGGCCTAGGACCTGGTTATCTACGGGACCGCCTGCTACCACCAATAGCCTCCCACCGACCAGTACGCTCCCATAGAGAGGGGCTCCTCCGGGTGCCGTCGGCCAAACAATGTCGACTGGCGGCCCCCAGGGGGAGAGCCTTCTCTGTGGGGGCACCTACTATCTGGAACGAGCTCCCCCCCGAGATACGGAGGATTCCGGATCTGCGCACCTTCCGTCGCACGCTTAAGACGTTTCTATTCCAGCAAGCCGGCCTGACTTAAACTTCTCCGTTTTTAAATGGGAATTTTAAATTCGGTTTTAAATTATTGGGGTTTTAAATATGGTTCAGCCAAATTTATTTAATTTGTTTTATCTCTATTTTAAATTTTGTATTTATATGTTTTATTTTTATGGCTGTTCACCGCCCTGAGTCCTTCGGGAGTAGGGCGGTATACAAATTCAATAAAAACAAAAAACAAAACAAAACAAACAGGCAAAATCAATGGGGAAGCTTGCAGGAGGTCGCCAACAGCAACCACATGATGTCCTTGCTTAACAACTAGAGGTAATTTGCTTCCTTTCCCTTTTAGTATTAAACTGACAACGGGCCACACGTTTTATGGATTACAATTTTAGTATAGTTAGACCACGTATAATTGACAGATTGGATTTTATCATAGATTTTAATTATTTATTATTTTATACTAGAATTTTTAATTGTATATTTACTGAGTGCTTTTATTCTGGTCTCTGGTCTATGACTGTAATAATAAATTGAATTGAACAACTAGTGGTAATTTGCTTAATGATGGCAACTGGGAGTGCCAGAACTTTCATCATTAAAAGATCTATCACATGACATTGTTTTTTATGATCGCACTGCTTATTAGCAACAGCTGGTCCCAATTGCCTAGTTAACTGAGGACTATCTATATTGCATTAAACATTACTTGTTAAGTTTTGCTTTGTAAAAATATCCTGAAAAAAACTTCCAGTTGAGCAATTAGTTTCTTTATGGTAGTATGTCTCAGGACATTTTAATTTCATCACTCACCTGATGTGCATCCAAGTCTATAATAGTTGCCCTTGAAACTCCTTCAACTCTTTCAAATAAAAACTGAGCAAAATAAATCAAAAATAGGAAAGAAATTTCAAAATTAAAACATACATTTTGCACAAGCTATGAATGAACCTTTTAAAGAATTATGTCATATACGGTAAGGCATATATCACGGGCTATTTATTTTAACACTATAATACAGAATATCCACTTGAAAACACTCCCAACATTTCAAACCATTTACCATATTTTTCGGAGTATAAGACACACCTTTCCCCACCCTCTAAAAGAGGCTGAAAATTTGGGTGCGTCTTATACTCCAAATGTAGCTTTTTCAAAGCTTTTTTTCAGCCCTAACGAGGCGCTAATGAGGCACTAGCCAGCGATCTTCCCAGCTTTGCCTGCTCCCTCCACTCTCAGCTATGTTTTAACAAGGCGCTAGCGAGTGAAGTGATCTCCATGCTTTGCAACTCTCAGCTGTTCTTTAGAAGCTTTTTTCAGCCCTAACTAGACGATAGCCGAGTGAAGCAATCTCCCCCCCTTCTTTGCCTGCTTTTCTCATTGCTGCTTCCTCTCAGCTGTGCCTTAGAAGCTGTTTTTTTTATCCCCAAGCAGGGGATAAAAAGCCAGCAAACTAATGTGCTGAAGATGACCAGACTAAGGACGCTAGCCAGATGAATACCTGGTAGGCAGATTTTTCCCCCCCTATTTTCCTCCCCAAAAACTAAGCTGCGTCTTATACTCCGGTGCATCTTATACTCCAAAAAATATGATACTTCTTTTCATCCATAAAACACACACATAGGGAAAAAGCAATATCCTAGTCATCTATTCAAGAATCTTTGTTCACACATCCTGCTAAGCTAACATTGATAAGCTTAGTTTGTTGTATTAATTTTTCAATTATGGTTTGTAAGTTACAGCTTCTTTCTTTCGATATACCATGTTAAGTCTCAAACACTCCAAATACATGGACGATGTTTTATATAAACTCTATAAATATATGTATTTTTTCTCATCTCTTTACCCAATTCCCTACTGTTTGTAAAAAGCTGAAGAGAAACATCCCAAAAGTAATCAATCCTGACTGTTCTTTGGAAGGACAGATACTGAAGCTGAAACTCAAATACTTTGACCACCAAATGAGAAGAGAGGACTCACTGGAAAAGACCCTGAGGTTGGGAAAGATTGCGGGCAAAAGGAGAAGAGGACAGCACAGGATGAGATGGCTAGATAGCGTCATCAACGGAATGAACATGAATTCAGGCAAATTCTGGGAAACAGTGGAGACGGGGGAGGGTAGGGGGGCTGGTGTGCTGTGGTCCATGGGGTCACGAAGGGTCAGGCACAATTTAGCAACTGAACAACAAAAGAGAATTTTTGTGTATAGTACAAAATTTTGCTGGATTCTGTACAGGATTTGGGAGGGGAGCTTTTGTTTTGCTATCTCTGGCTCTTTCCCTTACCAATAAAATAATTCAGTCTTAATCATAAGCACACTCAAAAACATAACTCATGTTGCAAAATTTGGTTTCCACCCAATTTGTCGATCAAGTTATGCTGGCTTAGTTCATACACAATGCTAAACCAAAACCAGGTT